>NC_059397.1:17500-1217500 GCF_905220565.1 Melitaea cinxia | reverse complement strand
CACTCGCGCACTACGGCCGAGAGATGAGCGCAGGTGGCGCCGCAGCATATGAGATTCGGTTCCAACGTTGATTGTACCGCGCTTTATATTCAAACGTTGACGTATTAGGAAACTCTGTGCTTCATGACAGTTGCTAGTTTACAGCTGAATATCGGTCTAACGTATTCGATATTTTTCATATTCGGTATGTTTTTATTTATCTGTGTAGTTTACGCGGGGCTTGATGACATATTCGTTCGATGAAAGTTGCTTTTTGCAATCACTGTATTCAAAGCTATGTAGCTTTGTTTATTAAAAAATTATGTGTGTGAAATAGTGGCACGATGATCACTGGGCACTAATTATTATAGCTGAATATATTATCCTGCGTAACTCTTTATATTTGGTGAACTAATTTTACCGACATTTCATTGAAGATTTTTTATATTCGGTATGTTAACTTAAGACAGAACAATTGGATCGTATTTAAATACATCTACTACAATTGAATCTAGGCTCTGATATAACAGCTATGTTACTTAAAAAGGTCACGAATTGACAATTCTCTTTTAACTTTGTTTTTTTTTTAGTAAATAAACATTTAAAAAGCATGATTTGAGAACACGTTATAATGAGACAGTTGAATCCACTTCAACGTAACGAGCTGGCGATAATAACGATTTGTAACGATAATAGCAAAGTCTCCGCGGGAGGTCGAACCGCACTCGATAATTGGCAACCCCGCTGTTTCGGGTGTACCATTTACTCCTTATATTTCACTAAAAATGATGAACAGATGTACATCTATAATGGTCATGGATTTGACAGTATTTTGTGCAGACGTTTTATTTCTTAAGGGACATTCGAGTATAATGACTTTTTCCTTAATTTCGACTAGGATCAAAGGAAGAAAAAATATAAGGACTTTCTTTCTATATGACGTGAAACATTATGGTATGGATATGTCGATGACAAGATAACCTTAACGTACAATTTCACTTATGTTAGACGTACGTTATATTGTGATGTATATTTTAAACTTAATTTGAACTAAGAGTAAGAGGAGTTAATGGCATAAAAAATATTTGGCACTTAATTCACTCAAGTACCTAAGTGGTGTTTTTCCGAATTCCTCGATATTGGTTATGATTTATTTTTAATTGTACTAGTATCATATAAATTTGTTTCCAAAGTAACTTCTTACTCAAGAAAGGCTGACATCCTAATAATTAAATTTGATAGTTCTATGGAAGCCAATTGAAAATTAATTGATACCTAAATTTCTTTACAGTTGACTTCCTTCTTTTACTTTACAAGTATTTTTTATTTGTTGACCAAACTAATTATAATTTGTAAAATAACGATTAAAAATTGCCTTTGAAGTATATTGAAATAAAAAAAACATATTTTTTTAAATATAAAAGTAAAGAAAACCGGCTACATCAGTGCGATATGATTAAAAGCTGAACGATCAAATTATGTAAGAAGGAAAATATAAAAAAAAAATGTAATCATCGATGGAATGAAACGGTAGCCTTTAATCAACCATATCTCAACGCTTAACTGCAGATAATTTAATCGCTAAGCCCGCATTTCACACTCCAGTCGGCAATTAGCCGTGATCTGTCTGATTAACATGCGTTGTCGGGGCGGCACGAGAGACGCAAGGTGCGGTCTTATTGCTACCGATACGTCACTGTTTATTTATCCTGATCATAGTTTTTAGCGTATTTTCTTATTTATATATTAGATTTCATTACCTATATAATTATATGTTTGCTAAGGTGGAGTTTCGCAACTCAATTTTGCAGCATATAATTTTTAACCGACTTTTTGTATACACGTTAAATTTGGGTAATAATGTACGGTAAGCCGTGTGACATAATTATAAATCTAACGAATGTGTGTTGTTGGAAATTTTCCGCTGCGGTAGAAATTACTTGTAAAAAATTATGACTTTATTGTTTTTTCTTAATCCATTGCACTCTAGAAGTATTGCGCTATTAAGTAGACATAAGTCACGCCGTACGAAAACTTAGATGAAATTAAGATTAAAGTACGAATTCTTCCGCTAACACTAGCACAAGAATTTTACCTGTAACTACAGGCGGCGAGGCCAACACGTGATCTTTCAGGTGTTGGAACTGTTGATTAATACGATGCGGTATTTTGAATTATTGTGACATAGTTCTAAGGATATATTCGTTTAGACAATGTGCAGCTACGTTGCTGAATTGTTGGAATTGAACGCAGAACCGCCAAATATTGTATAGTTTACTTATCTGCTAGACATGTTAGAGATAGAGCCAAGTTAATTCCATTTTGCTGATAAATATATATATTTTTTACAATTATTATCCGAATTTCAAGATTGTTTTAAATGTGTGAGGACAAAAACAAGATAGATTATTTCTATACCATTGCAAAAACAAAACTTAGGGTAAGTTTTAATACTACTGCCAGTAATAATTATAAGTAGTAAAAAAAATTAGTATTGATGTTGCCCTAGCTATGCGGTGCATTTTTTTTTATGCCACTAGGTCGGCAAACAAGCGTACGGCTCACCTGATGGTAAGCGATTACCGTAGCTTATAGATACCTGCAACACCAGAAGCATCGCAAGCGCGTTGCCGACCCAATCCCCAATCCCCCTAGGAGCTCTGGTCACCTTACTCACCAACAGGAACACAATACTGCTTGAAAACAGTATTATTTTGCTGTGATCTTCTGTAAGGTCGAGGTACTACCCCAGTCGGGCTGCTCCATATTTTGAGCAGGAAATTCCTGCTGTGCCCTACCTCAGTTGTCATATTACTTATATGATATACTTAGTAGAACAAGGAAAAGAGACGATGGTTATTTTATAAGCCCAATCCGCTGAGACTACGCACCTTAAGCGAAACATCAATTAACATCATACATGAAATACTTTTTTTCAATATTAGATTTCGATTCAGCCATGGAAACAAAACAAACTAAATTACATACTTCAATCCCCGAAATGACGTTAAACACGAGATACCGTTCTATTTATATCCAGGTTCTGTTTACAGTCTGCAAGTTTGGAGGTTAATCAAGTACAAAAAGGTCGGGGACGCAAGACGTCGGTTGAGTTTGCCGGGGGCGAAGTAAAAAGAATAAAAAAATTCTGATTGAAATCCAAGATAAAAGCCGTCGAATGAGTCCCGCATGTACACGAATTCAGTATTTGCGTGTGTGTGTAGGATGAGACGTTTTAATCTTTATACCGTAGTGTTTGACGCTTCGTCTGTGTGTCATATTAAAATGTGAGTTATCTTTTTACATTTAAATCGCTGAAAGGAATTTCGTTCTTATCAAATTGATCGTAGCTTTATTCTAAAAATTTTTTTAAATAATATGCCAAATAAATTATTATGAAAAAAAACAGAAATAATGAAATATATACACTAGATAATAATTAATAAAAATATAATCCAACACAATCTAATTACTGTCAAACATAGAATATCTTCACTAAAATCTGAAGACAATCGGGTTGTGAGTCTAAGTGAAAACTGGCACCGTAGAATTAACTAATACGATGATGATAATAAAATTAAAAAGTGCAAGAAAAGCTGCGTGCTTCGACAAAAATAAAACTTCAATCTACAGTGGATTGATGTGGCAAATAAATGTCCCCATGCTTCATTCTGAGAAGTGTACACAATTCAGTACATTATGTACAATTTACAGTATAGTAGCTGTTTAGCTTCGTACCGGTTTTCATTAAAAATACTTATTAATTCGCTTTTTAATCCTACTTGAATAAATTTGTGGTGAATGACATATCAATATGAAAAAATTATTATAAATAATTAAATTTAATTCTGTACCGAAAGATCAATTAAAATAAAACAATTAATCGAGTGTTGCTTTAATCATTTCATATTATCAAATATTAATTAATAATTATATTCAATTACAGAAATTATCATATAAATCAAGTTATAATAATTTCATTCGTTCATAGCGATATTATTTACGAGGGCTTTGCATAATACAAAGATATAACAATTAACGGTAATGTCAATGTTCGACTGCAATCAGCCATACGTATGCTAATTACTCCTAAATACCCGCTACGGTTGTATGTATGTATATATGTCACTATATAATTAATATGTAGGTTCCAGGTATTAGCTAGATTAGTCTAAGAATCGTCATTTGAATATGTTATATTAATATTATTATTATTGTATTAATGTTAGTGATTACATATACATATATCATACATATACAACGATTATATTAATGACAAATAATCTTTGCGTTCAGTTGCGTTGCTTTTTATGTAATGTTCTCTACTGAATCTAGAGATTGAGTAGAGATCACTGAATTTATATTGTACGAATAGTGTTAAACGGATTTCAAAAGAGTAGTACAAATTAATTGAAAAATTTGTAAAATGAAGTCTCGGGAAAAAGGTCGTAAGCGCCATGTAAATCGGCCATCTCATTCTCTCCTATACATTTACATGTTTCTTGCTCAATCGTGACACATTTACATTTCATCGAATTTCAAATCACAACAATTCTTAAAAGTTTCACTTCATAATCTAACTTTTCCTCAATGTAAAAAATATGGTTAGTAACAATATTAAAGCTGATGAAGTCGTGATTACACAAAGAGTGATGTCACAAAGTAAACTTATCTGTATCATAGCAGCATCCATTTCCAATATTGATTTGTCTTTCAAGTAATTAAAATTCGAAATGTACTTGTATAAGAAATTAAATAGCACAGGACGAAATGGATGTACGTCCCTCAGGGGGTGAGTTCGCGAGACGCAATCACACATATTTGAAGAGACATATCCACTCGCATACACCGTGCCTTGACTCGTAAGCATTGTTAATCCTTTTTTTTGTCAAAAAAACTGTATTTTTCCTGGCATTCGATTGCAAATTTTACATCCCGTGCCTGTCAGTACCTGTTTGTTATTTATTTTACATAAAAATTTAAATTCCTTTTTATATTTTAATTTTTTAAATTAATTTATGAATAACTAATGAAATAACTGTGTCTAGACAAATAAATAAATTATATAAATTTGTAAATATACTGCCATAGAAACTTTTTCTTATTTTACTTGTTATTCGTGTTCGTTATATATTGGTATTAGTTTCCCGACCTTCAAAAAAGGAGGAGTTATTTTTTTTAATGTATGTTCGGGGATCACTTCGTCGTTTATGAACCGATTTTGATAATTCTTTTTTTTTTTGTTAGAAAGGAGATATCCCAAGAGTAGTATCATAATAAGAAAACCAGGATCTGATGATGGAATACCAGATAAATCAAGGGAAACCCTCGAAAATCGTAGTGACGACTAGCGCGTTTGTTAATTTTTACGTCTACTAACCTAATCGTGCACTTACTTGTCGATGTAATTGAAGTCAGCTTTTCTCGTTTGCGAGCAAACACAATTATTCTATAAATATTTTTACTTTCATTACATTTTTTATATATACGAGTAGTATTGATCTTTGCGTTATACTACATTCACGACAACATAGGCTCACAATAGAACAGCACTAAAGCAAGAACCGCAGTTTTCAATAACATAAATAATAAAACAGAAATAAAATTGATTCAAAAAAAAAAAGATAAAATCAATAAAAATAGTAAAAAAAAACTTTTTTATATAAAATATAGAGTGGAAAAAAGCATTGTCGCGGTCGACCAACGTTCCGTATAAACCTTAAAACGGTTACAGCGAATTTTGAGGGGCAATAAATTTGTCAGACGTCAAACTAAGCCACGTATCGAGCGGGCCAGGCGTCCGGTAAATTATGAACTGGTTCGCACTGCCTTGCCCCAAACAATAATATTAATAAATCATATTATTACAAAACGAGAATAGTTCGTATCTAAATCGGATTCATATAATAAATTCTCTTTTGAATATTATTTGAGGTTAATTTTTTCCTATTTTAATTGCATGATAACTGGTGAAGGATGACTACATTTCTCAGAATGTACCTCTTTCATTCGACTGCTCAATTTTTGACATATATATGATAAAAACTGGGTCCAACAGCATAAGAAGAAATGTCAGTTGCCAGTATCAAGACGTAGAAAGA
The DNA here is from genome assembly GCF_905220565.1 of Melitaea cinxia. NCBI lineage: Eukaryota > Metazoa > Arthropoda > Insecta > Lepidoptera > Nymphalidae > Melitaea > Melitaea cinxia. The sequence goes on along the minus strand of NC_059397.1, from coordinate 1,211,420 downwards.
CTTTTAAAACTGCATTAACAAATCTTAGCCTTTTTGTTGGTAGAACCTCTGTTTCAACCTAATATGATACAAGTTTTAAGTAAAAAATCGTAATTTCGTCGTAAAAGCTTTTTTTATATAACTAGTTCGGTAAACAAGCGTACGTCTCACCTGATGGTAAACTATTACCGTAGCTTATAGACTTCTGCAACAGCAGAAGCATCGTAAGAGCGTTGCCGACCCTATCCCCAACTCTCCCCAGCTCTGATCACCTTAATCACTAACAGGAACACAACACTGTTTTGAAAAGTATTATTTAGCTGTGACCTTCTGTAAGTTCGAGGTGTTACTCCAGTCGGACTGCTCCATATATTGAGCAGGAAATGTCCTGCTGTGTCTGTTGTGCTGCTTATTTTAATATAAATTTTTTGTGTTTTAGTTTTAATTCTTTAAGAGATTTTCTTACAACACATACAATCAGGATTCCGTTTATCATTACATCCAATGGCGATAATACCTGATAATTTTAGGAAACCAAAAATAACGTAGATACTTGGTTTACTATGCATAAAGTATGTAGCTCGATTGATAAAATCTTAAATGAATATGTAGAAGAAGATACACAAATGACTCCATTAACTGAATTTTGCTAAACGAATTTTCCCCTCCAGTAAATAACGCGCCAAAGCAATTCGTCTGAATCGTTAACAGAGAAAATAAGTTAGTATAAGCAAAGTATTGAAATTAATTACTTAGACTCGACAGCGATGTTTAAAAGAGCTTTGAGTCAAATCGATAATTAGTAATCTCATTAGTCGGTGGGATTCGTTTAAAAGTTTTAAGTGAAAAGTTCAATTTCCTGATATTTTGTTGATGGCTTAAAATTATCGGTAGTAATTGCCTTTCAACGTTCTTAATGTCTCCGTTAACTAGGTTCCCCTGTTTATAAAACAGAAGGAACTTAACGAATTATAAAATTAGAACGCGCCTTGTGGTTTTACCCACGACCTTAAGTATCGTGTGGTTTCCATATATAAATGAATTAGATATGACACCATATTTGGGAGTTAAAAGAAGCTGCGTGGCTACGTGGGTAGTAAAGAATCTATATTCCTCAGACGACGAAGATGATGACGATGACGACGAAAACGACGACGATGATGATAAATAAATAAATAAATATCATATAACACACACACGGTCGTCTGTTCCTATGATAAGCAACCTTATGCTTGTGTTACAGGTAACAGCCGACTGTTAGAACTATTTTTTTAATATACATACAAATAATACATATATAAATATATGAATACAAATATTACACCCAGACTAAGGCGGGAATGGAACACGCAACCCGCGGAACAGAAAGCAGGGCCACTACAAACTGCGCCAATGGGCTAGTCATATGATAGATGATGAGAAATACATGTATATTTACATCGATCGATTGATTGGTTCTACCTTTTTCTGAGTTTATTAATATCAATAAATAACTTTATTTCACACAGTAATATACAATTATTTACAAAGCAAAAAATTTAAACTAATTACAGAACGTGCAGCGGGCGGTCTTATCACTAAATAGAGATTCTTCTAGACTACCCACCAGAAAAAAGCTTACAATGTAAAGACCTAGTGCAAGATAATAATATACAGTCATATACGAGTATACACCATTACACACACATACGCAATATACACAATTTTAAACAGCATATATAAATTAATATGTGACCAAATTATGGCTATTTTATAATAATAATGAATGAATAATGTAAAAATGCGTAATTGGGTATAAATAAAAGTGGTTTTAAGAGAGCAATGGCGTATAAATGCGTATAATAAATTAAATCAAAGTTAATATGTAAAAGTTCTTAACGTGATTTTTGAAGATAGAATGACGATGGAAGTGCATTCTACACTCTTACAGCCTTTACCGAGAAAGAATTGCAATACGAGTTCGAGTTACAGGTTGGTATACTTAAATTGTTGTTATTTAGAGAGCGAAGGTTTAGGTGAAGAGTGGGGTAACCGTGTTACAAAGTCAAAATTATTACCTTACAAAGTATTTTAGAGTGATATACGCGATAACTCTCTTCAAAAAGTTCAACCTTTAAAAAACTTTTAAAAACTTCTCCTCAAACAAATCATTCCAGTGGTAATTTTTCCGTTATTTGAACACACAAAAAAAACGGTCACCTTTTTACGAAAGCAAAAGAATAAAAGAAAATGGGACAAATTCTAAGAACGTCAAACAAATTACATTTAATTCACACTTAGCGAGGATCAACTTGAATTTAGAGTCCGTCGTGGATGGCCCTCGATGCCGTTCAATGAATCATTAGGAGATCATCTCATTAACGATTTATTTAAGGACAGGGACAGGGGGACAGGGGGGGGGTACTTAATCTCGTCGATAACACTTGAATTGTGACCGGATTACATACATTACATTGTTAGGCCATATTATGCTATGTAGCTCGGAATGAAAGAGTACTACTTAAATCAAAATTCAAATTTACATTTTTAAGTAGAAGCAAAAGCGTTTTAGTCTGTAACGTTCCACTGCTGGGCCTCTTTCTCCATGTGGGAGAAATTATTACAGCCTATACAGTCCACTGCTGGACATAGGCCTCCACAAGTTTACGCCGAAAATAACGTGAACTCATGTGTTTTGCCCATAGTCATCACGCTGGGCAGGCGGGTTAGTGACCGCAGTACTGGCTTTGACGCACCGAAGACGCTGCTGCGCGTCTTCGGCCTGTGTATTTCAAAGCCAGCAGTTGGATGGTTATCCCGCCATCGGTCGGCTTCTTAAGTTCCAAGGTGGTTGTGGAACCTTGTTATCCCTTAGTCGCCTCTTACGACACCCACGGGAAGAGAGGGCGTGGCTAAATTCTTTAGTGCCGTAGCCACACAGCACCCGTAGCCACACAGCACAAGTTAAAATAATGTATCATGTAGAATAACGAGGCAACTACCACAAATTTGCAAAAGAAAAACTCCGTATCAATCGTGTGTACTTTCCCTAGCGTGAAAGTGAAAATAGGAATTTCTCGGTAAATGTTATAAATTTTCAAAGCACGGCGGGTGGCGGGTCACCGCGGGACGTAGTTTTCTTGAAGTCTCATTAGACACGTGTGAATGGTGTCGTGAGCAGTTGATACGTTTCGGTTCTTTTTATTATCTGTTTTACGGGGGGCGTGTTTTGCTATTGTATATTTTCATATAGTGTATGTATTTTTCGTCTAACTACAAACTCATATCGATAAACGCGCTTAATCAAAATTTTGTTTGTCGTGATTTTGTTATAAAACGCTTAGCTATTTTTTATTCATTTATTTATTCATCACTAAACGATACATTAATAGTAATTACTGTACATTGCTAGAAACTTAAACAATAATTTTATTTTAAGAATGTTGATAATTTTTTTTAAATCAAAATCGATAGTATAATTTTTTTTAAAGATTATATGATATTTTGTGACAAAACGATAATGATATTAAAAATAATAATAAGTTATATTTTGTAACAAAAACAAGTGATATTTGATATCCTGTGTTTAGGAAAACAAATTTAAAATATTTTGATAATGTCCGCTTATTCGAAATTTTAAGCCGACTTTATACGGCATATCTTGTAACCTTAAACCCAATAAACTGAAGTAAACATCTAAATCATCCAACTCAGAATCAAAGACATTATTCATACATTGTTGTCTTTCTGCCGAAGTAACCTCACACTCCCATAAAAACTCTGTTCGCTTTGAATAATTCAGTTAGCTGGCCGGTCCGTCATCCGATGCCTATGTAAATTTGTCGAATTGAGTTTACTGCGGCCCATGTCTTTACTTGTTCAACAAAATATATTCCCCGTTGTTTCGCCTCTGCTAACATTATACATTCTTTTTACTTTTACGAGCTTACTAAGGGTTTTTTTTTGCCATGATGTATCGAGGAGAACCAGTAGAGGCAACATTTTAATTTAAAAATAAAATTTTATCATGACGTCAAAGAAGTGTAATTTGGTGTAACAATTTATGAACATACCATGTCTGATGCAATGACTTCTTCACATTTAAATCAGAAACAATACAAAGTATAAACACGAAATTTTCATACTGCTGGCAACGCACATACTTTCTCATAATGTTTTATCTGCATACATTTTTTCCTGTTTTTTTTTTCAATTTTAACACTTGAAAATTCCAAGAGACTAAAACATACCACCGGAAGTGTGATTTATTTACTTTGTATTCTAAGTCATCTTATTTTTCTAAATATAGTCATGAAAAAGAACATGTTTTCGAGACAATACATTCTAAGTACTGGGTGTCTTAAAGCATGTAAATTTAGGATTGCTCAAAATGAAAAACTTGTCACAAACTTTTAAACACAAATAAGGGATTTCAATCGTCTTGTTTCAAAATAACTTTCATTAAAGTTACAAAATGACAAAACACACTATTCCATCATTAAAAACAGTAATTATTCTTTCAGAATAAGTTGAATTTCTTCAACGCCCCAAACATTTCCAACTTCAAAGACATATCTCTTTTGTTTCAAAGTCGAACCGATTCGAGTCTTCATCCCAGTGGAGGGTAATGAAGGCCCCGCTGAAATCTCCTCGAAGTTTCGAGAAAGTTTTAAGTCACTCGAGCGTTTTATGATCACGATTATGTGATAGTCGAGACGACGTTCAACTAAATTTATTTTTATGATAGTATCATTTGAGGACGTGATGGCTATGTGTTTGAATTTCAATCTTTTGTGACAGGTTTGAGCCATTTGCTTCGTAGGTACCTTGTCTTACTCTAAGAACTTATGTTTTTGTCTATATTTGTCGTATAAAATATACAAACACAATACCAATGTTATAGTTTATTTAATTCGTACATAATATACAATCCGAATATAGAATCAACATTCCGAATCGGTGGTAGCGATACTTTTACAAAAATAACTAGATGAAGATGTAGTGACAAAAATTGAGAAAGGTGTGCTGAAATGGTTTAGCCATGTCGAGAGAATGAGTGAAGAACGACTGACGAAAAAAAGTGTAAAAGGCGAGTGTGAATGGAAGGTTTGGAAGGGGTAGACCTAGGCGGACGATTCGAGACCAAATCAGGGACGTCTTCAAAAAAGGCCAGATCAAGAGTACCCTAAACCGAAGAGCATGTATGAAGAAAATAATGAAAGTGGACGAAGCGAAACAAATATGTAAGGATCGTAGCAAGTGGAAAGAAGAGGTCTCTGCCTACCCCTACGGGAAAGAGGCGTGATTATATGTTTGTATATGTATGGATCGAAAAAAAACGTTGCGACATGGGCTGCATCGGCTTTCCTTGTTTATTGTAATAAAGCTTGCTCCACATTATTAGCTTAGGGTACATGAACACATACTGAATATGATAGAGACTATTTACTTTATTTACGTCATGTTGTACAAAGTTTAAATTTTTACGATTTTAATTATTTATATAAAAAAATCTTAGGTTGCCTTGATGTAGCACAATAGCTATAAGGATCACTATCCCTTACCCTTGGGGTAGGCGTAATGAAGCGCGGTAACGAACATGAGCTGACGTCACCTGCTGCCACTGACGGGCAGAGCTCCTCAAACTCAGTTATGACATGGACAAAAAAGTTATTTTTACACATAGACAAATGTATACCACGATAAATTTGCTAAGCTACTTAATAATTCGCTAACTCAAGATTACCTTTGGTTTAGATTTTATTAAGGAGTTTATAGCTGTGTCACTACGGTAGTAAAAAATATAAGAATAGCTACCCCCTCTTTTACCGTGTGTGTCGTAAGAGGCGACTAAGGGATAACACAGTTGCACTACCACTTTGACTTTGAAACAGGCCGATGATGGGCAGCAGCGTCTTCGGTGCGACAAAGCCAGCCCTGCGGTCACCAACCCGTCTGCCCAGCGTGCTGACTTTGGGCAACACACATGAGTTCACGCCATTTTTAGCATTAAATTGTGAAGGCCTATGTAAAGCAGTGGACTGCAATAGGCTGAAGTAATGATGGTGATGATGATAATAGAGTTTATATATATTATAAATTATGTTCGTTCAATAAAATTCAGAATATAAACTCAAATCAATCAATGCACAGCCCTGCATCTAAAAGCAAAGTCACTGTCGACTGTTTCAACAGGCCCGTTAGATGCAGTTTAATTGTATGAACTAAAACAAACATATATCCACCAACCAGCTGTAGATCATCGTGATGTTTTTTTTTAAATTTATTTAACGAAACAATAGTACAATAAATGTATGTATAACAATATAAGTCAAACATTTAAATTACTGTTTTATACACTTTATGAGGCTAACAATCACCTATCAAAGTTTACAAAAATACTAAATATGACAAGATAAATACACATATGTTCTACTGTGATCTATTAACAGTAGAATCACTTTTGACAAGAAGGTAGATTAAAATTAAAAGAAAATATCGGGATGAATTAAGCTCCAGTTCTTTTATTACACGAAAAAAGAGGCCTAATCTCAGCTTTGCGATGTTACAGGACAGTCAACCAAAAAAATTTCATAAATTACACTCCAGTTGTTCTACTAAAAGAAAAAATAAAGTTAGTAAAAGTTTGGAAAGCTCCCCAGAAAGAATCGTTTTGTAACTCAATTTGCGGCCGGTGCAGGGGTGCTGTAGTGCAAGTGGAATTACGATTCGGCTTCGAGAATGCCTTCATAATGACGTCTCCAACGTACTATAACGTTTATATATTACACGTAACATGTTTATAGACATTGCTTGATTACTTACATCTTCAAACAACTAAATTCGGTTAGTGTAAAAATAAATATGTATCATTAAGGCATTGCTACTTTTATGCGATATAAAATAAAATTGTATTTTAAATGATAATTTAAAATGAAAATAAAAGGATTATTTAAATGTTGTTTATTCTATCTGTAGCATGTAAAATCAACCTGAAGTTACCGAATTCTATCTACACTGAAATGCATTAAAGAGACTCTCAGGAACTGGATTTTGATTTTGAAAAAGAAAGAAAGAAAGAAAGAAAGAAAGAAAAATATTTTATTGTTCACAATAAAAATATTCAAAAAAAAATACAAATACAGTTTCATAGATATTACGAACAATACAGGCAGCCACTCAGCATTTGTCACACCATTGCAAACAATGGTGAGACGCTGATTTAAAAATTAAAATTAAAAAGATATATATCAGAAACTTTTGTCTCTTGGATAGCCTTATTTCCAAAAATACTTGAACTTAATAAATAACTTATCAGTACTTTTATAGCATTCGTTTGATAAAAGTAGACTTGTAAGTACATCTAAGCTAGAACAGCAGGAAATTTACTGCTCAAACTATGGAGCAGCCCGACTGGGATAATACCTCGACCTTGCAGAAGATCACAGTTAAATAATACTGTTTTCAAGCAGTGTTGTTCTTGTTGGTGAGTAAGGTGACCAGAGCTCAAGGGAATTGGGGATAGGATCGGCAACGATGCTTACGGTGCTTCTAGTGTTGCACACGTCTGTAAACTACGGTAATCGCTTACCATCAGGTGAGCCGTACGCTTGTTTTCCGACCAAATTAAATTTAAAAAAAACAACCCTGCTTCAACTAAAAACTTGACGACGCATTAACCAATAATTACAAAACTGACTATGGTGTTCGCAGGTTTGATCTCCGCACATGACAAACATTTGTATAGCCTATTTAGACCTTTGCCATTTTGCGTAAATTCTATATTTGATCGATGAGTATATAGGCGTTTATTCAATAAAAGTATCGTCTTACAAAATAAACTAAGCAAATGCCGACATGCAGATCAGTAGATATAATTTTATTAGGTATCAAAAATTCTTTTCTAAACTTTGAGAAGCATTTGAAAAACCCGGAACCGTTTTATTTTTCAATTTGCGGTGATTCAGTTGTCCTTTTCACAAAAAATCTCTGAAAATTTCCATCTCTCTTCCTCATTTCAATATTCTGAAGTTAAAGGTCAACGCATGTCATTTGTTTCTTCGAAGAAGTATCTCTTTGCGAGGAACTACCCTATGAAATGCGAAAATTATAATCTTATGCATGATTTCATAATCGTTTCTTATAATAACATAATAATAACAATATTTAAATAAATTAGGATTTTGTTAATAATAAGGTCGGAATGACGCAATGAGTATAATTCTTGGAAATTTATAAATTATTTAATTTTCATGATCCACTAATTGTTAACAACTTTCCGATCGAGCAGGAAACTTGTGCAAACTACTCAGACTCACGAATAGATAATTATCTAACTTTGAAATATCAAATAGATCATCATCATTACAGCCTATACAGTCCACTGCTGGACATAGGCCTCCATAAGTTTAAGCCAAAAACGTGAACTCATGTGTTTTGCCCATAATCACCACGCTGGGCAGGCGGGTTGGTGACCGCAGGGCTGGCTTTGTCGCACCGAAGACGCTGCTGCTCGTCTTTGGCCTTGCGTATTTCAAAGCCAGCAGTTGAATGGCTATCCCGCCACCGGTCGGTTTTTTAAGTTCTAAGGTGATAGCGGAACTGTGTTATCCCTTAGTCGCCTCTTACGACACCCACGGGAAGAGAGGGGGATCAAATAGATCACATAAATAAAAAACTTTCTTCTTTATTTGGGTCATTAACAAATATTTCAAAATAAACTATATCGCATTTATTGTTATTAATAGAAATATGGAGTAATACTGGCGAATTTAATCTACAAGAATTTCAAATAAAATAAAATAATTAAAATATTTGTTCTATATCCACACTTAACATTAAAAATTACTAATTATTTAAAGAAACACTAAACTAAAACTTTTTGTATATAATTCTTATATTTTTAAAATACAAACTGCTGCCCGGAGAGACTTTGTTATGTCAAAAGTTAGTTTTTTTGTGTTAAAACCTTCCGTGGTTCTGCTAAGGAAGATACAGAAAAATAAATTAGTCGAATCGGTTTAGCCATTCTCGCCTTATGCGCTTAGCAACATTAATTTTTATTTATATAGATTAGTAAATTGGTAGATTCTAATTTGAAGTTTCTAAAACAAAGCAGTAAACGTAGCACCGGTCGACCAAGATTATTAGTTCTCCCAAAAATTATAGTGAAATTTGCAAGATAAACATTACTTCTGATCCATAACTTGATAACAAATTAGCATCTCTTATAAAAAGCTAAACTAATTTGATAAATTGTTTTTTTTTCGTTTGCCTGCAAACACAATTGTTTCTATTTAAGAAAAATATCTAAAATATAATTATTACCATAAAGATATAAAAAGATTGTCAAAGGTTGTGGGTCCACATTTTCTGGTATTAATATAAATTTATTAACAAGCATACGTTAAGATATTTACTAATTATTAACAAACAATAATATTATTAGTAGATATACATGTACAAACTTTCATCGATCACTCTCAGACGAATCTTAAGTATATAGACGTAGATAAAGTATATCGCTGGAGGTGGCGTAATGGTCCAGTCAGGGTTGTAATGAAAACCGTTTGTCTACATAATGTTCGTCCAGGATATCGCCTAATATGAAATAACACCGTCTACGATGGGGTCATTACATCTGCGAGCTATGCGTCTTCATTTGATGTTGATCGAGAGATATGAGACTTGATGAAGTGACGATCTTAGATTTTAATGTGTTATAATGTGCATTATTTCTGTCTAATATACAAGTTTTATTCATACTTAACTTTGTTAATGCGTTCTGTATGGATTTTTACACGCTTTTTATTAGCTTCACCTGTTTTGGATGTTGTGACCGACTCCTTTGGATTTTATTTTGACCCAGTTCAAACGTTTAGATTTCATGTAAACATAGAAGACTTCTTGAAAACCGATGACATTACACTAATTTGATAATATTATTCCTTTTTAGTTTGGTTTATTTATAAAAGAGTGAAAATGTTTTGTTTAAGCCTTGCCTATATTCTGTCAAACTTGATATTTAGAAAAGAAGGAAAAGTTTCCTAGATTTACGATGAGTTTTAAAATATTATTTTCTTTATCGTACTGCAATAATATTTCTAAATGCAAAATGTTAAAGATTTTCTAGTTGGAGCTATAGATCGTATTCGATCCAAACCGACATAAAAATAATAATAATACACTTTATTGTACACCAAAAACAGAAATAATAACATAGCAAATAAAGAAATATTTTAACATTATATCATCAGGTACAAAGGTGGACTTATCGCTAAAAAGCGTAAAAAGCGTCTCTTCCAGGCAACCTTAGGGCAAAGGAAATGGTCTAGCGTCAGCATAGGTGTACAAGTTAGAATAGATTTATAATAAATATTCGAATAATTAAACATATACATACATATATTATTATATACATATATGCTTATAAATTACTTGTTTGTTATTGAGTTTCGAGAAAATGCTTCCTAACAGTCTTTAAAAACATACTTAGTTATAAAGTTCTATTTAGTGGCATATTAATTGGATTATTTATTATTTGGATTTCTAAGTTTCGAGCCCTAACTTTAGATTAACCACACATATCTTGGTCTTGTAATAGATCGCAACTTAAACTGGCAACCACATATTAATCATATATGTGAAAAATTAAGAGCATTTTTAGCCAACATCGTAATAATAAAAAACCGTATTTCTTTCCATACACGCTTGCTTATTTATAATGCCTTTATAACCTCTGTCTTGTCCTACGGGCTCAGTAGTTATGGACGTACTTATCGCACTTATCTAAATAGTATTCATCGATTGCAAATAAGAATAATTAAAAACATTGTACCGCCTAAAATTAAAATGGACTGCGCTAATAATGATAATCTATTTTTCAAAATCTGTAAAACACTTCCCGTTCACGACCTTGTAAATTACAATTTACTTAAAGAACAATTCTTCAATTTGGATATTCAAGAGTTAAAGGAACACAAAATTGCCACACGTCAAGTCACAAACAAAAAATTAAATATACCTAAAATCAAAAATATATACGGCAAACGCACCAGCGCCTATCTCATTCCGGTTTTAGTCAACGATCTTGATCTAGAATTAAGAAATAATATAACTCCAACAAATATAAAATACATACTTAAGATGCATTTCTTGAAAAAGCTATAACAGCCTGTATCAATATTGTTTTTGTATATTTAACATGTTTGTATACGTAATTTTTTTTTTTGTATTTACTGAGTCGGATTTCTTTTAATACTACCGTCATAATTATGTTGTTTTGTTTTGATTAAGAACTGTATTGTGATTTTTGTGTTGCAAATGATTGTTGAACGACATATTCCTATGTAAACCTAATTGGTTTTTTTGTGAATGTGTAAATTGTACTTTTGTTACATGTTTGTATGGTAATAATAAATAAAAAAAAAAAAAGGATGGCCGCTATTTATTTACAAAGATTAGCTTTCTTCTGAGGTGAACTCAAAATCAGAGGACCTTAGGAACTATTATACGTTATATAAAATTTCATTGAATAATATTTCTTTTAACTAGTGATGAGTTCATTATGGCGAATAAGTTAGTTAAATTTATCTTCGGTACGCGCCTCCATACTATGGAACAAACTCCTGAGAGTTATTTAAACAGGTCCTTCCCTTGTTTCCTTTAAATATAAATTAAAGAAACAATTGCTTTCACTAGCTAATGTGTAATCATCTGTATATTATAAAATATGTATGTATTTACTTATAAATTATAGTGAGTATGTATATGTTATATTTTGGTATGTATCTATATGTATTTGTTAGTATGTAGTATGTTACATTTTTAAATATATAAAAAATTGATTATCTTTTATTTATTATTTTTTTATGTTTTATTTATTTTTCTTCTTAATAAATACTTCTTGCACTGTTTGCCTCGCTAAATGAAAGACTTACTCATGACCATGGGTCGACTGGAAGAAATCTCTTTCAGAGATAAGTCCACCTTTGCCATAAACCTTATTATTATTTTATATTTCTATATGTATTTTTAGTTCAATTAAAGTATTTAATAATAAAGTATATAATAAGATAGGTGGAACTATTTTGAGCGAAATTAGGTGCAAAAATGAGCTAGTGGTAGTGGTGGCTTCTGGTGTTGTAGCCATCTATAGGTTACGGCAACCGTTTATCATTACCGGAAATAAAGTATTATAAGAAAACTATTTCATACATTGAAGATGTATTTTAATTATTTTTTTTTGAATATAAATTTGTGATTGACATTGAACCCAAAATCATTCGTTTAATGAAATTACAATACAGACTACGAGTTAGTACAGATGGTCATTTTCACCACGAAATCTGCACAGCTTTGAGAAGACTATGAATACAAAATTTATTATTATAAGTCTAATTATAATAATAAAAATAATATTTATAAATAAAAATGAAACAATCCTTCATTATTTTCTCCCATAGTTCCAACATGAACTAACACGCTACATAATAAACGATAAATCAACAAAATACAATGCAAATCGTCGATCAAACAATACAGTACCGGCCATCGCTCCGGAACAATAGGAATTATCTCATTAATGACCCTACGAGCAGGACTTCCATAACTCAGCTGGAGGTCCGTAAAATATCGTATATTTTTCGATGCTAATGTTTTTTTGTGCTTCGTTTGGACGTGTGGAAGATGTTTTAGACAATTTTAATAATTATATAATAATAATATAATGATTTTCGTGAAAAATATTTCATGCTGGTAATAAAAACATTAGTAAGTACAAGATGATGCAACTTTCTTTTGGACAAGATGAAATGAATTTACAAAGCTTTCGTTTGTGACCTTCCTTATTATGATACAATTGACTCTTAATGATACACCACATCAATCCGATTGTGTTAGAAAAACTAGTATTAGGAAATCACTTTACACACGTTTAGACACTTGTTTAAAAATTCACATTTTTAAAGTTTCTTTGTGACCAATAATAGTAAATTAGGATTAATATCTCGGCTAAGATGCTAAAGAATATTTATTATTTTATTTTCAGTGTATAATTTATATTAAAAAAAAACTTTGCCTAAACACAATAGTAAATTAAAAATGGAAGCGACAACGACGTCGAATTGAAAAAAATATATCACGAATATAATTATGTTATTTGTATCGTTTATTTATTTATTTATTTATTTATTTATTTATTTAACAGTTTATGTACACTAGGAAAGCAAAAGGAAATAGCTCTTATAAACAATGCTGGTACAAAGGCACTACTTATCCCATGATGGAATCTCTTCCAGTAGTCCTGCTACAGGAAACTTATAAAACAGTCGCAAAATTAGCGTGTACAATCTAAACATATAGATAATAAAAATATAATATAAATACATAATTATACGATATATAAATAAATAAATAATAATTTATACACACGTAGATACAAATAATACGATACTTATACATACACACATACACATATACGATAGGTAATATAATACATACGATAATAAATTCCAATACGCATAAGGACACTTAATTAAATTGATTTTAGACTAGGATTGATTAAGGTAGAATTTTCTCACTCTTTTCTTAAATAGCGATAGTGTTTTGCAATCGCGAATTTCATATGGTAGGGAATTCCAAAGTCTAACGGAATGTACAGTAAAGGAGTAAGAATAAAAATCGGTACGGTGGGTGGGCATCTGAAGAAGAGAACGTTTAAGTGATCTGCACGGAGAATCATCGTCGTGAGAGAAAGAAAAGCGGTCCCGTAGATACGAAGGAGAACGAGGATTAAAAAGAGTCTTAAAAAGGAAACAAAGTATTCTAAAATTTCTACGATGGCGGATAGGTAGCCATTGAAGCTGTTTACGAAAGTGACTTACATGATCACATTTTTTCAAGCCGAAAATGAAACGCAAGCATAAATTTTGTAGTCGCTCAAGTCTGTTAAGCAATTCTTCGGTGGTATCTAAACAAGTGACATCGGCGTAATCAATGATCGGATGTATGAGAGTTTGCACAAGAGAAACTTTAGTCTTGAAGGGTAAAAAATTTTGTAGTGCTTTTAGAGAATGGAGCGAAAAGTATACCTTACGACTGATCTCATTGATATAAGCATTCCAGTTAAGATTGGAGTCAAAAACAACACCTAAGTTCTTAGCCGAGTCGGAAAAAGTAATAGGAACGCCGTCGACGGTACTAGGGGGTAGATCAGCTAAATCAAGTCGAGAGCGAATGCGTTTACTACCTACGGTTAATGCTTTAGTCTTTCCCGGGTTAACAGTAAGACCGAAACTATCAGCCCATTCAGTAATACGTCTTAGATCATCATTGATGGAGATAATAGCAGACGCGACATCATGTAATTTACAATGGCGATAAATTTGAATTATAAAATATATGATATACCATTTGGAATATATTAAATAAATCAGAAACAACTTAAAAAAAAAAAAAAACTGTAGTAGCAATATTAGTCATTAATCAGCGTCTGCACTCTTCAGGTTGCAATGTGTACCTACTACTTATTACTTCAGCTTGTGGCAATCCACTGATGGATATAGGCCTCCCTAAGTTCGTGCCAAGCATCACGGTTTTCCGCAATAATGATAAGCGATTACCGTAGTCTATTGACGTATACGTACGTAGGGACGGACGGAGGGAGGCCTATGTCCAACAGTGGACTGCAATATGCTGAACTGACTGACTGTTAGATGTTCGAAGATTTATTTAAGAATAGTAGGCGTTTTTAACTTTAATTAATGAAATAATAAAATATTTTTTATTAATTTACTAGCTGACTCGGCAAACGTTGTCTTGTCGCTAAGCGCTATTTAAAAATAGGTGTTGGTGGTAGAAGGGTGAAAATTTAGGGTTGTATGTATTTTTCAACGCCAAATCATAATAAAATAAAAAATAAATAATTTATCTAAAAATTAAAAAAAAATAGGGGTGGATTACCCTTAAAATTTAGGAGAATAAAATATAGATGTTGTTCGATTCTCAGACCTATCCAATATGCACACGAAATTTCACGAGAATCAGTCAAACCGTTTCGGAAGAGTATGCTAACTAACATTGTGACACGAGAATTTTATATATTAGATTGAAACAAAACAAAATTTTCTCACAGTTTCAGATAAAATCGTGTAAAGGTGTACATTGAAAACCTACTACCAAGTAAATCAACTGCTCGTATTTCACTTCCAGAAAAAAAAATCTTTAAGCGGTAGATCATTTGATATTCCACTGCGAACGTTAACTGAATCGCCAGTAACAACAGTACAGAATTCAAATGTAACAGCTGAACGAGGCGTTGGCGTCGCTCGTTTATCACAGTTCCTCCACCTGCGCTAAATATCCTGATCTAAACTGTATTCATTGGTACGTGCAGCTCAGGCTATTAATCAGGTTCTAGTCAGGCTTCTGTTTTGTTTGACTGAACCTATCTGTTACATTGATTCACGAAATCGATGAATTGTTGTTATATTTACTGTTCTAGCCACGTGGTTTCGTCTCAGGTTTGCCAATGTTTCTGATACTTGATAATTATTTTGCTCGCAAGTAAAAAAAATCGACTTCAATTAAGTCGACAAGTATCCTGCGTAGGTAACCGATGAAAGACCACTAAATAAAAATTCAGGGATAGCTCAAAAGCACTCGTCAGATCACGATCTTATTTAAATGGCACTTGACAAACGACAAAAAAGTTACTCGAATCGAGTTCCTGCTAGTTTTTGTTTTTTTTTTTTTTTCTGAAGTAGGTTATTAAATTTAACTTACGCAAATTATGTCTAACATACACCCACAGTCATGTATGTCACGTCACTGATTCAAAAGAGTAGCCTTCACGGCATTTAGCGGACAACTTCCTTGTTTTATCTACATTACTTATTATCTTTACCTCGAGTCAAAACAAAATCTATATTCTAAAATATTTAATACTGAAATAAATCAAATCAATTGAGATTCTAAAACGCTTAAATATATCCTTACTATTAATATAATATACGAGCATAGCTCCGGCGCGGGGTAAGACAGGGGGATGTAATATCACCGAAACTGTTTACCACTGCGCTAGAGGATGTTTTTAAGACCTTGGATTGGGGGGAACGGGGCATCAACGTCAACGGTGAATTCATCTCTCACCTTCGTTTCGCCGACGATATTGTCATCTTTGCGGAGACGCTGGATGAGTTAGGCCAAATGCTGGCCGGCCTAAACGAGTCCTCCCGTCGTGTCGGTCTCTGTATGAACTTGGATAAGACGAAAGTTATGTTTAATAACCAAGTCATACCGATACCGGTATCGGTCGATGGTACCCTTCTCGAAGTTGTTCAGGATTATATTTACCTAGGCCATACTATCCAACTAGGCCGCAACAACTTCGAGAAGGAGGCCGATAGGAGGGTTCGGTTGGGCTGGGCGGCGTTTGGCAGACTCCGTCGAGTCTTCACTTCGAAGATTCCGCAATGCTTGAAGACAAAAGTTTTCGAGCAATGCGTCCTGCCTGTGTTAACATACGGAGCCGAGACGTGGACACTGACCAAGGGACTGGTCCACAAGTTTAAAGTCGCTCAACGTGCAATGGAACGGGCTATGCTTGGGGTCTCTCTCAAAGACAGGATTAGAAATGAGACTATCCGCGAGAGAACGAAAGTAACCGACATAGCCCACAGAATTAGCAAGTTGAAATGGCAGTGGGCTGGTCGTCTGTGTCGCAGGACCGATGGCCGTTGGAGTAGACGGGTCCTAGAGTGGAGACCGCGTCTTGGCAAACGCAGTGTGGGACGTCCTCCGGCCCGTTGGACCGACGATCTACGTAAGATTGCCGGTGTAGGCTGGATGAGGATTGCGGAAGACCGGGATGTGTGGCGCGAACTTGGGGAGGCCTATGTCCAGCAGTGGACTGCGATAGGCTGAAGTGAAGTGAGTGACGAGCATAGCTATTGTGCTTTCTTAAAATACTGCATATTCCCGTTTTATTCAATATTGAAATATTATAACTTACAAAATCAGACCGCATCCATAGTTTCCCTCATCTACGCAGAATCCGCGCGTGTTTGCGCAGGGCACTACGATAAGAGCAACGCAAACAATGCGCCAGTGACCTGACAGCGACCGATAGTTGAGTGATTGCCGTTCGATGCCGGTTATTGACAGCGTTACCGTAATCTAATGCGGCCAGCTGGTTAGATAAGCGCTGATCGGACCTGTCAAAACTATCGTCATTAAATATTTAATGATTTAAATTATTGTTACCTTCTAATAACTGGTTTGAAGATAGCATTGAATAGATGCAATTTAGGATCATAATGTTGCAATTAATTAAGGTACTTATGAACAACTAGCACTAATACTTTTTAAATATTAGTAGAATTTCGAAGTAAAACTTCCTTACGCGCGGTTGGGGAGTAAGCTGTTGAATCCGTGACGAGAGCGTTACGAAAATTGTGATCGGGCGAGATGAACGGAAGTCGAGAGGCAGATATAAGTTAGCTGGAGCTAAAGAAGTTTTACTTCGGTCGTAGGGTCTAAGGCTCATTCCTTTTTTGTAAGTTTATTTGAATATGTAATCTGAGGCATACGTTATAACAACTATTTTAATCTTTGAAAGGTACTTTACCATATAATCTTAGACTTAATTTAATTATATTCGTATATTAATCGCAATAGTACTAAAATTTAACATCAAGTAAACAAAGGTTATAATACAGTACATTATCAAGAAATTCCAGATGATCTTGTAATTATTTTCAAATACGCACTTCCTCAAATCTCTTTCACGTTGTAAAAAAAGTATGTTTTGTAGAACTTGTAAGATCATTTATTTAGCTGCAGTTAAACTATAATTTCTATATGTTATTAAAAAATTCACAAATAAATACCTAATAATCGATTGCTCTGAGACAACTATAACATATATTCCATAGGTCAACGAGAGACTCAAAAGTCAACTTGTATTCTAATATTCAACTTGTATAAATTGTAATATTCCTTTCCCAATCATGATTTTATCCAAATTTTATTTCTTTTGCTTTATCTAGTCAGAAAGATGAAACTAAGCTCTCTCCAAAGTTGAATCTAGAGGATATTAATTTCATCAGAATGCTGAAATTTGGAGAACAGTAAATACAATACAGCACCCATACTATTTATATTAGTACCAATCTCTCACAGATGATCGATGCGAAATACCTGCTATAGGTGAGTTTTTTACGATGAGTAAGAGAGCTAAAACCCATCATTACTTCCTATTCTTATATCTCCACAACTACCTTCCATTCATTGAGCCAGCAATCATTTGAGACTCCACCCCAAAGTACAATCTACGTATTATTAGCTCAGGCCAAAGTACCGGATACTTCGAGAGACACTCCAAACATTGTTCTCACATGTCACAAACATATGAACCTTACTAAGTCTTATATCAAACGTAGCGTCCTCCATTGGATGTCGAGAGCTAGTCAAATATGGCCGATATACCAGAGTGGTCACTGTCCAAACGTTCATTAAGCAAATTAATTGTATCTGTTAATTGTATACTTTAGTTCGAGTGCTGGATAAATATGGTGGATTGTGTTAGTCTGATTAGATATACGCAGTCAATGTGTTTGATAAAATTAACAAAGCTATATTATGAAGAATAATTATTGTATGAAATTTTAAATAACGTCGCTTGGTTTTCGTTTTTTAATAGCTGAGCCATAAATAAATATAGCGTTGAAAGATTTTTTAAATAGGAGTTAAAGAAATATAATTTCTATTGGCTAGTAAATCAAACTTTTTATACAAACTAAATTTCAATGAAAATTAAATTATATAACACCACAATGCAAAAACTTTCAAATAAATTATTTATTGAATGTTTCGCTGCTACATTATCATAATATACTTAAGGTGAGCTAAATACAAAATAATTCTATCACTAAAGATTATCAACTGAGAACATTCATACAATAAAAAAAGATAAAATAAATTTTACAGTAATCATAAGCAATAAATATATATCATATCAATAAATTCATTCAAATTAGTTTTAGTAACATTATAAATGATCTTTTGTATCAATTAATGCGTATTTATCAATTAAATTGTAGTGATATTAATTGTAAATTTTATTACCTTATTAAATTCCAATACTTAATAGGTACTAAAAACTATTTTAACATAAAATCATCATTTAATTCTAATCATCATTTAATTAATATATCTGTATAAATTGTACACACCTCTGTTACTAGAATTATATCATCATCATCATCATCATTTCAGCCTATCGCAGTCCACTGCTGGACATAGGCCTCCACAAGTTCACGCCAAAAATGGTGTGAACTCATGTGTGTTGCCCATAGTCACCACGCTGGGCAGGCGGGTTGGTGACCGCAGGGCTGGCTTTGTCGCACCGAACACGCTGCTGCCCGCATATGGCCTGTGTATTTCAAAGCCAGCAGTTGGATGGTTGTCCCGCCATCGGTCGGCTTTTTAAGTTCCAAGGTGGTAGTGGAACTGTGTTATCTCTTCGTCGTCGTCCACGGGAAGAGAGGGGGTGGCTATATTCTTCATCGCCGTGACCACGCAGCACAGCAGGAATTATATCTATGTTACCAATATTTGGCTTCTTAGAAATGATATATAAGCATTTTGTTATATAATCGATCCAAACTAAAATTTCCTCTATGGCCTTTATTCATAGAAGAATCTTAATTTGCCTGCTTTACTACGGTTTGGTGACTAATTTTCCAAAAGGGAATCCCCATTTGTTTTATTCAAATCAAAACATTTTGCCAGAAAAAAAAATAACGCATTATCATCTGAGTGGACCTAGATACCATAAAGATTAGCTTTGTTGAAACCTTCATCATCATACTCCAGAATTGATTATATAATAACGATCACTTTATTCTTTTATTTATAAATCTAAGGGCTTGTTAAACTGGTTGTGCAAAATAGGTTATAAAAAGCCTGATTCACTTTGATTAATAATCTACAATTTTTTATTCACAATCATTAGGTACATAGTATAAAACAAAGTCGCTTCCCGCTGTCTGTATGCTTAGGTCTTTAAAACTACGCAACGGATTTTGATACGGTTTTCTTAAGTAAATAGAGTAATTCCAGAGGATGGTTTATATGGTCGCTAGTTAATAATAAAAATATTCCATAAATTAATTAAAATTCGATGGTGTGCAAGAAAAGTACATCATAAATTTTTATCTGTCGGATACCGTCACACGTCAGATAGCTTTAACGGTTACTGGCGAACCAGGCCCTAAAGCTAGATCATAAAGCCGTTCTATAAATATAGGATTAAGCCATCCATATAATAAAAAATGATTCAATGAAAAACTATAATAGAGACGGAGCATCGAATTATCGATAAATCCGAATGACTCACTCAAAGCACTCATTCAACGATTCGTCCCGCACGATCGACTCACAACAGCCGTAATGCTGCCCCGTCGGAATCTGGATGCAATCCAAACTAATAGTGCTTGGACAATAGTATCGATAAACCGCAGTAATACCGATGCACAATGGGCTGACGATTTTTCTTACTATCCGATTAGACTTTTTTTTATATCTTAATTGAAATTTGGTGTTAGGATAGTTTTATTCACTTACGCTGTGATTATGTTTTCCTTACTAAATTAGGGAATTTTATTATTACACGTGACCGTTCAGTATTGGAGGATTCTGGAAGTAATTATAATAACAATAAATGGTTAATGGAAGTTTCGGTAAGATAAAACTGATATTTTTTTAATTGACATTTTTTTACTGTCGAAATTTCATTAACTGTTTTTCTATTGAACTTCAATATTTATTTTACCTATATATATATGCAACCGAGCAACACATGCTGCTTACGAACGCCTTCAATGGAGACATATCATTCGTGGTCGCGATCCTCATCATTGAGGGAACGAGGAAAAAGAAGAAGAAGAAGAACTTATATATAAAATTCTCGTGTCACAGTGTTAGGTAAAATACTCCTCCGAAACGGTTGGACAGGTTTTTATGAAATTTTGTGTGCATATCGGGTAGCTGAGAATCGGCTAACACCTATTTTTCATATCGCTAAGCTATGGGGGGGGGATTGAGGAGGTTTATAGCATATATGGCAAAACAACGTTTGTAGGATCAGCTAGCTAAGACCAAAATATTTTCGACTTTAGGTTTAAAAAATATTATGATGACTCATGTGGTTTTATCGTTTTTAAAGTATGCATTTCTCTAATTTTTTAACCTTTCACTGTATAAATTACTTCAATTCCAAGTTTTGTAACGACAAAATGTAGATATTTACAATCATTTTACTACCAACATTGAGAGTAAGAGTCACTGTAGTTCAGATAAGTTAGATTGAACATGTAATCAATGCCTATACTTAGTTAAGCCTGATGTAGTTTTGTCCATTAGGACGACATACAACCTAAGACCTTACATTAGCTTTGAAGATATGATCTGAGTAGAAACGCTTGTAGGCAATCACGGCCTAAGAGACGGTTTGATAATTATTGTTTATGTTAAATACTAGACAATCTTTGTGGTTCCACTCGCTTTTTGTTAAAGTATTTGAACGGTTGGTTATCATTTTTGAAAAATAGTTCTGGTATTATAAGTTATAAGAATAATATTTTATCAGCTAGAAGCAGATAATTCAACTATAAAAACTACCTAATCCCTAGTAGCGACAGAAGTTTCTACTTTTGGGTACTTTATTATTTTCTTAAATTATAGTTTATATTTTATGGTAACTTAACATATATATATATATATGTATAGTTTAATTATGTTTTATTTTAGAACTTTTTTTGAAATTTTATTTTTTCTTATATAAAAATATCTTTTATAACTTAAGTTTGAAGTAAGCCCAATATACTTCTGAACTTTTTACATAAATATCAAAAAGATTTAAGTGTTTGGGTGAATAAAATAAATGTACCGAATGAAATGATCAACGTGTGATGATGTTAAGTAAAGTTTTCTCCCCTTCAAGATAGTGGAATCGATCACCGCTCGCCATAGATATCGTTTATAATATTTTTTGTCGCCTGCCACTGCCCACGGTGATGGGATTGTACAGTCATGTACGTTTAATCTGATTTTGGAAAAAGAGGACTTTTCACTAACCAACTTCGCTTTTTTGTGTATATTGTATAAAACTTAATTATATTATTCTTTTGAAGAGTTTTATAACCAGTATTTCATAATAATATAGAGAACAAACCTAAAGAAGAAAATTTAGCATTTTGGATAATAATCACTGTTCATGTTTTATTCGTTGCAGGATATTATATAATTATTTACTATAAATTTCAATTATTGTGATTATGAATTGCATAATTTCAAATGATATTTCATTTGAAATGCAATTCAAACTAACAAATTTATCAATGAAATAAAATCATAATACCAATCATAAACCATAATATTATATTATAATAACTATATGTTTATTTATATGAGTAAACCATGTTTATACATCTTATTTCTCGCTCTTTCAATTTTGATAGAAATCATAAATGAACATTCAACCTTTTTTATGTAACTAGGTCGGCAAGAAGCGTGCTGATGGTGAGCAATTATCGTACCTTAAAGACGCCTGTAACACCAGAAGCATCACAGACGCGTTGCCGACACTACCTCCAATCCCCCCAGGAACACTCTGGTCACGTTACTCACCACGGGAATACAACACTGTTTGAAGGCAGTATTATTTTTGGGTCATTGCCGATAGCTGGCCGCTAATCGAGCATATGTGTGAGCTGATGTCGAGCTTATGTCAGTGATACGTGGTCACTTTTAGTTATTAATTACTAACAATAGTTATTAAGCTTTCATCTTTTTTATTTTTACTAACAATATGGATATTTTGTCTTTCGACTAATAAACATTTCTTACTATTTCATTATTATTTAGCTGTGATCTTCTGTAAAATAGAGGAAATTCCCCAGTTGGGCTGCTCGAGATATTCAAAAGGATATTTCTTCCTGTGCCTTAATTAAAACCTTGTAATATTAATAATTAACTCATACGCTTATGTAACATTAAAACTGGTATAAAACGTGCTGTATACTATATATTTAGTATTTTAAAATATACTTACAAATTTAAAGCGTTTGAACCCGACTGTATCAGGCGTCACGGTTGAAGAGCAAGGGTTGATAAATCACAACAATTTCAGGGTGCATCTAACTATGACCTAAGATTTATCTTCGCGCTGACACGTCATTTTTCTAACGTGTCACAGTGGCCTGCGCTGCTAATGTTTTCGGCCACACCACGAATATCTCAATATGGACTATAGGAACGAAAAAACTTTGTTTTCAGAAAGAAATAATGCGTTTATTTTCGTCTGTATAGCTGTTGCAGCTATGAAACTGTACATTTTTGCTCTAAATACTTTAAAATATGCTACCAATTAAAATAAAATCTATTCTGAATATAGGTAATACCAACTGCACCTGTAACCACATTACTTATCTGTCAAAATATCCAAAAGAAATCACACTATTGTAGCTTGAAAGTAGCATCTTTTCACTAAGTAACATATGATTGTTTAACAAGTTTTTCAGTTTGCAACCAAATCGGTTATCCAACTAGGATAATCAGAGCACTTGATTCAAATTAATATGATTTAATAATAATAATAATATTCTTTATTGCACACCATCAAAAGATACAAACAAAAGTAGTACAATTAGAGGTAGATGTACAAAGGAGAACTTATCGCTAAAAGAGCTATTTCTTCCAGACAACCTTTAGGTATAGGACAGGGCATAGAGAAGCGGTTAGGAAGTCTACAAATAATTTATCTACTCAGTTTCAACTCTAACACGAATTTATTGCCAAATATAGAGTCTCATAATCATTGTATGTTTTAAAAGTTGATAGGGAAAAGTAAACTAAAACGACGTAACTTGGTTTTAACGCCAAGAAAACCAAGTGCGTTGTGTTTCCGTTGTCCAATGTTAAGCAACAGAATTATAATTTAAAAATAAAAAACGAGAGGCATATTGTCGGTGATACTATAGTTTTCTTAGGGATACATTTGGATTCGAAACTTCAGTGGAATCCCGATTTGTCATCCTTGAATGGTAGACTTAGCTTCGCAGCATTCGCTGTTAGAAAAGTTCGGCAACTGACCAACGTTGCTACTGCGCCTTTAATATATTTTAGCTATTTCCATATGTATGTCTTGTGTTCACTTAGTGTGGGGTAATGATGAATAGATATTAAAACTACTCAATTTAAAAAGGGCTCTATACGCGGCATTTATCGATCTTGGAGTTCGAGTCTCTCTGCAGAATGTTTTCACGAAGTAGACATATTAACAATTGCGTCACTATATTTTTATAACAATATTATGTATATTCACAAGAATACGTATAAGACAAAGAACATCGGTTAAGCAAGAAGCATTTTCCTCATCCTACCATTAAAACTCCTCACATCTAAACACATAGCCATCCCAAATAAACACATAATGATGTCACACGTTTTCACGAGAACCAAACAGTAATAGTTAATGATATTCACTAAATCCTTGTTAATATGGCTCCTGCGAATGTGTAGGCGGCTTATTCAAATCTACGCCGTGTACCCGAGCTTACGTATACCTGGTATAACTATTCGGTTATGATAATTAAGTTATTATTACTTAGCGAAATATCATTGTGGCTATTTAGGATGTACCATAATAGGTATATTTTATAAGTGATGAAGATACTGTTACATCTAAAGAGCTTGTTGTTTACTAAAATAAACTAATCTAATTATAATCACCTTGATAATTCGCGCAACTTATTTGTTTTCTTAAAAATAGGCTAAATTACAACATATGACATCAAAAGTAGGCTACATTTCATATTGTCCTTTAGGAACTAACTTAAGAATACGAGTGTGTGCTTCAGCCTGTAATACCCCACTACTGGGCATAGGCCTCTTTCCCCGTGTAGGAAAAGGATCAGAGCTTAATCCACCACGCTGCTCCAATGCGGGTTGGCGGATATATTCCCTACTATGAGTAACGATGACTATCGGGTGTACATGATGACAACCGGGACCGACGGCTTAACTTGCTCTCCGAGGCACGGTTGGGAGACCCACAATGACTGCACAAACACCCAGACCACGACAAACACCTGTATGGCCAACACAAATGTTTATCATGTGCGGATCGAACCCGCAACCGCCAGCGCAACGGGTACAATCCATGGAGAATACGAGTACTATAATATATTCAAATACCCCATACAATAAACTACTCTTGTGAAATGGTGCGAGTAGTCGCCTAAAACACCCACGGTATGCGGGTTCGATCCCACTTTGGATGGATATTTGTATTTATACAAATATTTCTTTCCGGTTTGGATTTCTGTCCTTGTGGGTCTTCTAACAGTGCCTCGGAGAGCACGTTAAGCCGTCGGTCCTGGTTGTTATCATAAATACGTGATAGCGATCGTTACTCATAGTAGGGTACATATCTGCCAACCGGTTGTAGAGCAGCGTAGTGGATTAAGCTCCACCCAATCCTTCTGCCGCATTGAGAAAGAGGCCTATGCGCAGTAGTGGGATGTTACAAGCTGAACGAAAATGCAAGAATGTTTAGAATTTTAATCAAATGTTTTAATATGCGATGGTCAATAATTTAATTCTAAAAGTAACATAATTATCTAATCTTTAAATATTTATAATTATTATAATTCAAATCGATAATTAACGGTTAAGAGACTAAAGTGTCTACGAACCATTATAATATCGACAATATCGCATCACTATTAACAGACAACATAACTTTCATTCGAAGACGTTAAGATTTATTCAAATCCGACATGAAACGTCGACGGAGCGGGGACTAAATAGTGTAGATTACACAGAAACACCATCAGTAAAGAAACTTAGCGGAGAAAATCTTTTACGCCCCAGTCGAATCGCTGTAGCGCTGCGACGGTTTTTTGTCGATACATTTATTTTAAAATGACTATTTTAATTTATATCACAAATGAGTACTTTGATTTTTGATTATATTGGTACTAGTTTTATTGCAAAATATAAAGCTTTATTGCCGTTTTTAACCTACTTCAAAAAAGGAGGATATGTATGTTCGGGGATACGTTCGTCGTTTATAAACCGATTTTAATATTTTTTTTCGTTGAAAAGGAAATATCCCAGGGTAGTACCATGATATCGAAACCAGGATCTGATGATGGAATCCTAGAGAAATCGAGGGGAACTCCAGGGGTAGTGACGACTAGTGCGTTTGTTAATTTTTTTCGTCTACTTACGTTGTGGTACTTGTCGATGCAATTCGTTGTATTTCGTTCACTAGCAAACACAATTATTTTATTCTGCCTTAAACCGTACATAAATATGTATTAACATGAATTGCACCTACCTACTACCTACTAACTACTAACTCATACCTAAATACCTACGACAATTTATACCTCTATAAAATATTGCAAGTTTGATTTTCAGAGCAGTTTACATTTACTTTATTTTTATTAAACGAAAAATAAGTCGAACCCGGTCTCAAGTAGAAAGTGAAAAACACAAGCACGTAGGTATATATGAAAAATTATCTTCAACATATTTATAATGTGTTTAATGAAGAAACAAACCTTTCAACTTTATAATATAAGTAAAATAATAATACAAATAATTTAAAAAAACTTCATAAATCTGTTATAATATTCAGTGCATCAATAACGCATCAACAGAGACCGGCATATTTGTTCCGCATTCGTTCGCCCGTCAGATTCAATTATTCATATCATAGCTTATAATAAAATATATCTTCTTCGCTTTCTCTAAACTTTATGCACAGCGTTTGTAAAATATTGTAACTGTGTTGAAAAGTATTTAATAATAATAATAATAATAATAAGTAAATTTATATTTATATGGTGTACTGTAGTATTTTAAGTTTTACCCATTAATTTTTATCTTTTTTGAAATTATCTCAATTTTACAGTTTTTATAAGTAATTGTGTTTGCTGGCCTATGAAAAAAAACCGACTTTAATTATATCGACAAATATAATACAACGTAGGTAGACGAAAAATTAGTCAAGTAAATACCGCATTATCAAAGATTACTCCAAACGTTGTAATCAGATCTCAATGAAATTTAAATATGACCACATGATAAGCGTCGGCTTTCGATTAAATTAAAAATCATCAAAATCGGTACACCCAGTAAAAAGTTATGCCAATTTTCGAGGGTTTTCTTGAATTTCCCTGAGATCCTATCATCGGATCCCGGTTTCCTCATTATAGTACCACACTTAGGATATCTCTTTTTAAACAAAAAGAGAATTATCAAAATCGGTTCATAAACGACGAAGTTATCCCCGAACATACGTAATATACTCGTATATATTTACGGTCGAATTGAGTAACCTACTCCTTTTTTCGAAATCGGTTAATAAAACGATCACAATTTATTTTAAGTTTTCAAATTAATTTGGAGGCCTATTTGAATGACGTACTTTTTCATTTTCAGATATTACCGTCAAAAAAGTTATATATGAATTTTATTGATATATTTTTAACCGACTTCCAAAAAAGGAGGAGGTTCTCAATTCGACTGAATTTTTTTTTTTTTTTTTTTTTATGTATGTTACATCAGAACTTTTGACCGGGTGAACCGATTTCGACAAATTTTGTTTTAATCGAAAGGTTGTGTGTGTCAATTGGTCCCATTTAAATTTATTTGAGATCTAACAACTACTTTTCGAGTTATATCTAATAATGCGTTTTTACTTGATGCTTTTTTCGTCGACCTACGTTGTATTATACCGCATAACTTTCTACTGGATGTACCGATTTTGATAATTCTTTTTTTGTTGGAAAGGGGATATCCCTAGTTTAGTACCATGATAAGGAAACCAGGATCTGATGATGGGATCCCAGATAAATCGAGGGAAACTCTCGAAAATCCGCAATAACTTTTTACTGGGTGTACCGATTTTGATAATTTTTAATTTAATCGAAAGCTGATGTATATCATCTGATCACGTATAAATTTTATTGAGATCTGATAACTACTTTTTGAGTAATCTTTGATAACGCGTAGTTACTTGACTATTTTTTCGTCGATCTACGTTGTATTACTTGTCGATGTAATTGAAGTCTGTTTTTTTTCGTTTGCGAGCAAACACAATTATTATATTTATTTTGTGAGTGTTACATCTGTTCCTCATGTAAGCAACTTAATGTTTGTATTATAGGCAACAGCCGACTGGTATAGTTACATATTTATTTATTTTTTCGATAAACATACAAATAAATGAATATATATTACACCCAGACTCGGGATGGGAATCAAACTCTAAACACCCGGAGCAGAAAGCACGGTCACTACAAACTGCGCCAACGGGCTAGTCAAATAATTAATATAATCATTATTTTATTATAATTAATATAATAATATATACTTTGGGTATTCAATTTTTAATAAAAACTTTAAAATATATAACAAAGCCAGTAGGTACATGCCCAATGAGTCATGATAATCATAATTATAGATATTGTCAGTTAGAATTAGATAGTGATTGAAAATAATCGTAGCGCGTGTCTCGCTTGTACGTAAATTAAACGATTTTGTCTGCCGCGACAGCTACTTGAAAGATTTATGGTCTTGTTGAGATAAGTTATAGTGTAACATATGTGATTTAAATGTCGATAAGCAATTATATAAATGATATCCACAAAAAAAATTATAAAATTTAATGGAGTTTTTGAATTATTCGATACCTAATCGATTCAATAATTAAAAAAAATAATGACAAAATTTAAACTTGATTATAAGATAGTCAGAATACGTTAACTTCTTTTTTAAATTAATAATAATAATAATAACAATAATAAAAACTCTTTATTGTACACCAAGAGTAAGCAAAAATACAAAAATAAAAACAGGAGTTAAGTACAAAAGACGGCCTTATCGCTAATGAGCGATCTCCTCCAGGCAACCTTTGGGTAAAGGAAATGGTATGTAAGTAGACAGTTCAGGTGTATAGTTTTACCTAAACATATACAATATATTTAGACAAATAAATAATGTAAAAAAATTAATATTTTAGGATGTAAATAAATACTGCGATTATAACGCGATGACAGATTATTTTACATACAGATAAAGACATACCACGTACACATAGACACACACAAAACGAAAAGATAAAAAAAAACATCGCATTAAAACACACCACACACGCCTACAAAATCAAATCGAACACACGAACATATAAATCTCATCATATAATCATATCAATCTTACACATAACAACCGGCGGGACTCTGATTGATTTTGTCAACAGCTGTAATTGCAACGCAGCCTGTTTGTCCAACGACAAAAACGACACAATCAAGAGAATCAAATAAATTAAGCTGATTGTATCCGAACACGATACGCCCGCGTAAAACATATATTTCTACTGTTACTGACGAAGTAGCGGAAACGACGGAATTCTATACGTTTGTCTGCGTCGATATTTTGTGATGTATTTAAAATAATAATTCAATTTTATTATCATTAATCAATGAATCAGCCAGTTAACAAACCACTGTTGGGCGAACGCACGTAACAAATAAGTATACATATGAGAAGGTTTGGATCAGTGTCGTGGTTTCATGTTTTCCTTTTTGTAGATTAGCAGTTAATTTCTTTTCAATATGAGATCGCTAACAGGTATGATAAGAACTGGGACGACAGATTTACGTGTTCTTGAAAATCTTATTTTTAAAAAATAATTTTATACTTCTAAACTAAACAGATTTTTTCATTACTGTCTGATAAGTCTGTAGTTGTTTTACTTAAGGTTCCCCTTCAATTAGCTACATGTTTTTGTAAACTCTATATACCTTCTCAAATACATGA
The DNA here is from genome assembly GCF_905220565.1 of Melitaea cinxia. NCBI lineage: Eukaryota > Metazoa > Arthropoda > Insecta > Lepidoptera > Nymphalidae > Melitaea > Melitaea cinxia. Next base: position 1,181,570 of record NC_059397.1, on the reverse strand, counting down.
CCTCCTTCCTGCTCAAAATATGGAGCAGCCCGACTGGGGTAGTACCTCGACCTTACAGAAGACCACAGCAAAATAATACTGTTTTCAAGCAGTATTGTGTTCCTATTGGTGAGTAAGGTGACCAGAGCTCCCGGGGGGATTGGGGATTGGGTCGGCAACGCGCTTGCGGTGCTTCTGGTGTTGCAGGTGTCTATAAGCTACGGTAATCGCTTACCATCAGGTGAGCCGTACGCTTGTTTGCCGACGTAGTGATATAAAAAAAAACATCGCAGAAAACTCTTCAATTATTATTTACTTTCAAAAAATATTCTTTAAGATAGATTCGCACTTTCATTTTATATAATTATAAAGCAAGACTACTTGTTATAATTTCAAAATAAACGATTATAAATAACAATAATTGAACACGGTCCTAACATGCAAATGTTATGGTACATTTCTTCGGACACGTTATTAGGTTGTAGGCGTTTGTTATTGACGTGCTTAATGCCAGGCCTATTTGTGGCCTGGATATATGGTTTGTCATGTCCAACACCATTGCGTACAGATTGCTTTAATGTACGGTTGAATTATGAACGGTTATTTTATTCATAACGTATGAACAGTTTAATTGATTTATTACTAACTGAAATTATACGTGATATTATGTAGTTTATGGGTTTTATTAACAAAATTATTGCGTTAAATTTAGGTGGTAGAAAGGTATCGTTTTGAATGGACTTTCTAAGGTTGATTTTTTGTTTTGTATTTTACATACTATTTTGATCAATTATGAATGTGAAAGTAAGTTTAAAGTGGTCTTTTTTATTTATAAAGTTATTTTCGAAATAATGCATTGATTTTATGATTTAACGTGAAATAAATTCATAAAAAATTTTAGATTCTGAAAATGATATCTGAGATTTTTTTCTGTATTAAATTTTTGAATATTTAGTATCGAAGCTACATTTTATTTGTAGTATGTGCTAACTGTAATAGTAATATATAGTAGAATATACAAGAATATACCAGGAAAACAGACCTGTTGAAGAGTATCATAATAACCAAAATTCATATTCCACTGTTTAACCATAGCTATATGTATAAACTTTGAATTGTAATAAAAATAAAATACAACCCTATATTCCAACAAAACAAATTGATTGAGATCAAATCAAGCAATTTACTAATACACAAAAGTTAAACATAAAAGGTCCGGCCCGCATACGAAGACAACAAATGAAATAAACTGTCAACAATGTCAATTTTCCCCTGTATGCGAGCCGAATGAGAAGCGGCTAATGATAATAATGATGTATTGGGTCTGTCTGTACGTGCGGCAACACCAATTTAAGAAGCTTTGCTTTTTCGTTGACGTTTTGTTTTTTGACTGTTTGGGGGTCCTTTGGAGTCGAGTAAAAACTGTTTACTGGAACAATCTATCAACACGTACTTATACAATATTAAATGCGATTATCAATTTAAAACATTCAAGTTTTAGAAAAAGGAATGACCGTTATCTTCGCCTGAAGTTGTTTAGAAACTTAATGATGCCAAATGAAAGTAAGATGGTATTTTTTTTAAAGACTAAGTAGAAAAAAGCTTACGGCTCACTTGATGATAAGCGGTTACCACAATTTATAGCGCGTTGCCGACCTTACATCCGACCTTCCCCGGGAGCTCTCGTCACTGAAGTCTGGTCAACAATGATTTTTTTTTAATACAAATAAAGTGGTAAAGAAGCGTAGACTCGCTTGATGTTAAGTAATTCCCGTAGTATAATTATCATCATTTCAGCCTATTGTAGTCCACTGCTGGCCATAGGCTTCAATAAGTTCGCGCTAAAAATGGCGTGAACTCATTTTTGTTCCCCATAGTCACCACGCTGGGCAAGCGGGTTGGTAACCGCAGGACAGGCTTTTTCGCACCGAAGACGCTGTTGCCCGTCTCCTGCCCGTCTATTTCAAAGCCAGCATTTGGATGGTTATCCCGCCATCGGTCGGCTTTTAAGTTCCAAGGTGACAACGGAACCGTGTTATGCCTTAATCGCCTCTTACGACACCCGCGGGAAGGGAGAGGGTGGCTATATTTTGTACTGCCGTAACCACACCACCGTATAATTCATGTACACAGAACCATCACAGTATTTTTTATCGAACACCCTTACATCACAAAGTTAGATATTTGATTTTACTTGTGTTTATTTGTTCAATAAACAGAGATTTCGCCAATTGTGGGTGGCTCGAGCCAGCTTAAAGGGATTCTGCGGTGAGATGTGGTTTTGACAGCACGAGCATTTGATAAAATTCTAATCATTTATTTTATGTTACTAGCTAAATCACCCTTCTTTATTTTTCGTGCGAATTTTTGATATGTTCAGGTTGAAAAATAATCCATTCTCTTTATCTTTTTTCTGCATGGAAAAAGATGCCCATGCCCAGCTGTGGGATGTTACAGGCTGAATCGTATTCTCTTTATAATTCTATATCATTATACGTAACTGAAAATTATATTTGTATCTCGCAAATGGGATTGACATGTCTGTCACATTACGAAGAATAGTAGAATGTAACCAACATTGCGTTTATTTTAAGGATTTTACCTTAGAAGATTTCCAATTTTGAATATTTTTTAAAGATACTGTTGCAGAAAAGTCTGATCCGGTTAAATATCATAAACGTTCATCACTTTTTCTATATCATATGACTGCTAAATTTGCATTTAGCCTTAAGAAATGTTAAAATATGAAGCCCAAGTGACAATTTTTTTTTTAATTTATGAATCTCCGCGGCTCAGACTGGTAAAAAGAGGCATGTATATATTATTGATTAATTCATAAATGTAATAATAAGTTTTCAATAATTATTCATTTCAAAAATTTACAGTAAATATGCATAGTACAAATCTATATAAATAAAAATAAATTTTGCTAAGTGCATAACTCGAGAATGGTTCGACCAATTTGAATTTTTTTTTGTATGTCCTTAAGGCCCACGGAAGGTTTTAATACTAAAAAAATCTTTTGACATAACAAAGTTTGTCCGGGCAGCTAGTACACAATAAATTTATGTGTAACTTAGGAATATTATTTTTATATTATATTATTTAATATTACATTATTGTATCGAGATATCAAACAACCGAAGCATAAATAATAAGACCCTACTCGAACGTCATTAGTCTGGATTTCAATAAAATTAGAATTTTAAACTCGAGTGTGGCAGATCGCCGCCGCGCCGAGTAAATATTTAGCCGTTCTTGAACGCGGAGGGTGGCATTCAAGGTACTCTCACACCGAAGCCAGAAACGCTGATAATGTAGATCGTAATATTTGCTTTTTGTGTGACAACTATCAGATCGTAATTTACATTTTTACAACTATTTAAAAAAAGGTAGGATGAGTTAATATGCGAGTAAATAATATGTTAGCATACATATATGATAAAACGACAGCCTCTTAATTTAAGAAGACTTAGCCTCTCAAGTTAAGTTACTTCGTTAAAACCTACAGTACTCGAATATGGAAGGGCAAGACATATTTTATTCCATCTATTGTAGCATAGAATAGAAAACTTAAATAAAAAAAAAATGTGTGTGTGTACTTATGATAACGCGCCTAAAAAAGAATAACTTCAAAAGTGCAAAATAAAATAAAATGTAATACATTTCAAATAAGCCTCACTTTTATTTCAATTAAATTAATGTTCAACTTATTTAATTTAAAAGCCTATATTTAATTTATGAATTCACATAACTTGATATATTTTTTATTTCCAACACTTACACAGCACTAAAGCTCTTTTAATTAAAACAAAACTACGAATATTCGACGGAGAATTTACAAGGATCGTAAAATAGATTTAAAATCTACTTCGGTCTAAATGCATCCCCGGATAGTAGACTATGGAATTAACATTTATTAGCCGCTGTAAGAGCTACGTTAATATTAGTCCATTTTATACTTTCAGCAAAATCTACAATTGAAATTCAATTTGAACCATGTTTCGAACGGTTTTCAGAAGAAAAAAATATATTATTACGAATTTTATTCAATCTCGGATTCATTCATTTTTGTTTAAAACATATTTAATATTTTGAGTGAGATGGGATTTGTATGACTTATGTTCTGTGAAAACGTTTACGTTTAATGTATTCGTGAATGATTTTTGATTATTAGTTGAAAAACATTATAAAGAACTACAATTTCTAAATATTTTTATTTAAGTCCATTTATAATTTCAATAAAGTAATATTAAAAAAATTTTAATTCACTAATATTATTCTGAAAAAAATAAGACAAGAAAAAACCAAACCACAATTTACTACAAATATTTTATTTAATGAAAAAACTCACCTCAGTATAAACAGCTCAGACCCGAGTCGATCTGAAACAAGCGAAAGAAATATGAAAATCATATAAAAAAAACAATATATTTATGAAATTGTAAATTTCAAATAAAACTTCTGACATGTTCATAACACGCCGTTAAACTAGCCCACACAATTCAAGTGTAACAAAGAATAAGCCGAGCGCTTTAAAGAAAATCCATGCGTCAAACTTAAGGTAGTTTTCGATAGGCGAATTAAAGTTGGAAATGTTACGGCATGCGACCCGCGCTGGCTTCCACGTTACCTGGGATTGTCAAAGCTTTGCCGCATACCGCCTGCATACCGTATCGCCATTTGTTTTTCAAGTCTCACTTACTTCCGAACAAAATTTAAATTCAAGGAACTAGTGCTTAGGGATGTGAAGGAATCGATACTCGCTTAGTTCTTAGTTTAGCTCCACAAACGACTATATTTTAAAAGCACCTTTTATCGTAATTAAATTTTACATTGCAATTTTTATTTACGATTTCTACCCCTAAATGCATGCGTCTGACACAGAAATGACACAAAATGTGACAAAATGCCTATTGTTATTAAGATGTAATATCAAAATCCTCTAAAACGTGTAGTCAAAAATTTAATTTTATTCCCACAATTAAAAGAAAAAAGACGTGTTTTTGGCTTAATGTAAATATACAGTACATATTGTTAAATAATCTATAAAAACACGGAACTTAACAATATGGGACCGACTCGATCTAAAATGACTTTGTATGACGTATACACATTCCAAAAAAAAAACTGGAGGTTAGATTTTAATTATTTTAAAAAGATTAAATCAAAATGTATTTACTATGAAAAGCAGATAAAATATTGTTTAAAATTTAAAGAGTCTAGAAAGATTCCACCCCTTCGTACTAGGATAAATAAAAGTTTAATTTAGAAAAAGCATCCACTAAGATTGAACACGGCTACACACATATTGAAAGTTGGGCCATCCGAAGTTGTATCTTTCACCTTTTACTCGCACAGCCGATCTTAACAATCGAACTCGAATGGCAACTTAGACAAAAGCGTAGCGGAATCAAAAGTAGTTTCGCAGGGGGGTACCTTAGGCCCTGCACCGTTCGAATTGTTCAAAGTTTCCAAGTTTAGCGTTTCCTTTTATCCATCCTGAGAGTATTCGTCTGTTAAATTATTATTTTTACTTTTTCTTTCGTGCTACGCGGTGCGTGTTAAATCGAGTCGGTCCTACAGTTTCGAGGGTGACGAAATTCTTCTAGAAGTGCTGTTAATCTTATTTTCATCGGACTTTTTCGGCGATAAATTTTAACTGAAGTGTGAACTTTGCAAAGTCTTATAAATTAAAAGTGGTTATTTTTTAAAAGATTTAATGGAATCGTTCAACGTTGACAGTAAGTATCTATATATTAATATGTGAAAACATAAAGATTAAACATTTTTTTATATCGTTAACATATAAAAAATTTTATTTATTTATTTATTTATTTTATAAATTTTTATAATTTAGCAAAATTTAAGAAATTATATCAGTGTATCCAGTCTATAGTCACTTCAAACAAGTCACCGCAAAAGTATATGCGCTCACAATCTTTACATACTACAGCGCACGAGACAAAGTGTAAGTAAACACCAATTCTATTATACCCTAAACTCAAACAACAAAACGATACGAAAATTTTTTTTACATATCATTCAGGCTACATTTTTCAAAAGTTAGTTAATCAGTATAATAAAATAAGTTTTTGTTATAAATACATCATTATTTTTCAAAGGTTCCGTCCAAAGGTGACCTAGAAGAAATTGCTGAATAAATGAGATGACAAGGCCGACTTTTACACTTTTCCTGTTTAAATTTTTTTGGTATTTAATAAATAACAATATGTAATGAAATTACATACACACACACACACACACACACACACACACACATACACACATACATACACTCGAACATACGATATAAGTAAGATAATAAGAAAAATTGTTGAGGTAAATGTATAAAGAAACCCTAAAAATACGGAAAATCAAGAAAAAAATTATATCCAAAAAAAGTATTAGAATTTCCTAATACCATTATTTCGTTATATTCTTAGCATACATTAAGTAAATCTTGTTAGTGTTAAAGAGCCAGCACCCTTTATTATTAAAAGCAAAGATAACATCTCAACGAAGCATCAATATTAATTTTGCTGTCGACTACGTCAAGGGTTCAATTGTAGGAGCCTCTTGTTGCTTTATTGTTTCACAAAGATCCTTAATTAATGAAAATTTTATTTTCAGAACATTATTTTCGTGATGTTTTCATTTAAATTTATTGTTTAATTTTAAGTATATGGACGTTAAGTTAATTTACTTCATCCTATTTTCTAGTAGAGTTTTTTGTTATAAATTGCACCAAAGTTTTTCCAAATATTGTTGTTATTTTAAAATATGTAATTTTTTCAGAACCAAACTAATGGCCTCATCGATTTTAACTTAAGCTATTTTAATATATTGTTAGCAAAAGTCCCGTAATAAAATACATATTAGAATTTTAAATATTATATTCATATAGCCCAAGAATTAATAGACAGACGGACAGTATAATCTTAGAATCTGTAAAGTAATTTAATATTTTTAATGTCACTGGAATCTATTATTAGCACTCCACGATTTTACAAGAACTTTCAAATTTATCAAAATTTTAGTATGAAAAGTAGCTAATAATAGTTAATTTAAGCGCGATACAGTAATGACTATCCATATACAAAAAAAAATCACAAAATCAAAGTCAAAAATAGCTTTATTCAAATTGGCTCCAAGAGCACTTTCGAATCGTCATTTTACAAATTAAAACTTTAAAAATAAATTATTATTTTTGTAAACATTATATTTTACAAAAATAATATTACATTACACATTTATAATGTTAAATACATTTGTTAAAAAATTGACGCTACTTTACGTTCGCTACTTTATTTAATATAAAGAAACAAATTTAATCTCATAGTACTTGTGTAATTCATTGTTTATGTCCAATGTTAAGGCAACATAATGAGGGTCGTTGACATTACACGTTATTTACGCATCGGACGCAAGTTATCTTACACCGCGTACCCTTTGCTCTAAACATATTGTCTGTTAAATTTCCAGCGGTTCTGAAAGTCGAAGCCTTTAGGAAATTAACACCGCACGCTCGATTGCCTTCATTTAATCATAAATTATTACTTAAAATTGAGATTTAATTAATTTGAAACAGCGTTTTGTTTAGGAGTTTACCTCTTTTATGTAAGGGTTATATTAGTGTGTGTTATGTGGTCAATATTTTTATACACATAAACTTTTCGTTTAAACTATGTAGTGTATAATAATTATAGTATACTAGCTGTAGTACCGTAGCCACACGTACTGTGTGGCTACGGTACTAAAGAATATAGCCACCCCCTCTCTTCCCGTGGGTATCGTAAGAGGCGACTAAGGGATAACGCAGTTCCGCTACCACCTTGGAACTTAAAAAGCCGACCGGTGGCGGGATAACCATCCAACTGCTGGCTTTGAATTACACAGGCCGAAGATAGGCAGCAGCGTCTTCGGTGCGACAAAGCCAGCCCTGCGGTCACCGACCCGCCTGCCCAGCGTGGTGACTATGGGCAAAACACATGAGTTCACGTTATATTTGGCGTAAACTTGTGGAGGCCTATGTCCAGCAGTGGACTGTATAGGCTGTAATCATGATGACTAGCTGTAGCCTGCGCACATTGCTACGCTTTTTTTTGGTCATACCAACTCAAAGACCTTTGTGGGCTCATGCGCAACACTTTGCTGAAGATCATGACATGATCAAATGCACAGTTTACGATTCTATAAACGACATACAGACAAATATTCATTAGATTTATTCTTTAAAATAAAACTTTAAATTGCTTTACCCTTTTAATGTTTTAGACAACATTACTTTATCGAGTTAACTAGGTGTGACCTGCAGCTAGTTGAATTGTGTTAATTTGAAGAAACAGCCTATTCTTCTATGGTAATTGGGCTATACGATAAAAAAAGAAAACGAACCAGTAGAGTCTGAGAGTAGTGTATTGAAACAAACATACAAACAAAAAAAACTTTTCAGCTTAAAATATTATAAAGCTAGATTAGATATGATTTCGTTAAATAACGGTTTCCCCAAAAGTGATCCTACGTACAATAGAATTGTGTTATTACTCTAAGAACTTGTACATTAATAAAATAGCTACTGGTAAGTAATTGTTATATTATTAACAGAATTAATAAAAAGATTAATAAATGTTGATGAAATTTTGGCCAATTGTTTACGTTACGTAATTTTTTTTATTATCTTTTTTATTAAGTTCAGCGTATACGATGTATCGGGTAAAGTTATATTTTAATTAAAATATCTTTCTAGATATGGTATAAGCTTTCCATTTGAACTTTTTATACACATATATACATTCAATGAGTGATTGCTAAGTACACTTTTACGCTATATAACAGCCTCCATATAACCGTTATGTACTTGTTCATACATTGTATTCACCTCCGCTTCCACGATAATAAGATTGTTAGTAATAAGGCACGTTCAGATAAGAGTTACAAATCTCACAGAAACAATGTCGTATATCTTAATTAATTATTGTAGCTCCCGGTTTATAATGAGACGTAACTGGCTGATAGCTGATAACATTGGAGCGCATGTCGGTATAACCATAATGATGTCAGCATCATTTGTTTTAGAAAATTCAACAAATACATATAATGGATAAGTATGTAACGACATCGTTCTAGTGTAATGGTGTGGGGACTGTATGGGCGCTCAAACAAATATGTATTTGTACAAATATTTCTTTACTGGTCTGATCGTCTGTGCTTTTGGTCTTCCCACTTTGCCTCGAAGAGCACGTAAAGCAGCCCGTTCCGGTTGTTATCACAGACACCTGATAGCGATCGTTACTCTTAGTAGAGAATATATCCGTCAACCCGCATTGGAACAGCGTGCTCGATTAAGCTCTGATCCTCCTGCTACCATAGATATAGTAAAAAAAAGTAGATAATGCGCGGCCTTTGTTGTTAGTGAAGCCACAAAACTCGGCTCCTTCAAGTAAATACACACGCTCACGCACACATATGCATCAAACTACGCTCATTTTCGTTAGTATGTCACGAGGCTTCATACAGTAACTTTGCTTATAAAATGCCGTCTTGTGTGATTAAATGGTGCAAAAACAATACCAAAGTAAACAAAAAATCTGAAGGAATATCGTTTGACACGTAAGTAAATATAAAACTTTAAATTTATTGTTATTCCAAAATAATATTGAGGTTATTCGGAACTTATAATTTCAATGTCACGAAATGACGTACCACGGGAGTGTTGCCAGTAGTTCTTTTTTTCAATACCCCAAAATGTGGGTAATTAAATTGTACGCAATCAGAAAAATAATTAAGTAAAAAGTAGACATAGTTATTATTTTTTTTTTCTCGTGTTATTTTATGTTACATAAATTGAAAATAAAAAAATCAAAATATATTTATGAATTATTAACTCGTTTGTTTTATGTTTTAACTTTTTACAATTTTTGAGTAAACTAGGTACCCATATTTTACTATCAAATTTCATGGTTTTAGGTTTCCAACGAATATTTTAATAAGAGGTGAATGGGTAGCGGCTGTAAGACTGAGAAAATGACCACGATTATGCTGGCCATGCGCATAAAGTCAATTTAATACGATTAGTGATTGAAAAATATTTGAACATAAGACTACATCATATTAGTAAAATGCAAACAATGACGATGACTCTGAGTTCTAAGCGACAAAAATTTTAAAAACTTATCTATACTTATTATAAAAATAAGTCCCCCGGCCGCGTCTTTCTGTCCTCCTGTCTGTCCTCCTGTCTGTCCTCCTGTCTGTCTGAACGCGATAAACTCGAAAACTACTGAACGGATTTTTATACGGTTTTCAACAATAGAAAGAGTAATTCTTGAGAAAGGTTTAGGTATATAATTTATTATGCTTTTATGTAAATTAGCTGAAATACGGCGACAAATGTTGAAGAGGTCGCAAAAAATCTCGCCAAATGGGAACTTTCCACGCGAACGCCGCGTAAACTAGCAAAGATACAGTTAAGTAATGTACTAGAGAATTCAAAATCTATAAAAATGCTACAAAAAAGTCCGCGATAGCATATCTCTATCTCTTACGGTTGATTTACAATAACCACTTTTATGTTAACATTTTTAATTAAAAACATTACGTTATTTTCAAAGCTATTTTCTTTAGTTCGGTATTAATCCTTATCCAAATGAATATGTTAGTTAGCTTAGTCATTAAATGCAGATTAAAATTGCTCTTTACACTAAATCAATCAGATGAATAGTTTTTGAGATATCGTTGTTAGAAGTAATTAGTAGCGAAACATTTTTAATGCTTGGCGAGCATTGAGATGCCTACGGCGAGTCCATCCCCTCTGCCCCGCATCGCTCGACCGCCTGCTCAAGCTATATAAACCGGGCGATGTAGCGCGCGATCCGCCATAGTAAACAGACTTTGGTAGCAACTGAACGCATTGCGTATATCGACTGTCATCGGCTTACTACGGGTATTGCTGTTCGGCATTAAATCTTGCTATTGGTTCCTATTATTATGCTATTGTTAGTTTTAATTAATTATTTTCATACTTAGTAGGTGGTGTAAGAAACCTTTCAGTTTACTTTCTTCTTTTCGTTTGGTTATTTCGTTACTTTTTAAATAACCAAGTACCTTACTTTTCCGTACTTGGTTGCTATAAATAGATTTTTGTAAATAATTATATTAAAAAACATCCCTACGAATTGAGAACCTCCTCCATTTTTGAAGTCCGAAATCCACACGGGCGAAGCTGCGGGCGGAAGCTATCTATATAAATAAAAATGAATGTTGTTAAGCGCATAACTCGAGAATGGCTCGGCTAATTTATTTTTTTGTATGTTCCTTAAGGCCCACGGAAGGTGTTAATACAAAAAAAAATTTACTATTGACAGAACGAAGTCTGTCCGGGCAGCTAGTACAACATAAAGGATTCTAGGTTTAAGAAAAATAGTTAAAAAAAACCGACTGCAAACTGAAAAGAGATAAACAGAGAGGATAGGAAGTGTCCATTCATACGATTATCTTACGAATATATTTTTTTATTATTCTACCGATTTTTTGTTTTATTTTTAGTAAATTTATTTAAAACTATAAACAGGTTTCTATTTTCACATACCCATTTTACCTATATTAAATTAATTGTTTAATAAAAATTTTAGGGACTTTTTTTAAAAGGTGTCAACACTTCACTCACTCACACATCTTTAAAAAAGTGGCTTCAGTTTTCTGTTCTAGGTGCGTTATCTACCTTTTTTTACTTGATCTATGCCTGCTACATGGAGAAAGAGGTCTATGCCCAGTGGAATACTACAGGCTAAAGCGTAAATTATTTTCGTATAGCTAGTAAATAATCACATTAATCTACTAATTTTTGTTTGAAATTTGTTACCATATTTATTAATGCGAATATTGTTTTTTTTGTTTACGATTTACGATTAAAATTTCTAAATTAATTTAACGCTTAGGACGTGAAAGATAATATCATAATCAATAATATTGTTCAACTCTATGATAACACTATATGTTTTAAAGTTATATCGATTTTTCTCACCGGCTTTATAATCACAATAACAACATCTCGATTCGAAATCCGATATACTTTTTTGTCGAAACAATAACATTCCTTCAATACGCATCATCTCTACAATAAGTTGAAATAATCTCGCCGTAGGATTTATTCTTCCCGCTTCACTGGCAGGGGCGCTATTCGTGTGCCATCCTATTTTTTTTATATTATTTGACTTTTCCGCTTTTGCATGAGTACTGCGTGTGACGTATTGGGTTCTCGCTTTAAGATGACTCATGCGTCTTTGTTTTATGAGATTTAAGGATGTGCTGAAAATATGACGATATTAGTTTTCGTACATTCAATATGAATTCGGTTCTGATGTTTCGTTGTTCGATTTTTACTCTTCCTTGCAACATATTCGTGGAATGGAATAGAAATCTGTAGTTTTTGTTTGGATGTAATAATTATTGTAAATTACACTTTCGATCGATCGATTTTTGGATATGATATTAAAAAATGTTTAGAATTCCTAATCTGTGGGTAACACAAAAATAAAATCGTACAAATTAAATTACACTTACTACTTATACATAGTATAACGCTAAAAGTTGACGTTGAGATGTAGAGTGTGTATGTGTGTGTATTTACCCAAAAATCTTCATATAATGTATTATTTATCTTTATTTTATAGATTTATCTTCATAAAATCGTTTATAAAAACAACAAAGCCATAGTTGAATTCATGTAACTTCACGATTAAATAAGTTCGAGTCACGAGTAAAATATAAAAATATTCCTTAAAACGAAATACAAATACTACAAGCATGTTTAGAGACATGCTTAAAAAACAAAACACTGTCAATGTCTCAGTAAATCATCATATGAAGGGACATACACATAATACTCCTATTATATTTATATGTGCCCTACGGTCCCGGAATCTAATGCCGAATCTATCGAGGCGCCGTACACCATAAGACGGTTAAATGAAGTGTAAAATTAGGAGGTTTACGGTATTGACCGGCGGACGGGCCAATAATAGACGATAAAATCTCCCCTGGATAAATAAAGCGAAAATATGAGGCGAAAAGTGAATAAAGACCTCGATGTTTTACTTGAAATATCGAAAGATTTTCATATTGTTATCTGCTACATTATTTTTAAAATTTTATCTACTCACGGTATACGATGAGAGTATTCGATATTAACTGAGACTGTTGTAGCTTCACTTTTAAAAATAAATTTTAAGGTGTTTTTGAAACATATTTGAATATAGATATTTTTCATTAGATTTGACTGTTACTGTTATGGCGTAGATTTTTTTTTAGTTTTTTGACTTTGTTCAGCCTGTAATATACCACTGCTAGTTATAAGCCTCTTTCCCGGTATAGAAGGATCAGAGCTTAATATACCACGCAGCTTCAATGCGCGTTGGCGAAAATATTCCTTACTATGAGTAACGATCGCTATCAAGTGTACATGATAACGACCGGGATGGCTTGATGCTTTCCGAGACCCACAAAAACGGCCCAAACACTCAGACCACGGCAAACATCTGTATAACCAATACAAATGTTTTTCATAGTTTTTTAACTCTAAAGTATATAAAAAAAACGAGTGTACTTGGACCACACGACTGAAGTAAAACTTACGAAACGTAACTCTCTCTCTCTTTCTACTTGCACTAACTTATATCTCCCTCTCAACTTCCGTTCGCGTCACCTGATCACACTTTTACGTAACGCACATAACGCTCTCGTCACGCATTCACCAGCTTACTCCCCAAGTCAAGCATGCGTAAAGAAGTTTTACTTGAAATTTTTAAATACAATCTAATCTAAAGGTTATTTGTTACCTATACGAAAACTTTCCTGAAACAAACTTTTATTTGCGCCGCTGCAAAATAAAGAATAAAATACAATGTTACAACCTATATAGGTATACCTATGACTGATTTTTTATTTATTTACAAAGTTGCTTCAAATTGGACTACCCACTTTTGTTCTGCCTTTTGCGTTGATACAAAAGATTTTCTGCGTAATACTAAAATAGAAAGCCGCAGTAACTCAATGGTTCTATCTAGTTATCAAAACTAGTTACGATGGAATCGTTCCTGCACTACCCATTACTCGGTAGCCATAGAACTAAATGTGCAATATTACGTACGTCAAACGCAATGTACGCGGTGTATATAACATATATCGTTTTCGGTAATTTATGTGTAGGAGGAGCTCTTATAAATGCACTAGACTATAATAATTAACGCCTCGTGATCGCTTTCGTGCAAAATTCGCCATAATACCGCTCCAAAGTCAGTCTGCGCCAAATCGGGAAGCTCCTATTTGTCGTGTAGTCTCAAAAACCGAAAGCTCTCACTGGGCGGAAAATTCGACTAAATGAAATATATTAAATTGTTGACCAAATTTCTGCGCTAGCTTTTATTTATTATTTAAAGTAAAAAACACATTTATCTTTAGCTCAAACTTCAAAATTTTCTTTTTTTTTTTAGGTTCTATTTTATGTTTAACCGTTTAATAGCATTTTTCTTTTTTTATAAATACCAACTGTGCCCGCGATTTCGTCCGCGTGGTATTTAACAAAAAAAGTTTTTCAGCTCCCAGAAATAAATCTATTTCGAAAATAAAAATAGCCTAAAATACTCCTTATTATATCAGCTATCTGCCAGTGAAAGTCCCGTCAAAAACAGACAGACAGACATACAAAATTTGTAAAAAAATGTTATTTTGGTATATGTACCGTGTATACATTCATATCCATTTAGTAAAAAGCGGTTATTAGATATTACAAACAGAAACTCCAATTTTATTTATTTCTACAGATATACAAAAAATAATGTAAAATAATATAGAAGTAATATGCAGATAAATAATCCCTGTCATTCGCTAAGACTCAAAAGAATACAAATACGATTTCTTAGGAGTCTGGCACAAACTGAAAGTCTGCCTGGCCCTGGATGTCTACCCCCTACGCGGGCAGGTTAAGTTACATCAAGATGAAATCATTAGTGGAACGCGAAAATATTTTAGGCCTAATTTTTCTAACTAAAATAATAAATTCTCAATATGGTTGCCCAAGTATATTATCGCGTTTGAAACTAAGACTACCACATAATACATGTAAATATCCACGTAGTTCTATTACTCACTCCTCTTGCACTGCCTATCCGCCAAACAGTAGTTTGTACAAATTCACAAGTTCCGCGCATGAGCCGGTTGTCTAAGAAATATACCAACCAAATAGACATCTTTCGGGAAAAGCCAGAAAATCCTAAGTTTAGATCTTTACCAGTGCATAGAAACATGTTAATCTTTTTACTATTTTGATCATATTATCAATTCTAAAGTTAGGTATTTCTTTTTTGTATCGAGTTTCGAATTTTATAATTATTGTAACTTTAGTAACAGTAAATTATTTATATTTATTAATTTGTTGCCATTTATGTATTATCATCATTTTCATGCTTGTTTATCAATGATATATATGTAATGTTTGTTTACATAAAATTGACAAACCTTTAAAAATATAATAAAATAAAACATAAAACGGCTTGAGAACTCAATGGTCCCCCAGTCGGAACGAAGTTCCTTTCGTTTTTTGAAAGATGTTTGCTATACAGCTAAAATTTATATTGTAAAATATTAAGTTAACAGAGTTAAATTGAAAAATTAGTAAGATAAAATATATTTATTTCTATATAATGATTTAATGTAAAGAGTAAAGGTATATTTAAAAAACGCAAAGCTGCATATGGAATAAATAAATAAAAAAGTGTGTGTCAGATCCGATCTAAATAGGCACAAATAAGGCTTACTAGTCTAAGAAAAAGATTAATACCATATCAAATGGTAAATAAACGACTCGAATAACGCCATCTATCGTCAGTAGTAGTAGACGGCGTTATTAGAAAACGTCGTTGTCGTTAGAGGACGTTACGAAAAACGCAACGAAGTCATTCGTTCAATAGGTTCTACTCCTCACATTTTTTTCATACCGGGGGCCTTAAATGAAAATCGAAAAATAAAAAAAAAATAAAAATATTATAAATTACTTAAATATTAAATGATGGAGGATAATTAAATTAATATCAAATGGAAATTTCACTTCATTCATTATTATAAAAATAAACAAGAAAAGATAAGATACATTTAAACACCATTTTCAATCACTAAGCTACAGTACTACATCAAGAAGTGTCAAGAAAAGGTCTTGTTACGCTTTTTTCGATCTCGCTCCCATCCCGCTCACTGCGTGTATCGCGCGATAAGGAACATCGGTACAAAAATTAAAACAATGATGATACTAATAAGTGCGTATGAAGGCGATCTTATCACTACGACTTTTTCGACCACCCTTGCAGATAAGACTTAATATTGTATCACCAGCTAGAAAATTTATAAAACAAAATGATAATAGTGTTAAAATTTTTTTTAATATTTAACAAAATGATATGATAAGGGATCGAACCTGCATCTCGGACTGAGCGTGTCGGTGCTTTAGCCAATTAAGCTGTCTAACGATGTACCCGCTTGATGGAAATTTTTCATATGATGATTTTATATTCGGTTCTAGGCGAACGTGGCGCCGTCTATAGTGAGTTCTTTACAGATCTCGTAACTATTCAAGTTTTATAGTACAGTGAAAATCCTTGACAAGAGACGACACCATGGTAATTTCAATTCGTAATATTTATTATTATTTAGGATCACCTAATTTGTGCGTAACACAAAAATAAATATTACGGATAAATTAGTAATCCTCAAATCACCATCACTCATAAAAATAATCATAATCAATCATCAAACAGCAAAACTCTCACATTCCGGTCAACTAACGTGAATTTTAATAAAAATTATAATGCACATTTAAATCACAATACAAAATAAAGCCGGCACTTCTTATTCTCATCGCATCGTGTTCAAGAATTTCAATCTACACTTCCCCCATTTAATCAATTACAAATAAAAAATCGCTCGTCACCGCGTGTATAGCATGAGAATTGAGGAGAAAAATCATTAAATCACTGCGAGCCACAGAACCTATTTAAAAAGGCTATTTTTTATACAACCCCACCTTGGGCCTTGAAACTGCACATAACTTTGACTGGGGTGGCTACACGTACACGTAATGGTTACAGGATACTCAGGACAGTACATTACATTGAGTTATTGTTTTATTGCACGCGTATAATGTATGATTTAGCTGTTTCTTTAATGTTTTAAATTAATAATTTAGTTATTTAATTATTATTTTTAGATATTTTTAGATTTTATAATTAAGTATTACTTTTTATTACGTTTTTATATATAAATATACTCTTATAACAGGAAATAAGCTAACTTCTCTTAACTCTTACTCAGGTTGTTTAACTCTGTCAAAAATTCCAATTACCGTTTAGACTTTACATAATACAGACATTTTACATTAAGAATGTGTGGAATTATATGGTTCTTTATTCCCACAAACCAGCAAATCTATCGAATTGTTAGCATTCATACTTCACAGGAAGCATTCAAGTCAATCAATGAAAAAAGGAATTAAAAATACTCTAAATAAAATTGTATTCCAATTTCCGTTTTCTCGAGATTACTTTTGGATACCCTAACCGGTCTATTTCAGCTTAGCGCTCGGTCCAAATTTATTTCCAAATGAATGTTAATTTGAACGCTATAACGTGAGATACGGCGAGTTCTTAACGTTTTATGTTAATGTGCATTTGTTACGCAATTCTGTTCGAACTTAACGACAGGTACTTAAGATGCTTTGGAACTGCAGTGCATAATAATTATTCAGTTTTGTTTACTATATATATCGCTCAGTCACTTCAACCTAATACAGCCCATATGTTTTGCCCATTGTCACCACCCTGGGCAGGCGGGTTGGTGACCGCAAGGCTGGTTTTGTCGCACCGAAGACGCTGCTGCCCGTCTCCGGCCTGTGTATTTCAAAGCCAGCAGTTGGATGGTTATCCCGCCACCACTCGGCTTTATAGGTTCCAAGGTGGTAGTGGAACTGTTCTCCCTTAGTCACCTCTCACGACACCCACGGGAAGAGCAGGGATGGCTATATTCTAACTACCGTATATATATATATATATATATATATATATTTACTGTATTTAATTATTTTCTGACTTTAATATTTGACGCGTCATACTCTGATACTCATATTCATAAGCTTCCCATAAAATGAATGTGTTTGGGGGTGCAGAAACATTATAGACACAAGCACGTATCAAAAATGCTTGTTGACATACATACACAATACGTGCATAAGAATACACTTTTACATACAAATTTGACTAAAATAAAACAACTATCTCTTCTGTTGAACGAAACAACAGCATCAAGAGGTGTAACTCCTAGTTTCAAGAACGTACAAAGCCCATGAATAATTAAACGCCGGTTAGAACTAGAGTACTCGAATACTAGGGATTAATTTCAATTCCTAAACCTCAACCCTCAACCTCCTTGCTGTTCTCTTAAGTGTTTTCCCTTGTACTACTTCACTTAGACGTTTGAAACGAAAAAAATCCTTTCTATACATTATTCGATGTTTACATTTTCATTGAATCGATTAGGTATGTATTTAGTGAGAGAATCTTGACAGTATACGTTTTATCGGATATTAATTATATCAATTTTCCGATTTTATTTACTACACACATTTTAGTAAACCTTTGAAATGTTAAAAAACTACAAAAAAAATCTCAAATAAGCGCGCTGTCCAATGAATGGTTATAATGAAAACAGCTTTCAGCGGAGGACTTACCATAATCATGACCATGGTTGCTGTAATTTATCCGAAACGTCAGGCATCTAAAAAACTTAATAAACCGCGATAAAATCCGAAAAAGATGTTTCATTATAAAGAGTGAAATTAACATAAACGTTAGAAATGGAAAAGTTATGTGATATTGTAAAGTAAGGGGTGAAATAACTAACAACAATTTTGTATATCTTTGTCACTTATGGAGTTAATTAAAGTTAAAAAATATAGAAACGTTAATAATTATTTCCTTTTGTTAAGTAAATAATATCTACGTGAGTCAGCAAGTTTTTAACTTGTACGTCTAAATACTACAATTCGTTGAACAATGTATTTTTACATTTGAATTTCAATATTGACGTATGTAGATCATTTCTGTGACAAAGAAAGCTTTAACCACCGTATAAATTTATTAGATGGAAAAATAATACTTCACCACAGCTAAAAATTTTAAGTCCACCAGATTAATTATAGGTACAGCCAAAAGCAGAAAATATCAAATCTTTTAGTTTATAATAAGATAAAATTATGTTTGCTCACAAATGAAAAATAAAATTTTTCAATTAGATCGACAAAAAATACAACATAATTAAGTATATATGAAAAATCATAGATGAAAAAATAGTTAAATGCGCGTTATCAAAGATTACTCAAAAAGTAGTCGTAAGATCTCGGTCAAATTGAAAAAGGACTATAAGACAATTTAATTTATTACATTCACTTCATAAAAACATGTACTGCGGTTAGTGAAATAATGTTACGCAAACTCATCGAGCGTTTTTCTTTACCGTGTAATTATATTATTTACTAATAAATAAATTAAATAAATATCCACACAATACACACACGATCGTCTGCTCCTAAAGTAAGCAACTTAATACTTGTGTTATAGGTAACAGTAGACTGGTATAGCTAAATTTTCTTTTTCGATAAACATACTTATAAATAATAATATATAAATATGTAAATAAATATTTATGTTACACCTAGACTCAGGGTGGGAACCGAAACCACAACCCTCGGAGCAGAGAGCAGGGTCAGTACAAACTACGCCAACGGGCTAGTCACATTGTGTAACTATTACTGTAATCTGTAATTAATACTGTGTAATTATTCTTATACATTGTATACTGTGTATTTACGTGTATATTTATTATTTTTTAACCCTAACCCGTATAAAAAAAAAAAGACTTTTTCGAAAAAAGAAGTGATGAAAAATAATGGCGATCAAAAATGATCACAACGCAAATTACACTTAAAGGCTATTAAACTGAACCGTATCAGATAAATAAACATCAATTATATAAAATTAACTCGACGAACTTTATCAATTTGCGAGAGCTATCCCGGGAAAGGATTCATTGTTATAAAATCTTAAAAGACCATTAGTTATATTGGAAATGTTTTAATTTCTGAACGGACGGAGTAAGAACGCCTCGGGCGCAGCCGAAGTTCGGGTAAATGTAATTGGTTTTTAAAAACGTTGTCTTTACATCGATTTATATACTTTTATGTTAGAGAATCGATATTTCTCATAGAATTTCGATTGAACAGGTTATTCTGGTGTTGTGATTTTGTGAGGAGAGGTGACTGATATTTATCAGGACTCTTTACGATGTTAATGTTTAGTTTTGTACAACTAGACAATTGTCTTTGCTAGCAAACGAAAAAAAACGACTTCAATTACATCGACAAGTAATACAACGTAGGTAGACGGGAAAAATTAACAAACGCACTAAATGCTAATACGATTTTCGAAGATTCCATTCGGTTTCTTTGGGATGACATCATCAGATACTGGTTCCCTTATCACGGTACTAGCCTTGGTATATCTCCTTTTCAACAAAAAAGAATCATCAATATCGGTTCAAAAATAACGAAGTATTCCACAAACACACATAAAAATAAAATAATATATATACGGTCGATTTGATAAACGTCCTCCTTTTTCTAAGTCATTCAAAAAAACTCAAGAAGTAAAAGCATTTCAACAACTTTGTTTACAATGACAGCTCACGCGCGGTTGTCAATCTGTCAAAATGTCATTTAGATGTAAACACAATAAAAGTTTTGGAAAAGGGATTAAATTTCGCTGTTACACCTCGCAAGATACCCTTCGAAGAAATTATTTGTAACGTTGAAGACTGTCTGTCGAAAAACAATATAAAGAAGGAAGATTCGGAGGCTATCAGACAAGATATATCGTCAGCATTACGACGAAGTTCTGTGCCGAAACTAAATCTTCCCCGCGAACAATTAAAAGCCTTATTAAATCTACGAAACAGACGTGAATTAACGGTTCTTCGTGCGGATAAGGGTAATGCAACGGTTGTGATGGGTACGTCAGATTACAATGATAAAATTCAACAACTATTATCGGATGAAAGCACTTACACAAATATCAAAGCCGATCCAACTAACAAGGTTTTGAAAATTACTACTAATCTAATCAAAAAGTACTCCGAGTCGTTGAATCTAGACGTCAAATCTTTGATTCCTTCTTGTCCAAAACCACCTAAGCTGTATGGTTTGCCAAAAATACACAAGGCTAATGCTCCACTCCGTCCAATTGTCAGCCAGATCGACTCACCAACCTACAGACTGGCTAAACATGTTGCCCATGTACTTTCGCCACTGCGTGGACAAACCAGAGCACATACACGGGATTCGTACCACTTTGTTAATGAGATCAAACATCTACATCTCAGTGACAATGAAACTATGGTTAGTTTTGATGTGCAATCACTCTTTACATGCTTACCGGTTGAAGATTGCATTAGTATTGTGTCAAGAAAGCTGAAGGAAAATGACATGCCGATAGAATATGCTGACCTTCTCAAGCATTGCCTTACATCTGGCTACATGTTGTGGAATAATCAGTTCTACAAGCAAGTAGATGGCGTAGCGATGGGTTCACCAGTATCCCCCGTTGTTGCCGACATATTTATGGAGGACTTCGAGGAAACTGCTCTGCGTACCTCGCCCATAACACCCAGGTTCTACAAACGGTATGTAGATGATACTTTCACAATATTACCATCTGATAAAGTATCCATATTCTTACACCATCTTAACTCCATAAATTCCAAAATTCAATTCACAATGGAGTTGGAGGCAAATAAATCTTTAGCTTTCTTAGATGTATTAGTCATCCGTAATCCCAACAATACCTTAAGCCATACAGTGTATAGAAAGCATACCCATACGGATAGGTACTTAAACGGCGAATCACACCATCATCCTACACAGTTAGCTACCGTGAGTAAATCTTTGTTTCAGAGAGCACGAGGGATCTGCGATGAGCGACACCTGGAGACCGAACTTCAACATGTCAAGCAAGTACTGCGAGACAACAAGCTTCGGGTACCGCGTCCTCATCGCAGTGAACGTGTGAAACCAGCCACCGTCGAACGAGTACCTGCTGTGCTACCTTTTATGAAAGGGGTCACTGACAAGATTGGCTTCATCTTAAAGCGAGCTTCTATAAAAACTTTTTTCAAGCCGCCAAAAACGATAAGTCAATTTTTACCATCTGTCAAGTGTCATATACCCTTACAAGATGCAGGAGTATACAAGCTTGATTGTGACTGTGGTCTCTCTTATATAGGACAAACAAAACGATCGATCAAAACTCGCGTTAAGGAACATATAGCTGACTTGAAACATCGTCGCTATACTAAGTCCGCAATCTGTGAACACAGTCTAGACACAGCTAGCCATTATATTAGATTCGATAAACCACAGATCCTCGCAAAAGAACACCGATTCCAACCAAGGATGATCCGTGAGGCTATTGAAATTAAAAAACATCCAAATTTCAATAGAGAAGATGGCTGGCAATTACCACCTGCTTGGGACCCCATTATTAATATAATTAAATCAAAAACCAAGCATAATTCACCACAGATTAAAGACTCAATTAGCACATTCTGCGTAGATAGGACTATATAAGATATTGATGTATGTCGGGTAGTTTCGAATAACTTTGTAACGTTGGGACGTCTGACACCTCAGTCCTCCCGTGACCAGTGGTTGCTGTAAAGTATCCGAAACGTCGGGAATCAAAAGTTAACAATAAACCGCGATAAAATCCGAAAAAAGTGTTTTATTAAACTTTGTTTAAATTTTCTTTACTTTACTTAATTCCATTGATGTCAACACATCAAAGGAATTATGTAATTACAGTCTAACTCAACAGTTACTATGTAAAAATAAAATGAAAATATTAAAATCGAGTTTCCTTGTATTTCATGCCTAGTGTGGCAACTTCACTTAATGTGTAGCTTACATAACTTTTGATGCTTTTTGATATGTCAACCATAAGTTTAAATATAATTATTAATGTCTTTTTTACAGTTACCAAATAAAGATATGATTATAAGAGATTATTTAGGAAGCGTTTTAGGAAACATATACTTAAGGCATTTTTTTTCTTTATTTTTGTCCTAAAAATTAGATATAATGTATCTTATATATTTATTAAGAATTAATTGCCGAGACAATAAATATACTACGGAAAATGCTTACCATCATTGCTTCCATCATAGTTGTATTAAAAAAAATACATTATTTAGTAAAGTCCATAATAAGGCCAATAGTCCTCCGATTTTTTTCGGGGGGAAAATGGAATCCTTTTTACAAAATTTAAGTAAAACCTCCCTTGACAATATACCCTTATTAATTAAAAAAGGATTATCAAAATCGGTTTTCAATTAGAGTCTATCGTTTAATACAAACTCAAATTGGAAACAGAAAGTAAAGTCGAAAGGAGAACCTACTTCTTTAATTTAAAAAAAAAAACTGTATTTAATATTTTTTTAATTGAAAAAAATTACTAAGTAAATTATAAAAAAAGAAATTACTAGCGTTATTTAATTACCACTTCTGAGGATAAAAACATTTTAAAACAAAATAAAAACCCAATAATTGAACGATTCAAACAAATATTTTATTAAACAAAACAATCAAAGAAAAACAAAAAATAAAATAAAAACGACAATTACCCGAATCGGTCGACGATATTTCCTGAAACGTCGGGACACTTTAGTTCCTACCTTAATAACGTTGGAATTTTTTTTCTACTTTTGTTCCACTATCTTATAAAAGATGCATTGGGCGGAAGAGGAAAATTAATTTCAGACAATGCGCGAGGAACGAAACAGGGTACGTTTTAACCTATTTAAAATGGTGGAAGATTTTGCATTTCATATTTGTTGGATTTAGAGAATGTAATATAGTTTTTAACCGACATCGAAATAAGGAGGAGGTTCTCAATTCGACTGTATTTTTTAACCGCCTTCCAAAAAAGGAGGAGGTTCTCAATTCGACTCTATTTTTTTTTTATGTATGTTACATCAGAACTTTGGACCGGGTGGACCGATTTCGACAATTTTTTTTTAATCGAAAGGTGGTGTGTGTCAATTGGTCCCATTTAAATTTATTTGAGATCTAACAATTACTTTTCGAGTTATATCTAATAATGCGTTTTTACTTGACGCTTTTTTCGTCGACCTACGTTGTATTATACCGCATAACTTTCTACTGAATGTACCGATTTTGATAATGATTCTTTTGTTGAAAAGGAGATATCCTTAGAGTTTAGTACCATGATAAGAAAATCAATCAAAATCGGTCCACACGGTCAAAAGTTCTGATGTAACATACATAAAAAAAAATACAGTCGAATTGAGAACCTCCTCCTTTTTTGGAAATCGGTTAAAAACAACTAAATACATACTTAAAAATCTAATTATAAAACTATAAAAATGTCTGGAATGTCTCACGTCTTTTGAAATGTGGCAGTTTTATTATTAACTAGCTGTGCCGCGACTTCTTCCGCGTGGCATTTAACAAAAAAGTTATTGTTCCGATCGCAGAGTGATATATAAATTTTTTAAAATAAAAGTAGCTTAAGTTACTACTTATTACATCAGCTATCTACCAGTGAAAGTACCGTTAAAATCGGTCCAGCTGTTTCAAAGATTACCCGGAACAAACAGACAGACAAAATTGTAAAAAATGTTAAAAATTCTAAGAACTGTTATTTCGGTATATGTACCGTATTTACATCCATATGCATTTAGTAACATCTACACAGCACACAAACATCCACAGTCCATATGCGTTTAGAACTTAAAAAGTCGACCGGTGGCGGGGTAACCATCCAACTGTTGGGTTTGAAATACACAGGCCGTAGACGGGCAGCAGCGTCTTCGATGCGAGCGATGCCAGCCTTGCGGTCACCAACCCGCCTGCCAAGCGTGGTGACTATGGGCAACACACACGAGTTCACGCCATTTTGGCTCGAACTTGTGGAAGCCTATGTGCAGGAATGGACTTTGATAGGCTGAAATGATGATGATGATGATGATGGCCTATGTCCAGGAATGGACTGTGATAGGCTGAAATGATGATGATGATGATGATGATGATGATGATGATGATGATGATGATGATGATGATGATGATGATGAAAAAACAGAAATATATTAAACCAAAATGTGTGTGATACGATATATAAGTCACAGTTGTTCTCAATATTAAGTAAAGGAATACAAATCAAAATATAAATAAACAACAGTTATGCAGTATATGGGGTAGGTACAAATATTTAAGAGATACAAGCATAATGTTTGTGCACAGAATGTCAAAACCGTACGGACAACACGCTCACAGATAGGTTTATAAACATATACAGTGTGTTTACTTATTCAATATAAATTAAAAATAGCTATATAATAAAGACTTTTTTATTTATTATTTTTTTTTATTTATCATATATATTTATATATAAAGAGATACATTAAGTTTTACAACAAGATAAGGCAAACTAGAAGTAATAATTGATTCAAATTCATTCCTAATATTTCGTGTAATATAACTGTTTGTAATAATAACTGTCAATTTTTATCCTAATACCTTTGACTCCATCCTTCTTTGAATCATCTTTTCCGATAAAGTCAAGGGTTTGCTTACCTTAATCTTAAATTGTATAAATGTGTTTGCTAGTAAACCACAAAAAAACCGAGTTCAATTACATCGACATGTAATACAACGTAAGAAGACGCAAAAATAGTCAAGTAAATACGTATTATCAAAGATTATTCCAAAATTTGTAATCAGATCTCAATGAAATTTAAATGTACTACATAATAAACATCGGCCTTCGATTGAATTAAAAATTATCAAAATCGGCATATCCAGTAAAAAGTTATGCGGATTTTCAAGAGTTACCCTTGACTTCTCTGGAATCCCATCATCAGATGCTGGTTTCCTTATCATGGTACCACGCCTGGGTTTTCTCCTTTCCAACAAAAATAGAATTATCAAAATCGGTTCATAAACGACGACGTTATCCCCGAACATACATCAAATATATATATATATATATATATCCCCCTTTTTTGAAGTCGGTTAAAAATTGCTATAAATACTTCTCAAATGATCATATTTCGAACGCGGCGAATGATTTCCATTTAGTTAAAGATTAAATTCCGAATGTATACTTCGCCAACGAATGCACCGTCGGAGCGCGAATCAAAGGAACATCTAAATTCGTTGCACCGTGAACTCTCGACAACAGAAACCAAAAGGCAGTTTGAAATATTTAAATCGGTGAACTGCCATTGTACCGGGATTGGATGTCGAAAATTGCCTATTACGAGGCCTCGAGTACGCCAATATTGCTTCTTTATCCAATTTATCGTTTGTAGTTTACTATTTCTTCAGACAATTGCGATTTGGACGACTCTTTGAGACGATTTTCAAACAATTTATTAAGTGTTTATAGCTTTATATTTTTTTGCTGTCACAATTTTTTTCAGGTTACGAATTATTTGATAAAATTTGATATCTACCTTAGTATAATAGTTGTTGATGACAATTTGATAGTGTTATTGTTACTTTAGTGAATTAGCTATTTAACGGTTGAAATAGTGATAAGATCTTCGCTATCTCCACCGACTCTTTATTAATAATAATATAAAAAACAATGTGTATAGTAAAATATAAAATAGAATTAATAAAATGTAAAACAAAAGAATTCAAAATACAAATTCTTGACATCTATCAAAAAATAGTTTTATAAAAAAAATAAAAACAAAAAATGGTGTTTCATTATTATTTGCATATAAAAAGTAAAAGAAAAATTAAAAGTTAATATTATAAGTCCATTTTACTTTGACACTACGCTTATATTTATCGAGAACAAACTAACAACAAAACTTCCAACCTTTTTAATATTAATA
Organism: Melitaea cinxia; assembly: GCF_905220565.1. Lineage (NCBI taxonomy): Eukaryota > Metazoa > Arthropoda > Insecta > Lepidoptera > Nymphalidae > Melitaea > Melitaea cinxia. The sequence goes on along the minus strand of NC_059397.1, from coordinate 1,154,576 downwards.
TAAATAAACATAAGCACCATAAACAATTTAAGGTTTTAATACAAAGATTTACAACTTAATTTTCTCACACGAAAATATTCCGAAACAATTTTTCAACCGTCTAACGCGAGCAATAAGATGGTAGCAGTTAACATTAGAGGCCCATATATTTTAAAAGGGGTCTAGCAACTACATTTTACGAGTAAGGGAGGCATGTAACACGGTACCTTAATTGTTTAGATTGTTTTATAGCGCTCATTATAAACGAATCTACTGGAATTCATTTATGCCTTTACTACGATGTAATATGAGAAAATTGGATATTCTAATTAAGACGTCTCGTTCCGATATTGATATGGGAGTTGGGTTGTGAATATTCAGTGCATTGTTTGGAAATTAACTCTCGTATTTCTTAATAATTTTCTATATTAATAACTTTTTACTAACTGTAATATATATTACCCTTAGAGCCATTTCTTTAAAATATAGGTACCTTTTCTCGTGGCTAGGTAAATGTTGATTAATTTAAATTATGTACTTATTTGGATGAAGCATAATATTCAGATTATGTTATTTACGTAACACGATATCGATTCCTCTCTACAGAATCTACATTTAAAATCGGTGGTAGCTTCACTTGTAACGTTATTTAAAGTTGAAAATTTTGTACTTTTGAGGACAGACATCCAAACAGGAAAGAAAAATTTGTAGAAATTTATGGATTAATTTGTAGATTTGTAGAAACACGTGTGTTGTTAAATTTGTAGATTTATAGAAAGACGAATCATCCCGAGCGAGAATCGAACTCGCAAACCTCGATATTTAGGTGGATACATGGCGCGCACACTACTATACCAGAACGGTTCTTCTTTCTTCTTTTTAGCTTTCTACTGTGAACAGCCCATATCACATCTAATATAAAACTAAGCACTTCTAGATATAAGATTATTATAATAATCTAAATTGTAATTTCCTCGCTTTTCTTGTAATCATCATTTTCATTGTCTTATGTCGTAAAACGACGTCAATTCTCGATCTTTCTCAAACTTTCACGAGTTTCAAACTCTTAATATCTTCAGAAATTTAATAATTTGATTTTACTGTCACCTAGTTTGTGTAATTAATTTTGTATCAAATTGAAATGGAACATATAATAAACATAAAAATTATATCTATATTCATAACTGATTTTAAAAAGAGCAGGTTCTTAACTCGAGTGTTTTTTTTTATGAAAAATGTTATACTCAAATAGGCATCAAAAGCACTTTCAAATAGATATTTAACAAATGAAAAGTTTGTACCCTCATCTTTTGATTTTGAAAAGCACCCTAACTTTGCCCCACTTTTTTTTAATAGTTATAATCAATATAATAATAAATAAATAAACGCTTCATACTAAACCAGAATGTAAATTCTTTGTAACCGACTTCAAAAAAGAAGCAGGTTACTCCAGTCGACCGTGTTTTATTTTTTAATGTATCATCATCATCATTACAGCCTATACAGTCCACTGCTGGACACAGGCCTCCACAAGTTCACGCCAAAAATAACGTGAACTCATGTGTTTTGCCCATAGTCACCACGCTGGGCAGGCGGGTTGGTGACCGCAGTACTGGCTTTGTCGCACCGAAGACGCTGCTGCCCCTCTTCGGCCTATGTATTTCAAAGCCAGCAGTTGGATGGTTATCCCGCCATCGGTCGGCTTCTCAAGTTCCAAGGTGGTTGTGGAACCTTGTTATCCCTTAGTCGCCTCTTACGACACCCACGGGAAGAGAGGGGGTGGCTAAAGTCTTTAGTGCTGTAGCCACACAGCACAATTATAATTTTTAATGTATGTTTGGGAATAACTTCGTTGTTTATGAGCCGATTTTGGTAATTATGTTTTTGTTATAAAGGAGATATCCCAAGGTTGGTAACATGATAAGGAAATCAGGATTTGATTATGGAATCCTAGAAAAATCGAGGGGAATCCTTGAAAATCGTAGTGACGACCAGTGCGTTTGTTATTATTTTTTTTCGTCAACTTGCGTTGTATTACTTGTATATGTAATTGAAGTCGTTTTTTTTTCGTTTACGAGCAAACACAATCATTATAAAACTAGGTCGGCAAACAAGCGTACGGCTCACCTGATGGTTAGCGATGATTACCGTAGCTTATCGACGCCTGCAACACCAGAAGCATCGCAAGCGCGTTGCCGACCCTACCCCCAATCCCGCCCAGGAGCTCACCTTTCTCACCACAAGAACACAACACTGCTTGAAAGCAGTGCTATTCAGAAGATCACAATCTTCTGTTAGGTCAAGGTACTTTGCTAGTCTGGCTGCTCCAGACCCTACCTCAGTCATACATTTCTACAGAGAAGTATCCGCAAACTTCGCATTTAGTCTATATAACACCAAACAAATCGATACACAAACATACATTTTCATTACAGCCTTTACAGTCCACTACTGGACATAGGCCTCCACAAGTTTACGCCAAAAATAGCGGCAACTCATGTGTTTTGCACATAGTCACCACGCTTGGCAAGCGGGTTGGTGACCGCAGGGCTGGCTTTGTCGCACCGAAGACGCTGCTGCCCGTCTTCGGCCTGTGTATTTCAAAGTCAGCAGTTGGATGGTTATCCCGCCATCGGTCGGCTTTTTAAGTTCCAAGGTGGTAGCGGAACTGTGTTATCCCTAAGTCGCCTCTTACGACACCCACGGGAAGAGAGGGGGTGGCTATATTCTTTAGTACCGTAGCCACACAGTACGTACATTTTTGAAATCAATAAAATAAAATTATTCAAACAGCAACACAAAGTTCACACATAAGTATTTTATACTAGAAAAGTTAATTAAGCAAAGTAAATCGGATTGTAAACTTTTTACATGATAACCGAAGCGAGCTTGCCTAAGTAGCGTTGCTTAAAGTTACTCGTACTTACGCTCGAGTACTCGCTCTCCAATTACGTACAGAAATATTCCTATCTAAGAAGTTAATACGGATTTTATTTTGATTTTTAAATTATAAAATAAATTTGCCTAGCACAACTTAATATAATATTTTCTTGTGTATATAATTGATATTATATAGTACATAGAATAATAAGTAAATATAGTACATAGTATTATATAATAAATAATTGTTTTTGCTCGCAAACGAAAAAAACCGACTTCAATTACATCGACGAGTAATACAACGTAGATCAACGAAAAAATAGTAAGTAACTACGCGTTATCAAAGATTACTCAAAAAGTAGTTATCAAATCTCAATAAAATTTATATGTGGCCACATGACAAACATCAGCTTTAGATTAAATTAAAAAATATTAAAATCGGTACACACAGTAAAAAGTTATAGCGGATTTTCAAAAGTTTCCCTCGATTTCTCTGGGATCCCATCATCAGATCCTAGTTTCCTTGTCATGGTACCAAACTAGAGATATCTCCTTTCCAACAAAAAAAGAATTATCAAAATCGATACATCCAGTAGAAAGTTATGCGGTATAATACAACGTAGGTCGACAAAAAAAGCGTCAAGTAAAAACGCATTATTAGATATAACTCGAAAAGTAGTTCTTAGATCTCAAATAAATTTAAATGGGACCAATTGACACAGACCACCTTTCGATTAAAAGAAAATTTGTCGAAATCGGTCCACACGGTCAAAAGTTCTGATGTAACATACATAAAAAAAAAATACAGTCGAATTGAGAACCTCCTCCTTTTTTGGAAGTCGGTTAAAAATGGAATTAAAGCCTAGGAGCTTGGCAATACAAAAATCCCGAAAATAATGTCACATTCATAAAATCTATCAAATAAAAATATAATATAATCTCCTTTCATCACAAAGCTATATCATATATTCCTATTATCATAAAATAGTAACACACAATCACTTGTATAAACAAATTATACATACTACTTTTATATAGTACAATCGTTACATATATCCATATTACCCTTGTAAATTCAAAAGCGAATACGCTCTAAGTCTGGCCTATAAACGATGTACCAGTAATATTCAGCGGGGTAACAACCGAGCGGAATGGTCGACAAATTTCATTTTCGCCGTAATAGAAGCGAAATATAAAATAATTCCCTGTCTAGTCCCGTGGCGGCCAATCGCGAAGCCCTACTTGTCGCTGTAATAATAAAAAAAGGGAGGAGATAAAAACGTAGCAAAAATTGTTATCATAGAAGGCGGTAGGTGAGTTTGGACGGTTTTATGCAGTGTTTGAATTTTTGAGAAGTGTATTATTTTAAATTCGTGTTGTAGTGGAATCCTTTACAATCATTAATTAATTTTAATTGTTGTACATTTATTTAAATTTAATATTGATTATCTCATTTAACATATATTACTACTACTAGAACTTACGTATGACAGAAAACTACACCTACCACATATTTACCTACAGAAGTCATATAGTCTGAGAGCATACCTACATATATTTTACCATCATCCATTTTTATATAAATTGCCTTCATCATAAATATAAATAATATTGTATAAATAATTTTATTTCTTGCAACTTACTAAATCTAAAGAAAGAAAAAAATCCACTTTCTCGCATAAAACCGTCCTTCGAATAAGTTGTATTCTTTAGCTGATAAAATGCAAATTCGCGAAAATTCATCTCAAGTTTTTTTATAACTTTTGCTAAAAAACGTTGTCGGTTGAAAATTTATTGTTCTATTTATGTATATATAAACTATTTTAAAAAAATGTACGTAAATAAACGTAATTTAAACAAAAACGAAAGAATCATCTCACACAGATAAGATAGAGAAAGAGGCCTTTGTCCAGGAGTGGAGTTGCAAGCTTAACCGTCGAAAAAAAAATTGTTGAAATTTCTTCTTCTATTCCCTAATGTTTCTAAGTAACTAATTTAGTTTACTTGCTTATGCACAGTTCAATTTAATCACCAAGGTACTGAAAAAAATTAATTGTAAATAATGAACAAATTACATAATTATGTATTCCATTGATTTAAGACTTTCCGTTTTTGAGTTTTAGAGTTATTATAATCTTTATTTAAATCGTCATCTGATAAATTACTATTTTTATGATGCAACAACTTTTTCCGGATTTTATCACGGTAAGACCCGACGTTTCGGATACTTTACAGCAACTTTTACCGAGTGAAATTTACTATTTTTTTTTTCAAGGAGCCATTTCTATTTTACTTTTGTAGAGCCTAAACGGCAAGGCGATATTTTTTTAATATAACAATTTTTTAATCATGAATAATGGAGTAACGGATATATTTATTAATCATGTATACCTACAGAGACTAACACTTAAGCACGAAGCGATCTCCAACATTCAAAATTGATGCATAATATAAAAATATTCACTTGTAACTGTAAATCTAGCCACTATCTGCCTTTCAACACCAGTACACCAGAACGCTTGTCATCATTATTAGCCATTTTTCGTCAAGCGTCTATCTGGGTCGGGTCTGTGGACCCGGGAGTCGGGCCACAACACAACCTTAATGAGACTGAAGACTAAATGGACAGGCAGCAAACAGGAAAATTAACTCTTATAGGCACACAGTTTCGTGTTTTCCTTTTATTGTTCGATGTAATGTAGGTCAGTGTTTGTTGATTCACGTTCGCTTATATAATAGACATTTATGACACACTTTTGTGACGGCGTAATTACGCTTTAAATGCTTTTGTTATTTTATCAAGGAAGACGTTAATAGGCAGTTTGAAGCTTAGTAGGTGTGATCAAAATAAAAATAAAAATGTGAACCCAGAAAATTCAGTAATCCAGATTTAAACATAGTACTGACTGTAAACGTTAGTAGATGCATACTTTCATTATTTCTAAATGTGAACTAATTTATTTAGTTATTTATTAAAGTGAACAACGCTTGATGCAAAACGCCATGTTAATAAACGGAGACCTAAACCCTCATATACTTACACATACAACTTTGCGGGTCGGCTTTACTGCCGCGGTTGATTTAGGACATTTAAAACTAAATGCAGATTAGGAGACCCACAGGGACAGACATCCGAACCAGAAAGAAATATTTGTATAATAATAACACACATCTAGAACGGAAATCGGAACCCCCCTAACCATCGGTGTTTTAGATGACTACTCGTACCACTACACAAGAGTGGTTGTTACCACCACCAGTAAAACAAATGTAACTATATCACGTAACATGCATCACGAGATCACTTTAATTTCAGAGCGTGCAAGGAAAATCATCCTACTTAGGTTAATTTAACAAAATAGATACTCTGTGATGCAGTTGACTACCTCTACAATCAATCACGATATTATTTACAACTGCAATTTCAGAATACTTTACATAATATAATTACCTATTTATATTAATGAACCGTGTTAATTATCAAACCGAAAACCATATTCACTCAGTAAATCGCAGTAGTCGGTGCCAAGCTCCACTAGGCTTTAAGCGAACACAAGCATAGTTAAGCGATATTTATTAGCGCAACACAAACTCGGAAGGCACGGCGCGATATAGCTTAATCCTTGCAATTTGTAATGGCACTCGTTAATTCTCCACCTTAAGAGCTTTACACACTAAGCGTCGTGCGGTTAGAGATCAAGGATATAAGGATTATTTAATATTCGAAGTGCGTGTAACTGGCTCATTTTCAGTCGAGATGGCAAAGAGGTACTGGTGAATAGTTCCAAGAAGTTTGTGAGTTCAACTGTTAGTTTTTGTAAGCAAACACCGTAAGAATACTTGTGTTTTTCGAAAGAAATAATTAAATGTGAGTCTGTACATCTGTCCTAGAGTAGTATAGTGGCTTAAGAGACTTGTCCAACAGTGGGATACTTAAAACAGCTTGCAATATTAGTGGCAATAATAGGATTTTCAAGAATAAATGTCTCAAATATGTAATCTCTCAAAGTACTAATTAAGTGCACCAATAGACGATTATAAAAATTGTTGTATTTTATTTATTTACTTTCTATGTACTTGGACACTATGAAAGTTTATATATATATAAAGGAAAGGAAAGTTTTATTCAATAGCCAACTTAATAGATAGGTAATGCACTGTCCTTAAAATTTTCACTCTAAAATACACAATTCAGCTTAGTAAAAAAATACAAAAATCAATATTTACGGTCGCTCCACCGCACCGCATTTAGTGTGAATTTGTCCTTAAAGACTTTACTCGCTCAGTCTCAAATTGCCCAAAATAATACAGTAAATTATAATCTCGCCAAATTGTTCTGTCGTCGAGGCATCCAATACGATGTCATCTAACTCTTTTGTCTCGCGAACCCCTGCTCACGAAGACGAAAAACTTTTCTTTTTTTGGTACGAACTTGTGTTTGTAGGATTTTTTTTATAAAGGTTCTTTAGTTAAGAGAACATTTATCATTTTTATTTCATTTCTTTCAAGTTTTTTAATAAGTATGAGATTTATAATTAGTGCGTGTTTTGAATCAGAGCAAACATTAAACTTCTGTAAATTTCAAATATATCTAAATAGAGTACTTTTTTGACATTTTATTTAGACTTTTACTTTCAAAGATTCTTAGAATGGGAATATTTAAAAAAAATATTTATGGTTTCTAAACTATATAGCAAATATTGTGTGTCGACTCTTATACAACTCATATATCAAACCAATACTTGCATACTGGATTAACATGAATTTTACAGAACAATATTAAATTAACGATTTTTGTTAAAATAAAACAATTAAAATTCGATATTTGTTACTCCAGTTGTTATATAAATAAACAAATTATTTTAAGTATGTAACTAAATATTAGATAATATATTCGGAACTATTTTGATTAAGATTAACGTTTGTCTTTGTTTGACCGACATGACATTTAAAAAAAATGGTCTGTATTTTTGGTCAGTGCTCGTATGTTAACAGTCAAAAAAGACAGACAGAGAAGATTTTTTCAACTAGGATCTTCTGTGATTCGCTAATCACACAGATAAGCAAAGTGAAACAACGAATATGGCTTAGTTTTAAAGTAATTCATGTTTTAACATACTCCTTTGCTTGCAACATGCTTGAAGATACTTTGGCGTTGTAGTCACAACAACTGGCTAATAGGTGCACTAGTAGTTGTGACTATGATGATGTGATGTCATGATGTGATATACACTGACTACACATACAAATGGTTGTATGTACCATACACACGATTGTCTTAGTTGACGCTTGTGATGCCGGACCACCAATCTAAGATTCAATTCTCACTAGCGGTCGTTAGCTCGTTCATGGAACTGTGTTATCCCTTAGTCGCCTCTTACAACACCCACGGAAAGAGAGGGGGTGGCTATATTCTTTAGTACCGTAGCCACACAGCACACTGTAAAATAGTGTACCTATTTTTTTTTTTATTACTAAGTCGGCAAATATGCGTACGGCTCACCTGATGGTAAGCGATTATCGTGGCTTATAGACGTCTGTCGCTAGCGCGTTGCCGACCCTAACCCTATTCTCTCCAGGAGCTCTTGTCACCTTATACTTCTGCTCTTGTCACATATTATTTAGCTGTGTTCTTCTGTGAGATTGAGGTACTGCTCCAGTCAGACTGCTCCAGATTTTGAGCAGGAAATTTCGTGCTATACCCTCAGTCTTGAAACATTAACAGATTTGTCACTGTCCAGTGAGTAAAAAAGGTACATTAAAACACTAATCTTCGTACAAAAGACACGAGAGTGCAAATTGTTCGTCATAAAGTTTTTACGGTGTCGTAAAGATGGCTAATTCGGCACTTTGCGGTTCTCCCGCCACAAGTGGTTGACGTGAGATATTTACGATCTATTATCGACGATATGTACTCATAATAACGAGGAAGTTAATAGTTTATAAAAATATTATTTACATACTGCGAACGGTAATCATTTTAAATAGTAGATAGTAGGCACAAAAAAAATCAATAATTTAAAAAGCTGATAAGTTTCTTTGTTCGTTTGAACACGTTAATCCCAGGAACCTCTAGTTCAAATTGAAAAATTATTTTTGTGTTGGATAGCCTTATAGTTTATTTTTTTTCTCAAATTAATGCGATCGAAACCTCGGGACAAAGTAATGTATATTTGAAAATGTAAGTATGCAAATTCTCGTAATTGAATACCGGTAGTATAGATTGGTATAAATAGCAATAAATAGTAATAAGGTGGTGGATTAAGCTCTGGTCCTTCTCCTAGATGGAGAAAAAGGACTATGCCCAGCAGTGGGATATTATATGCTAAAGCGTAGTGTAGCGTAGTAATAATGACATTTTTATCGATCAACAAAATATTTTAGAATACATTCGTAGAAATTAATTAATTACCAAAAAAATAAACTTAAATTTACTACAAAAAAAATCACAGATAAAATATTTCAGAAAAATACTGAGAAAAAACAATTGATCATCATTTCCAAGTATAATTAATGATAATATTCCTACTAATATTATAAATGTGATTGTAAGTTTGTTTGTTACGCTTTCACGCGAAAACTACTCAACCGATCATCATGAAACTTTGTACACATATTCTTGGAGCTATTAGAAGTAACATAGGATACTTTTTATTGAAAATAATTCAACGCGAGCGAAGACGTGTGAAAAAGCTAGTTGTTAATATAATATATACAATGAAATTATTATTTAAAATCTACCTCTTCTGTCTGTTGTAGCGTCCTACTTGAACCACAACAGCGACAGAACTACGCATCAAGATATAACCTACGTTATAAGAAGCTATCCTACGTTGTCATTTTGTGACAAGCGCTGCAGCGATACATAAGGCAATGGAAATAGTTAATACCATACATGTATATGCATACCATACAATATAATATGTACATGTAAATAGCTAATACCATACATGCTGTCCATCCATGTGTGCTGTGTGGCTACGGGTGCTGTGTGGCTACGGCACTAAAGAATTTAGCCACCCCCTCTCTTCCCGTGGGTGTCGTAAGAGGCGACTAAGGGATAACAAGGTTCCACAACCACCTTGGAACTTAAGAAGCCGACCGATGGCGGGATAACCATCCAACTGCTGGCTTTGAAATACACAGGCCGAAGACGGGCAGCAGCGTCTTCGGTGCGACAAAGCCAGTACTGCGGTCACCAACCCGCCTGCCCAGCGTGGTGACTATGGGCAAAACACATGAGTTCACGTTATTTTTGGCGTAAACTTGTGGAGGCCTATGTCCAGCAGTGGACTGTATAGGCTGTAATGATGATACATGCTGTCACGCTGATTCAAATCACAACGAATTATATCATAGACTTAGAACAGCATCTGAGTGACGAATGCGACAACTTAACACAACATTACATGATTCGCAATTGGTGACTGGCTGCGTCTTCGGTGCAACAAAGCTAGCCCTGCGGTCACCAACCCGTCTGACCAGTGTGGTTGCTATGGGCAAAACACAAGAATTAACGCTGATTTTGGCACGAACTTGGGGAGGCCTATGTCCAACAATGGACTATGATAGGCTGAAGTGACTGGCTTGTCAGATGTGAAGTCGCCGGATATTACAAAATAGGGTAATATTTTTAGTTAAAATAACTTTATTATTATTTTTTATTGTATGTTACCTCAGAACTTTTGACGGGGTGGGCGGATTTCGATGATTTTATTAATTGAAAGGTGATGCGTGTCATAGGGTCCCATTTATATTTTATTGAGGTCTAACGAGTACTTTTTGATTAATCGCTAATAATGCGTATTTACTTAACTATTTTTTCGTCTGCCTACGTTGTATTACTGGTCCATGTAATTGAAGTCGTTTTCTTTTTCGCTTGAAAAGCAAACACGATTATAATGCAATACATATCGACTAGTTAATGTAACCCATACATACATATATCTAATACACATATAAAATTCTCGGGTCGCGGTGTTTGTAGTTAAACTCCACCAAAACGGCTTGACCGATTCTCATGAAATTTTGTGTGCATGTTGGGTATCCATTTTCATCCCCCTAAATGTTAAGGGTAGACCACCCATAATTTATTTTTTTTTATTTTTAGATAAATTATTTATTCTTTATTTTATTATAATTTGGCATAGAAAAATACAAACAAACCTAAATTTTCACCCTTCTACCACCAACCCCTATTTTTAAATAGCGTTTAGCGGCAAGACAACGTTTGCCGAGTCCGAGTACATATGTGAAATACGCCACGTTAATACACGCATTATTATTATATTATTGTTCCTCGAAGTATATGGCATAAGCTTCTCATAATTTATCATCAAAGAAATAGAAGAACTTATACAATAACTATATGTAGACACAAAAATAATCATGACACGAATCAAACCATCATATACAACAGCAGTATAATGTAGATAAAGATTTAAGAATAATAATAATAATCATCATCATCATCATTTCAGCCTATTACAGTCCACTGCTGGACACAGGCCTCGCGCCAAAAATAGCGCGAACTCATGTGTTTTGCCCATAGTCAGCACGCTGGGCAGGCGAGTTGGTGACCGCAGGGCTGGCTTTGTCGCACCGAAGACACTGCTGCCCGTTTTCAGCCTGTGTATTTCAAAGCCAGCAGTTGGATGGTTATCCCGCCATCAGTCGGCTTTATAAGTTCCAAGGTAGTAGTAGAACTGTGTTATCCCTTAGTCGCCTCTTACGACACCCACGGGAAGAGAGGGGGTGGCTATATTCTTTACTACCGTAGCCACACAGGGTAGAAGTAAGAATAAAACCAAGCTCAAGTTTAAAAACACATTCAACAGTACGAAAACAAAGTCAGAACAAATAAAAACCAAGATTTGTCATATTTTCAGCTATCTTGATTCATTTCATTTCCACTAAACTATAAAATGCATGCACTTACGTCGTCCCATTCAGACCTCGACTTGTGTAACATTATAAAAAACCAACCTTAAAGTCTTCAAAATTAAGTCTATTTTCAAACGAATTACAATTCGGCGAATAAAACCGTTTTAAAATAAGGAATTTCGATATAAATTATATCCAGAAGTCGCTTAAAACCCGAGTGAGAGGAAAGAGATAGCTACCGGAGGCTTAGAATATTTTCCATTTGCACTGTCAACGAAAAATGGCGTCCGTATTTATTATGCACGCAATACTTTACTTACTTCTGCTATTATTCAAGAGCCTGATATAGCGGTTATAAGCTTCTTTATTTAAAACAAAGTCGCGTTTATGTAAAATACAGTGTTTATCACGTGACTTTGCTCATGTTTTTACTTTGTTTTTTTTTTACTTGAATTTCTAATAAAAGACGATACTTGTAAGCGTGTGTGCTTCAGAGTTTATATAAAATTTTTGATGTAAACTATTAATGATAATTCAGTCTCAGTAAAGAAATTAACATCAATTTTTTTTGAACATCCATGGGCTCTTAAGTGTCCATGCCTATTTTATTCACATTTGTATCTTCAAAACGTTGAGGCGTACTTTTTTTAACACTGCATGCTTTAAATTACGAACTAAAGCTTATTTTCTCTAATTCGATTAACCGCTATTTATAAAGAAGCAGCTACTACGGTTTGGTGTTGTGTTATTTAAACAACAAAACAACATCTTGACCTATATTATGTTACTGTGATCAAGTAATTTTGACCTTTAACTTGTTTTATTACGGTACAAATTGTGGTCGAGCGAGATAAATGCGATAGATAATAAATGTTTATGTTATTTTTATGTTAATTCCTAATTATCCCTGGCTTAATCCATACTTACCATGTAGGACAGTATGATGACGTAACATTGGGTACGTAATTTTAAGCACAGCATATAAGTTGATTATGTAATAGTGTTTTTGTATATAATCAGGTCGGCAAAAACGCGTATGGCTCACTTGAAGGTAAGCGCTAAGCCCGTAAGCTTAACTGAGGTAGGGCACAACAGGAATTTCCTGCTCAAAATATGGAGCAGCCCGACTGGGGTAGTACCTCGACCTTACAGAAGATCACAGAAAAATAATACTGTTTTCAAGCAGTATTGTGTTCCTGTTGGTGAGTGACCAGAGCTCCTGGGGGGATTGGGGATTGGGTCGGCAACACGCTTGCGATGCTTCTGGTGTTGCAGGTTTCTATAAGCTACGGAAATCGCTTACCATCAGGTAAGCCGTACGTTTGTTTGCCGACCTAGTGACATAAAAAAAGCGACTATCGTAACTGTACGTAACACTGCTTTTAAGCAGTGTTGTTTTCCTGCGGTGAGTAAGGTGATCAGTGCTCCGCGATCAACACCCCCCGTATAGGCAGTAGGGTAAGCAATGCGCTCGAGATGCTTGTAGTGTTGCAGGCGTCTATGGGCTACGGTAATCGCTTGCCATCAGGTGAGCCGTACGCTTGTTTGCTGACTATGTCTATAAAAACGTATGCAAATGAATAAATATTAGTAATATCAGGATAATTTTATATAAAAAAATATATTTTTTTGAAATTGTAGGACGAAAAACGATGTTTACCTGTTCTAATAATGTAATTAAAATATTTGTATTTTTGAGGATATATTAATTACCTAATTAGTGTAATGTAAGAGTGTATACTCGTACCTCATTTAAAATATTCACCGGAAAGAAAAAGAAATAAATAAATACGTTTGAGACTTTCCTTGAAAACTCCGCGAAATTTTAAAATCATCAATAATTATTTTTTAAAGAAAAAAAAATTACAAAAACTTTTAACCTATTACCAGTTAGAAAATTGCCATAAAAAGTTTTTAATCTTACCTGAATTCGAGTTGATTTCGCAATCTGAAAAAGAAATGTAGCTGTTAGTCAATAGTCAAAAAATAATTATGGATATAAATTAGATTATATACCAAAAACGCTAAATTAAATCTTTATAACATCACTGGTATAACACGTGTTTGTCACAACAATATAAATAATTTACAAATTCATTTACAACTTTTAACCGGTTTTAAAAGGGTTTTTTTTATTAAGCTTTCTATGTTAACAAATTTCATTCCTTCATTGCCTTATCTATGAGTATTATATGAATTACAAAATCTTAGATAAAATAAATATTTTTATAAACAAAAGATGACACATCAAGATAAATATTATCAAAGATATCCCCTTCTGAGAGATTTATTTTGGCGTGCGTAGAAACTGCCGGAGTCTAGTTTACCGCTTCGATGGGCACCGGTGACGCGGCCCGGGAACCGAACGGACTATAAATAATATATTGAACATCGTTTACAAGTTTGTATTAAAAAAAAATGGTTATACTGAAAAAATCTATTTTTTTTTATATATATATAAGGAACAGTTTAAAAATGTTTGTGCTTTTCCTATATTAGTTCGGTTAAATTAGACATTAAAATAGCGATCAAATAACAAAAAATCCGTCATGGCTGAATTTTGCTAGACCTTGGTTATGGTGGTTATGGTGGTATGGTGGTGGTGCTAAAAGTCCCCATCGATCCCATGTGTCCTATTAAATGTATTCGAGGTCAAGGGTCAAAACTTTCGGTTTTTTTGATTTTTTCCGAAAACGGTAACCTTTATCAAAAATATAGTTCAGACAAAAATTGTAGATTAATTTGTGTTGTTCCCGAGATATCGCGATTCTAAAAGTCGAAGGTGTTACACTCTACATTATATGCAAACAAATACCACGTAAGTGGCTAGTAAGGTATTCCTTCCTCGTTCCTTTCGAGTGTATATTCAATTCACAAAACCGCAATATCTTAGGAGTGATAATGAGTTTTTGTTATTTGAAATATCTATTTTGACCGGACTTTATCATATTGGGCAACTATATTTTAATAAACAGTGTTTAAGATAATCTATTTATTGGAAAAAAGTTCCTTATGGGGCGTTGCGGAGGGGCAGCCGGAAAAAAACGTCCGTAAAGTTAACAAAAGCATACGATTTTTTTGTATATTCTACGTGATGACTGTTATTATTATTGGAGTTTGCTATTATTATTATATCATTCAATAATTACTATATATTTTTTATAAATCATTGTAAATACAATAAAGATTTTGTTAAAATTCCACGTGGACGAAGTCGCAGGCACAGCTAGTATTAAATAAAAATGTAAGAAACACGGTACAGCGCTAGTTCATACGATAATATGATGCAAATTGTACGTTTATTCCCCATTTGCTAGACAATATGTCGGCCTCGCATATTGAATTTGGCATTGATATATTTTTTCGATACAAGTCCATAGATATATCGGGCATTTCCATCAAGCCTTCGACGCGGTTATTTCCTTTACGGAAATCGTAAAAACTTTATTGTTACTATATATTAGTTTGTATATTATACGCATATGTACACAAAGATATTTTTTTATTATTATTCATGTACCAAGTGAAAAAAAAGTATTTTAGGAGAATTATAAAAAACTAGCTTAGTTTCGCGTCTTTACCTGCTCATCAACCGTTTTGCAGTATAAAGGTTAAATGTATCCTATATGTTATTTATCTTCAGATACATATAATCCAAGTACATAGTAATCAAAGCATCAAATGTGAGTCAAACAATCACATATATAATTTTTATAAGATTTTTTTGAAGCTCTAGGTACGGCTGAACGTTATCTATTTTGTTTAAAATAAAACTGCAATCAAATTTATTTATTTTTTCTAAACAGTGGTTATTTATAGTTAAAAAAAAAATATTTCTTGGTTCTATCAAAAAAAAAAAAATCGTTAATAACCGCATGAATTCTAACCTATACGATTTAGTCTTACCTTAGAAATCTAAAAACTTTATTTCTCTCGAGGCATAATAATTGTGTTTGCTGGTAAACGAAAAAAAAACGACTTCAATTACATCGACAAGTAATACAACTTGCTTCAAGCAACGCCTTAAAAAGCATTATATGTCGCTCATTAAGTCATAACTGTCGCGATTTGTAGTTTACTTTAAGTGTACATATATGTATATATTTATGTGTGTGTGTGCGTATATATGTATATATTTTTATATGTGTATGTATGCATGTGTGTATGTATGTTTATGTGTGTGTATATGTATATTATATAGTATACACTAAAATATTTACTTATTTATATGTTTTTTTTTTTCTTTAATAATTATGTAAGTCTATCATATCGTAGTTTTTATCTCTTTATTATTGATTTTTCCTCCTTAATTTGTGCACACTTCTAACCGCTGCTACTGTATCGTGTCCAGTACCCAAAGGTTATCTGGAAGAAATCGCTATTTAGCGATAAGATCGCCTTTGTACATCTTGTATTGTATCTTTCTTTATATGTGTCTGTATTTTGGTGAACATTAAGAATAAATAAATAAATAAATAAACGTAGGTAGACGAAAAAATAGTCAAGTAAATACGCGTTATCAAAGATTACTCCAAAAGTTGTAATCAGATCTCGATGAAATTTAAATATAACCACATGAAAAACGTCGGCTTCGATTAAATAGAAAAATCATCAAAATTGGTACACCCAGTAAAAAGTTATGCGGATTTTCGATTTCCTGGTTTCCTTATCATAGTACACCTGGGATATCTCCTTTCCAACAAAAAAAGAATTATCAAAATCGGTTCATAAGCGACGAAGTTATCCCCGAATATACATATATATATACGGTCGAATTGAGCAACCTCCCCCTTTTTTGAAGTCAGTTAAAAAAACCTTTTAAACCCAAGCTAGTTCATTAATGTACTTTATTTCAAAATTCAAAACGAACAGAAGCTTAAAACTAGAAAATATATTTTTGATAATGCATAAATTATTTAATAAACATATGTACACAATACACATATTAGTGTCACTATTCAAACTGAAATTAATCACATAAAGAATTATGCAAATAATTTTAATTTGGGTTCACTCAAATGCGATCCTTTAGGCCGATTTACATTTATACATATGCAATTAATGTGGTTTTGCACTTGCTATGTTTATAAATATGTACAGAATCCTCTTTATATTCCACCGCAGAGGTGTTTTGTGTTACCACTAACGAAAATTCTATTTACAATAACACGATGTCTTAACCATTCCATCTTAGTGGTATTTTGCAAATGAAATTATATCTTGTATTCTAAGATCCCTTTCTGTATTATTTTACTTTTCCTTATTATATTATTTTACTTTTTGTATATAGTGACTACGATATTGTGTGTAATATATTCGATAGTGTGTATGTGTGCGTATGTGTGTGTGCGCGCTTTATTACCGAATCATCTATGACATAGACTTTTCATGTAATATATATTATATTTAATTTTCTTATGTATTAAGCAAGATCATTGTGGAACCTACCTTCACTGAGCATCTTCTCAGTAAGTCTGTCTACCTAACACACAACAGGAACCTAACACTATTTGAAAGCAAGGCGTATAAATTAGATAAGGTCCTACTTCCAGTCGGACAGCTCGATATTTCGAGTAGGATATTTTTACTGCGTCTGGATTAATCACCACCTATACGTATTAATAGTTCCGCTACCACCTTGGAACTTAAAAAACCGACCGGTGTTGGGATAACCATCCAACTGCTGGCTTTGAAATACACAGGCCGAAGACGGGCAGCAGCGTCTTCGGTGCGACGAAGCCAGCCCTGCGGTTAGCGACCCCCCTGCACAGCGTGGTGACTATAGGCAACTCACATGAGTTCACGTTTTTGGCGTTAACTTGTGGAGGCCTATGTCCAGCAGTGGACTGTATAGGCTGTAATGATGATACGTATTAATGAAAAAATATTGCCAAAAATTAGACATTTTTAACGCAACATTTACTAACATGTGGTGTTCTCATGTCTGAATTTCAGTAAAACCTAAGTCATATATCACGCTCACAGTGAAAATAGCAATTATACCGTTATTTATGCAGTGAGCCAGCAATAGAATAAGATTTATTGACTATACGCACATTATTACCGCTAACGTTACAGCTACCTTCATTTTGAATATATTGTCTATGAAATTGTGATACAGTTATTTGTAACCGTTTTATTATATTTTATAAAAATGGTATTTTAATCGACTTCAGAAAAAGAAGAGGTCCTTAATTCGACTGTAACTTTTTAAATGGGTGTACTATTTTTTTTGGATCGAAAACTGGTGCTTATCGTGCAGTCACATTGAAATAAATAATTAGTATTTTTGAGCAACCCTAATATATATAATATCCTTATTTTTTCAACTACCTTGTATACCTTGCTCATATCAATTGCAGTCGGTTTTTCTTCGTTTGCGAGCAAACACAATTATTCAGAAGGGTATGTTGTTAAATATTTCGAATTACAGAAGAATTGTTAATTAAAATATTAATAAATTATATAATGTGTTAAATGAATGTGATGTGTAAAATAATGTTTTTAAGAAATATCGGAGAAATCTTTATTTCCGTGATCCGTAAAAGTGAGTAATTCAATGTTTTAATTAATTTTTAAAGGTTGTTACATTGGGCGTATATATATTTAGGCATTTATTCTAGACAACCGAGTTTATAATAAATATGTTATAAAACAAGCTATACTTGTGACTCCCTGTAAAGATAACTATAGATACTTTTATTATATTTCAGAATAACATAATTCAGAGTCCTTAACATAATCCCTAAGTGTGGACTTCTAAGTTTTGGTTTCAGTTTCCATTGAGAAAGCTTTCCAAAAATTGTTTTTTTAAATATCGGGTAAATAATTCTATTACATATTTATTATATCGATATAATTATGATATAATTAATAAACGTGTCACTAAAGTTGTTCCAAGTAGAAATAATTACGTAGCGATTTGAATATCACATCGTCACTGACAATCTGACGAGTATGATTAATATCCAGCGATAACGCGTGTTTTGCATACGTCGTCGGAATTATGATGGGATACCGACGTAATTACGGAGCGGTATTTCTTTATTACGATACGGTTAACACGTCATAAGTAACACGTTAATAATAAAACTTGTGAAGTTAGCACGCGAAGGGTTCCACGACATCGCGAAAT
Organism: Melitaea cinxia; assembly: GCF_905220565.1. Taxonomy (NCBI): domain Eukaryota; kingdom Metazoa; phylum Arthropoda; class Insecta; order Lepidoptera; family Nymphalidae; genus Melitaea; species Melitaea cinxia. The sequence continues at coordinate 1,135,699 of NC_059397.1, read as the reverse complement.
AAACGCCTCACAGAACTATGCAAAATTAGTATCATACTCAGTGAGCCCCGGTAAGATGAAACCTGTGCAAAAAGATACATAGTGTAATTTTTTAAAATTTCATGGTCACTATAAGCATTTTTGAAGCTAAACTATTCTACGCACGCTTGACTTGGGGAGTGAGCTGGTGAAGGCGTGACGAGAGCGTTATGAAAAGTGTGATCGGGCGAGGTGAATGGATCTCCAATCGTTCTTCTTATATAAGGAAGTCAAAAAACTATATTTTTACCGTAATACATATAAATTTATAGTATTGTTTTTTTTATTATATAATGTTAGCTAGAAATTTACTACGTCTTTACCTACATTGGCTGACGTTATGTAAACTATCTGTTCTATTATATCGAAGAAAAAGTTAAATAAAATAAATTCGTAATAATTCGATTCGTTTAGAGTTCACTGATCATAAGTATAAATAAATCTTCGCTCTATTCAAATAAGACAAATGTAAAGTGAAGTATGAACTTGTAATTAATCTGTTTCCAGAGATCGATGACTCAGCTCTGCGCAGTCAAGTGGAAAAGATGCATCGATTCGAATATTGGTGCAAAACCGATTTCATTACGATGTACATATACACGCAAAGCCTGTATACGTACATATACGTACACAGGATTTACGTTTGTAAGTTAATATTTTACAAAGATCACAAAATCGGTGTATTTTCAGGAAAAAACTAATGTTATCAAGTATTCAATAGTCGCCCAACGGTTATGACGTAGTTCATATTAATTGTTATGATATAGCTTAGTATATACATGTAATAACTTCTTAAATCAGTATTTAATATTCTTATTTATAATTACATTCGTTTAATATTTTAAATAAATCAATAATTAACTCTGAATTGACACATCGGCCGATTTGTATAAAAAGGGTAGATAATCATTTTTAACCGATTTCAAAAATATGTTTGGGGATAGCTTCGTCGTTTTGATAATTCTTTTTTGGTGGAAAGGAGATATCTTTAGTTTGGTTCCATGATAAGGAAACCAGGACCTGATGATGGGACCCCAGAGAAATAGAAGGAAACTCTCAAAAATCCGCACAACTTTTTATTGGGTGTATAGGTTTTGATGATTTTTAATTTAATCGAAAGCCGATATTTATCATGTGGTCGCGTTTAAATTTCATCGAGATCTGATTACAACTTTTGGAGTAATCTTTGATAATACGTATTTATTTGACCATTTTTTCGTCTACCTACATTGTATTACTTGTCGATGTAATTGAAATCGGTTTTTTTGTCGTTTACCAGCAAACACAATTCTAATCATTCATTATAATTCGAGTTTTTAACAACGTTACGCTGTTCAAAGATATAGACAGATTGTGATAATCGCCTTGGCTATTTAATTTACAAACCCGCTAGTGCTTAGTAACTAATAAACTAATCACAATAATATAATGTAAGTACCTAAATAAGTGTATTTTATATTGGAATTTTACTCATTATTCTAAAATTATCATAATATCCAAACGTCGCTAAAGCCTTAGTATTCGTTAAATTACATATATTTAGCGAAATCTGTAAAAACAATAGACGTAATTATATAACCATGAGGTGAAATTCCTACTTATAAGTGTGTAGTGTATTAGCTCATTATAGCGTATTATATTATATTAGCGTATATACATATATTCTAAATGTAAGTATAAATTACGTGAGTAACATATTAATAAAGTAGTCTTACTAAAGCATTCGACATGGTTTGATTTCCATCTCCCATTACAACCTTTATATGGCGACCCTGCCAGGATCCGTCTATGCCGTGTGTCGCGTGTGTGAAAATGAAACTTTGTATTATTGAACATTGAAACGAGAATTCGATACTAATTCGATACTAATTAAATTTATTTTATCTATGATAAAAATTACAAAAACGCATCGTCAAATAAGTTTATGGTTATAATAATAAAAGAGAATTATAATCCTTTACATTGTTAAAGTTAGAAAATCTAAAAAGTCAAAAAGAATTAAGAAAATATATAATTAATAGCACAAATCTATAATTGACTGACGAGCAGACAAGCGTGTAATCATGAAGCAGGGGTTCATTTTTTTTTTTTTTTTTTTTTTTTTTTTTTTTTTTTTTTTTTTTTTTTTTTTTTTTTTTTTTTTGATATCGCAGGGTAACCCATTTACGGGTGATATCCAGGATGCCCGGGTAGGCATTCCTAGACCATATGTCGGCTTAGCACTTGGGGGTGCACTACCGACCAAAACCCTTGCGGGAGCCTTCAGCCGCTTTAATTGGAGGGTCCCGGAACTGCAGGCAACAGGATCCCTCCAGCGACAGGCTGACCTCGGCGAAAAGACCAGACTTCTCCTCCATGGGACTGTCCGGCTCACCTCTGAACAATCCCGACGACGCCATGTCTAGCAGGACCGGGTTCCCATCCCGGCCCGACATGGGCACAGGGGCGTTACTGGAGACGCATTAAATAGCGCCTCCTACGCACCCCCGTTCGTCGCCTGCGGACGGAGGCCTCGTCGGCGGCCCCCTCTCTCATCCGCTCGTCGTTCTCCTTCTGGGACATTACTGTCTCGCAGAAGGAGACCATCGCCTTCCAGGACTCGTCGTCACCGAGCATCGCGGTGATAACGCTCGGCAGTGACAAGTCCCCTCCGAGGACTGTCGTCAGATCGCGACGTAGCGCCGCCCATCTCGGGCACACCTCGAGGGTGTGCTGGGCAGAGTCCACCGCCGCGCCATAATCGTGACATTCAGTCGTCGGCTCCCTTTGGGCCGTCCGACACAAGTATTCACCAAAGCAGCCGTGCCCGGTGAGAACCTGCGTCAGACGGAAGGTGAGGGGTTTGCGCTTACGGCGCATCCACCGCTCAAGGACCGGGCGCAAGGCAGCCGTTACGCGTGTGCCATACGGCTGCTCCACCAGGTCCTCCCCCCACCTCCGCATTAATGCTTCTTGCCCCATCCGGCGCACCCGTAGGATCCCGTCCAACGTGAGGTTCTCACCGAGAGCCCTCCTACCCGAGACGTATGAGTAGGTCTCGGCAAGGACCTCCGCCACGAGCTCCCACGGGGGGTCGCCAGCTAGAGCAGTAGCTGCAGCCCACGATACCGTACGATACCCCCGAATCACCCTCACCGCGATGATCTTCTGCGCCGACCGCAGTGCGGCCTTATTCTTCGCAGTGAGGCGATCCGCCCAAACCGGGGCACCGTACGTCGCCATACTCCGGCAGACTCCGGAATATAGCTGCCTGCAGGCGGCGCTGGGTCCTCCGAGGTTCGGGAGGAGTCTGCCCAGTGCACTCGCCACCTTCACGACCTTCGGTCCCACCATAGCGAAGTGTGGACCGAAGGTCCACCCTCCGTCAAGGATGAGCCCCAAATATTTCATTTGGGAGCTCATCCTGACCCTCCCCTCTCCGATCTGCAGGGTAGCCCCCGGTGGGGGTCCCTTGCGTCCGGTCCCGCGAAAGAGGAGGGCTTCGGTCTTTTCAATTCTGACACGAAGCCCCAAACTCTTTATGCGGCTGATCACGAGGTCGAGTCCGACCTCAGCCAGCCGCGCCAAGCAGGGGTTCATTGATTGGTCACCGGTAACCGATTGCCCGTTAGCCCGCTATGTCCACGGTACAAAAATAAATTTACCTGTATATCTATACTGTGACAATATGTTGGCATAATGGTCACAGTATTTGACTGCTGCAGCTTGCATTCGATGTCCACACACGTTTGTACAAATCATATTATTGTAGTCTGTATTGTATGTATTTCCAAATCAGATTATCTGAAGCTGATCCTAACAGGGCCTGTGAGGCGCTAAGTTGAAGGCGATACTGTTAAATTTTTAAAATACACAGCTACAAAACCTATGTTATAATGTGGTACTTCGTTTTTCTGATTCATTTATTAGTCGTCACGCTTCAGCCTGTAACACCCCACTACTGGGCAAAGGCCTCTTTCCTCATCTAGGAGAAGGATCAGAGCTTAATTCACTACGCTGCTCCAATGCGGGTTGGCGAATATATTCCCTACTATGAGTAACGATCGCTATCGAAGTACATGATAACAACCAAACCAACACTCGTCTCAGGATCATAGAAAATTGATGTTTAGAGATGTTTCTTGCAAAAATTCTTTTTCTACGTAAATCAAAAATATTCAGTTTAATCGCAAATGGAGAACATAATGTTGTAGTAAAGCCTCACTTATGCCAATTAATTACAGCCCATATTCATACTCCGTGGATAGTACCATACTATTACAAAGAATTAGCTTGAATTTAAGCTACATTATATAATGCTGTGTGGTAGTTAGAATATAGCTACCCCCATTCTTCCCGTGAGTGTCTTAAATGGCGATAAAGGGATAACACAGTTCCACGACCACCGTGGAACTTAAAAAGCCGACCGATGGTGGGTTAACCATCCAACTGCTGGCTTTGAAATACACAGGCCGAAGACGGGCAGCATCGTCTTCGGTGCGATAAAACCAGCCCTGCGGTCACCAACCCACCTGCCCAGCGTGGTGACTATGGGCAACACACATGAGTTCACGCATTTTTGGCGCTAACTTGTGGAGGCCTATATCAAGCAGTGGTGATGATAAGCTACATTTTTCCGATAAACTAAAAATGTTAATTCCAAAATGTCCCTTTTTCATTTCTATGCAGATATTTTCTTCTCCCATAAAGTAATTTAAGCTAATTATTCACTTGTTTTTAGACTAATCAATTAATCATTTTACGCTTCTAATTGTTTGCTTATTAAATCATAAAAAATATAAACTTGAATCGAATTACAATATATATATATATATATATATATATATATATATATATATATATATATATATATATATATATATATATAAAGTCGTTAAATTTCAAAGTACACAACACTTAACATTCATAAATTCAAATGCCCATAACAACAATCTATTCGGAACTACGATCGTAAGGGATGTATAGTTTTTTCCCTCGCATATATCTCCGGGACGGGCCAATTGAACTGTTTTCTTACCGGAATTTATTGAGGTTGAACAAAATATGGGCAGGTGTGAGGCAGGCACAATTTAGTAGCTTTTTTTTGTTCAAAAATAATCGTCACATACTCGTATAATGGAGTTGGATCCAAACATTTTTATTGATGTAATATATAGTTGAAATACAAAAATTACACATTTGAGTTGTTTAAAAAAAAGATACTTATTATAATTATCAGTGATTTACGAATCGTGAATCATATTTTGAAGCTTTATAAACTTACCCTGCTGGAAAATAAAGTATATTCTAAGTTTTCTCAAAATTATTGTCGTAACTACATAGTACAAAACAAACTCGTTTCACGCTGCCTGTATGCTTAGGTCTATAAAACTACACAAGGGATTTTGATGCGGTTTTCTTTAGTATAGATGATCGATTCCACAGCAACGTTTATACGTATAACACATGCATTATATAGTAGAGGAACACTGATAGATATTAAGTATTAGAGGTTCCTTATGCAAAATGCAATGTTATGCAAATATTTATTTTATATTTTATATTTAGTATCAGCATTGCACCCGTCCGAAGCCGGGACAAGACGCTAGTCAATTAATATAATAAAGACATCTTAAAACAATATCCAGTGCACATATATGTCTAGTCTAGAATATTGACCCCTCTCTTCCCGTGGGTGTCGTAAGAGTCGACAAAGAGATAACACAGTTCCACTACCACCTTGGAACTTATAAAGCCGACCGATGGCAGGATATCCATCCAACTGCTGGCTTTGAAATACACAGGCCGAAGACAGGCAGCAGCGTCCTCAGTGCGACAAAGCCAGCCTTGCGGTCACCAACCCGCCTGCCCAGCGTGGTGACTATGGGCAACACATATAGTTCACGACATTTTTGGCGCGAACTTGTGGAGAGGCCTATGTCCAGCAGTGGACTGCAATAGGCTGTAGTGATGATGATGATGAGTGATGATAATATTGATAAATTATAGCCTGCTTGACACACCTCAAATTTTTATCTATGTGACTTTAATACTGTGGAACATAAAATAATAATAATACTTAAATAATTATCTATGCATTTGGGTTTTAAACTTTACTTCTCTGCATATGAAGTTTTGTTACAAAGTTGTGATTTTTTTTTAAATAGGTTCTTAGTCTCTACATAGCTTGGTCGTGATCATTGTCGTATTGTGGCGTTTGTGCTTACGTGTCGTAGTCCAAACATTAATATAATGGTGCACATAGTTCTATATAGTTATCAAACTTATATTTATCTCTGTACAAATTGTGGTCACCTTCGAATGGATCCCGACAATTACCCAGACGACAGTACATGAGCGCTTAATAGTGTCACAAGTGCAAACCCTTGGGAGTAAATTTATTGCCTTCAGGACGGTTTTTGCACGGCACACCGCCTTGCACAGTCCCATCTTTGGAGCCACGAAATAAGCAATTAAGGCATTAAGTGTTTGATTCTTTCCTTGATAAAGTCCCAATATTGGGAGGTTTATAAGCTGTTAACAATGCAGATTTGTATACATAGTACCTATAATATTAAACAGAAAATATATGTTTTATCTTTCATTTTCATTCTTTTCATACTTAGTAAAATGTAGCATATTCTATAAAGAAAGCAAAGTTCGTGTTTGAATGAGTAATCAACGAATATAAAAATGGGACTAAAAAAATAAAGAATTTCGGGTATCAAAAAACTAATTTTCGAATTTTCGAGTCGCATTTTTTTTTTTTAATTGTAAAAGAAGTTTTAATAAGCTGATTAACAAAAACAATACTTAACTTTTGATATACTAGTCCACTCTTTAGCGATAGCATGTCATTAAATAAAAACCTAATTTTTAAATCCAACTCAAAATAAATTTCAACAGCACTTTTAATCAAACATTTTTTTTTTTTAATTTGTCTACATCTGCAACAATAACAAGAAATGTCAACAACCTAGACTGAGGCGTAATCAAATCACACACACACACATAAGTATAAGTACGAGCGTTGACGCAAACACTATAACGTTTTCAACAATTTAATATTCCAAGACATTGCATAGACAAGTACTTCGAATGGCGACTGTAAATAATTTAATTAAACAAAGTTTTCTGTTCATACATCTCATGGCCGCAATTGATGGCGAAATTTATAATAGTTTAAAGGAGCGCCCCTGTTTCAAATAGTTGCTCTGCATTGCCATTACATTAATCGTTTAGATGAGAGCGCTTGTTAGAAGTGACATGGTGCGAGTTAGTACTGTTTCGATTCCTTGGGCTTTAGCTTGTCAAAAATAGTCTATCTTCTTCATTACAAGTATTTTCTTCGTCTTTACAAGTATTTACTGATGTAGTGTTATATATGTGTGTATGTGTTGTGTGTTCGATTGATAGAAATTCTTTTAAAGTTCATATTTTATTTGTTACTTATAAGATGTTTAATTGTCATGTTTGTAATTAGTTTATTTTAAATTTTGTATCATAATAATATTGTTTCTTTTAACCCAAATTGTATTTAAAAAAAACCTATTTTATAAAAAAATTCACATAGTAAATAGTAGTGTAAATATGTTTATACGAGTATAAGCTGCAATAAATTCATTAACGACAAACTTTAAGCCCTAAAATAAATACAAACATATCTTTAATTTACAAATTATCTAGATGCCCCTTCTATAACAGTCTCCAGACTGAGTCTAATAGCGACCTGTGTCGTACAGCATTTGACATATTCATAGTTCGCCGACCGTCGGCGCGGCTGTATCAAATTTATTGTTTTAATTAAAATTCACATCGCAAGATAGTCGGTTTAGCAATTACATATACGAGTATTCATATACTTAAAACATTTAATATTTGCAAATTATAATAGTTTTATTATTTTTAATCTAGAACCAAAAGCCAGAATCTAGTAGCCAGAGTGTTTTTTTAAACAATTTTACATAGACCGAAATATATGAGCTAAGTAATGTTAGTTGTCATGGAGGGCACAAACTCCGATCACATTAGCTACAAAAGCAAAAAAAAATTCAGTATATTTGTATTTTAGTAGAGACGTTGAGTACAGTTTTAAAACTAAATATTGTGACCTTGAATAACATTTTAGCAATAATTGGACGATCGAAATTCAGATATATGAGAATGTCCAGACTAAGAGGGTACGTTTTTAATCATGAAAATTTATTAAATTTTTTATTTGCAAAACTAGCTTTTCTGAAATATTGTCGGACATTAGTATGTATATTAACAAATATTTAGCCTTAAAAACAAAACGATAACTCCTAAAAGTCAAGTATTTTGGGTTGTCTAGCTAAATAGCCATAAGTCCGTCCATTATACTTCACAGTCTGTAAATGTTTTCCAAATGTGTTTATTGTTTAAAATGTAGTTGTGGTGTAGAATAAAGTATAAATAAATAAAAAATTTGCGCTTTAAGTTTACACTGTTTCTCGTGCGAGCACGGTGTATATAATTGATTCTTTCGTAATGATGAACTGATTAATAGGAAAATTTTGGATTTATGTATCTGTAAAATATTATTAAACTAGCTGTGCGCATTACTTTGTCTGCGTGGAATTTAATAAAAAGGTTTTTGTTCGTTTCTCAAAATAATAGTAGCCTAAGTTCCGTCTTATTACATCAGATATCTGCCAGTGAAAGTCCTGTCAAAATCGGTACAGCCGTTTCAGAAAATAGCCGGAACAGCTAAACAGACAAAAATTGTAAAAAAAAATATTTTGGCATATTCACTGCGTATACATATGCATTTAATAAAAAGTGGTTATTTTTAACTAGCCCATGCTCGCATTGCTTGCGGTGCCATGCGCACCCTGCTTCCTGCTCCAGGCATTGTAGGTCCCGTTCGAAATCTTGCTATGTCAGGCGGCTGTTCGGTCGGCTGAGCCAAAACACAGGCATTATAACTTGGGAACAGACTCTCATGTGTGTGTTAAAACTATTTATTTATATTAAATACATCGCACAAGGAATCTAGAGGTAAAAAATTACAAATACCGCGAACGGCTTTTATAACGAGAAAACAATATTTTTGTCAAAAATTTTAATTCACTTTACTTGAATAGCTTTTAAATAAAAGCACTTCGTCCATGACTATTTAAAACGTCGGATATGAAAAACAGCAACTTTACAGGAGAGCGATTCAAAGTGTAATTTGCGTGTATCTTTTTACTTATTTTAAGCAGGATCATGAAATTTTAAAGTAATGCTGTACAGGCTATTTATGTTTACTATTATTACTAGCCGGTATTTAATGTGTATTTATATTAGAAAAGTCACTTGTTACATTTTTAACGAGTTAAGACTAATAGGTACTGATTTGTCAGAAGTACCGCCACTAAATTATATATGCATAAAATAAAAATAAAAATTCTCTTCAGCTAATGATAGACTTGGTTATTTGGGAACGTTTTATGAAATAAACAAAAAAATGCGATTTTGCAGTTCCGACGATCTTAGTAGTCACTAGCGAGTAATCGTCATCATATCATTACCTCACAGCAGCCTTTCGCAGTCCACTACTGGACATAGGCCTCCACAAGTTTCGCGCCAAAAATGGCGTGAACTCATGTGTTTTGCCCATAGTCACCACGCTGGCCAGGCGGGTTGGTGACCGCAGGGCTGGCTTTGTCACACCGAAGACGCCCGTCTTCGGCCTGGGTATTTCAAAGCCAACAGTTGGATGGTTATCTCGCCATCGGTCGGCTTCATTAGTTAATTAGTAGAACTGTGTTATCCCTTAGTCGCTTCCTACGACAGCCACAATAATTTATAATAATAATTTTTAATAATATTAATCGTCACCGTACAATAACCAGAACAGAAACACCAGAAGCATTGCAAGCGCATCGTCGACCCTATCCCTGATTCCCCCGGGAGCCTCTGGTCACTTCACTCACCACAGGAACATAACACTGCTTGAAAACAGTATTATTTAGCTGTGATCTTATCTATGTATATATACTTACTGCACCTGCGCTGTCGTACGCACATCGTTCGATGGTCGCCTGCCCTCAAACCTATTCTGACGTGTACAAAAAGATCGGTGCAACCGCGGCTAAGGCAGTCTTGGTTCTGGCTTAGCATGTGCGGTGCACTTGTTGTGTCCTGCTAGTAGCTTAACCTAGACTCTTTCAATAATTAATTTGTGCCAACGAATTAATTGTTACATAAAGATCTATAATTTGGCTAGGCAGGGCGGACAACTTGAGAAGTGAAGGTCTACCTAGGTCGCAAATCCTACGAACTGCTCTGAGTTTCTGGACTCGGAACCCGCCCGGTGAATCCAACGTATGCTAGGAAGTTAGTCGCTACCCCGTTAACTAATAACTATTCCGCGTTCCGTGCTGCGTACCTTTCTACTAAAACAACTACCTTTCTGCTAAGTTATTCCTGTGTTATAAGAAATTGGTGATATCATAAATTGTGTTACTTGAGCCAACATTGACCACTGAAGCCCACAGTAGACCGAGTACTCAGAGACGATGAGCGAGAGAAATCTACCTCTTTCCGACATATACATATATATATAAATGAATGTTTTGTCTGTATATTCTTCATAGAATCGTAAAGTATGCATTTGATCATGTCACGATCTTCAGCAAAGTGTTGTGCATGAGTCTACAAAGGTTTCTGAATTGGAATGACCAAAAAAAGCGTAGCAACGCGCGCAGGGTACAACTAGTATTTATTAATGTGTGTCGAAGTCATTATTATTAATCGCTGATTAATTTCAGTTTATTTATATATAGCAATAATGAAGATATTTATATCGAAAATGGAGTTATATAAATCAATCAATAAACCTTAGATTGATAAGTATCAACTAAAGTTAAATAGCCTTCCTTTTAATGAATACTTTTTTCGTAAAATTACTTTAATTAGATACGACCAAAAAAATTAAATTAAAAAAAGCGTAGCAACAAGCTAAGGGTACAGCTAGTTCACTATAAAAGTGTTTCTGTGTTTGCCAATAATAATTTCTTACTAAACGTTATTTTACAAAAGCGCTAGTAATTAAATCACGTTATATACCTAACACTTTACTACTCCTAATAAGGGTTTAAGATGAGACAAAAATAGGACACGACGAGAGCCACTCGGGATCCGTTGCACGGATGTAATTGTTCCACTTTATCTCTTAAACAATATTTTATAAATGTCCGGCTGTAATCAAACTGACCACGATCATACGTAGAAATTGTCTCCGGTGTCGTCTTTGTTTCTTAAATTGATTTGCTTTTGCGTTTCTTTTTTTTTATCATTAGGTCGGCAAACAAGCGTACGGCTCACCTGATGGTAAGCGATTACCGTAGCTTAGAGACGCCTGCAACACCAGAAGCATCGAAAGCGCGTTGGCAACCCAATCCCCAATCCCCCCAGGAGCTCTGGTCACCTTACTCACCACAGGAACACAATACTGCTTGAAAGCAGTATTATTTAGCTGTGATCTTCTGTAAGGTCGAGGTACTACCCCAGTCGGGCTGCTCCATATTTTGAGCAGGAAATTCCTGCTGTGCCCTACCTCAGTAATGCGTTGTAATGCGTTTCATTGTATGTGTAAATATTAACTTTATAACTATTTTTTCCTTTTTTTTATCAAAAAGTTTACATCCACGGGCTCAAAATGCGTATGCCTTTTGTTAAACATGCATTATAATTATATTAATACCACAGTCGATTTGTTATACAAACTACAGATCGACAGTCCTGTGACTGCCTAGTCAAACTAGGACGTGGTCCGACGCTGGCGGTTTTTTTTTTCCTTTTTTCCCTTACAAGTACTCTTTGATCACTCATCATGCGTTCATTCATAATTTCTAAATATTTTATTAACTTTCTTATCTACCTCACTTTATTTGTGTAACTTTATAACCGTTACAACCGCTCTGGTGTGGTGCGAGTAGTCGCCTAAAACACCGACGGCTTGCGGGTTTGAATCCCGCTCCGGGTGGATATTGTATTTCAACAAAGATTCCTTTCCAGTTTGTATGTCTGTCCTTGTGGGTCACATCATCGGGCCTCGGAGAGCACGTTATGCCATCGGTCCCGGTTGTTATCATAAATACCTGATAGCGATCGTTACTCATAGTAGGGAATATAGCTGCCAACCCGCAGTGGAGTAGCGTGGTGGATTAAGCTCCAATCGTTCTCCTACGCGGGGAAAGAGGACTAGGCCCAGCAGTGGGATGATACAAGCTGAATGCAATTAACTATCACTCTTTGTCAGAAAAATTAAAATAAACAGACAAAAAAGTGCGTCATATTGTTGAGTTTATTTACTGTTTTATATACATTTCATATATAAAAATATAACACAATCCTGACAGCACTCAAACGTCCTAATTACGTCGCGCCGTAACGGAAGCACCACTTACGGCTCACAGTGCGTTTGTTAGGCGTAAATACTTCGTTAACTCTTACTTTTTATTCGTTAAGCTAATGAAGTTTTTCACGATATTAAACTCTGTGATTCCGCGCGAAAAGCTATTAAATGAAAGTATTTTTATATTTGTAAAATGAGTTTTGGTAAAATTATTACATACTTTTTTTATTTACGTATTAATAATATATTTTTATGTATATTTCAAACAAATGTATTTTAAGAATACAGAATTGTGTGATTTTTTTTTACATATTTGGTAATTCTAGATAAGAAATACACCGTCAACAGTGGTCTAGCGTAGCGGATTTATTTCAAACACTTATCCCATATCTACAGAGTGTAATCAAATTTAAGATTTAGTATCACGAAGCAGATTGATCGGTTTACTTAACAGGGAATTCTTAGAGTTCAGAAATAATTAGGTAATTTTTCATTTTGACACGAAAAAAAAATTTGTAAAAATTACAAATTTAAGAATAATTGCGTGTTTGCAGGCAAACAAAGAAAAACCGAAATCAATTATATCGACAAGTAATACAACGTAGGTAGACGAAAAAATAATCAAGTAAATACGCATTATCAAAAATCACTCCAAAAGTTGTAATCAGATCTCGATGAAATTTAAATGTTACCACATGATATACATCGGCTTTCAATTAAATTAAAAAAGTTGTGCGGATTTTCGAGAGTTTCCTTCGATTTCTGTGGTATCCCATCATCAGATCCAGGTTTCTTTATCAAAGTACCAAACTAGTGATATCTCCTTTCCAACAAAAAAAGAATGATCAAAATCGGTTCATAAACGATGGAGTTATCCCCGAACATACATAATATATATATATATGTCGCAGGGTATGAATACGGAACGTCAAGTGTTTGACTTGGGTGTATTCAGATAATGTCAGTTGTCAATTATTAGCTGTTAGAGTAGTGGGGTGATCGACGCGCCACCTAGCACATCGTTCGATAGTCACCTACCCTCAGTTATTATATTACTCGAATTGTTCTGACGTGTATAAAACGAACGGTGTCACCTCGGCTAAGGTAGTCTTGGCTCTGGCTTGGCACGATACATTTGTTGTATCCTGCTAGTAGCTTAACCTAGACTCATTCGATAATTAATTTGTGCATACGAATTAATTGTTACATATTATGGCGGATAACTCGAGCAGTGAAGGTGAGCGTTGATGCGCATCTCAAAGGAGATCTCCTTAAACCTACACCTGGGTCGCAAGTCCTAGGCACTGCTCTGAGTTACTCCCTCTGCCACACGATGGACTCGGTGCCCGCACGGTGAACCGTGAATCCATCGAATGCTGAGAAGTTAGTCTTCGCCCCCCTTAACTACTAACTACCCGCCTTCCGTACTGCGTTACCTTTCTGTTAACTGATTCCTGTGTTATAATAATTTAGTGATATCATTAATTGTGTTTACTTGTGTCAACATTACCCACTTATGCCCACAGTAGACTGAGTGAGTACTCTGAGATCATGAGAAAGAGAAATATACCTTCAAGCCGAAAAGTATACCTTCTTCCTTCTTATTAATTTCCGACATATATACATATATATATACGGTCGAATTGAGTAACCTCCTCCTTTTTTGAAGTCGTTTAAAAAAGGACGTGATCATCGTTTAGCACCAACACCCTAAAAATATAATTATTTCCTTAATTTTGGTAAGACTGTCACGATAAAAATAATTAATTAACGTGCTATCTGCAGTGGCAAATATTCCGGATATACTGAAGATGAAAACAAAAACATTGTATGGGAGTAACAATTCAATTAAATAATAAGGAAGAGCAGTGAAAATAAATGAAACATGACCGTAATAATAAATGTATTTAATTATACAATTAACGAACCAACCCCCGCCCTGGTTTGGACGCGGATATTCTGTATAAATATTTATACAGCTTTTATTGTAAAAATGGTTTTGTGGATCTATCTATAAATTACTGATTCTTAATCTCTTAAAATATTTAACTTTGGTTGTTCTGCAGTAGGTTTTTTTAGGTGGGGTACAGCAGCAAAGATCGTGTTAAAAATTTTGAGCACTCAGACTGGCAAAATCCTCTCACATCTATATTACAAATAATAAATAAACGCTTCACACTCAAACAACACTTATTAAATAGCATGATGAGTAAGGTGGCCAGAGCTCCGTAAAGGGTCGTCCCATAAGCTATGGTGTCTGCTTACCATCAGACGAACCGTGCACCTGATGATAAGCGATTACCGTAGTTTATAGACGCCTGCAACACCAGAAGTATCACAAGCGCGTTACCGACCCTATTCCTAATTCCCCCCAGGAGCTCTGGTCACCTTACCCACCAACCGGAATACGACACTGCTTGAAAGCAGTATTATTTGGCAGTGATCTTCTGTAAGGTCGAGCTACGACCCCATATTTTGAGCAATAAATTTCCTGCTGTGCCCTACCTCAGTTAAGCAGCAGTTGTATGTAGCCCTTGTAATAAAAAAGGCTTTAAATGCCCCACTGCTGGACCAAAATCTTCTTTAATAAAGATTAGTGTGAATTTAGAAACGAATTTATTTTTCTCAAAACACTAAATGTATGTAGTTGAGAGAACAACTATCTATTCTAAAAAATTCAATTCATTCACAATTTTATTATTATAGTTAAAAAATATATTTCATAAGAATTCAATGCTTTTTAATTTTAATTTTGATTAAGTAACTATATTTTTGTTGCGAAATGTTTAAATCTCATCGCACTAAGGATAACATAATATTTTTTATAATTTTGTATTCAAACACATTAGCAAATTACATCCCTTAGAATTATCCCCTTTTAACTTCATTCCAAAGAACTACAAGACTTCATAAAATTTCATATAAAACCATCAAATGATGGTATATGCGTTAGCCTCGTCGCACATTTTAAGAACTTTTTATTTAAAAACATTCTAACGCAAACTGGAAGGCATTTACGACTTAACACATAAAGTCAACACCGCAGACATATGTCTTATTACTTGTATACGTCTAAAACTTACTTGAAATACCTCTAAATAAACTAGATATTCAATTTAATTCCGAAATTCAGCACATTTTATTGTTAATATGACTAATAAAAAATATGTAAAGTGTGTATTTAAAAAAATGCTACTGGAAGCTTGATAAAGTATGCGGCGAGGCTAAGGATATGGAGATACGTCAAAAATCTCGGGTTCCATTTAGCGATTAAAGCCCTTCTGAAGTAACCGCTGGCATGCATCGTTGATTTTGCATTTCAATCAAGTCTATTCATTAAGAGAATGTAGGCGTCATTAAAAGTGAAATATATTCGGTTTTTTTTTTACGTTTTTTGTAGAACATGTCTTAACATGTTAATGTTATATGGTTATTACAGGTTACAGTAGTAATTATGGTTGTAACGTAATCTTGAAAATTAAGTATGAGTTAAAATAATCATTTATTTTAGTTTTTTATTCATTATCATACATTTAAATTAGACGCCGCGTTGGCGCAACGGTCACAGCCATGGATTGTGCTGGTTGCGCTGGCGGTTGCGGGTTCGATCCTCGCACATGACAAACATTTGTATTGGCCATACAGGTGTTTGCCGTGGTCTGGGTACTTGTGCAGTTCTTGTGGGCCTCCCCGCCGTGCTTCGGAGAGCACGTTAGGCCGTCGGTAACGGTTGTTATCATGTACACCTGATAGCGATCGTTACTCATAATAGGGAATATATCCGCCAACCCGCATTGGAGCAGCGTGGTGGATTAAGCTCTGATCGTTCTCCTACATGGGGAAAGAGGCCTATACCCAGTAGTGGGATATTACAGGCTGAAGCAATTCATAAATGATAAACAGTTGTACTGACGAAATTTAACAGAGAAGTTTCCCATAGTTATTATCATTATCATTATCATTACAGTCTAGCCCGCCTGCCCAGCGTGGTGACTATGGGCAAAGCACATGAGTTCACGTTATTTTGGCGTAAACTTGATGCGTAACTAATGATGATGTAATGATTACAGTCTAGACAGTCCACTGCTGGACATAGGCCTCCACAAGTTTACGCCAAAAATAACGTGAACTCATGTTTTAACATAGTTATTAGTATCAATTAAATTATTAGTATTTGAATAAAAAAATCACGAGTACAATTAGAGGGAAAAAAATAATCGACCTCAGACATGAGGATTTGAACCGCGGTCTTCTCAGTCGTTTCCGACTGGCCGATTTCTTACCTAAGCTATCATTACTTGATTGATAATTGCGAAATTTATTTTCGTATTCTAACGATATTATAGCAATTTTTTCATTGCCTAAAAACAGGCAATAAAACGACATTTTCTAAAAATGAATCCTAGCTAGATGAATTTATCGCACCCGAAACCTCCTTTATACTAAATTTCATGGTAATCGTTGGAGCCGTTTCGAGATTCAGATTATATATATTCAAAAATTGCTCGTTTAAAGATATTAGATAATGACATACATCCCCTATAGTCAATCCCCTATACGAATGAAAAACCTAAACATCTTATGTACACTGAATACTGAAAACTTTATCAATAAATGTATTAAATAATACTAACATTTGATCTGCTAAAAATCTAGGTATTGAATTTTAAGTGCAATAAAAATATATGTTTTTTTTTATATTAAAAGTCTTTAACACACAAATACATACATTCATGTATACATAAGAGGTATAAGTTTAGTGATCACGGCAACTGGTTGTTGCAATAACTTTCACAGCTTTGATCCTTGTTCATGAAAAATGTAAGGACCATACAGAGCCTTATTATAACCTAAATGTCAGAGTTTGTATTGCGTATGTTCTCGGACTCCAGACACAGGATTTCATCAATTTTTCCCAGTTGAGAGTGAGGCATATATGTGACTGTGAAAAAAATCCAGTTAAAGTCTAAGCTTACATAATTTGTAAAGAAAAATTATACAAATATGCAAATTCGATTCAATAGAATGTTTTTTTATCTCTTCTATTTAACGTAAAACTAGCGAGAGAGTTTCAAACTCATTATTATTACATACATACATACATATGGCATTAGTTATCGTAATAAATTCTTACAAGATCGGTGAGAGTACCTGAGAGGTTCGAGTAATTTATGAAAATTTAAACAATATTTCTTTAAAACTTTTATACCGAATATTACTTTTTACTAAGTTGAAAAAGGTATTATATTCTTTGCTTAAAAACTGTATTAACATTTAAGACACATTTTCATCTTGTGCTGTGAAATATACTTAGATTTAGCTTTTTCTTTAATGTTCTATTAATTACATATTTTTATATAAATAAAATTGTTCATTTCAATTACTATAAAGTTATTTACTCGAGGCAATTAATTGTACGTCAATCGCGCGCCTTATTGTATTGAAAGACGCTGTTTATTAGTTTCTTACTTACAAATGCTGTTATTTTTTCATATGAAATATAATACTGAAGCAATGTTTAGATAATTAATTACTTAAATAAATATGTTATATGTTATATTGCTTGATGATGTAAATGAAAATATGATTTTATATATTTTTTTTTTTACTTTATAATTCCGTCAAATCGTCTGTAGTATTGGTAACAAAGATCTTAAAAACTAAATCAGTAATAATTAAAAATAGACATTTATTTTACAATTATGATTATTACTTGAGAAATTAATTTACTGCAAAATATAAGTTTATTTTTCGTCTAAATAAAATATTAATTTCGGTATAGAAAATGTTTATATAGTTATAAAAACTTGATATAACATCAATAAAAACAAACGCACGTGCACTCTTGAACGAGAAGCGATTTATGCTTCAATACTCAAATAATCATAATTCCATCTAATATAGATTTGGGTCGGTTATACCATGTACAAAAATCATTAATCAAAGTTTAATAGTTATTAAAATACTTACCAAGACGAAGAGATGAGCTGTCTGTATCTAAGCTTTACTTAATATTACACGAATATACCTATATAATAAGCACAGATGAATATACTTCTTACATATATAACCTAAGCTAAACTAACACCGAATCCTATTATACATGCATCTACACAATTTTCACAACCAACTGAGTTAGCTTTTTTTTTTAAACTACGATTACATTAAACTAACGCTAAGTAAAAAAGTGACATTGACAGTTCAAAGGGAGGGAAAAGACGTTATTACAAAATTATCGCGCGCTCGGGCGCGTTCTATCTAAGGAGGTTTTAAATATTTTAGTTTTATTTTTTTTTTATTTCGACAGTAGAAACTTTTTTCGATATTATTATATAAAAGGTTGAGCGCGTGCTGCGTGGGTCGGCGACGGTGTGGCACTGAGCTCGCCGGCTATCAGACACTGTAACGGCTGATATCGTAGGTCTAGAATAGGTGTAGCCGAAGCAGACAGATGCATGTGTGGATGTGCTCCGAACAAAACGTGTAATTGTATAGTAATGTGTTTGATGTACTAACAGTAGCAAATATACTATTTATATAATTATGACTAGTTGAGCTACTTTGAAGAAGTAACGATTTGTTATGTTACAAAATGTGTTTAATATGTGTGTTTATATGTTGTTAAATGTATTATTATTAGATTTATAAAATTTCTTTTTTGTTCTAAAAGACGTATAATGTGTACATAAATTAATCGTAATATTATTACATCTGAACATCATTATTTTAAGCTAGTTTGAATTTTATGCTACGATGTTCTACGTCGTAGCGTGACCTCTACGAAGCGTAGCAGTAATGTGTTTTCGTTCTCTTAATCTTAAGTGAATATGATAATAGAAATAAAAAGAATTTTATTAAATATATTTAGATAAACAAGACTATTGCTTAATAACTCTATTGTTTTATTGAGTTTAAGAATTATTATACTTTAACTTTTACCGAATTTAAATAAAAATTAGATAATATTTAACCAAACTTTTGTAATTTAATAGTTTAATGTGTTGTATCTTATGTTATTGACCCACTTAATGATCTAAATAAAAATAAATTATAGACTTAGTTCGAATTATATAATTTTTATGATCTCTATTAACCACTCTGTTTATAATACTCCACAAGGATATATATATCTTTAAAAAAAAACAGCAATTGATTTTTTTTTTACGAATTTTGCCTTTTTCTTTTTAACTAACGATAAACATTAAAAATAATCTTATTCCTTATGCTAGTAATTAAATTTTACAAGGAATGGAATTAATTTAAAAAATATATAGGTATATTATATTTCGGAAGAATCTTTGTGTTAGATTCCTTAGCCGATTTTTGAGTAAGTTTAAAATATTTTAATGCCAAAAATCATGTACAAGTATCTATAAAATGAATTAAATGGAAGTTTCAAAAATAATTTATACTTCAAATTATCTAAAGTTATTGATTGACTATAAGGTGGCACAATTTGAAGCTGTTACTAACAATCAAAGGCCACCAAGTTCTAGGCGAAATCAGACTCGTTATTGGTTTCTGCATCGCCGCCCAAAGAAATTTACGAAATCGCGTACAAAGCGTTGTGATACCAAATCGAAATACAGGCCGGAAGGGACAGCCTTTTATAGCACAAAGCGTGATTGCGCTTAGAAACGAACCATTGGTACATCGCCATCTATCGGCGGAAATGCGAACCGCTTCGTCAAGCTGATTGAAGTGCAATTTGGACACTGCAGGCATTTTTTATTACAGATATTGATATTATTTTGTATGAACTTTACATTTTTCCACGAATTGACAACTTATTCACACTTTGATTACAGACTCAATGAATTACAAACTTATTATATGCAGCTTTGTTTAAAGAAAATAAAATAAGAAAGCTTACAAAATGTAAAAATCCCAGTTATTCTGTCTTAATCGTGTAAACTCATTTAAATAAAAAAAAGTTTGTCCTCCGTTTAAGAATTAAACAACATTTTTATACGTGAAAACACCGTATATTTGTATAGCATAAGCTAATATATTAAACCGTGAACACACTGTAGTGCGGACAGCGCATTTACATAACAAATTGTAAGAGTCCGCGACAGCCCCTTGAGATTTTTGTAAACACGAGTTAGGTTATGTTGAGTCAGCAGTTCACGCTGTTTACCCACGATGATGTATACTGGGGTTTATCTTTTATTCTTTAACTGCACCTTGAGAGAAACGAGTGGTCATTCCTCTTTTGAATAAATTCAACTTTGTTACAAAGATTTGGACAACGGTGACAGAGTAACTTAACAGATTGTTTAATGTTCTTGGATAAGTTTATTTTTCTCTATCTGTATCTGTAAAATACTGTAGGTATATTAGTATCAGTTATAAATTGACTATGTGACTAATGAAACTACAATTCACAATGATGATTATTGATTCATTTCTACATCATCACCATCGAACATTTGCGTCCGCGACGAAAAATATTGATTTCTTTGGTATTTATATTTATGGCTCAAATTACTGTCTTCGGAGGAAAAAGTATTTTAAAAATCATAAGTGCCTGGTAACAAAAAGTCTGGTGTGGTGGTATGAGTAGTAGTATAAAACACAAACGGTTTGTGGGTTTGATTCCCGTTCGAGATGGATATTTGTATTTGTACAAATACTACTTTCTGGTTTCAATGTCTGTCCTTGTGGATCTCCCTACCTTGCCTCGGAGAGCACGGTTAAGGTTGTTATCACAAATACCTGATAGCAACCATTACTCATAGTATGGAGCATATCTACGAAACCCGCAGTAGAACAGCGTGGTGGATTAAGTTCCAATCCATCTCCTACACGGAGGAAGAGAAATATGCCCAATAATGGGATATTACAGGCTGAATGAATATTGATGAAATTTATTACTAGATTGTTACTCTTGTGACAAAAGAATCCTTTTTAAGCTACTTCAAGGTTCATTGCAAAGGTGTTTTGTAAAAAATTTACAAACACACAAATAAATGTTGTATTAAATATATCCCTTAAACATAAATTAAAGAATAAATTACGATTAAACAACTTCTATTCAACAAACAACTAGACAAACACTAAATTCAAGATAAACTAACAATTCCGAAAACAATTTACATGAAGCACACCGGCCGACCACGGTCGATTTCCATAACTAATTAGATTGTGGGACAAACTTGGCCCGCAGGTGGCAACTTGCACCTCCTGAGATATCATGGAATGAGTGCAACTTGACTGGCAGTGCGGACTCAGTGTACGAATTTTATTATGCAATTCCATATTTGACTTATTCTCTATTACATTATGTTAGCAAATCTTGCAACTGAATTTTCAAACAGTTTCACTAAATTATTATTGAGCTATAGCTTGTAAATTCCTGACATGAAGCAACATGTTTCAGATAAACCACTGGATTTTACTACGATTCAACTTGAGACGGATTTTTCTTTTTCAATACTTCATTAAGCTTCTGCTATCATCTTTCTGGTCTTGGCTTGGTAGTGCCATATAATCATTAAAATAAAACCTATCTTTTTTTTCAGCTGTAAATTCATGCTTCAGCCCCAGAAAAATCAAATGAAATCAAAAACATCTTCATTCAAATAGGCTTCAAAAGCACCTTTGAATTGTCATTTTCGAATCGACAAAGAGTTATAAAAAGATAAATCTTTACAGAATCAATAATGCCAACATGGACGTAGTAAAATTGAACTTACAATTACACCCTTACCTATAAATGATAGTAACAGTCATAAAATAAAAAACTGCTATCGCTAATAGTAACAGGGCAGCGGGTAATAGCAATTCTTAGAGGATTCCTTTTATTGGTCGGGATGCAATCACAACGAGCTGGAATCGATGCGGCTCTCATTATGCCGGTGATTCAATTTCAGAGGATAACATTATAGTTACCTTAACGCTGATGAGGGAAGTTTAATATCGTCGATTAGATGCAATAAAATAAAAATATTTTTTGACAGGTTCATATCAAAATGCTGCGTAATAGTATATTTTATTAAGTACCACTTAACCCTCGCTGTCCACGTTGAAGTTTATGGCTACTGTCCCTCTATTGTCAGTTAAAGCGTAATCGTTCGTAGCTGAAGCTACTTCTAGATCATATAACTTTCTTGTAGTTAATGAAATTAAGAAAAAATGATAGATCACAAAAGTGAAATAATTTTTATATAAACAAGTAATCCAGATTAAACTTATTCACCTACTTTCATTATTTATTTCAAATATTTATTCACTTGAAATCAAATATCATTATTATATATAATTTGTCTATTATTTTAATGATAATAAATAAAATAATTATTACATTTAGTTTGTTTGTATTAGGAAATTATAAACATTTTTAAAAATGTTTTTAATTATTGCATTTAAAAGTATAATTTTATCATTCAAATAAGTTTATTTTTCAAATGACTCGAACCATTGCAATTTGAATTTAAAACAAATTTGAGGCCGCGATAGCGTTCCTAGGAGAATTTAGGTCATTTAAAGGTTGGTATGCATTAACGATTGTAATCGACGCTCATTACGAAAGCGATTCAATTCGAACGGATAAGCCGGCAGTTATCGTTACACTGATGATGGCGAATCAGTTCGACGCTCTACATTTTGCTTCATGCTTTGAATTTTTTTTACTAGGCTTACAAAATTAAGTACGAATGTGCTTGTACAAAGTTTTTCAAAAGTAATATCGATAAGTCCTAGAAGCACGCGCGTTAATCTGAGGAAAATACGTACTACAAGTATATAAAGCCTATATATATATATATATATATATATATATATATGTGTGTGTGTGTGTGTGTGTGTGTGTGTGTGTGCATGATAAGAAGTCATCATGTACTGTCGAGAACTTTTGTTTTCGATACAATGCTTCCAAATATTCTTTTTCTCTGATTTTTAAGTTGCTTGGTGCAACTTTAAGTTTTCTTCTTTGTTTAAAATTTATTTAAAAGTGATATATTTCAGTAATTATAAAAAAGTAAAAAAAAAACAAATGATAAAATCTTTCTTCTTTTGCAGAATGATTGATCTGAGATTTGAGCAAATTTTGATGTTGAAGTAAAATTTCTTTAATGCATGATGACAGCGTTACGAAATGTGTGAAGGTGTACGTGAAGATAGAAATAAAGAGAGTTAGCTTTACTTCAGTCGTGTGGTCTAAATCACACTCGTTTTTTATCGACATATAATTACTTATGTAATTTATTATCGTGGATGACGTGTAGGTGCAGTAATCTCACAACTGTCTGTTAGGTTAACATTACATTATGTCGTGGTCTGGGCGTTTTTGCTTGTCTATCGTGTGTGTTTCCGACCCTCGACACTGGAGAAAATCTTCCTGAAGGCCGTTGTTTGTAAAGTATTTATTTATTTATTTACTATCTTTGCTTTAATAAAAATAATATTTTTATCATTAATAACATAAAAAACATCTACTCATCTTGTAATTTTAATAATAAATATTTAGGAGAATAATAATTCCTTATTCTTATGCATATTAAAGATGGAATTTGCTTATTTAGTCAATGTTAATATTAGTGATTACTGTAACTATAACAAACAGTGGCCAAAATAAAAGATTTGACAATATAACTATTAACAAACTGTTTTGTTTAATAGTTAATTACTTTAAAAGGCAGTAATATTTTTTTCCGAATAATTTATACACATACATTAGCTCAATCTCTGAATACATAACATCGTTATAAATAGTTGGGTTGTGTACAAAATAATAATAAAATAAAAATCTATCGCTCGGAAATAACGCGGCTATTGGACTAATGAAACTACAGGGGATCCCGTTAATGTAACGCGACAAAATATACATACACCTACACAAAAGTACGTATAATACCTAAGACAAAACATTTTTATGTATGTAAACTATATCCCACTTAACGACCCCCACTGAGACTCCTGGGGAGTGGAAATAGAGACAGCAAATTTTCTTACAACATATATTCTAAGTTATAAAAGCGTTATTATGAAATGATTTCCGTTAAGGTTTTCTTAACTGTTGTTGGAATAAAAATGCAGGGATTTTTCAACTATAGATGATCTGAAAAGAAATTAGTAAATACTGATTAAGTTTATAAAAAATTATAACAGTTTATCAAAATAAACGAGCTGTTCTCATTGTGTAATTGATGTGATTGATTATTTCATGATTTTTTTAAATTGCATCATAATGTATGTTGATAACACCTTCCTCGTTTGTGTCCTTCTTTTTCTCTTCTGGAGAAAGAGGCTTATACCCAGCAGTGGGATGTATCAGGCTGAATCAGTCAGTATATTTGTTGGCGAATGTTATTAAGCATTTGACTGTTGGTGAGTAGCAACTGTAAGTAGTTCCTGTGTGGTTGCGGCATCAAAGAATATAGCCACCCCCCCTCTTCCCGTGGGTGTCGTAAGAGGCGACTAAGGGATAACACAGTTCCACTACCACCTTGGAACTTAAAAAGCCGACCGATGGCGGGACAACCATCCAACTGCTGGCTTTGAAATACACAGGCCGAAGGCGGGCAGCGGCGTCTTCGGTGCGACAAAGCCGGCCCTGCGGTCACCAACCCGCCTGCCCAGCATAGTGACTATGGGCAAAACACATGAGTTCACACCACTTTTGGCGTGAACTTGTGGAGATCTATGTCCAGTAGTGGACTGAGAGTGACTGCTGTGATGATGAGTAGCAAATATTATCACGTTATAATTTACACTCGTAATGCCATATTTGTTCCCAATAGAACTCCTACTACTACTCCTGTACTCCGAGCGCAAAAGTGGTAACAAAGTTTTTTCCTTTTGTTATCGAAAATAAAATATTTATAACATTTACACAAATTCAACACGGTGACATTATGATAAATGTCCTTTGTTTGTACAATAGCACCAGTAACGAAGAATCCTATCATCACAGACTGACCTCTAGTCGAGGCGGTATACGTATAGCGAATGTCCGCAGTCGGTCCGTTCGCTGCCCTTCAATTTGTTATGTAAATTTACCTTTTGTTCGTCCTCCCGTGGAACCACTCTATAAATTTGTTGAAATACGGAAATTTTGCAGCCAATTCCGAGCGATAACTATGGATTTTAATTTTTTTTTGTGTCTTATATTTTTTATGATTATATAACTTTAGGTGAAGACTTAATAAATAATTACAAGGTTTGGAAAATAACAGGTTTGGAACATAACAATACTAAGTCGCAAATATGTGAGTCAAGGATTAAAAAATAGTCGTCTTTATTTTCATAATTTCCTCTACCTTTGAGTAAAAAGGGAAAATCCATCAAGCAGTAATTTTACGACTTGAAGTATATATGTATCTGTAACTTTTGTACGGAATTATGTAATTTAATTACATAAATGTTTTTTTTGGTAACTCAAAAACAATATCCACTATTTCTAAGGTCTTCAAAACTCTGTTGACCTCTTATATCCTCAAATTTATCAATTTTCTTCGCGTCTACTCTATTCTACCTGACTGCGAAAAAATATGTCTTTTATTAGTAGTGAAAACCTTTTTTTTTCTTATACTTGTATTGTTTCTAGCCTTCATTGCCAGGGCCTGCCTTCCGATTAACGCTTCTCAGTCTTTTGACGGGTGCTCATTTGGCACTATTGAAAGCCATTTTAACCTGAAGAAGAAGAAGACATTTGACGGCCTTTTACATAATTAATTAATGTTACCGTATATATAATTATGTATGTTCGGGGATAACTTCGTCGCTTATGAACCGATTTTAATAACTCTTTTTATGTTGGAAAGATGATATTCCAAGAGTATTACTATGATAACGAAACCAGGATCTGATGATGAAATCGCAGAGAAATCGAGGGGAACCCTCGGAAATCGTAGTGACGACTAAATGTGCGTTTGTTAATTTCTTCGTCTACTTACGTTGTATTACTTGTCGATGAAATTGAAGTCGGTTTTTTTTCGTTTGCAAGCAAACACAATTATCCAGGAACAATCTAGAATAAACATCTAACAGAGATCGCTTCTTACTACGACTCATGATATATGATTTATTTAATCTCAAAATATAGTTTTTTTATAATACTTTAATATTCTTACTGAAAATACTATCTACAATACAAAATACCGAACCGGCGAACATTAAGTACTGCGCACTCAATTATGCAGATAACGACGTATAAATCATTTAATACACGCGCGGGACAAATAATGTTATCTCAGCAGGTGAAATATAGCTCGGGGCGCTCAGATTGAGTAATTATAGCGCATAATTGTTTCAAGTAGCGAATAAATAACGCCCCGCCGCTGGGCTTAAGCGTGCACACTTTTAGTAGGCCACGTGCTAAGACTGGGCAAGTTGTCTTCACAAATGAAATGAAATGAAAAAAAAAAATTGTTCAAAACTTAATGATGCCAAATGACAGTAAGATGATATTTTTTTTCTACGACTAAGTAGCCAAAAAAGCTTACGGCTCACTTGATGATAAGCGGTTACCGTAATCTATGGAGAAGTCTGGTCTAAATCGAATTTTTTTAATACAAATAAAGTGGTGAATAAGCGTACGACTGACTTGATGTTAAGTAACTCCCGTAGTATAATTATCATCATTTCAGCCTATTGCAGTCCACTGCTGGACATAGGCGTCCACAATGTGTGGGTGTTATGTGTATTGCCCATAGTCACCATGCTGGGCAGGCGGGTTGGTGACCGCAGGGCTGGCTTTCTCGCACCGAAAACGCTGCTGCTCGTCTTTAGCCTGTGTATTTCAAAGCCAGCAGTTGGATTATTACCCCCCATTGGTCAGCTTTATTAGTTCCAAGGTGGTAGTGGAACTGTGTTATGGCTTAGTCGCCTCTTACGAAACCCACGGGAAGAGAGGGGGTGGCTATATTCTTTAATGCCGTAGCCACACAGTTAGTTTCGTAGTATATAGATGCCTGCAACACCAGAAGCATCGCAAACGCGTTGCCAAACTAGCCCTAGAACTCTTCAAGAGCTCTTTACTCATCACGGAAACACAACACTGCTTGAAAGCAGTATTACTTAGCTATGATCTTCAGTGTGAATTACTTCTCTACAGGCTGCTTCATGTTTTAGGCAGGATATTTGATGCTTTGTCCTACCTTAAATAAAATATAAGGTGGTAAGGAGTGGTAGATATTATTATATATTAGCAGTTGGTTTCCTTGTTGCGAATAAGAGAATTTTCTTCTTCGCCTTTTTACATCCCTCCACTTAATTATAGTACTTCTTAGGCTGAAGGCCATTTGTGATCCTGTATTGCTACAAATGCTTATGAGGGATGACCACTTAACTGCAGAATACTAGCACAGAAGTTTCGAGTAGCTATAACAATTTTCATTTAACCTTGAGTAAAACGACTAAATCCCCGCTTAAAATTATAATTAAAAAATAGGTAAACTAAAATAATGCCTGGAATATCTTATTTATTTATTAAATCTCGAGTACAATGGAAGTCAGCAAATGAATAGAAAGTTATATAATAAAAATATACATATATTGATTAAGATTTGAAATTAATAAATTAGAATTCCTATCTATTTTCATTTTACTGATTAAACTTAACTTACTACTTACTTACACAGTAATTCATTTAAACAAAATAAAAATATTTAAATAATTTTTAATATCATATCAAAAATCGACCGTTCCAGTGGGGATCGAACCTGCATGCGAAAAAAATTGTTTAAAATTCTCTAATGTGTAGGTAACACAAAAATAAATCGTACGAATTAAAAATAGCAAACTTGAATAGTTACGAGTTCTATAAAAAACTCACTATAGACGGTGCCGCGGTCGCTTAGAACTGAATATAAAATTGTCATATCTAGATTCGATCTAGCGGGTACATCGTTCCATAGCTTAATTGAACACGAGTTGGAGATGCAGGTTCGATCCCCACTGGAACGGTCGATTTTTGATATGATATTCGAAATTGTTTGGAATTCCCTAATATGTGGGTAACATACAAATAAATCGTGCTACTATAAATATTTGTGTTAAAAATGTTGACAAGAAGTCGTACATGTATTTCCCTGTGATGCTAACGGTATTTTTCCCTCGAATCTAATTCTAACTCACGATGTAAAGAATTAACAAGCTCTACTGTCGTCAGTGGGTGTGACTTATAAGTCGTAAGGCTAAAAAAACTTAGAAGCATAGACAAATAAAATCATCTATGTAAATTTAATGTCAGAGTAATTTAAAAAGCTTTGTTAGATCCCACTTCCGCAGAGGCAAGCAAAATGTGGTACGATGTGTTGTTGTCAATTTTTTAACTATTTTAATGTGTATAATAACTTAGGATACGATGGGTCTGATATGACAGATAGTTAAAAAAACCTTTAAAAATATAGAATGAAAAATCTGAATTAGTTTCAGGACTGTATATATAGATAGATAGTTTTTATCAAAATATTTAATGAGCATAATAGTTTAAAAATACAAATTTAATAAAACAATAGAAATATTAAAAAAATTCGAAAGTCGTTTTTTATTAGATATTATTAAAAAAAAAATTATAAAAATATTTTACAATAACATTCCTCCCACAGAGAGAGAGCACACTGAAAAATATTTATAGGTTACAACCCACGAAGTAGTAAATTAGATTTATGTTTAAAGGGCAAAATAAACATCTGACCTCGGGTCGAGTTTAAATAAACCCTTATTAACAATAAACTTGCTTACTTGTGTGTGTTTAATTTATAATTACACACAACATTAATTTAAAACAATTTTTAATAAAAAACACATCGTCAAATCAACAAAAAAAAAATTAAAACTATACACATACACAATAAACAATACAAATGACACCATCAAAGTTCAGATCATAAAATTACCAAACCAGATCAAATAAAGCTTAACCGTTTTTATTAAATCGCATCCAGCAATAGTGAAAATCAATTATCATCAATATTCATTCCGGCAATACATATCGAATTGCGTGATAGGTCGGCGATGATCGAATCATTGATTCCCAAGCATACCTGCCTACAATTGGCGCCGACAGAGGGAGCAAGCGAGCCAGCCTCTTAATATGCAAATTGCCTTCAATGGCAGCCTAACTGGTCATTGTGTAGTGTGGAAATGAGATACGATGTCTGTATAAGCGGCTCAGAGATAAGTTCAGCAAGATTTGGTAATCCGCTAATATCATTAACGAGGTTCGTGTGATTCGTCTCTGATAGTGTTCGCTTGAAATACCGAGGAGGATGAGAATACTGATGTATTTGATAAAAATTTCGCTTATAATTTTTGCCGATTCCTCTCAACAAAATCTACATTACATTTGATGCTAACTTTACATTACCGAGAATTAATTTATTCAATATTGTTGTATAGTCTATCAGATGACCAATAAAAAGGGCTTTTAATGTCTATTTGGATATAAAAGAAATGATTTTTTGTTTTATTTTTAATTTATTAACGGAACGGCAATTGCGAACGAAGTTGTACAGCTTGTTTTTAATAAAGTCGACCACGGTTATAATATAATGGTCAGAAATATTAATTTTTAGAAAAATAAGTACTATGACGTAGAATTCACTCGTATCATCACTTCAGCCTATCACTGACATCCCGGTTTTCCGCAATCCTCGTCCAGCCTACAACGGCAATTTTACGTAGATCGTCGTTCCAGCGGGCCAGAGGAAGTCCCACACTACGTTTGCCAAGACGCGGTCTCCACTCCAGGACACGTCTGCTCCAGCGGCCATCGGCTCTGCAACATAGGCTATGTCGGTTACTTTCGTTTTAACTTGTGACAGTGACTTGTGACTCTTGTAACAGTGGACTGCGGTAGGCTGAAGTGATGATGATGATGATGATGAGTGATGAATATGAACCTACAACCGGCTCAGAATGAAGATTTTGCAGAAAAGAATCAGCAAGAAACTCGTTTATTACTCTTTTAAACTAAACAAAATTTACAAAAGTTAACATTTTTCGGTTATGAATAAATTTCATTCGAAGTAAATTTTTTCGTAATCGAAAACACGTCTTTCACTCGAGTTGCAATCACGAAGGCTTTAATGAAATATGTCAATAAATTATATATTTGCGTAAGCGGCACGGAAAAAGAATTTCCTTCGCACTATCGTTGGACCGGATATTGGCACTGCCGTCATTTCCGCCCGCCATAGCTGACGTGCGAACACAAATGCTATGAAGGCTTAAAATAACCACCCCGTGCTCTTTATGTACCCCCATTATTGTAATGAACTAAATAAGTTTACATAATGAATTATGTGGGAACGTATATAATGTACTTATATATGGAAACATCCTTTTGGGAACCGTTGACTGTGTTGAATGTTTGTATTATACGTAATTACATTATACAAGATTTTGTTGGAAATTTCAACGGTAAACATAAAATTAAATTAGGTGGTTGATTTTTTTTTTATATAAGTTTTAACGTCCATGAGCTTTTAAGTGCCCATTCCTTTTTTATTTACATTTTAATTTTCAAAGCGTTGAGGCGTATTATTTTCAACATTGTATGCTTCAAATGGCGAACTAAAGCATATTTTCTCTAATTCGATGGTGAGTCCAAAACTGACCGTGAGAGATATATATACATATATCTTTATGTAGGTTAATAATTAAGATAATTATTTACGACTATTTTTTTTGTCATGCTACATGCTATAAACTCTACAATGTTAGTTTACCGCATTACCGCATGTTAGTTTTTGGTTTTGACGGTTAATATTATTTGATATCTAATATATATTCGATCAAGTAGACAATTCGACCAATATAGCCCAGTATATACGAGTATGTACCTATAGAGACTCCCTCAGGATCAATCAGGGCATTAATTATTTTTTCACTAACTAACAAGGAACATAAGTTATCTCGCACTCGAAGTTTAAACGAAATATCTGAACTGCTAAGTAATGTCAAATAATTAATCTGTACAGTTAAAAAAATGATAAACTAAAATATTCTAAGAATTTGTTACAGCTGTACATATGTTTTGTATTTTTATTCTCTTTAATTTTATCCATCACTCAGATCACTACAAATGACTACCTTAGTGCAACTCAAAATTACACAATGTTGAGGATAACATAGGAGCTATTTAAGGTGAAATTTCTAGCCCCTTTTAGAGTTTATTTGCATATAAATAAATAAAAAAAGTGAACTATTCTTATATTGTAAAGCTCTACCAATATCTTTTTGTATAACAAGCCTACCAACAAGAGTACGGTGGGCCTGGTAGTAAGCGGTTAGCGTAGCCCAAGGACCCAACCAAAGCTTCACAAGCGCAGTCTACCTGCTCAAAATTTTTGACGATAATGTGTGATTAAATTCAACCTCCTCATCATTATTCATATCCATTAACAGAAGTGCAGGCATTCTTATAGGCATTCTTATATAAATAATGTTTGCAAATGTATAAAGTGTACACAAGACCTAGTTAAATGTAAGTCGTAAATTATTTTGTCTTACTTTTTATTTGATATACGCTTCAGCCTGTAATATCCCACAACTGGGCAATGGCCTCTTTCCCTATGTAGGAGAAGGATCAGAGCTTAATCCACCACGCTGCTCCAATGCGGGTCGGCGAATATATTCCCTACTATAAGTAACGATCGCTATCAGGTGTACATGATAACAACCGGGACCGACGGCTTAACGTGCTCTCCGAGGCACGTTGGGGACCCACAAGGACTGCACAAATACCCAGACCATGGCAAACACCTGTATGGCTCATACAAATGTTTGTCATGTGCGGGGATCGAACCCGCAACCGCCAGCGCAACAGGTCAACAATCCATGGCTATAACCGTTGCGACAACGCGGCGTTTATTTGACATAAAAATAAATTAATCCCCATCGATAAAAGACTCTCAAGAAAAACTTGTTAATTACTCGTGCAGCTCTAAATGACGCATTTCTCATTATTTCTTTGCTCTAATTAAAACGAGATACAAGCGTCTTTAATTCAGTAATTAAAAATCAAAAGAAAATATTTAAGACGAGGAAAATTGCCTAAATTAATATAAAACATTAACGAACTTCTGAATCTGTTATTCTTATAAATTTTAATTTGATTTCTCTGACAGTTTTCGATAAAAACACAAAGATGCGATTAATAAACCTGAAAAAAAAAAAACTTAATACGAGCAGTTTATTCTCAAACTTTGGTTATAATAATGATTACTTTAAAAATATAAGTATATTATCTATCAATAACCTACTTCATGGAGGTAATATGTTTGATAAGATACGAAACAAAAATGTAAAAATAAAACCTTCATTCACACAGTTAGTACTGGCTGATTAAGTTTAAAAAAAAATTGAAAACTTTTTTTTTTTTAAGGCCATTAAGAAAGAACAAAGACAATTTTAAAAAGTATTCCGTAGTCTGTTTGTCGAATAAAATAATTTTCCATTCGTCATGTAAATTGTTACAAAGTTTCACAATAGCAATATACATCGAATTATAAGTTTGAATTTCTGCCTTTTTAATTCCTTCTTAAGAATATTTTGTGGAATCGCATAATCGCTATGTAAATTGTATTTTTTTATATTTTTGATTTTTATAACTTTTGTCTTAAAGTTTTTGCTCAGATGATAAAATATAGAAATATGAAGATGAAATTAATTGTTTTAAATGACAGATCTTAGATAAAAAAAATTAAGGGAAAAAAAGTTAAGTTAGTGAATTAAGTTTCAAAACTTCTCCTAAATGGAGTAACAGGCCTATAGGAAGGGGCCTCAGGAGTGATGGTGTAGGCTGAACGGGTAATGTATGTGCATATTACGATGTTTTTCATAATCGTAATATGTAACCTAACCCACTTGTTACCAACTCTGTATACCTAACTATACGTTTCAGGACACTTTGATTTTTATATATTGTTTTAAGATTAGTATTTTATTATGCGTATTAATTGCGTCACAGCATGAATAAAGTTCCAAGGCGGTAGTGGAACTGTGTTATCCCTTAGGAACCCGCCTTGGAACTTAAAAAGCTGACCAATGGCGGGATGGCCATCTAACTGCTGGGCTTGAAATACACAGGCCGAAGACGAGCAGCAGCGTCTTTGGTGCGATAAATCCAGCCCTGCGGTCACCAACCCGCCTGCCCAAAACACATGAGTTCACGCTATTTTTGAGTTGAAGTGATGAATGAAGTTAATAAAGTACGAAAAGTAGTCTGACACATTGAATCCGAATATGAATAATTGTGTTTGCTCGAAAACAAAAAAACCCGACATAAATTACATCAACCAGTAATATAGTAGAGGTAGATAAAAGAATTGTCAAGTAAAAAACGGCTCATCAGAGATAACTCAAAAAGTATTTATCAGATCTCGATTAAATTTAAATGGGACCATATTACAAGCACAACTTTTGATTAGAGAAAATAATCATCAAAATCGGTTCACCCAGTAAAAAGTTATGAGGTAAAACACATTTTTTTAAATACAGTCGAATTGAGAACCTCTACCTTTTTTGAAGTCGGAAAATCATCGTTACAGTCAGTACTAACTTAGCTTAATACGCGATAAGATTCATAGTAAGCTAGACCACTATTGATATTACAGACTTGTGAAATAATAAGGGAGCTCAAAGTACTTTCTGGAATAAATTATTATGTATGCACGTACTCTGTTTTTACGTAATCTGTTTCATATTGATGTGATGTGAACTTAAAGGACATAAATAAATCTTGAATGTATTCGAATATAAACTTAATCAAGCGACAAATATGAACCAATATTTTATATAAAAAATCTTTTTTATAAATTATATTATCCGGTGAGGGTTTGAAACGCATTTTCTCGTTAATGTCCCATAGAATCCCATCTCTTCGGGGCATATTGCAGAATTGAAGCGATTAGTCACCGTGATTGCTTATTTTATCATACAATAAGGGTCTTTAAATTTTACTGTCATATTATCAAGGTTTAAATATCGAGCTATGTCATAATAAGCCTCATTTCATATTTGTATACCGCACGTGATTTTATTCGACGTTCTAATTATAAATAAATCTTAACTGCAGGTTCTTTCTACAGTTTTTTCGTTTAAAATACAAATTTTCACTTTGTCTTAATACAGTACTGATGTTCGTTGTTAACTGACTTCCAAAAAAGGAGGTTCTCAATTTGACTGTATTTTTTTATATATGCTAACCTCAGAACTTTTGACTGGGTGGACCGATTTCGATGATTTTTATTTTTATTAAAAGGTGGTGCGTGTCATGTGGTCCCAATTAAATTGTAATTGAGAGTGTGAGGGCTGAGGCCCGTCACATAGCGAACGAGTGATTTTATGATTCATACGTCGCGCTTAGTGACGCGAACAGAGACCTTGTGAAGCACTTTGTGAGTTTTATCTAATCTAATGCGTATTCACTTGACTATTTTTTCGTCGACCTACGTTGTATTATACCGTATAACTTTTTACTGGACTGATTTTGATAATTCACGTTTTAATCGTAAGCTGTAGTCCCATTTTGATTGAAATCTAATGAGAACTTTTTGAGTAATATTGTTAACGCGTGTGTACTCGACTATCACTTCAGCCTATCGCAGTCCACTGCTGGACATAGGCCTCCACAAGTTCGCGCCAAACATTATGACGCGAATTTATCCGTGTTGCTCATAATCACTAGGCTGGACAGGCCCACGCAGGGTTAGTGACCGCAGGGCTGGCTTTTTCGCACCGAAGACGCTACTGCCCATCTTCGGCCTGTGTATTTTAAAACCAACAGTTGGATGATTATCCCGCCACCGGTCGGCTTCATAAGTTCCAAGGTGGTAGTGGAACTGTGTTATCCCTTAGTCGCCTCTTACGACACCCACGGAAAGAGAGGCGGTGGCTATATTCTTTACTGCCGTAGCCACACAGCAATTTTTCGTTTACCTACGTTGTATTACTCGACGTAACTGAAGTCGGTTTTTTTTCGTTTGCGAGCAAACACAATTATTGTTTGTGTATTTAAATTCGTTGTAATGGAGTTGTGTGTTATATTAGTGTTTATTAACTTACCATTTATATGTACATTTTAAGCGAATTCAAAAAAGAAGTAGGTTCATCTTGACTGTATTCATTTTACTTTTTACTGGTTGAACTGTGAATTTTATGTGTTAAAACAGTTTCATCTTCTTCTTCTTCTACTTTGGTTCCCTGAAGGATTTGCCAATATCTGAGTAAGCTTCACTCAGTTATAAAAATTGATAAGTTAGTACAGAAAACTTTGCTTTGTATAAGGCTTTGTGGGAGTGCAAGTTGTAAGAGCAAAAATAAAGACTAAGAAATGAATCAGAAAAAACGTCGGAGTTGTTGCCAGTTCTTCAAAATTTTAAGAGCCGAGTTAGTATCTTAAACAAAAGACAAACAAACATGTATAAACATTGGTTAGTAGGGTTAATCAAGACAAACAGTGCTACAATCTAATGTTATTTTGATGAATATATGTGCATAAAATATCAATAAACTGAGAGTGAACTAATGATAAAAGACACAGTTAAGTTGTTTATTAACACAAAGTTAGTTGGTAACAGTTTCAAATATCCGTAATATTCTTTTTTGATAACATCTCAAAATTTCTGGAAAATGTCATTTAATAACCAATCAATTGCAAGACAGTTTTTTTTTATATTAAGATTTCCGCATTTTGTTATATTAGCGGATATGTAGTTAATAATTATTTACAAACTTGTCGGTCCTCATAGCAACCATATTAATGTATTTTCTGAACATCAATTAGGATAAGAATTCATGGTTGCAGAGATAGCCCTTTGGAAGTCTACCATTGATGTATTTCAGAAACAGAAACTTAAGAAACATTCACGATTAACAGTTTAATCATTGCTCTTGAAATGAAATAAAAAAATTGTTTACATAAAATATAACCGAATTGAGGTCAAAAATTTTTCGAAGTCGCTACGAAATTCTTTAAAATCAAATTTTATTCAGCAGTATAAGTTCCAGCACGACGCGAGCATCGGAGAATCATAGTTTTATGCAATACACTGTAAAAGGATTTCTATGTAGTCACGACGTTATTCATGATAACTGCGTCTTACCGTTTGATGGGTTAGTTGACTTGACTAATTTTAAGAAGCAATGTATTTGGTACTAAAAGTGTACTCTATTTTATAGTTGATTTGACAGATAAGCTGCAATTGTTTGATATATTTTTCTGATCTTTTTTTGAGTATAATAATAAAAAAAGAAAGGTGTCTAAGGACTTCAATGCAACCGAGGATAATTGACACAAGCGGGTTCGCTGTACTCCAAAAAGAAAAGAAGAATGAAGGAAAAGAGAAAGCGACAAAAAACCGTTCCTGAAATTTCTAGCTTTTCAATTAATTTTCAAGTCATTCATTTCATCAAAAGGGAAAACAGAACCCTTATAGGATCATTTTGTTGTCCGTCTATCTGTCAAGACCCTTTTTCTTAGGAACGCGTGGAGATATCAAGCTGAAATTCATATCAAATACTTAAGTTTACTGTTTCTTAGAGCTGTAAAAAAATCAAAATTCTAAACTAACGCAATCAAAAGATGCAGCCGTTTATGCTCCAAATTGCAAAGGACTCTAAGCCTACAGGGTACTTCCCATGAACTCAGAATCTTAAAATTTGGTGCGAAGCAACACCTTATAGCACAAATAAAGAAAAAACTGCGAAAAGCATAAATTTTAATAGGTTTTGTACGGAATCCTCGATGCGCGAGTCTGACTCGCACTTGGCTGGTTTTTCTTTAATGTATATATTTTTCTCATTGCATAATTTTATGAAACAATCGTTTGCTTTTTTTTTCATTTTTTTCGTATCTTTACTTGTGACAGAAAATTTTAACGGCAACTTCTTCGTATTTTCCAAACTTTCCTCCAAAGGTTCCACTATTATTTTTTCATATCTATATCCCCCTAAAATCCCCTAACCCTACGTATCTAAAATAATCGAAGTATTGTATTTACAAAACGCGACATTGTCCATGCGACAATCTGAAACAATAAATCTATCGGCTTAACGTCGCTTCGGCTCTGAAAATTCTTTTTAGGTATCTTTTCGCTCGAATGGCGTCTTTATCTTAGAGTGTATTGAGAGCGTAGTGTATTGTGGACCCGGCTCATACTCCGTACGATGGCTTATTTACTTTTAATCTGCCAGTTCCTTTGATGTTCGGAATAAGGTAGTCTAGAAAATTCTTTTTCGATGGATAATTTAGTGCTCGTAATAAAACTAAAACTATTCTATATTTGTACGGAGTTGCTTTATTATAGACTGTCGATCTGCAATGGCTTCGCATGAGTGCAAGTACTTTTTTTAGTCTGAGCCTGCGTTCTAGTTCACTACATAATTTTTACTTTTTATTGCACTTTTGAGCCTATCATATCTTCAAAAACATTGCCTAATATGACATATCGTTAAAGTGAATTAAAAGTGTATGTGGCAAAGAAGGCAGAAAAAAAGAAAAGAAAACTAAATAAATATACTTATTTAGTTAAGTGTATATTGTAAGTAGGCTAAGTAGGCCATAAGTGTACATATACGTAAACTAGACAATAAGTGTACATATATTATAGATAGCAAGTAAGTGTATATATAAACATAGATAATAATAATAATAATAGTGACAACAATAATTAAAGTAAGGCGCAATATAATTCTGTGTCTTTTTGCATGTAAGATATCAATTAAGTTTAGCATAATTTTGGTCGGTGGACTCACGTCTGCATTAGGGATACTAAGACAGAATAATTAGTTCTCTTGATGTAAGCTGCAGTAGTGTAACAAGTAAACGATCAGTAATAAAACTAAAAATCTGAATAACAAAAGCACGGGCACTATAAGCCTGTGGACATAACTTTTTATATATAAAAAAAATATATATACCTATTTAAGTTTATTTTTAACTTTTCGCATATCTTATCAAAATTATCATCTATTTGAAAACATAAGTAAACCTTTAAACGTAACCACGAGACAAACGTAAACGCTGTATTTATATACATTCTAAAATTAAATTTAATTCAACAACCCCGCTTTTTAATTGTTGTTTTATCTTATACTATTAAACGAGCAATTCTTGTATATATATATATAATCTGAATCTCGGAAACGGCTCCAACGATTTCCATAAAATTTAGTATATAGGAGGTTTCGGGGGAGATAAATCCATCTAACTAGGATTCATTTTTAGAAAATGACGTTTTATCCCTGTTTTTAGGGAGTGAAAAAATAGCTACAATATCGTTAGAATACGAAGGTAAATTTCGCAACTGTCATTAAAGTTGTAATAGCTCGGTGGGAAATCGGCCGGTCGGGATCAACCGAGGAGATCATGGTTCAAATCCCAATGTCCCCTGATCAATTATTTTTTTCCTTTTTTTAATTGCACTTGTTAAGAAAAAGAAAGTAAAATATAAATAATAAACAATTTATAATATATTCATACCTTATTAATCTAAGAATTATTGTCTGATCAGTGAAATTAAATACTTTTATCTTTAAGAAGCGTATAATGAATTAAATATATTGTAACAATTTATCACTAATATTATTACATAAGTACTTATTCATTATAATTATATGTATAACATAACTAATACATAATAATACTTATCTTTTTCCCCGAGAGCTCCGCACCGGTCGACGTGTCAAACAAGAATCCCCAATCGAGTCCGAACACTCGTTTTATAGACGACGACAAAAAAGTATAGTCCTACCCACATCTTATATTATCAAATATTACATTTCTTTATTTACACTTTAGTATACACCAAACAAGAAATAAAATAAAACAAGCAACATTAACAATAATAACGTGAAACAACTCTATAGACATACATACATTCCTATATAGATAGATACATTATAAATTAACTATTTCATTACTTATAATCTGACACGGCCATACTGACAAGTACTTCGCTCTCGAAGTACAATCACAAAATCCCCCATCAACAGTGATTATTTATTGTATCATTATATATTACTAATTAATTATTACATACATAATACTTATAGGTACATTCGTTTACTTAGTTTCAATAATCGTTTTATAATCAGACCTTACTGTGCAGATCAAACACCCCGCAGTCAGTGAAGCTTAATCACTCGCAGCCAGTGAATATCATACAACAGCTAAGGTTCCAATTCATCCATAATCCGTAATAATACAAAATATATCCATAATCCTTACTCCACAATTCATCCATAATCCATAATAATACAAAATATTTTATACTAATTATAATAAATCCTAACACACTAGAACTATCCAACTAGGCTGCAACAACTTCGATAAGGAGGCCGATAGGAGGATTCGGTTGGGCTGGGCGGCGTTTGGCAGACTTCGTCGAGTCTTCACTTCGAAGATTCCGCAATGCTTGAAGACAAAAGTTTTCGAGCAATGCGTCCTGCCTGTGTGAACATACGGAGCCGAGACGTAGACTGGAGACGTGGACTGGTTCACAAGTTTAAAGTCGCTCAACGTGCAATGGAACGGGCTATGCTTGGGGTCCCTCTCAAAGATAGAATTAGAAATGAGACTATCCGCAAGAGAACGAAAGTAACCGACGTAGTCTACAGAATTAGCAAGTTGAAGTGGCAGTGGGCTGGTCATCTGTGTCGCAGGACCGATGGCCGTTGGAGTAGACGTCCTAGAGTGGAGACCGCGTCTTGGCAAACGTAGTGTGGGACGTCCTCCGGCCCGTTGGATCGACGATCTACGTAAGATTGCCGGTGTAGGCTGGATGAGAATTGCGGAAGACCGGGATATCTTGCTCAGTCCACTCTCCAGGCCATAGGCGAATTTTTTTCTTTTGCAACTATAATGTTTCTTAAATTTCCAATACCTTTTAATAAGAATTTGTCATTATGTAATATAGTCCTAATCTTATATGGCCTTGATTTACATCTCTGTTATCTCTACGTACTTGGTCAAAGCGATCTTTAAATTTATCAGCAACAATATTAAGACGTTGGTGTGCTAGCCTACGATCAGCAGTTACGTCAATGATATTATGATCTTGTATTATCTCATCTAATCGAGCTTGTATACACGGAATGTTAGACTTTCTACCACTAAGCAACCTAATAGGTGAAAAGCCGGTCGATTTCTGTACAGTAGTGTTTAAGGAAAGTTATAGTTTCCACAATCCACAGAACGCTCGGCCAGTCTGACACATTGGTACAAGAAGTGCTTATCATATTTGTTATTGTAGCTACGTACCGTTCGACTTGGCCATTCCCCCAGGGAGTACCAGTCGCTACCATATGATGCCTAGTTTGCCATTCATCAAATAACTGTCGCAATTGTCTTTAACATAATTGTGTTTGCAGACAAACGAAAAAAAAAACTACTTAAATTATATTGACAAGTAATACAACGTAGGTAGATGAAAAAAATAGTCAAGTAAATACGCATTATCAAAGACTACTCCAAAGGTAGTTATCAGATTTCAATAAAATTTCAATGTGACCACATGATAAACACCAACTTTCGATTAAATTAATAATTATAAAAATCGGTACACCCAGTAAAAAGTTTCGTGGATTTTCGTGTTTCCCTCGATTTCTTTGAGATTCCATCATCAGATCCTAGTTACCTTATCATTACCAAACTAGGGATATCTACTATTCAACAAAAAAAAGAATTATTAAAATCGGTATATCCAGTAGAAAATTATGCGGTATAATACAGCGTAGATCGAGGAAAAAAAAAAGCGTCAAGTAATAACGCATTATGAGATATAACTCAAAAAGTAGTTTTTAGATCACAAATAAATTTAAATGGGACCAAATGACAAACCACCTTTCGATAAAAAAAATTGTCGAAATCGGTCCACTCGGTCAAAAGTTCTGATGTTACATACATATACAGTCGAATTGAGAACCTCTTCCTTTTTTTTGGAAGTCTGTTAAAAAATTAGTTCCACGATCGGTTATTATTAAGGATGGCGTACCGTAGTCCGTGAGAGAACTTCGTTAAACCTCGACTAGTTCCTCGGCGCCTGCTGTGGCAGCTTAGTGGATGCTGGTCCACTTGAATTCAACACCAAGTTTTTCTATGCTCCGACACCAGCCTTCAGCACCATTGTCGTTATTCTCTTGATCGAAGACATGTAAATATAATAATAATAATTTAATTCAGACATATGTCCATATTTTTGTTAGTTACTTGTTTTTCCGAAACTATGTTAGTTTA
Source organism: Melitaea cinxia (assembly GCF_905220565.1). Classification (NCBI taxonomy): domain Eukaryota; kingdom Metazoa; phylum Arthropoda; class Insecta; order Lepidoptera; family Nymphalidae; genus Melitaea; species Melitaea cinxia. Next base: position 1,094,150 of record NC_059397.1, on the reverse strand, counting down.
AACAATTGTGACAAAACAAATTATACCAAATCAAAATCACACCAAAATCAAAATGAATATACTAAAATTCAATCAAACCCAAAATTAAAGTCATCACCAAATCCAAAACTAAAATTTAATATTACAGTAATTAAAATTTAAAATTAAAATAAATACTAAAATTCAAAATTACAATAGTTAAAATTAAAAACAAAATCACTACTAAAATTTGATTAAATCTGGAATTAAAATCAATAAAGAAACAAAAATCAATATTAAAATTAAAACTAAAATCATAATTCAATCAGTTAAAAGGATAAATTTTTCCATTCAATTTAAATTAAAAATAAAAAAAATACAATATATTAAATTATCACAAATTATCACCCTATTCAACACAAATTCAAAATTAAAACCAAAATCAAAAATCAAAACTAAAATCAAGACTAAAAATAAAAATCAAAGTCGAAATTGAAATCAAAATTAAAATTAAAATAAAAAGCAATGTCATCCGAGCGCCGATTTGAGGCAATTGCTTCTTGAATGGCTTCTTCCATCAGACCTTCTAGTAGTTGGAATGGCCCCATAACCTTCAAAAAAAAAACACACACACATTATTGTAGGTAAATTTGGGTGATATCCCACTTCTGATGTTAAGAAAAAGAAAGTAAAATATAAATAATAAACAATTTATAATATATTCATACCTTATTAATCTAAGAATTATTGTCTGATCAGTGAAATTAAATACTTTTATCTTTAAGAAGCGTATAATGAATTAAATATATTGTAACAATTTATCACTAATATTATTACATAAGTACTTATTCATTATAATTATATGTATAACATAACTAATACATAATAATACTTATCTTTTTCCCCGAGAGCTCCGCACCGGTCGACGTGTCAAACAAGAATCCCCAATCGAGTCCGAACACTCGTTTTATAGACGACGACAAAAAAGTATAGTCCTACCCACATCTTATATTATCAAATATTACATTTCTTTATTTACACTTTAGTATACACCAAACAAGAAATAAAATAAAACAAGCAACATTAACAATAATAACGTGAAACAACTCTATAGACATACATACATTCCTATATAGATAGATACATTATAAATTAACTATTTCATTACTTATAATCTGACACACTCGTTATTTAAAAAAAAGTATTATTCATATTTTATAAATACGTAATTCGAATTTAAATATGAATTCCAAAAAACACGATTTACTAAAAATACCGAGCTAGGCTCGGTCACCCAGGTACTAAGAATAAATCAAGATATAAAATAAACAAAATAAAACCTTTACCACTCCTATCTATCCATCCTCAACTTCGTATGTACATATACGGAATTAAATAAATCCCTGTCAACTGACCCTCTATATACTCATATACCTTGCAAATCATGTTTTACAAACTACACATCTAACAGGCGCGAAGATAGTTACGGTACAACAAAATCCGAGCAGCCGAACTCCTCTCCAAACAGCACGGAGCGTAGCGCTACGTATTGAAATTCAAATCGCCTTGGCGCTGCCCACTGATAATGCAAAGCTGCTAGGCTAGTATTGCTTCAGTATATCAATGAGCAGTTTTGGCAAGGAGATTTCAGATTCAAATACGTAGGACTGTCTCTCTGAGTCGCTGCTTTGTTGCGACGCGCTTGTTACATTTACATAACATTATATACGTGTGTATATTTGAGTACGTGTTTAAATTTTCTTGAATCTGAAATTTATATTTGGTTAATGAATTGCTAATTTCAGCTAGCAAGTTATATATACATTGAACATTAAAGAAAAGGGGAACAATTAGATATACACCATATTGATATTACTGTACAAAATAATATTGAACTATAGGATTTTATAACTTTGAGTAGTTTCTTAGTTTAAAAAAAACGCCTAGTATTTGTAATAATATTCAATAATTCTCCTGATTCAGTTGATAATTCGTTTTATTTTTTTTGTTAATTTTGTGTTAATAAAATAATTGTAGAGATTGTTTATCCCGTATTGCTTTCTAATGTTTACGCGAATTTCACCCATTATAATGAAACAACTTTTTCGGATTTTATCGCGGTTTATTATGTTTTCGGATACTTTACAACAACCATGCTCATGGGAGGACTGTTTATTTCGTGTTTGTTTATATGTAATATCAACGCATTTGTGACCTACTGAGAAGACCAGACAAGTGCCTGATTAGCGCACCCGTCAGTCAAATTCTCGTTTATATCACTCATTAACATCTCAAATAATACAAAACGTAAGCGCAACTAGTTGATAACACACGAACCTTTTGTAAATTCCGTTCACAGCTTTGACCAAGTGACAAATCCAAATCAAACAATCTACCATGAAACTAACATAATGATAAGAAATTTCCATTTTGAAATTCCCGTTATTTCGACAACGTTGGAGACGCCATGATCACGTGTGACGTTATGTTGAATCTATTAATAATTTAACAAAAGTGCTATAATTCCAATTCAATACAGTTATATTCTGTAGAAACTATAGGTAATAAAATACCATTGAAGAATACCAGCAAGTAGGACATAAAAAGAGGAATTGGCCGCGTAAACTAAAAACGAGCATTGCGATCGAGAGATTGCGAATTTAAGAGTCGAATTGGACCAATCCCGTTTTGCTATGCAAGAACGAGCAAACTTATTAGCGAGGAATCGGTTATCGGGGACATTTCTTTGCTTTTTTCAGGTGATCGGAGCTAGTTTGATTGGACGCCCGATTGATTGCTGGCCCTCTGACTCATTTCTCGCCAAGTTAGGGTTAAGGCAATATCTGATAGGAACTAAGGCTAATCAAAATGTAGTCCACTCTTCTATAGATATAGTCGAAAACAACTCTGTTTTTAACCAACTTCAAAAAAGGAGTAGGTTACTCAATTCGACATTGTATATATATATATATATATATATATATATATATATATTTTTATAATGTATGTTCAGGGATAGCTTAGTCGTTTATAAACCGATTTTAATAATTCTTTTTTTTTAGGAAAAGAAATATCCCAGGGGTGGTACCATGATAAGAAAACTAGGATCTGGTGGTAATTGAAGTCAGTTTTTTTTGTCGTTTGCTAGTAAACACAATTATGTATTCATAATTCAAGATTGTCGTTTCTAGTTAGAAAACTGAGATAATAACCAATTTTTTTCCTTATAGTGCTTGTTTCCTACTGGTTTCAATCTTTATGTGTAGATTTTGATACTTTAATTTTCATACTTTAATCAAATATACGGCGTACTTAACTGGGAACTTAAACTTAACTTTAACTGGTAGCCAAGAACCGTTACGTATGGATGCCTACAACACCAGAAACATTGCAAGCGCGTTGCTCCTTCCCAGCAGCTCTTGAGAGCACTATTATTTGGCTGTTATGCTGTATTATTGTTCTGTAAGAAAAAAACTTCCCCAGGCGGGCTGCTCTAATTTTTCAGCAGAAAATTACCTGTTATGCCTACTTCAATGGAAATAGAAGAAATGGGAACACAAAATTATTGTTATATCTCCACTGCTGCCTGCGAATAATTTTATTTTTAATATATTAAAAATTTAACTATAAATAATAAACGACTCTTTTGATTGCAAGTTCATACGAAAACAAACAGACTGATAAATAAATTAGTACTTCAAAGGCTACATTCTGTTACACAATTACTTTTATCAAATTAAAGAAAACATAATATATGCCAATTTTGGTACTTTATGGTGAGAATTATAATCATTAAATTAATAATGACATATGTTTCTAATAACTATAGCAATGTACGCATAGACCATTCAAAATTTTATTTCCTACCTAGCTTTGCCCGCGACTTTGTCCGCGTGAAAATTAACAAAAAAGTTAGTGTTCATTTCGCAGAGTAATAAATTAATAAGTATCTAAAATAAAAGTAGCTTAAGTTACTTTTTACTACACCAGCTATCTGCCAGTGAAAGTCTCGTCAAAATCAGTCCAGCCATTCAGAGATTAGCCGGAACAAACAGACAGAGACAGACAGATAGACAAAAACTTAAAAATGTTATTTTGGTTTATGTAACGTGATACATCCATATGCATTTAGTAAAAAACGGTTATTTTAATATTACAAACAGACGCTCTACTCGTAATTTTATTTATTAGTTTAGATTAGATTAGATTTGTAAAAAGAAATACGTAAAAAATTTAACGTAATTTATTTTTTACAACAAGAATAAACATCTAATACAAATAAAAGTTAAAATTAAAAGTCATATTCGTAATGTTTTATACATAATTAATGAAACTAAAAATAAAGGCGGTGAAGTTAAAATAATCCCTTATCATTACTTCCCTGTGAGTTCCTCTGAGCTTTCAAAAAGTTATTTTCGTGTATTAAACGGAAATGAAATATCCGGTTATATTACTGGGAGGTCCTTCGCTTTATACGTTATTAAGTTTGATCTTATTTATAAAAAGATATATACAGATTCAATTATATATTTCTTCAATTTATATTTTCAGTTAATCACAGCAATTTTTTAACCTGTTAATTAAATAATTTATTTATTTATTTATAAAGGGTGGTACACAACACAGAAAAAATTATAAAACAAACAGGAATGAAATATAATCAAAAAGGCCAATTACGACCATCAATCCGTTTAAATTTTAAATTAACTAGTCAAGTAAATACGCAAGATTACTCCAAAAGTTGTAGTCAGATCTCGATTAAGTTTAAATGTGACCACATGATAAACATCGGCTTTCGATTATAGAAAAAATCATTAAAATCGGTAAATCCAGTAAAAAGTTATGCGGATTTTCGAGAGTTATCCTCGATTTCTCTGAGATTCCATCATTAGATCCTGGTTTCCTTATCACGGTACCAAACTAGGGATATCTCCTTTTCAACAAAAAAAGAATTATCAAAATCGGTTTATAAATGACGGAGTATTCCTCGAACATATATATATATATATATATAACCGTCTATATATACGGTCGATTTAGTAACCTCCTCCTTTTTTTGAAGTTGGTTAAAAATAGTATAGAATTTGTTACAGTCGAACATAGTTTTTTCATTTTTCTTTTTGATCTGATGCATCACTCAGATCATTACGAATGGCTACGTAAACATAATACCTCAGAGTATATCCAAAGAGATTTACTTGCCAAATTGGATTCATCAGTATTAAGAGATATACTAACAAAATTATTAATCGTGTTTGCTTGGAAAAAAAGAGTTTAATTTACATCGACAAGAAATACAATGTAATCAGTCGAAAAACCATTCAATGAAATAAACAACAAATTAAATAGTTATGACTAACACACGTAAAAAATACAGTTGCAAACATCGGTCATAAGAAATTTATTTAAACGCGAGCTTCCACGACAGCTTAGCTATATACAAAATATTTTCATTTATTAGCTTATCAAGTAAGTTATTATAAAAATACAGTCTTCCGAATAATTAAAAATGGTAAAATTTTAAAATTCAATCCGTTCATATGAATACATTGAAGTTATTGTAAACGAAGCAGTTAAAACACACAGCAAAATAAAACAGAGCCTGACTCGTTAGTCGTAAATTCAGATGAAAGCACAAACGTGCACACGTCTCCGACAAAAATATTAGAATAATTGATTAACTAAACGCACAGAGAAATAATCGCGATTCAGCGCTTTACTAACTAAGGCTGCTTGCCAGCTTGCGACATTGCTTTCATTAAAATTAATATATATATAATATTAATATTAACTGTAATACTCATAGCTGACATATGATAATTCTCGGTACGTTATACTAAATTTTAATAAAAGATTTAAATGCCTATTTCTAAAAATTAACAACTAAAATAGATGTTCAAAGTTTTAATTTTTTTTTTTCGTTAATTTCCTTTTTAAGCAAATAGAAATAAAACTTGCCAATATTAAAAATTCCTTACACGTTCTTTATTAATAAGAATAAAAAAACTAAATATGATATATTCATATTTTCATTATTCATATTTCCAGTACCTCGGTATTTTTAATTTTATTTTAAATAAAAATAAATGCCTGTTCCGTTACAGTTACTTTTAAATGTATTATCCTAATTACTCTTATTTGAATAGATATTATTTAAAAAAAAAACCACTATCGGCTACCATTGTTTTGGTGATATAAAATTTAATAACTATCGTTAGTCTTCCGCTTGTACTTTGCCTAAAACCTCGTCGTGGCAGGAAAAATGATTTATAAAACCCGCTTAGTTCTTCCCTCACATTCTCTCTCATGTCTTTTCCATATCACCGTCCTTGTCTTTTTGAGTCCAATTTCACAGGCCGGTGGGTGCCTCTATAGGACCTCCGTAATGCTCCTATTGATTAAGACGCCTGAATATTCATTCAATTACATGCCAGCGAGGTTTCCTGATGAATTTCTGTTAGTATTAATGTTTAAAGGATTTTATTCTTGTGCCCCATAATAATTTAGTGCCACTACTGAAGTAAAATCTGTACCTGTAATACGCTGTAAATCTATTGTTACTAGTTAAGGTATTCTCCTATTAATTATGGAATTTAGTTTATTTTTCGGCCAGCTTGCTGCTATTGCTTCTATTGGTTAATCTATATAGATGAGGTTTTATAACTAAGATTTTTTTTATTTTTTTAGAAAATAAATTTCTTAGACTGTTGACGCAAAGACAAATCTAGAATTTTCCCTACAACTATGTATGCTATAAATACATTATATCAATACTTGGCCTTAAACGTTCCCATATTGAGCAAAGACCTCATTTCCTATGAAGCAGTGTGCTTAGTTCCCTGATCTGGCATCGCTTCATTGTGGGTCGGTGAATGAATGTGTTGGAGAATTTTGTATCTAGCCTAGATTTTTCTTACAATGTCATTCCATTACCGTTAAAAATAAGATGTATTTTAAAGACAAATTAAGTTCATGAAAATACTAGTGCGAAATATAATTCACATCTCTTAATTGTATCCACTAAAAAATGTAGATAAAATTTTCATCCGCAGTGCAACAGTTCAAGTCAAAAGTTTTTGATATTATAATTGTTCCCAATACTTTAATATTTAATCGTCAAAGGTTTAGGTAATAATGTCCAATTGTACCAACCAAAAATTAACGATTTAACGAAGACGATACATACAACGCCAAACTTTGCATTTTGTTCTAGAATAATTAATTGGTGGTTTATTCCGCGTTCAAAAGACTTGTTACTTAGAAACACACCTTTATGTATGTGAAAGCCTGACCTTATAACACATTCTTTTATTTTACTAGGATCGCAAAAAAGTCTATGGTCCACCAGGTGGTAAGCACCCACAAATTTCGAATGGCATTGGCGATGTTACCTTAACTGCTAACACGACGCATCCCCGGGGGCTTTAGCTACGCTATTCACCACAGACACACAACTTTGCTTAACCCTTAGCTGGAATCGGAGGTCAAGAATGACCCAATGAAACTATTTTAGGTAATAACTTTGAGGTCTAAGGCCCTGTAATCTTGTGTGCTCTTGTAATATCTTACTGACTGACTTAGATAAACTTGAGACAGTTACAGATATTGACTTGTCAAGCTTATATGACAAAGAAAAAGAAATATAAAGAAAAAGAAGATATAATAAGAACAACCAACAATATAACTTGTTCCAAATTCGAGGTTAAAGTCAATGAATTTTTAGAAGAGTAAGTTTAGGGCGCCAATTTTTTAGTTTTACTTGATTTAAAAAAAAATCCATATTTTATTATTAGGTTCGTAGAAGTTCGTAGAACGCGATATAAATAAAATTTCCTTTGTAATTAATGACTGAAGTTGATACTGTTCAAATAATTATAAAAAACTAGACAAAAGTTAATATTATTAAAAACATAAATAATTTACACTAAAAAGTATAATTACATCTGAAAACTGTGTAGTTAATTAGTAAACTAAATAAAAAAATAAATAAACCGAAGTATTAAATACACATTGATAGTTTTTTTATAATACTTTACAACACCGATAAGGTAACTTTTGACCCCCGACTCCAAGTATGTTGCCAAAAATAGCAAATCCAGCTAAGGGTTAAAATCAATAGTAATTGGCTGCCATCTTCTGTAAGTTTGAGGTAGTTAACCAGTTAGGCTGTTTCAGATTTTGAGCAAAAAATTTCCTGCTCAGTCCTACCTTATTAAGCGGTTATGCGCTTACATTTTTATCTTCTCTAGCTAAATCACAAGGTTTTCAACCAATGACGGCACATTAAACCAGCTATTTCTATCAAAAATAGACACTTATTCCAAAAACGAGCAAATACCAAATAAAATACATTTGTAACCAGCGTATGAAACAGTTTGGAATCGGAGAAATGTGGAAAAGAACACAAGATATTCATGCAACAAGATAAAGATTTTCTTTAGCGCAATATGTAGGCGAGTAAGAAGGTTTCCACACAATCTATCGTCGGTATAATGGAGCTGTTAAAGACAATATTCTCGGAAACATATTGGATGCAGCTCAACGGATGTGTAAGCGAGCGCGCGACGAACATAAAGATTGTGGTGCACAGGGTGCAGTATAATTATATACATGTGCGTAGCCGCTACTTCTGCTTTATGTTGTATGTGAAGGTTATAGTGTTCTATTATATAAAGAACTACATCATACTACACGATAGCATTAGGACTAGGAGCCTAGTTGAGTGACAATTTCAAAGCTATGTCAGGGTTCTAGATACACATACAACACAATTACAAATGTACGGTTTACAACAAATATTTCTCTTATGTGATCGAAGTCATGCTGTGGCCATTGCGTGAGTCTTAAAACTATAATCTTTAAAACGATTATTATTATTATGGCAGGTGCAATAATATATCCTAAATTGAAATACATTAAAGACTGTCTCACTTGTTGTGTCACTCTTTGACCGATGATGCTATGATGTTTCTTTTTGCAATTGTCAATCCAAACGTTATAGTTTGTTAATTGAGGAAAAACAAGTCCTCATGGCCTATTCTATCTCTTGCTGATAAGTTTATTCGTAACTAGTTTGCAGGATTAACTAGACAAGGGGAGAACAGGCCCTAAAAGTGTTTAGTCGTTGTACGTATCACATTTTACACGAATACTCAAGTTTATATAAACCTAAATATCTATTATATATATAAACTTTCAAATACATAATCTATCTTAATTTAAAAATACCTAATATAATGTATATTAATTTTAGTATAAAAAAACAAACATACAAACTATACTTCTAAAAAAATAAACAGTATTAAAATAACCAAGTGTACCTCGACATTTATCGAGCGATAAATCCGTAGCTACATCTGGGCAGGCGCTCAATTCAATTTTATTACTATTCTCTCTGCGACGACTTATTTGATTCGCCCGTCAAAGCGAGCCGAGCGGACTACGGTTACATTATCGACTCCGGGAGTCTCTTATCTCGGGAGCAATCTTGGTGAAAGTCGTTTCTTTACTGCGAGATTAATAAGCCATTTATAAAAAATATTAATAATTAACAATATTTTGTCAGTAAATTATTATTACGACATATTGTGACATTAAAATATGGAAATATTATAAATCGGAACAGTTAATATTAGATTTTAACCTTGATTGAATCAACTGTACTTTAATTTATTTTTTATTCTCTATTTAATTAAAATGGGCAAAATAATGTGACGTTATTAATTATTTCATTTTAATTGATTATAAAGAACGACAGTATAATATATTAAATAATTATAAAGAATGACATTGTAATTTAATCTTATCATAAAAGCCGACATTACAAATGATTGCAGGTATACTTTATTTTTTATATAACTTGATAAATAATAGGTGTAGGTGATGGTTTCCTTTTTCTTAAATTCTAAATTTAATTTTACTTACTATTGACGAAATCATGGAAAATCGGCTATAAATAAGTTTTTTTTTTTAAACTTCTATTATTTTTATTTTTGGTCATTAATTGTGAACATGTTGTGACATTTTGAAAATATTACGATTGTGAATTTAATATTTTTATTATAATTTTATTGACCATTGTATAATTGTGTAACATATCTGTTGAAATATGGAGGGGTTCTCTTGATCTTGTTATGTATTATAGTTGATTCTCAGATTTTAGATATTTGTTCTTGTTGTTTATTGTTTTTTGTTAGTAATCAAATCAACTACAATTGCTCATTTATTGACTATGTTACACTTTTGATGTTTTCTGTGTTCTCTATTTGTTATATTTATTATTACTATTTTTTTTAATCATTGTCTTAAAGACCTAAGAAATTGTTAAATTATTAAGTTGGCCAAACTGTAAATTATTTTTAATCTAGAATAACCATATTTTACTGATATAATTAACAAACGCGACGTTTTGAAAATTTGCTAACATTATTGTACAATCACATTTAAATGTGACTAATTTTAAGAATATGTATTACTATTTGATTAATTATCCGAGCGTCAGTATTGTAAATACTGTGCCCATCTGTAATTGCGGGTACACGAACATTTTAACAAAATGTACGTAAGCAAGATAGTTTGCTGTGTACTTTGCGTTGATGAGCCTCAAATAAATAAATTAATTAATTAATAAATAAGCTGTTGGAGTCATTTGCTGCTGATCTTTAAAAGAGGTCCAGAGCTTACTAAAAGGATATTTAATACTATCTTAGCATAATAAATTAGCCACTAAAGTTGTTGCTGGGGCATGTGTACTTTTATCTATTGTTACAATAAATCTGTAATATGTATAATTCTTTACAAGATATTTTAGAAATTCCTTGAAGAGCTCTCTATTATCGATACTAAAGCTAATACTGTATTGTATATTTTTTTTAATCAGTACATCTGCAAATTGAACGTGTAACATTCCGAAATCGCTTGATGAATTTCAATAAATTTTGGCATCATTTGAATCTATACTACGAGCTAGGATATCACATACTTTTTATCCCGAAATTCGACATAGTACCCTCAGAAAAGGGGATACAACCAAACCGTGTAATTGCAAACCAAGTCGTTTGTACAGCTTGTATGTATAACATACAGTGTTCAGGTATACTAGTTCAATTAGTCACTGCTAGTTTTCTGTTTGAAATTTTTATATTCAATAACTTTTAATGCGGCACTAACATAAACCACAATAGGAATTTATAAGTACCAACAAGATTTGGTCATTCGGCGTTCTATTCGTATTTTACATTTTCCCATAAAATAGCAGAATATAAACTGCTGCGTAAATAATAAACTCGATAATAAAATTTTACAACTCATTTTATTATTGGTCGAAATATTTTACGTGTATTTGTTGCTTTTATTAAAGGCATTTTTTTTTCAAACAGGTTATGAATTTTCAAAAGTTATATAATATATATAAAAAATGTTTAAAAACGTTCGAAATATTTACTCGTAAAAACGAAAAAATTAAGTTTACAATTTTATTAAATATCACGCGTTTTGACAATTTATTTGTGTCTTTCTTGAATTTAATTTTTATTCGGCTCTTTCTCGTGTTTTCTGAACTTGTGCAAATATTGCTGTGTGGCTACGGCACTAAAGAATTTAGCCACCCCCTCTCTTCCCGTGGGTGTCGTAAGAGGCGACTAAGGGATAACAAGGTTCCACAACCACATTGGAACTTAAGAAGCCGACCGATGGCGGGATAACCATCCAACTGCTGGCTTTGAAATACACAGGCCGAAGACGGGCAGCAGCGTCTTCGGTGCGACAAAGCCAGTACTGCGGTCACCAACCCGCCTGCCCAGCGTGGTGACTATGGGCAAAACACATGAGTTCACGTTATTTTTGGCGTAAACTTGTGGAGGCCTATGTCCAGCAGTGGACTGTATAGGCTGTAATGATGTGCAAATATTATATTTTCATTGATATTTGACTTGTTGGACAAAGATCTCAAAAAAATCTGATCGTAACTGGACTGTTGAAAATTCTTTCAAATTTATCTTTTTGCCGTTGCATTTTGCAGTTGTACTTACTACATAATATACTAATTAGTATTTATATGTTAATTTGACTATGGGTCATATTTAATGGTTTATAAATGGGACGGTGACAGCTACGTTTTCAGTCAGGTGGCATTTCGCAACAAACTCGTAGCCATCGGCATAGCAATCGCATGCGCAGTTTCACCAATAAAATATAATTAAATATGTCGCGATTAGGTAAAATAAATAATATTCTGTCACATTTTTGTATTAAAAGAATGTATCTGCTAATTTATAAACTTTTTCAGTGTTATTTTCATTTATTTTGATCATGAATACTTTTTGTGAAACAACGTTTAATAGTTTAAACAAGAGGTTGGCTCTGGTGAGTTTTAATTTAAATTATTTAAAAATAATCGGAATTTAATGAAAGAAATGTAAGCTGTAGAAAAATACATCAATTATAATGAAACAACTTATTCGGATGTTATCGTGGCTTATTAATTTTTAAATACGTGACGTTTCGGATACTTTACAGTCCTCTCATGACCATGGTTACTGTAATGTATCTGAAAAGTCGGGTAATTTAAAAACTTAATAAACCGCGATAAAATTCGAAAAATTCATTTAATTACAATGAATGAAATTCGCGTAAACATTAGAAAACAAGTACCTCAATGTTACTGCTCTGAAGAAGTGTCGTGTAACAGTGGTAAGGTTGATTCTTGGTGATATTGTATGTTGACATTGGGGTTAAGGTCGGCAAAGCGCGTACGTGATGGTACTGTCGTAGCAGGCGTCATAAGCCATAGTAACATCTTACTACTGGGCGAAACGAAAAGTGTCGAAATTTAATAAAACCTACTGATATTGTAAATTTTTATTGTTTTACAGGAAGCAATACTAGACAACCCTAAACATAATCTTGTGGTTTCATCTCTATTGGTACGTTTTCCTTTATGCAAGCTGACTTCAGTGGCGTCGGGAAGTTCTAGGAATGAACTTTTGTCGATACTGGGAATTAAATCTAGTAACACAGTAAGTAATCGTCATGTACTCGAAGCTTTTTTTGATATCGCAGAGTAACCCATTTACGGGTGATATCCAGGATGCCCGGGTAGGCATTCCTAGACCGTATGTCGGCTTAGCACTTGGGGGTGCACTACCGACCAAAACCCCTGCGGGAGCCTTCAACCGCTTTAATTGGAGGGTCCCGGATCTGCAGGCAACAGGATCCCTCCAGCGACAGCCTGGTCTCGGTGAAAAGACGAGACTTCTCCTCCATGGGACTGTCCGGCTCACCTCTGAACAATCCCGACGACGCCATGTCTAGCAGGACCGGGTTCCCATCCCGGCCCGACATGTACTCGAAGCTAAAATTAGATTCGTTAGAAACGTGAAAATCAACAACCAACTCTTCTCTCCCCAACTTCCTCATCCTCGTCTCTCTACTATTCTCATTATACATTCCCACTTACCAGTCAAGGGAGCTTAGCAATGTCCTATTTTAATTTTATGTGTTATACGTAGTTATGGGATGTGGCTATCACTTGTCCTCGGGAGACTTTGACAGAAGAATATCTATTTATTTTATTTAATACACCTTCTCACACATTCATCCTACATCGCATTACAAGGTTTTTAAAATACGAAAAACGATTTTTTTTAAATAGAAGAAATATAAAAAAAAAGAAAAAAATTATGGGTTATCTCCATAAAAGAGAATTATTGATTGATCGATATTATTAATCTACGTAAGATTACCTGTGTAGGCTGGATGAGGATTGCGGAAAACTAGGATGTCTGGCGCGAACTTGGGGAGGCCTATGTCCAGCAGTGGACTGCAATAGGCTGAACTGACTGACTGACTGAAATAATGTTAATTGCTAATTTCATGCACAGAACTGTTTTATGAATCTGAAAGAAGTGATTACACCTCTTAAAGACATCGATGTGATGTTAATAAACAAAATAATATTGAACTACACGAACGAAGTCGATCCTCGGTTTGTTATTCATGGCCCGGATTATGGTGTAAGAGTCGATAAGGTCGGTTTTGATAACCCACAGACGGCTGTTTCGTTTATAAATAAAGGAGTAAGTAAAATAGATAACTATTTCACATATTTTATTCATAGTTAACCAATAAGGTTCTCATATCCTATCTAAATAAAAAAATTATTAAAAAATATTTTTTTCCTTCATTTCGCATCTAGTTAAATTGGTTCTTTTTTATTCAGACACAATATATATTTACTATTTTACGTATTTTTTTTTTAACCAAATCGTATTTAGGAAGAAAACTTTACAGAGTGAAACGTCCTAATCACAATTGCATTTCAATTACTCGGACAATAATTAATTGATAATAACAATGAACTTCTCATTTTTTCTTTATTCAGACTTTTCTATCTAAAGCTTCTCTGGAAAAATTTGCTACTTGTCACCACTTATGTACATTAGTGTTTGTTAAATATATATTTCTATCTTTAAATTATATATTTATGTCACCATCATCATCATCATTTCAGCCTATCGCAGTCCACTGCTGGATATAGACGTCCACAAGTTCGCGCCAAAAACGGCGTGAACTCATGTGTGTTGCCCATAGTCACCACGCTGGGCAGGCGGGTTAGTGACCACAGGGCTGACTTCGCACCGAAGACGCTGGTGCCCGTCTTCAGCATGTGTATTTCAAATCCTGCAGTTGGATGGTTATCCCGCCATCGGTCGCCTTTTTATGTTCCAAGGTGGTAGTGGAACTATGTTATCTCTTAGTCGCCTCTTACGATACCCACGGGAAGAAAGAGGGTGGCTATGATCTTTACTGCCGTAGCCACACCACAGATTTAACTATTAACATTAATATAATTTGACTGATCTTTTATTGTATGAGTTAATCGGTTACAAGTAAAATCTACTAATTATTGTCTCGTGACACGATAAAATTACCCGATTCTGGTATTGTTTTGGCTACGCAACTAAAAATGATTTAACAAAAAACTGCTTTTATTTTATTTTTCCTTCAGATTGAACGAGCAACACTGAAACGTATACACGAAGTACTGGATCCAAAAGAAATTAATAATAAAACCTCAATCTTAGTCATAAGTGCAGCATATTTAAAGGTACACGATTTTTTGAGGTAGGGTTAGGTAAGTTTTGAGGTAGGGTATAGCAGGAAATTATTTGGTAGTTAGGTTAAAAATTATTTGTAAATCGCATTAATCAAGTATCAAAAATAAAGAAAGAAATTACTAAATATATTCAAGCTATTTCAATGGGTTACATAATTATATTAATATGGGTTACATAAATTATACACATTTTGACTGAGCTAGAGTAAAGCAGGAAACCCTCCGTTCAAAATAGTGAGTAAGTTTGTTGGCTTTTGGTGAGTAATGTTACCAGAGCTCCTGGAGGAATTTGGAGATAGGGTCGGCAACGCGCTTGCGATGTTTCTGGTGTTGCAGATGTCTATAAGTTACGGTAATCGCTTACCATTCAGGTGAGCCTTACGTTTGCGAACTTAGTTACAAAAAATGTGTCAAATAAATTCAAAACTCGATTGAAAATAAAAAGGCTAAAGTTATTCTACAAGCACAATACAACCATATAACTAATGCATTTTTTTTTTAAAACCAACAGCGTAACAATTCGTATATATAATTTAACATAATATTAAGAATAATTAGGCCAATAACAGGTTTTCCTATCTTTACATCTTTGTACTGTTACAAAAGGGCAGTATTAAGAGCCGATATTAAAATGACTTGAAAAACAACAAAATTAAAGTTAATACGATAGTAACATAAAAGATACGTGACCCATCACGTTAAACATCGCAGACTACACAGGCATTTAACTCTGTATGTATTTTCCAGGTCACTTGGGAGTTTCCATTCGATATAAGGCTGACGAAAACTATGAAGTTTCGCCATCACGATGGAAATATTTCCATGCTTCCGATGATGTCGAAAACTAGCTCATATTCTTACTTAAACGATGATATGACTAACACACAGGTATAAAGAATTAGACAGAACAACCAAATGAAAAACGTAACAACTTGTATTTCATTGAGACAGGATACAGTATCTTACACAAAATTTTGAGAGCAGCCCGACCAGGGAAGTATTTCGACCTTAACGAAGATGACAGCCAAACAGCACTCATGAGTGTTGTGTACCTGTTGTGAGAAAGGTGGCCAATGCTCTGAGGGAGGGTCGGTAACGCGCTTGCAATACTTCTGGTGTTACAAACGTTTGTAGGCTATGGTATCGTTTTACCATCAAATATACCGTAAACTTGTTTACCACTTTCATATCATAATGTTTTTTAAATGTTTAGCCTAAAATTTCGAGTCCTTAATTTTGAAAATATAGTCTGTGGAAGGCGTACTTAAGTAGTAAGCCAAGCGATGATTCACATTCCATTATAAAAATACATAAACATGCATCTAGCCTACAATGATGGAAATAAAAATTTTAATTACTGTTCTTCGATATGTTAGTCTTCTAAAAAAGCTTAGTTTGGTTACTAAATATGTTATTGATTTCAGAGTATAAATATTAAATTGGCCAGCTTCGGATTGTCAATAACGATTGTGGTACCACAGATCTCTAACGGTTTGGAGAAATTTTTGTTGAATCTGTCACATAATCCAGATCTTCTCAAGGAATTTTACAAAAGAATGCGATATGAAACTATAAACTTAATGTTGCCGAGATTCAAGATTAAAACTAATATTGAATGGAATAAACACTTAAAAAAGGTGAAAATGTTTTTCTAAAAAGAAAATTTATTTTGGATATGCGTTTGCTCCATTGACGTATAAAAATATTAAGTCATTTCAGATTGGATTGAAACAAATTTTCAATGAAAGCGAGTCGGGCTTAAGTACAATTTTAAAAGAAAATAGTAAAGCTAAAAACATGTACATAAGCAAAATGAAGCAGCAGAGTTTTATTGACGTTGATGAAATGGGAATTTTTAGACAAACCCCAGTACGAGGTACTTTCTGTAAATTACTAAGATTTGAATTACTTGAAAAATATCTCTCTTAAAACATACATACACACACTTGCATAATATTAACGTTCAACAATGATACATTAAGACAGAGCAAAAAAATGCTCGAAATTACGAGCAGCCTGACTGAAGAAGTCCCATATCCTTGCAAAAGATTATCCGCAAAAAAATTTTTTTCCAACTATTGTTGTGTTCCTGTGATCAGTAAGGTAGTCAATACTTCTAAAGAAGCGCTGTGTTGACAGCGGTGTAAAGTCGGCAATGCGCTTGTGATATTCTTAGCGTTTCAGACGTTTACAGGGTACGTTTAAAAGCATTTTTAAATCTAAGTCTTACATAAAACCCAAACAAAATTTACAAAAAAGAAAAGGACTTGGTTATTTATTACTTGTTTATTTATCTGTCTATTAATTTATTGACTAACACAAAATCAGTTGAGAAGTTTCTGACATAAACAAACACTGTCGCGACTTAACAAAAGCAACCCCATCTAGTGTGCACGTGGGGGGGCTACCCGTGAAGATTTGAATGGCTGCCTTCGTTGTCCACTGTGTGGCGCTAAAGCAATCGATTCGGTTTCTTTTTTGCGTAAATTCATTTAGATGGTGACCAGAAAAATAATTTCGAAATTAAAGTAAACGCCCCTAACATTTCTTTTGTATAAATTTTGAGAAAAACTGTAAATCGCGATATTAAAAGTACTTCAAAATAGTCTACGTTGTTTTATTCGAAGATCTCCGTAGTTTGACTGATCGTTGCTGCCCCAAATACCATATATTTTTAATTCGTTATTTTAAAAAAATATTATTTCCTACAGAACTCTTCGACGATGAGCATTTTCATAGAGACTCAAGATCCATAGAAATGATCGTAGACCATCCGTTCTACTTCATGATAACTCTTCAACCGGACCTGTCCGATCCTTCGGATATGCACGAACTTTTTACAGGAGTTTATTATGGACCAGATCATTGAGACATGAATTTGAGAATACACTTAATAAGCATATTGGTTTGTTACGGATTTTTTTTTAATAATTAATAAACGCTTCATACTTAACGGATCCCCCAGTAGGATTTTCTCCTGTCCGGAAACACACACAATACACAAGCACAACGCCCAGACCACGACAAACATCTATATGGCCGATACAAATGTCTGTCGTGAGTAACAGCCAGTGCTATGACTGCTGTGCCAACACGTCGTCATATCGTCATAATATTATATATACACTATTACGATATCTTCCCGTACCCAATTTTAGTCAGAATTCGTAACTAGTCTGGTTTTTAGTCCTTGTGGGTCATCTCAACATGACTCGGATCGGAGAGCACGTTAATCTGTTGATCCCGGTTGTTACCATGTACACCTGATAGCGATCGTTACTCATAGTAAGGAATATATCCGCCAACCCGCATTGGAGCAGCGTGGTGGATTAAGTTCTAGTCCTTCCCCTACATGGGGAAAGAGGCCTATGCCCAGCAATGAGATGTTACAGACTGAGCCGTTAGCGCTAGCGTTAAGTGGTTAAAATAAATTATCTAAAGGCGTTTGATTGTCATAAGAATATTATACACAAATTTAAATTTTTACAACAATATGATTACATGAGAAAAAATGACCTATACTGTGCAGTTAATAAAAATAATAACAATAACCTTAAGATTACCAACTCCTAAAATAAATAACAATTACTAAAAAAATCATCAAAGAACAATAAACGCAATCAAACGTCAAATTGCTTTAAATAATGCTACAAAAGTAACAGTAATAGGCAACTAGAGGTCACGTGGCGGTCACGTGCCCACTATTGATAATATCGTCCTAATAATCGTCGCGATCCAAAGGGCTGAAATTACAGACTCCCAACCAATTACGACGCATTATTTGAACGAAATGAAAAGGTTATTGAAATGCATAATGGCCATGCAAATGAAGTTACTTACGATTTGTTCGGTTATTCCATCGAGTGATTCTCGGATTTATTTCTTTAGTCTTATGAACGATAATTCCGTGGATATATTTTGATATTTTTGTTCTTATTAAACATGTTCGACCGTTGCCTGAATACTTCAACATGTAAATATTTAATTTTAAGTCGTACGATTCGTTTTCGATTATTGAATTAAGTCATTTTTAAAAACGTGTTTTATTAACAAATTGGACATGCTGTGCTGTTTTACATCGTTCAGGACAAACGTTATGTTGACTCTTTCCAATAAACTAGGCAATTCATAAAGTGGCGATAACACTCATATATTCACTCTCGTGTGCTCTTCTTAACATTTATAAAAGAACAACTCATTCTTGATAAAATAACCCTATAAAACAACAAAAAATGAAATTTGAGAATTGAGAAATAATCCTAAGATTATCTAATCGAACAATAAATCAAAGAGAACTTTACAATACTCTAGCTTTATCTTCAAATTCAAATAATTTAAAGATTATTTTCACCCAACTTTAAATAAATCCATTCCGCGATCCTTTCCAATCCGCTTGCAGCGTCTATTTCTACGGAAATAATTGACCCCCAGGGGTATTCACCTGTCGGATGAGGAATGAGGATTTTCGAAAGAGCTACCCCCCATTCATTAATTTGAAATACGTGACAACATCGAATTATTATTGAGGATATATTTTATATTGACTATATTATATTTTAATGTACACATTTTCCCCTTCTCCTACGTATAGAAAGAGGCTTATTCCCAGCCGTGGAATGTTACAGACTGAATCGATAGCTCGAGTGTATTGTATATATAATTTTTATGTATATGTAGTTTTAAGAACTGTTGATCATGAAAGTGATATTTTCCACGAATAAACAGACTTCTAAGTCTTCTTTGCTAGTCTTAGAAGACTTAGAAGTCTGTTCAAGTATGACTGGTCAAGTATTTTTAGTGCTACAGTGGTAATAAAATATTGTAGCACATCGGCTGTTTAGTGTTTATATATGACCTTTTTTTATGTCACTAGGTCGGCAAACAAGCTTACGGCTCACCTGATGGTAAGCGATTACCGTAGCTTATAGACGCGTGCAACACCAGAAGCATCGCAAGCGCGTTGCCGACCCAATCCCCAATCCCCCAGGAGCTCTGGTCACCTTACTCACCAACAGGAACACAATACTGCTTGAAAACAGTATTATTTTACTGTGATCTTCTGTAAGGTCGAGGTACTACCCCAGTTGGGCTGCTCCATATTTTGAGCAGGAAATTCCTGCTGTGCCCTACCTCAGTTACAGGTATACCTCAGTATATGATAATATTTAATATACAAAAAAACGAGTATGTTTTAAACCACACAACTAAAGTAAAACATCTTACGCTTCTACAGTAATATACGAAACGTAACTCACTCTCTTTCTATCTTCACTAACTTATATGTCCCTCTCTTTCTATCTTCAATAACTTATATCTCCCTCTCTTTCTATCTTCACTAACTTATATCTCCCTCTCTTTCTATCTTCACTAACTTATATCTCCCTCTCTTTCTATCTTCACTAACTTATATCTCCCTCTCAACTTCCGTTCCTTAGTTTACTCCTCAATTTAAGAGTGCGTAAAGAAGTTTTACTTCGAAAATCCTCTAATATACGTCGTCCGTATACCAATATTAACACTTTGATAGTAATCTAATAATTCAGTTGCTTGCCTTACATTCAGGATAATATTTTTAAGCCATAACACACATATTTCACTACTTCGGCTGAAACTATTATAAAAAAAAAAACTATGGATAAAATAAACAAACTCGAGACAAGATAACTTAGCGGAATGCCTTAAAAAATATCAATTAAATGAACAGAATACCAAAAAAGTTAAAAATAAATAAATAATAATAAATAAACCCATCACACTCCCGTCTTGGATGTGTAGGATTTACTCCCGTGTAGTGGGTCATGGGGGTCCGGAAACACATAAAATACACAGGCACACACATCCAGACCACAACAAACATCTATATGGTCAATACAAATATCTGTCGATAGCGGGAATCGAACCCGCGACCGCCAGCGCAACAGACAGTGCTATGACCGCTGCGCCAACGCGTCGTCTAAAAACTTAATATAACGAAGTCGACTATTTGCTTTTGTTTAAAAAATATAGAGTCATCCCCTAAATATCATTAAAATTCTTAAAAAGGCAAGACATATAATCGTGGTAACATTCAGACTATACGATTGATAGTCTAATCTCATTCAAATCCCATCACCTAATTAAGTCATGGCGTCGTTTACACCCCGTACAATCCCTATGATATTATGCACCGCCCGCTCAGTATGCATGGCAATTTAAATTTTACAATATTCAAATGTCCATAATAACAATCACAAGCTATTATCAAGGCGTTTCTGAGCGGGCAGCGGTGGCACTAAATATGCAGATGAATCTGTATTATATCCGTATTATTT
The DNA here is from genome assembly GCF_905220565.1 of Melitaea cinxia. NCBI lineage: Eukaryota > Metazoa > Arthropoda > Insecta > Lepidoptera > Nymphalidae > Melitaea > Melitaea cinxia. The sequence goes on along the minus strand of NC_059397.1, from coordinate 1,072,766 downwards.
ACTCAATTATTCTACTATCTATATTTATACGATGATGCTACATATACTTTAAGAGACTAAAAATACAAACAAAAAAACGACCAATTACATCGACAAGTATACATCGATATATATAGAAAGTAATCAAATCAGCCTTTCGCAGTCCACTACTGGACATATCCTTATCCTGGATCCTGATATAGGTGTTGCTGTAGGTATCATCACATCAATAAAATAAAGTATTATTAGAGAATATATCCTTCTATACAGTTTCCATTTTCTGATCGTTATCTACTCTCTTCATCATACAGAAAAAGACATCCTCGAGCATAGTCTCAACATGGCGATTCATAATAGAGACACCGCCGTCGTTGAGAATATTTTCGAGATGTCAAAATAAAATTCGAATAGGTTGCTTTGCTTGGAAGGAGTAAGGTGGTGGTAATATAGATAATATTAAAAAATATATTTTTAAGAAAACGATTACGCATGTAAATAATGTAAGATTAATAATATATATTTATAATATTAAAAATATAATATTAATAAAAAAAAAAAAAAAAAAAAAAAAAACAGAAATTGTACCATAATTAGAATAAGAACCGGTCGGTGGACTCACATCTCTTTTGGAGACATTAAAAACATAGTCTAACTTGAACAGCGATGTTGCTGAGTAACGCCTACCTTGTAATAAAAAAAAAACAAATAAATAAAAATTGCATGTTTTTAGAATAAAAAAGGATATGGGTTCATAAGCCCGTCGATGTATATATATCACTTGTAAAAAAAAAAACTCTCTTCATCACTTCAGCCTATCGCAGTCCACTGCTGGACATAGGCATCCACAAGTTCGAGCCAAAAATGCGTGAACTCATGTATTTTGCCCATAGTCACTTCGCTGGGCAGGTGGGTTGATGACCGCAGGGCTGGCTTTGTCGCACCGAAGACACTGCTGCCCGTCTTCGGCCTGTGTATTTCAAAGCCAGCAGTCAGATGGTTATCCCGCCATCAGTCGGCTTTTTAAAAGTTCCAAGGTGGTAGTGGAACTGTATTATCCCTTAGTCGCCTCTTACGACACCCACGGAAGGGGGTGGCTATATTCTTTAATGCCGTAACCACACAGCATAGATCGTAAGTAGACGAACAAAATTAACAAACGCACTAGTCGTCACTACGATTTTCGAAGACTCCATTCGGTTTCTCTGGGATGCCATAATCAGATCCTGGATTCCTTACGTTGTACTTGTCGATGTAATTGAAGTCGATTTTTGTCGTTTGCTAGCTAATATTACTTTTCGATAAAAATTGAAATCCTTTTTTGAAACCTTTTTTGATCCTTTTTAGATATGCTTAAAAGTATCATTTTCGTAGTACGGCAGGCAACGTTTGGAAATAAGAGGTGTAGCAACTTTGGTAAAAAAGCCTTGAAACTTGAAAAGTAGTTATTACACCCAGAAAAATGTGGAAAAATTAATTATAAAATCAATTTAAGTTTAGGGAATTAGCTCCAACACAAACTTTAAGTTTTACATACATTATCTACAAATATAATAGTAATGAATATTTAATCTGTGATTTTTTACATCTATTATTATCTACTATTTTAGGAAGCGATGGAACATTTCAGAACATAACTATCCAAACAGTTTTGAAATCAGTATGTGAACTGAACACTCATAAGATTGTTATCTTAACGTATATTTTCCAAACATATTCTTGTAAATAAAACATCTGATATGCAAACCTCCAAACGAAAAGATTCACTAAAACGACAGTGTATGTACATTTGTTTGTCGTATCAGCCATCAGCGAAGCATCAACCGCATGTACATCAGGTAGTTAGGTACGGCGCGCAGAAAAATTGAACCCAGCGCGCCGTCCGACAGCGGGCCATTTGTTAATTCGTTGAAATATCGCGGCAGGCGACGGCTATTCATTATAAGCCTCGTTGTGCCACACGTGTGACTGTACCGTCGGCATTGACGATTTATTGCGTTGCATTCGGTTATATTTTAATAAAATTTTGAAAATTTTCATATTTTAAAACGCACGTAACGCTGTAATGAGCGTACATTCTGCTTGTAACCATTTGAGAGAACCGCGTGCAGTTTTTTACCTTTTTATTGAATGTTTGTTTGTATTAATTTTATACAACTATTTTTGAACTATGACACGATTTTTTATCATAAAAAATGATAGAATAATACAATGAAAAGTGAAAAAACAAACCACCAATCACAAGCGTTTATTTCGTTTCGAGATTTGAAAATGACGTTTGAAAGTACATAGAATTTAAGAATATTGAAACAATGGCACGTATTTCTGCGAACGGTATCGTGGATGCATTCACTCGTGCTAGGGTGACAGTGTGTCCATCTCTTACACGCATATGCATATTCGTATTTACCTCTCTATCGCACAAAGATTGAATTAGTCGTATTTCAGACCTAATTTTAGGAGCACTGTTAACAATTATTTATTTATTCCGTTTAAATAAATCAGTGGGATAAAAATCTCCTTGCCCATAACGAACACACGTTGTTTACTCGATGCGATTTCAGACTGTTTTTTTTAAAACTGAGTTTGTTGTTTCCGTATATGTAGGAGATTTTGTTTTTATCGAAAATTAAATTACGATCTATTTTATTATTGTAAAAAAACGTGATAATATTTCCTTATGTGATGATTAAGTAAAAATATGTTAAATCTTCTTACTATACAAATAAATAAAATTGGAGTGTTTGTAATATTAAAATAATCGCTTTTTACTTAATGCATATTAATGTATACACGGTACACATACCAAAATAACATTTTTTACTATATAGTCTGTCTGACTGTCTGTGTCTCTGTCGTCTGTTTGTTTCGGCTATTTGTATCTCTGAAACAGCTGGACCGATTTTATTTGGACTTTCACTGGCAGATAGCCGATATAGTAAGGGGTAACTTAATCTACTTTTATTTCAAAAATTTATTTATTGTGTAACTCTGCAAACTGAACAATAACATTTTTGTTAAATTCCACGTGGAAAAAATCACGGGCACAAATAGTCTTCTTATATAATTCTTCATTTAAATTTTTTAATTTTACTTACTTTACTTTATATTGAATAGCATCTGAGAGCTTGGAAGACTTTCACATTGGTAATAACATGTTAAACTAAACTATAATTAGTGTTTGCTCTTGTTCTAAACTAACATATCGTACAAAAAAAAAAAACTATTAGCGTCGGACCACGTCCTAATTTTACTAGGCAGTCACAGGACTGTCGATCTGTAGTTTGTATGACAAATCGACTGTGGTATTAATATAATTATAATGCATGTTTAACAAAAGCCATAAGCATCTTAAGCCCGTGGATGTAAATTAAAAAAAAAAAACATAACCTACATTCAAATACTCATTTTCATCAAAAACAAAAGAAAACATACTACTCAAACTCCAGTCCGATTTTGACCCCGCGTCGGTCAACGTCACGACAACCTTGAAATGTTCAAGCGCCTCTAACTTAACACCCATATTGTGGTAAAACTTTGTGTCGGGAATTTCGAAACAAAAGACATACCCACAAACGTCCATATAGCGAGAGAAAGAAAAGAGAGGAATATGTCTATTCAAGAAGACAACCATCTGAATGGCACATACAAATATAGATTGCTAGAACAAAAGCAATTTACTTGACATTTCCTAAAAATGTCGTTAATATTTTTCGACACCTAAAGTTTGATCATAAATGTTTTGTATATTTATTTAATAAATAGATTGTTTTTAATATTATTTTGTTGTATTTTATGGCCGATGGGAGAGAAGGTTTTAGAATGGCGACCACATGTCGGCAAAATGGGCACAGGCCGCCCAACCAGGCGGACTGATGGCCTTACGAAGACAGCGGGAAGCCGCTGGATTCAGAACGCGTAGGACCGGACGGAGTGGTGAACTATAGAGGAGATCTATTTCCAGCACTGTACCGATCAAGGCTGATGGGTACAGTGATAACACATCAACTACTTTTTTTGGTATCGCAAGGAAACCCCATTTACGTGTGATATCCAGGATGCCCGGGTAGGCATTCCTAGACCGTATGTCGGCTTCAGCACTTGAGGGTGCAATACCGACTTGCAGGAGCCTTCAGCCGCTTTAATTGGAGGGTCCCGGATCAGCAGGCAACAGGATCCCTCCAGTAACAGGCTGGCCTCGGCGAAAAGGCTAGACTTCTCCTCCATAGGGACTGTCCGGCTCACCTCTGAACAATCCGAACGACGCCATGTCTAGTAGGACCGGGTTCCCATCCCGGCCCGACACGGGCACAGGGGCGTTACTATAGGCGCATTAAGTAGCGCCACCTACGCACCCCCGTTCGCCGCCTGCGGACGGAGGCCTCGTCGGCAGCCTCCTCTCGCATCCGCTCGTCATTCTCCTTCTGGGAGATTACTGTCTCGCAGAAGGAGACCATCGCCTTCCAGGACTCGTCGTCGCCGAGTATCGCGGTGATGACGCTCGGCAGTGACAAGTCCCCTTCGAGGACTGTCGTCAGATCGTGACGCAGTGCCACCTATCTCGGGCACACCTCGAGGGTGTGCTGGGCCGAGTTCACCGCCGCGCCATAATCGTGACATCCAGTCGTCGGCTCCCTTTGGGCCGTCCGACACAAGTATTCACCAAAGCAGCCATGCCCGGTGAGTACATATTTCAATAACCAATGCACATACATTGGCTATAAAGTATGGTATATAACAAAAATATTATATATAGTACAATATATCAAATTCCCTCTCTATATATTGACGTCCTATTAACTACATACATACAAAATACTAGCTAGGTTGAATATACAATAGTGTTCATTTTCGATTATGTAATACGATTTAACATGTTTATAGTACATTATGCACTACATATGACACATACATGTAGACATATTATATCTTAGTTAATGTATGACACGTACTAACTCTACAGGGTCATAAGGTATTCACACAACTCCCTTTGCCTGTAATCGCGTTGTAATCCTGTCCTAGTGTCTCAAAATTTGTTAATCTTATATTGTTATATTTATTACTATTCAAATATTTAATAAAAATATTTTTTTTTTATCGTTTACAAGAACATGGGTATTGTAGTTGTACATGTTGCGCTGGCGTTAGTGGGTTCAATCCCCGCGCACGACAGACATTTGTATTGGCCATATAGATGTTTGTCATAATCTGGGTGTTTGTGCTTGTGTATTGTGTATGTTTCCGAACCCCCGACAGAAGAGAAAAAGCATCCTTCTTTTAAACATTACTATAATCCAAAATGAATTCTACCTTACGGTGTTCGTATTAAATATTAATTCTATATAAAATATACGAATAATCTCTCTTAAGTATTGGGTTCTTTTTAAAAATAATAAATACAAAAAGAAAATAATAATAATTAAAACAATTATTTAGTGTTTTCGAAAGTAACGAACGAAAAAAATATTTTTAATTTTTATCATATAGTAAAGATAACCTAATTTTATTTGTACGAGTATATGCAAAAATACTATCAATTTTAAGACCCGTACTTCCGACCAAATATAAATTAATTTTACAATCAATGTTAGTGTATTTTTCTTCTTTTATCCTAATTAATTATTTATGGCTTGATTCGACATTCTTCTAAACATTATCTGTAAGTGATTTATCTAAGTAACAATAAATAGCTATTTGTTATTTTTTTTTTATTGTTTGCAAATCATTCGACGGTAATACCAAATGTAATAAAACAATACAGCAGTCTTTAACTTTATTGTTACTTAGATAAATCACTTACAGATAATATTTGAAAAATGTCGAATCAAGCCATAAATAATACAAATCAAATATGCAATATGATTTACAAATACAACTCGCTTACAACAGAACTTTTAATAAAATCCAGTTAAAAGTTAACAAGCTCAACTCAACTGCATAGGTTCCGCTGGTTATTTTAAGTGGTCGAAATTTACCCGTGAACTAAACCGACTACGAGAAAACTTCGAATGAAAACAATCCTCGTTAATTCCATTAAGGACGAAAACTAGCTAACACTTCACACAATACTCTGATATTTAACTAAATATGTATTAAATAACAAATAAACATAGTTTATTTAGTAAATCTTGATTTTTATCAAGTTTGAAATTAGATACGCTTCAGTCTGTAATATCCCACTGCTATAGGTCTCTCTCCTCATATAGGAGAAGGATCACAGCTCCACCACGCTGCTCCAATGCGGGTTGGCGGAAATGACTTAAAAGTTGGATAATTTGGAACTAAGTCTTCTTATTAAATTTGTAATACATACGTTACATGTCTTCAAATTCCTGCTGATAGTCTGGATCAGCTAACTGAACAAGTATCATTACCACACAGGCTTGTGTCACTTATCAGGCTTGTCTACCACAAAAACAGATTTTATTCTAAAACAGATAGTCTTTTGACTGAGGTAGGGCACACCAAGAATTTTCTGCTCAAAATATGGAGCAAAACTAAACCAAAAAAATAATTACACATAAATATTCTCAAGATATGTAATTTTTTAACTGAATACTATTTTTAGCCGACTTCCAAAAAAGGAGGAGGTTCTCAATTCGACTGTATTTTTTTTTTTTTTTTTTTTTTTATGTATGTTACATCAGAACTTTTGACCGGGTAGACCGATTTCGACAAATTTTGTTTTAATCGAAAGGTGGTGTGTGCCAATTGGTCCCATTTAAATTTATTTGAGATCTAAAAACTACTTTTCGAGTTATATCCAATAATGCGTTTTTACTTGACGCTTTTTTCGTCGACCTACGTTGTATTATACCGCATAACTTTCTACTGGATGTACCAATTTTAATAATTCTTTTTTTGTTGGAAAGGGGATATTCCTAGTTTGGTACCATGATAAGGAAACCAGGATCTGATGATGGGATCCCAGAGAAATCGAGGGAAACTCTCGAAAATCCGCAATAACTTTTTACTAGGTGTACCGATTTTGATAATTTTTAATTTAATTGAAAGCTGATGTTTATCATGTGGTCACATATAAATTTTATTGAGATCTGATAACTGCTTTTTGAGTAATCTTTGATAACGCGTAGTTTCATGACTATTTTTTGTCGATCTACGTTGTATTACTTGTCGATGTAATTGAAGTCGGTTTTTTTTTCGTTTGCGAGCAAACACAATTATTTTGTACGATTTTATTTATTACTGTTATTAAATAAAAAATAATTGTGTTTGCAGGCAAACGAAGAAAAACCGACTTCAATTATATCGACAAGTAATACAACGTAGGTAGACGAAAAAATAGTCAAGTATTTACTTGTAGTATTACTTGCATTATCAAAGATTAATCCAAAATTTGTAATCAAGTCTCGATGTAATTTATATGTGACCACATGATAAACATCGGCTTTCGATTAAATTAAAAATTATCAAAATCGGTACACCCAGTAAAAAGTTATGCGGATTTTCGAGAGTTTCCTTCGATTTCTCTAGGATCCCATCATCAGATCCTGGTTTTCTTATCATGGTACCAAACTAGGGATATCTCTTTTCCAACAAAAAAAGAATTATCAAAATCGGTTCATAAACGACGGTGTTATCCCCGAACATACATTATACATACGGTCGAATTGAGTAACCTTCTCCTTTTTTTGAATTCGGTTAAAAATAACCGACAAGCCGTTGATTTCGTTTCAAATTAATCTGAAAAAGACTCACTCGATCAACTTGGCATCCAAATCAAACAATTTATTCATAATGAAAATATAACTATAACACTTCAACCACCGAAACTATCCCAGTACCTATCGCAGACTAACCGAATTAGGAATCCCGTGCGCTTACCAACTAAATAGTAAATCGTTATTAATTAAATGGATCGCAGACAGGACCGTCTGCATAGTTGATGTTTGTCTTTAAATACGCGCACTCGTGAAAAGTATCTCACAAACGGATGAGAGAAATGGATAAGTGCTTTTGAATTGTACTGTTGCAGTTAGAATTAAGAATAATCCGTGTTAAATTAGATATATCTTTCAGAAAGATATCATTGAATAATTAAGTGATCGTTTTAACAATCTAAAAGAGCACAGCTAAAGAAGCATATCTCAATTACTGAACTGCATTTCCACTTAGAAAATCACACAGCAATACTCATAATTATAACTAGCAAAAATTGCACACTTTGATTGCTCGAAATTCTCTAATGATTGCTATACTGCTAATATAGCTAAACTTCTCTTCAAAAAGGAATCCACAAGTGTTGAAGGAAAAAAATTGACTTTTTTAAAATCCCAATAATGCTTGGTCGCACTGTTAGCTGTTGAAGTACTTCTCCAGTGCAGATTTTTTGTATGATATTTTTTGCTATTACTTCATCTAACATTTCTAGATAATCTGTCAAGACCATTAGCGCGAATGAAAATACAAGGCAGATTCGGGTTTTGATACATAAAATCTAATACCAAAATCAAAAATATTTATCCAAATAGGTTTCAAAAGAATTATGAAGCGTGAATTTAAAATTATATAATTACACATTCCTTTTTTAAACATTTTTAATATAAAGTCACCACTGATTTGGAATGAATATTCTGTGGAACTGCAAAATTAAACCGTATACAAGTAAATGTGATATAACTTCTATGACTATGTACATCCAGGATATATGTATTCATATTGTTAAATACATACTAGTAAAACCCGCTATTATGATCACAAATTACATCGGTGGGACTGACGTAGAATGCAATCTGTCAACTTGTTAGCGACCACAAACATCGGGCGCTGTGTGGGATCGCAATCAGCGATTTTGTTTGATTTGTCATACGTCGCGTTTATGCGTGCTTTGTCGATTTTTCGTTAAAATTATACGTATTTAATGCGTCAGCGGAATTAGCGCTGCAATTGTGTTTTACGACTAAATGTTTGATTGACTTAAACTAGTTTAGCTATAGTTTTTTTTTTTTTTTTACGATTCAAAAACGAGAACGAGACGAGTCCTTTATTTGACATATTCTTTTTTATGTTTGTAGGAAAAGCCACCTCATAACTTTTTACTGGGTAAATACTGATTTTTTTTTTAAGTAAAACCTATTTAGGGGCATAATATTTTTACGAATGAAACGCAATAATAATATTAGCGTCACGAATGTGTGCAGTTTATGTCGAACAACAGAGCCACCTAGCGTGTACTATAGAAACTACAAATTAATCTTGTTACATTAATAACGAATGATGAATGACGAATGGTGACCATGGCGAAGACCCCAAGGGCAATGAGACCCTGGCCCAATAGGGCCAAAATGATGTGACCCCGGAGGCTAAGCCCTGGTGAAGAAAGCCCGGGTAAAGAGGGCAACCTCGAGACCCGTATCCAGACAGACCCTCGGGCCTGTCAGGAAGACCCACACACACACATTAATATCGATAGTATTACATTTCAAACTTACTAGATGGCGCTGGACGGGAATCTTAGTCTTTAGATTTGTATAAATATAAACGAGACTTAAAAATTAGTTTGCAAAAGAAGTTTCGCTTCTTACATGTGTACTTTGTACGCACGCACTTTTTTTTTCGGAACCATGCAATTGTTTATTTCGTGTAGTTTTTGAGTTGTCTCTAAAAATGTATATTACACTATACTGGTCTACGTAAAAAAACGGTTTTGTTTTTTAATCATTTATTATTTTACTTTTTGATGAAGTAGTCTAACGCCCACAAAAGAGCGCAAGCAGTAAACCTCAAAATCATTCGTAAAACGTTCTAAACAAAACGTGACTAAATTTTGTACTATAGAATAATATTACAACAGATCAAAAATCCATCAATAAATAACCAATTGTTCACTGCACAAACGCGACTCGTTTAATTCAATTACAATTAACTGAACATCGACGCAATTAATAACGAAAGTAAATAAATTTGAGCGGCGCATTAAAAACTCAATCAGACGCGTTAAAGAGGTCTACGTGGACGTGCTACAAATTATTTCTTTTAAGGTTTACCTTCCAGCTGATTTATAGCACAGAATATAAAATCATATAAACAAAATCGATAAAAAATAACTATAGACATTTATTGTAAGCAGCTTATTTTATGACAATGAGTTTTTATTAAATTACTTTATTAAGTAATGTACTATAAATAAATAAATATATAAATAAATAGAAAGTAAAATTTAATTTATTTAAACAGCATGCTTAAGAATGCATTAAATGTGTAAAAAAGCTTTCATTTCCTTCTTTAGTAAATGACAATGAAATAGAGTATTTTTTCTTTTATACTCCTACGAAGATTTGAATTTTTAGTATAATAGTAGAAACTCAACTCAACTACTAACTCAAACTCTACCACTACTCAAACTCAAAATAACATGAATTGGTATAAATCTTTAAAAATGTCATATTTTTAAATACCATTCACAGATATTATAAAAAATATAATTTAAATTATAATTAAATTATAATTTTATTTCTATATTTAATTTTTTTATTTAATAAAAACATAAGCACAAAAAGCGCTAACAACGCTGCGCAGCGCGGCAGTAAAACATCAATGGTTGGTCAGCATAACGTGTTAAGCGACTATGCAGCGCACGTAGCGCGCCATTCAAAAAGCGGGAAATAGCACCAATTATAATTTGCGAAATCAAATGAAGCGCATTTGTGGTGAACACGCGTGCATAATGATATTATCGTTGTTTTGACGGGTTTCTATAATTTTTTCAGTCGTACTAATAATCATTACAGCCTATACAGTCCACTGCTGGACATAGGCCTCCACAAGTTTACGCCAAAAATAACGTGAACTCATGTGTTTTGCCCATAGTCACCACGCTGGGCAGGCGGGTTGGTGACCGCAGGGCTGGCTTTGTCGCACCGAAGACGCTGCTGCCCGTCTTCGGCCTGTGTATTTTAAAGCCAGCAGTTGGATGGTTATCCCGCCACCGGTCGGCTTTTTAATTTCCGAGGTGGTAGCGAAACTGTGTTATCCCTTAGTCGCCTCTTACGACACCCACGGGAAGAGAGGGGGTGGCTATATTCTTTAGTACCGTAGCCACACAGTACATACACAGTACTAATAATATAAAAAAATATATGTATAACACGTGGTTCAATAAGTCCCGAGACTAAGTACTAAAAAAAGGTCTTTTTTATAAAATTAATTTTTATTCATCAACATAGTCTCCTCCAAGAGCGATACAGTCCCTCCAACGCTTTTCTAACTTTTCTATCCCATGTGTGTAGAACGATTTGTCTTTGGCTTCAAAATAAGCCTCCGTTGCTGCGATAACTTCACTATTTGAGTCAAATTTCTTACCCTGAAGCATTTTTTTGAGGTCTGCAAACAGCCAGTAATCGCTGGGGGCCAAGTCTGGCAAATAAGGGGATGAGGAAGCAATTCGAAGCCCAATTCGTTAATTTTGGCCATCGTTCTCACGGACTTGTGACAAGGCGCGTTATCCTGGTGAAACACCACTTTCTTTTTTTTCATGTGAGGCCGTTTATCCGCAATTTCGTACTTCAATCGCTCCAATAAGCACATGTAATAGTCACTATTTATATTTTGCCCCTTTTCAAGGTAGTCGATGAAAAGTATTCCATGCGCATCCCAAAACATAGACGCCATAACCTTACCGGCCGATTTCTGAGTCTTTGGACGCTTCGGGCGGCTTTCACCAGCCGCTCTCCACTCCGCTGCCTGCCGATTGGATTCCGGAGTGAAATGGTATATCCAGGTTTCATCCATTGTTACATACCGACGTAAAAAATCCTTTTTATTATGATTCATCAGCGCCAAACATCGCATTGAATCATTGATACGTTGTTCCTTTTGATTAATTGTAAGCAAACGCGGCACCCACTTAGAAAAAAAGCTTTTTCATGGCCAAATTTTTATGTAAAATAGTGAAAACACTACCAGCTAAAATCTTCACTATCTCGGCTATCTCTCGCACTTTTACCTTCCGATCTTCCAATACGATTTTGAGGACTTGGTAAATATTTTGTTGAGTCACTGCTTCATTTGGACGACCTGAGCGTTCCCCATCATTGGTGTCCATGCGACCGCGTTTGAAGTCGGCATACCACCGACAAATGGTTGCTTTAGAGGGAGCTGATCCTGCATAACATTTTATAAGCCATTGCTGTGCTTCAACGGTATTTTTTCCCATTAAAAAACAATGTTTTATCAACACGCGAAACTCGTTTTTTTTCCATTGTATCGAAATTACAACCGTAGCGTCACTTAAATGTTTCAAAATCAATAATTTTATTGTTCCATTTTTAAAAATTTGACACATATTCTTGTATTGATAGCCAGTACTTTTTAAAAATCAAAAGAGTTTTTAATATATACGCCATTTCCAGGTTAGTCTCGGGACTTATTGAACGATCTAGTATATTAGTCATCAAACATTAAAAAAAAATAGGAACATTCTATTAACTGCTTGCCAAATAATATTTAAAAATTAAAATAGAAAGAATTGTTAACAGAATGGTACTTAACAACGACCTTCAAAAATGTAAAGATTAAATCTAAAGTCGATTTTCACTATTTAAATAAAAATAAAAAAGCATTCAATCAATCAAAATACCCTCATAAAAAACCACCCTTAATAATTTTTTATCGAAAATAAATCGAATATCTTATCGATAGCCAGTTATCGATAATATATGCCCGACACGTGACTTCTCACGCGACCCCCGTTCCGATACATCGCTTTATTTACGTTGCAACTTAATCCGGTACTCTGAACGTTGTTTATTTATGTATTGTGATGTCACTGTACATTTTGTCGTATTATATTTGTTTCTTTGTCTGTTTGAGTGTCGTTATATGTATTTATGTTATACATCCTAGATCGTAAATTATGTAAATGTATTTAACAATAAATGATTTGCTCAATATTGTCAATTACTAATGAATAATATTAGATGACATATACCAAGTTAGAAATTGTGTAGGCACATAAAATTAAATTATACGAATAAATAAATAATTAAATAAGCCTTAACAAATGAAATAAGGGATATATTATATTTTTTTATTTTAATAATCTAACTAATGAAGATTGTAATTAAATTCCTTCTAAAATCCATAGAAGCGGAGAAGTAATAATACTATGCTAACCAAATATATTACGACTAATAAAATGGCGCAAAGGTCACAGTACTGGTTTATGGCTGTTGTCCTGGCGGTTGCGGGTTCGATCCCCGAACATGACAAACATTTGTATTAGCCATACAGATGTTTGCCGTGATCTGGGTGTTTGTGCAGTCCTTGTGGCTCTTCCCAGAGTGACTCGGAGAGCACGTTAAGCCGTCGGTCCCGGTTGTAATCATGTACACCTGATAGCGGTCATTACTCATAGAACCCCGCCTCTCATATCGACCTCGAGTTCAAGCGCCTGGCGGACCAAGAACAGTTCACCGCTAACAGCGAGCACGCTTTTAATATCTTCACGGACGACAGCAAGATTCAGGGCAAAGTGGGCGCGGCGTTGTCCGTATGGGCCGGCGCCGCCGAAACCAAAACCCTCAAGCTTGCTTTGCCGTCCTATTGTACGGTCTACCAGGCGGAACTCTTGGCGATATGTCGGGCGGCACGGATGGCCGCGGACACCTTGGCTGGATCAGTCGGGATCTACTCCGACTCCTTGTCGGCATTGCTCACGCTGGAGAACCCGGTAGACCCCCATCCCCTGGCCGTTGAAGCGCGGGAACACCTGCGAAGGGCTCTGCTCCGGGACAAACGTGTTAGTTTGTTCTGGATCAAAGCCCACGCAGGGCTAGAGGGCAATGAGCGTGCCGACCATCTGGCCAAGGAGGCTGCGCTGAAGTCTAAACGCGCTTTTGACTGTGACAGCTGCCCGGTTTCGTTCATCAGGCAGAGCATTCGTATGCAATCGCTTGATGAATGGAACCAGCAGTATCGGGCCGGCGAAACGGCCGGTGTCACCAGGGTGTTCTTCCCTGACGCGATAGACGCATACAGAATCACGAGCAAAATAGGGGTGGACTGGTTCGTCACCCAGGCGTTGACGGGGCATGGCGGATTCTCCGAATACTTGTACCGCTTCAAGTGTAAGGAGAGTCCGTCGTGCGTCTGCGACCCTGGGTGTTCCGAGTCCGTCCTCCACGTCCTCCTGGAGTGTCCAACATTTGCCTACGAGAGGCTAAGTTTAGAATATGAAACAGGCGAAGAAAGGAACTAATAATTAAAAATAAGCAAAACAGAGAACTGTTCCTACAGTATTGCAAGAAAATAGTAAAAGCTGTAAATATAAGAAATAAGACCTAGAAAATTGTGTTTTCTAAATATAATTGTATATTAAGTATAACATAAGTAAATAAGATTTGTAAGTAGGAATAGAATAAGAGATTAGAATAGCTTCCAAATGTAAAATTAGTTTAATTTTTATTAGAAGTAGTAATAAGTAGGTAAGAAAACCTATGAATGTACAACTAGTGTAATAAAGTAAAATAGTATTAAGAAAACTTGTAAATAAAATTATTGTACCCAAACCCCACTCATTTCCCAAGTGTTTATTAGTTTTAGTAACATAGTAAGAAATAGAATAGATGGGAACCCACCCAGTGTGTGAATGTGGACAGAATGAAAGAAAGAACTAGTATGATGAATGAAAGTACGAGAGGAATAAATGCGAGAACTGGTATGTTTGAGTAGATTAGGACAGCCTCACACCCAAGTGTGGGGGGGGGTCTAGATAAAAAAAAAAAAAAAAAAATACTCATAGAAGGGAATATATCCGCCAACCCGCATTGGAGCAGCTTGGTGGATTAATCTCTGATACTTCTCCTACATGGACAAAGCGGCCTATCCCCACCATTGGGACATTACAGGCTGCAGCGAGTTTAGCGAATACTCAAATAATTGTGTTTGACGGAAAAAATCAACTTCAAAAAAGGAGCTGTTACCTAAATAAAGCTAGTTTCAATTTTGAAGTCGGTTAACAAAAAAACATAAAGAAAAGAAACTATTCATAGTATTTTCTCCTCTACCTGCATCTTTATTGATCTCTTTACAAAAGAAAACGTCAGAACCAGTCGCAAATAGATACAACTAAGATGTTTCCGATGGCGGGCATTTCTCTCAAATAAAAAGGCTCAGTTATCAATTCTCTATATCGCGAGATGAGTTCCCATAACGATGGCAATACAGGGCCCTCCGTGCTTGCGCCTTCTTTGATGGTGCGGTGCAAGTTGTAAGCTTATGTATTAGCTTTTTTAAGTTATCTATACTAATTTTTTTATAGCAAAATTGTATTTAATTTTTTTTTTTTTATAAGTATCTGAAAGTGCTCTATAGGTATATGTGTATTATCGTCGATTCTCTTTAAAAAACAAAAATAATATATTACTTTCTGAGCGCCATTTCTAGTGTCTGATCTTATCTCCGATAAATCTAAGTTAATTATCATTATTAATACATAAATAACGTTTTGTTTGAACTAGCCAAACAAGACGTTACCAGCTCATTGCGCGCGTTCCACTAATGTTAGATGATTTGAAATTGAACAAAATGTTCAATATTTAGTATCTGTTGGAGGTTATCTGTGGTTATTAGTAGAAACTTGACAGGTTTATGCGTTATCATTTTATTATTTCAAATTTCGTGTGTATTGTACGGTTAAAATAAAAAATAGTTTATTAAACATTATACAAAACTATTATTTATATTTCAATGTACTGTTTGTTTTCCAGTGAAATATAAATAAATAAATAATTTTTATTTTATTTTTATTTAAAAGTTATTAAATTTAATGTTAAAAAATGTTATTTAATATTAAATTAGAACATTTATTGCTCTGTACTATAAATTATAAAAGGAGACTCATATTAATAAACTTGATGTGTTGATATTTTTACTGAATCTTTAAAATATTATTCAACCATTTAATTTATATAATTGAGTTTGCTTGCAAACGAAAAAAAAACTGACTTGAAATACATAAACCAGTAATAAAACGTTGATGGATGAAAAAATAGTCAAGAAAATACGCATTGTCAGAGATAACTCAAAAATAGCTTGGCAAATCTCGATTTCATTTAAATAAAACTAAAGGACAAGGATCACCTATCTATTAAAAAAAGAATCATTAAAATCGGTCTACCCAGTAAATAGTTCTTAGATAACACATAAAAAATACAATTGAATTGAGAACCTCCTCCTTTTTTAGGGTCGGTTAATACAGTATATATAGCTAACACGCCGAATAAATACGAAGCATACCTTTAATCCTAATAAACGAACCCGCTCCGGGGTTTCCGAATGTATGTCTAAATTTAGCTTGATTCAACTGTGACCAGAGCAGAATTAGCGCTGAAATAGTGATATTTCCCGCAGCACACACTGTTTTATAATTTTCCCAGAGGGAACGGCTATCGTTATGTGATGACACTTATTTGGGTTGTAATAGATATTGTCGTTTTACTGCTTTACTTTTTAACTTAAAAAACTATTCCTGTACATTTCACATATTGCAAATAAAAATCCTCAACCCTCTCAAATCCATCACCTACACTGAGGAAGAGGCCTTTGCCCAGAAGTGAGATATTACAGACTGAATCGAAATAAAAATGGTTCCGTACATTTTACTATGACTCAAAAATTCTCTGGAAGAAATTGCTCTTCAGGTGATAAGACCACCTTTCATCATTACAACCTATACAGTCCACTGCTGGACATAGGCCTCCACAAGTTTACGCCAAAAATAACGTGAACTCATGTGTTTTGCCCATAGTCACCACGCTGGGCAGGCGGGTTGGTGACCGCAGTACTGGCTTTGTCGCACCGAAGACGCTGCTGCCCGTCTTCGGCCTGTGTATTTCAAAGACAGCAGTTGGATGATTATCCCGCCATCGGTCGGCTTCTTAAGTTCCAAGGTGGTTGTGGAACCTTGTTACACAACCACCTACCACCTACATTAGTAAGGAGTAAGCTAGAATATGGAACGCTCATTTGGAACCCGAACTACCAGACCCATAAAGATAGATTGGAAAGTATACAGAGACGGTTTACGCAATTTTATTCTATTGGACAGGACAAAAGAATGCCCTACTACTCACGGCTAAATAAGTTTCGGTTAAACTCACTCTCTAACCGGCGCAAGCTACTTGATATGGTATTCTTACACAAACTAGTGAATGGAACTGTGGATAATTCAGAACTCCTAAGCAAAATTTCAATTAACGTTCCCTCTCGCATACCACGATATCCCCTTTCACTATTTGCTTATAAAACCCAGAGAACAAACCTCGGTTATTATTCCCTCATCCCTAGACTGAGTAGGCTCTACAGAGAATTTACAGTTAAAAACAAGTCATTAGACATCTTTGCAGATAACTTAGCTGTATTTAAAAAGAAACTATTAAAGTCATTTGATTCCTCAAATCAAAAGTTATGTAGCACTAATATTAACTTATCTTAATTTATAATAGTAATAGTTATGTATTTAGTTCTTTATTTTGTATGTATTTTTTTTAAATTTAAATCCTATATGTTTAAAATCTTTTGATGCTGATGACTCAATTGTCTAAAGCGCATGCTGTAACTACCTTTAAGAGGAATTATATGTATATACTTAATACCTTTGCATATATCTAATTGTAAATTTTTTAAACATGCAATTCTGTTGGTGGTTCTAATTAAATAAATAAATAAATAAATAAATCCCTTAGTCGCCTCTTACGACACCCACGGGAAGAGAGGGGGTGGCTAAATTCTTTAGTGCCGTAGCCACACAGCACCACCTTTGCACATCTTTATTATCATCTTCTTCAACTTTGTTTATTTATTTTTTATTTGTATTTTGTCTGTATACAGTTAATTTATTAGTTTTATGTACTACATAAATAAATAAATAAATAAATATCTATGTAACTATATAAATGTAACTGAACTATCTATTTCGGCACTCTATTTTGTATGAAATACTGCCAACATTCTTGACACCATTACACGCGGACATGATATGTACTATATATAACTGAGGTAGGGTAGAGCAGGAAATTTCCTGCACAAAATACGGAGTAACTCGACTGGGACAGTACCTCGACCTTACAGAAGATCACAGCTAAATAATACTGTTTTCAAGCAGTGTTGTGTTTCTGTCGGAGAATAAAGTGACCTGAGCTCCTGAGAGGAATTGGGGATAGGGTCGCAAACGCACTTGCGATGTTTCTGGCATTGCAGACGTCTATAAGCTACGGTAATCGCTCATTATCAGGTGAGCCGTACGCTTGTTTGCCAACCTTGATGTATATTTAAAAAAAAAAAAAAACGATCTGTCAATATTTAGTTCTTAAGTTGTGAAATGTGATTGGATATATTGATCAAATTAAAATAAAAGATATATAAATTTTCTAATTATTAATTAACACAATCTTCTAAAACTCTTTCTCTTACAACTTGCGCCGCAGACGAAGCTTTAAGACGGTCATTTAGCCGTAATAATCGGGCAGTGCGGATTGAAAGAAACAAGGCAGACGCTTTTTATTATACCCCTCACGTGTAATTGGAAATGCTTCAAAAAACGTGTTATTCTCTCGAGTATTTTTTGATAAAGGTTTTTTCTTCACGACGACAAATTAGTTTCGTTTATTTTTATTTTAGTAATTTAATGTAATAGCGCTTTAAATAAGAATTATAATGGAACTACTGCGTATGGCAAGTATGCACTATTTACTGAGGTAGGGGGGAGCAAGAAATATCCTACTCAAAATTTGGACCAGTCCGACTGGGAAAGTAATAAATTTTCTGTTCTTCATTATAGAAAATTGTCTAGAGATGTAAAATAAGATATCCACGAATGTGTAGTCGAGCAGCGTGATTGACTAGGCTTTAACTCTCGCCACAGAGAAGATACGTATGCCGTGTATGAGTAGGCCTTAAAACCTCCTTATCTAGAGAACTTTGATGCTCAAAAGCCGAATTATCACTGGCTGTTACATCCTTCTGCTCTATAAGACTTATTATAGTAGTATCTACCACAAACCTGAAATAGAAACAGTGTGTGTTCTCCTACATGGAGAAACGCCTTTGCCCAACAGTGGGATGTAACAGGCTGCATCGTAACAGTACATTATCATATTAATTATAAAAATAAATGATACAAAAATATAATCTTCAAAGCTAAAATCGTTAAATCTGACGAATAAACAGCGACTACCAAAATGCTCCACTCAAAGCAATTCCATTATCTCAGTATGCAATCAAAGTTCTCACACTAGATGATCCCCATAGATTCGATTAAAATCTCGCCTTGCACTTTCTAACTGTTCGCCTCGGTAAGTGGATTCATACAACTTGCTGAAGATTTCCTTTTGAAGATTTAATGAACCTCTCTTGAATGTATGCGTCGCGGTTGATCGGGATTCTTTTGTTAAACTTAAATCACGAATTGGAACGAATTGATTCATATGGTTACAGAAATTAGAAAGCATGTAAGCTTCATTTTTAAATTTAACCTGTTAATCAAAATAAATATTATAATAATTTCTGTATCTTTTGGAAAAAATATATCATAACACATGCTAGCTCGTGACCAGAGCTCGTGGGGGTATTGGAAGTAGAGTTGGCAACACACTTGCGATTATTTTAGTGTTGCAGTCGTCTTAAGCTACAGTAATCGCTGTCATGTGAGCTTACGGCCTACGCTTGTTTGCCTATATACATATAGTTTTATAAAAATACTGTAAGCAAAACCGAACCAAAGAGATTCATAAACACATACGCTATATACACATTATAAATAAAATTATAAGAATCATAATCCCATACATAAAAAGAAATATATCTTACATCAAGATAAGACAAATCAGTCGAAAGAAAATTCTAAAGACCAATTCGGTACAAAGCTAATTCAACACCCTTATAATAAGCCCAGTGACGCGTGAGAGTCGACGGCAGCAATACCCAGGCTCTTTGAATGGGTCAATTGACTGTGGAGACGCCCCCGACGTTTAAGGGAATTTGAATTGTGTAATGACCTATCAAAAGATACGTTTACTTAGAAGGTAGGTTAGTTGAAGGTATTCATTACTAATAGCAGTATATAATTCTACCTTTGAATGCTAAGGTGTTGTTTCTATAAATTTAAATTAAATATTTTATTATATAATTATAGTGGGAACTTTTACAGATTGTACTTTGGGGAGTGTGCCCTGCAGCTGCACGAGCTCATACCCCCATCTCCTTTCTTCCATCGGACTTCCAAACGCACTGCAGGCATTCATCTCTACCTGATTGATATACCCTTCATACGTACAAAGTACTTCGAATCATCTCTTTTAATGCGCACGGCCAAGCAGTGGAATTCCCTGCCGGCGTCTGTATTTCCGAGTTCATACAACCCGAACATGTTTAAAGCGCGAACGAACAGGCTTCTTCTGGGCGAGCTCACTCCATCTTCGACCTTGTCCCTGCTCTAGAGCTAGACTGGGGTCAAGAGCCACCCCCTCCCTTCCCATGGGTGTCGTAAGAGGCGACTAAGGGATAACACAGTTCCACTACCTCCTTGGAACCTAAAAAGCCGACCGGTGGCGAGATAACCATTCAACTGCTGGCTTTGAAATACAAGGGCCGAATACGGGCAGCGGCGTCTTCCGTGCGACAAAGCCAGCCCTGCGGTCACCAACCCGCCTGCCCAGCGTGGTGACTATGGGCAGAGCACATGAGTTCACGTTATTTTTGGCGTAAACTTGTGGAGGCCTATGTCCAGCAGTGGACTGTATTAGCTGTAATGATGATGATGATGATGATGAATAATAGAAAGTATATTTTTACAAAAATACAAATTCTAGTAGACAAAGCCATTATTTTGTTGCACTAAACTATTTTATATAATGTTTTAACTTATGTAAGGCATAGCGGGATATATCCTGCTTAAAAGCTCGACTGGGGCAGTACCTCGACCTCACAGAAGATCACAGCTAAATACTGTTTTCAAAAAGTGTTGTGTTGCTGTGGTAAGAAAGGAGAGCAAAGCTGCTGTGGAGATTGGGGGTAGAGTTAGTAACGCGCTTGCGATGGTTCTAATGTTGCAGGTGTATATAAGCTACTAAAATCGCTTACTCCTTTTTTCCGACTTTATTGTACAAAAAAATGTAAGAGATTGTCACGCAATCTTCCAGATTAGATTAGATTGAGATCTTAGTTTGTGATTCTTAGATATATTATCGCGTAAAAAACCGTTTCTTTATTCGCAATATACAATTGATAACAATAGTAACCAAAAAATACACTATTTGAATAATTTTGTTTCTATCTAATTCAGTATATATCGGTAACAAGACCTCGAAATAACAGGGCGAGTAAAAGCAAACACGTCTTACGTAGAGAAAGATATTCAGCATAAGTTAAGTAAAATTTGTTCCGAGGGTCCGTATTTGAGACACTCGAAGAGCGGATTTGAATGTTGAAGAAGTCTTAAAATTAACATAAACTGGTATTTGCGCCTAAAGTTCCCGTTGAATTATTTGTAAGACGTCTCCGTGTCACCCTGACAATGATCGTTAGGTGGATAGGCGTTGTTTAAAATAACAAAGAAGTGCCATTATATTTATCATTGTACATGCAATTTAACTTCTTCTTGGGTAACTTTAAGTTGATTTGATATTTTTAAATTATATTTTATTTGTTATTTGATATAATATTAAGTAATTTTTAATAACAACCAACTACTTTAAACGTTAGGTTAGTTTGCTGGCTTTGAAATACACAGGTCGAAGACAGACCCAGCCCTACGGTCACCAACTCGTCTGTTCATCGTGGTGACTATGGGCAAAACACGTGAGTTCACGCCATTTTTGGCGCGAACTTGTGGAGGTCTATGTCCAGCAGTGTATAATATTAGTATATATTTATTTCATATTTTTGGCAAAAGTTAAATTTTGCTCATTGTTTTAATAACACACTTATATAAGATATACATGAACCGAATAATGGAATTAAAATAATGGAGTTTTTTTAATCATTAACATGTATTTCTCTTAATAAAGATTAAAACAATAAGCAAAATAACCATCTGTGCTCTTTTAACATGAAAAAAGCCATTAAAATAATAAATAACTGACTTCTAATAATAACTTATATGAAGACTAATCAAGAAGACTGAATGCAGATTTCCTCATATTCAACAAAGAACACTTCGTAAGGTACTAATTGCTAAACTGATTTACTAAGTCGACTATTGACAATTCCGTATATTCCTGATTGTAGCGTCGCTTCACAGAATCATTACATCTATAACACGAACCCTTAATATTTGGTTACGTTTTAATTACATTAATTCTGATTTTGATACAAACTTTGTTAGAGGGATTTGCTGGTACTTTACACGCGTGAAATTTTCAACGGTTTTTAACCGACTTCCAAAAAAGGAGGAGGTTCTCAATTGGATATGTTACCTCAGAACTTTTGACTGGGTAGAGCAATTTTAATGATTTTGGTTTTGATCGTTAGTTACATTTAAATTTAATTGAGATCTAACTGGTACTTTTTGAGTTACGTGTAATAATGCGTAATTGCTTGACTATTATTTCGCCGACCTACGTTGTATTATACCGTATAACTTTTCACTGTGTATATCGATTTTGATGATTCTTATTTTAATCGAAAGCTGATGCTTTTCTTCTGGTTCTGTTTAAATTATATCGAGATCTAATCACTACTTTTTATTAATCTTTGATAACGCGCATTTACTTGACTATTTTGTGTGTACTTAGATTGTATTACTTCTCGATGTAATTAATGTTGGGTTTTTTTTTCGTATGCAAGCAAAAACAATTGTACCATAACTATAACGAAATAACTTCAACTTTACAGAAAATCACGGCCAAATATTAATATTCTTAAGTAGTGTTATAATCACGTGGTAAATAACCAGAGCTCCTAGTGTACGCTGTCTTGACAGTGGGGGTAGAGTTGACAATGAGGTTGCGATGACCACGGTATTGCAAATGTCCAGAGACTACAGTAACCGCTCGCCATCAGTCGGACCGGATGCTTAATTTCTACTCAACAAAAACGTTATAAAAATACTAAAAAATGAAGAATGAAACATTGAAGCATTTAAAATTAAATTATACAACTTAGAAACAACAAATACAATTCAACCTTCAATCGAAACGAAACACCACATCTCTCCCATAGTATTATGTTTTACAGTTAACAATGGTCTCAAGTGTATGTAAACATGAGGCCCTGTACACATAGAGCTACACTTGATTGTACCACGGAGATGATTATCAAAGTTATACCGAGGCAATTGGCGCGCAATATTTGCATACGCCCAGGGGCTGAGATGACGGAAACACAGACGTGTTACTTATGCAAACTTTAATTTTACTATCATTTTGATATCAACGCCACATAGATGGGTTCTAATTTTCTTGTGTGAGTAATTCCTTTGTAACTAGAACTGGTGATGACGCTATATTGAAACTAAATTAGGTTAAAAGGACTGAAATATTAAGTGTGGAGATAGTAATATGTTTCTTTAGCCTTTTCAACTCAATATTGATACGTACATAATATTTTAAGCTGAATAATCTGTATGGGTTTAACCTGTAAAAAGTAAATTAATAATTGTGTTTGCAACAAACGAAGAAAAACCGACTTCAATTATATCGACAAGTAATACAACGTAGGTAGACGAAAAAATAGTCTAGTAAATACGCATTATCAAAGATTACTCCAAATGTTGTAATCATATCTCGATGAAATTTAAATGTAACCAAATGATAAACATGGGTTTTCGATTAAATTAAAAAATCATGAAAATCGGTACAACCAGTACCAGTACAGTCAATTTCACTATATATATATATATATATATATGGTCAAATTGAGTAAACTCCTCCTTTTTTTGGAGTTGGTTAAAAATAGTATAGAATTTGTTACAGCTGAACATAGTTTTTTCTTTTTTCTTTTTGATCTGATGCATCACTCGGATCATTACGAATGGCTACGTAAAGATAATACCTCAGAGTATATCCAAAGAGGTTTACTTGCCAAATTGGATTCATCAGCATTAAGAGGTATACTAACAACTCACTACTACTACTAACTACCTACTCAACTAACTTCTTTTTTGAAGTCGGTTAAAAAGTATTAGAAGCTACAGTATGACATTAATAACGTTTCGAAACTAAAAATATTTAAAAATAACGTTAAAGAAAAGAAAAATATGGTTTTAAGCCTTTTAACTCGGAATCAAAACATAAATATTTTAAGCTGAATAAATTATTTTCAAGTCTTATATAAATTATGGTATAGCAATACACTCAACTGCAATACACTCGATTGACGTCGATGCCTCGTCCCCCCCAGTACAACGTCTTAAAGACATTCTCCAGCACAGTGGTAAATAGTCTCAGCGACTTTACACCATCCTATCTTTTCCTACGATGAAGAAAAATGGGTCTCATTCGCTGCTCTTGGATATGGACGTTCATCGTCGCCGCGTCGTACATACACCTCAGATTATATTGGCAGTCGATATGACATGTCTGCAGAGAATGCTGGACAGCCAAGGTCTCGACAGAGTCAAAGGCTTCTCGTTTTCCAAAAACGCCATACACAGAGGCTGATTATACTCTTCAGTCAGACGACATGTAAAAACTGTTAATATATTTTGTACCGTACAATCAGTTCAGTCTGGTAGAGATGCATTTTAAAATAATAAGTATTTAATTTTCCCTTTTAAACTTATTCTGTCGATCTCATTTGATTCCTGATTTATTCGTTAAAATTTCATTGATTTGGTCCATTGCACATAAATTGCTTTTGACTCATTGGAAAAAGCGACTTTTCCTTTTTTTGGTGTTTTTTATCAGCTGTCAATATGTAAATTGCCTTCTGTCCGTTTACTTATATACGCAATTACACACAGCTGTCGTGTATATGAAAATAAATACAGTAAATTATATTTTAACATATACGAAAGTAGATTAAGGTTTATTATTTCTTATTAAATTATATTTTATATATCTTAACTAGCTTTTGTCCGCGACTTCGTCCGCGTGGAACAGTTTCTTTGGGGTAACTGGGGAAGCTCTCAAAAGGAAAAAAAAAACGATTTTGAAACATTCTTCATTGGTGCTCCGCTCCTATTCGTCTTAGCCTAATAATATATAGCCTATAGCCTTCCTCGATAAATGGGCTATCTAACACTGAAAGAATTTTTCAAATTAGACCACTAGTTCCTGAGATTAGGGCGTTCAAAAAAACAAACTCTTCAGCTTTATAATGTTAGTATAGATAATATAAAAGTGTCCGTAATACCCTTAGTACATTTAAGAAGTTAATTTTTTATAGTACCGAACTATAGGTACAGGAGAAGTGAGGGATAGAAAGAGTCTCCATAAAAAAAAAATTTTTACTACTATCATCATCAACTGTCGATATCGTGTTACATATATATACATCATAACAATATTATTTTGACAAGAATACAAAAAGCTAACACTAAAACGTTGATCGAATCACCGTCATACTCCTAGTATTAAAATTAAACCCCCAGAAAATCCTATTTCATAGATGACCGACACGGTTCGTTGACCCGACGTTTGTTTGGCGACCTCGTTTAGTTCGGACCTTCGAGATTTTGCAAAATCTTATATAGTCAATTGAACTTAACATCAGACGAATTTGCTTTTAAAATACACTCTATTCGATGTGTGTTATTGGATTTTATCACGGCATAAATAAAATTTCGTAAGTATAAATATAATAAGTTACTATAAAAATAATTTGTTTAAAAAATACTCTATATATACAAACAAGTAAACAATGTCCCACCTAATGGTAAGCAATTACCGTAGCTCATAGACGTCAGCAAAACCAGCAGCATCGCAAACGCGTTGTCGAGTCTACCCCCAATCATCCCCTCCCCTAGAAGCACTTCTCACCTTACTTCCTGTAAGTTCGAGGCACTTCCCTAGTTGGCCTGCTCAAGATTTTAAGTAGGATATTCCCTGCTATCAACTACTGCTGACAATACGTTGGCGAAACGGTCATTGTTGTATTTGAATAAAATACATATTATATTATAGAAATCAAACAAGTAATTTAACATTAATTTCTTGATTTTTCTTTATTATAATTTTACTTTGTTAGACAGTGTATCGTCACCATAACTGTTATTTTGAAAACCAGGTAGGTATTGCAAAAAGTTTGACATCTCGTTGCAGGACGCGCAGTAGCTAATTGACTCGCTGGACAGAATCGGACAGAATCGGACACGCCCTGAAACGAGCTACATCCGCTACATTTGTTTTATCCCTTTTAGAATTCCCTACTAAAAGGGTACTTACCCTAACCCTAAGACTGCGTTGCTCATTCGCTCATCTAACTCGGATTTTTGTTCCTTCGAAATTATAATAAATTGACTTTTGAAAAATAGATCGTAGAAAGTGCGTTACTAAATTGACGAATAATACAAATAAAATAAAGTGACAAATCGAGAAGAGATTGTATACAAATAAGTTCTTATATCTTTTTTATCAATTTAAAAAAAAATTATGCATATTTCATTTCGGTGGGGTATGAATGGCTTGAATGCCTTGGTCGTACATAAGTCATATACAAACTATATAATCATTTTAATAACTTTTTTCTAAATCTTTCGGTGTACTTGTACATATTTATTTAATGTAACCTATCGATTTAAAAACTAATCAGTTAAAATATTTATTATGTAATTGGAATTTATATTTCATTTTTAGCCAATTTTTTTTTCAAAGACGCAACAATTGAATTTGAAAACTTCTTTTTTTTACAAAAAATATTGAATGTGTAGATGTTAATGGAGTTAACATACAAAGTAAGTGAGTGAGTTAGTGAATATTCCATAACACTAATTATAAATACAGGATCCTTAGCTAGATCGAGACTATTAAAATTTATTAAACCAGCAATCACTGGATCCTATCAAAGTTTGAAAGTTTGCTTATTACGATTCTGCGTAGCGGTAGGCCACTCATGAAATTAAATTACGTTGAACCCACCGGCATACCTCAAACTCTTTTCTTTTGAAAAGTATACATCATAGACTATAAATAATAATAGGAAGTGGTAAATATTACTTTAATATCTGATATCGATCCTGATATCTGACACAATATACACACACATAGCATAGAAGGAAATATTCTGCATAGAATCTGGAGCAGCCTGACTAAAGAAGTACCTCGACCTTACAGAAGATCACAGCTAAATAATAATGCTACTGGTATATATGTATGTGTGTATTATTATGTATATATGTATGTGTGTATTATTTACCGTGTACTTATATTTTATTGGAAATATATCCGCCAACCGGCATTGGAGCAGCGTGGTGGATTAAGCTCTGATCCTTCTCCTACATGGGAAAAGAGGCCTATGCCCAGTAGTGGGATATTACAGACTGAAGCGTGGTGTTGCAGGCGTCTATAACCTACGGTAATTGCTTAACATCAGGTGAACCATACGCCTGTTTGTTGACCTAGTGATTACACTACTAATTTACTACTACAATTAAAACAACACTAGCCGTCTGTATGAATGTTGTGAATGTTCTATAACCACAGATAATAAAAACGCCATTGCAGTGTAAGTAATACAGAAGATTACAACATCACGATTCAGCCAGTAACATCTCACTGCTGAGCATAGGCCTCTTACTAAGTCTGTAGTAGGAGAAGGATCGGAGCTTAATCCACTACGCTACTCTACAGCGGGTTGGTGTGTGACTTAAGTGGAAAGCTAGTTTACTATATATTTATTTACAGAAAATAGCACATGTGTCACGTCTGTCTATCATAGTTCTCATCTCGTAAACATATTGCAATATTGCTAAAGAAGGCAAAGTTTTCCATTTTGCGTGCACCGCAGTCTGGCCGGAAGTTTTTTTTTTTGCCAACAAATAAATTTGCATGAAACTAAGATTTACTATCGAATAAAGAGACCGCTACGAAGTTACACATTTGTATCGTGAATATAATATTGAAAGTGATTTCAAAGCATATTATTACATAGATCCTAAGAATTGATTTAAATATCCATTTCGATATTTTTTCCTATATGAATAACTAATAAATATGTAAAAAATTTGCAAAATTATTTAAAAAAATATCACATAAAATAATTCTGCCGTAGGTAGCCACTACTGTGATCACTACGTTAAGCTATCATCGATAGAGGCTATAATAAATCTAAACCAAAACGCCTGTGATAATATTTCACAGCTACTTGCTCTTAATACTTTTATTTGCATTTGTATTGTCTAAAATATGTCTTCTTTATCTGCTGATAACAATTACCCGATAATCTGGAAACATATTTTTTTATTAATAGACAACAAAATTGACTAACCGAAACATTCCCTTATTGGCCAATGCATCCGTTTCCAGACGAGAGCACTAGATACCAACCGCCAATCATCCGGCATTTGAAATTTAAAAAAGCGAAATTGACCTACGCAACCGTTACTAATTTGACATGTGACGTCACATTTGTTCTGTGACTGTCAGCGTCGAAAACGAAAAACTTAATTGACCAAAAAAACATTGACATTTAGTTTTAGATTTCACATTTTTTGTAATACCTACTTTTAATAACAAAGGCCGCGAACAAAAAAGACGTTTTCGCATTTTTAATCTATCATTAATCGCTACGAATTGTCTTCGAGAAGAAAGGGCTGAAATCGAATAATTTAAAACGAAAAAAGCTTTGGTCGACACCAATTACCAACTTTAGCACGATTCAAAGGCTAATGGAAATTTAAACACTTGCTTCCTGAACGTTGAACGGACTAATTGTCGGCCATTTTAGTTTTTTTCACTTAGTGTCAAATTGGCTATTGTCGAGGCGCGCTCGCGTGGAAAGCGTGTGTCCCTTTTTGTGAAGGCGTTGAGTCGATCGTGCGGGACATTTTTGCTTTGTATCGTTTTGATGAAGTTATAGCCAAGCGAACGATAAAAAAATGTAGTTTTTATTTCCGTTACTGTGTATTTTTAAATTACTACTGTTACTGGGAAAATTTCTACAAATACATTCGGATGCTGACCGTAATTATGGATGCAACCTTTTATATAATAAATACTTTTTAGTACAATAATTCAAATTTCATATTTTCAAAAAACATATATAAAAATACGATTAGCATAACATTGATAAGTATAAAAGTGAACTGGTATAGCAGCAAATACTTTTAAATAATTTGGAACAAAATATGATATAGATAAAATAACTTTTTTAATACAAAAAAAATCAACCATTATTAAAAATAAATGCATTGATCCTATATTTATTTAGAAAAAGCTCACAGGCTTACTGCAAAACAATAAACAAAAAAAAAAAACAGAATATCAACGCGCGCGCACAATACAAGCTTACACACACAGAGAAATAAAAGTAACACAATAACAAGCTACCGGCTTTAGTTTTTGTTACTCCCTCATTGTATTAAGATTCAATTAACGATATGTGGATTATCCGATTTAAGTAGTAACGAATCTGTCAATCAATGCATTTTGATAAATTGATAGATTACGAAAACGAGAAAATAAAAACATTGCAAACTATAATAAAGACGGCAGAGAGGCTGAGCTCCAATCTAGTGACCGACAGCCTAAGGAGTTGTATTACTAGATTTTTTAAAATCTATATATTAATACGTGAAGCAAAAACTTTGTACGCCTCTTTAAGAAAATTGCGCGAACGTAGGATAAAATTTCCCACACTTATAGTCTCTATAGAAGAGTGCAGAATGCTATTTTTTTTTAAATTATGCATAAAAAGTACATCAATAAAAAAAATTTTACATGCACTACTATGTTTTTGATACACACACGTATTCATACTCTTTTGTTTATTATTACAGAAGTATAGTCTTTGACAACAGAACCTTAATAATTTAGTTCAAATTTATAATTTAAATTAATTATTTTCGAACTTCGACAACGGCCGATCTATTTAAATAAGTAACAAACATTTGACAACTGAAAAACAAACAGTTGACATTGAGATAGTGTAAGTTATGGCGGTTAAACGTGTACAATTTTTTTTTTTATTTTTATTTTTACGTACGGTAAAACAATAAAACACGTAAAACACAATTTTTATAAAGAATGTATTACGAAAAAGTTGAATTTTAGGCGCTTTTTAACCGACTTCCAAAAAGGAGGAGGGTAATCAATTCGAGTCGATATATATATATATATACATGTTTTTAGATAATTATATATAGAAATAATAAATATACAAATAAATAAATACCAATATTACACCCAGACTCAGGCGGGAATCGAACCCGCAACCTGCGGAACAGAAAGCTATATTATTATTTTAAATTTATTCATATGTTATTCATCGTATTGATTCAGCTGTATAACTAAGACTTAAAACAGTAAACGCCGTGTCGATATAGTGTTTTAGATTGTCTTTGACATTTATATAACCTTATAATACAGCACACAGTCATTCAAGGTACACATTTTTGAAATATAGATGTTTAAAAATTTACTTGACATTGTCAATATTTCTTTAGGCTTTACACAAATATGTATCTAAACGTGTAGGTCTTAAAATTTAATAGAATCGACACACAATGGCGGCCGGCGAAATACGACGTCCCCAGGGAGGGCCCTTTTAAATGCTGCTAATGAAATTCGTGACCCTTTCCTCTATTTAGAAGGTTCGACGGTTTTATTTAAAGAATTTTTATGAACTTGCTTTATTTGTCGCTCGCTTTTAGGAGTTCACTCCTTAAGATACCATATAATGCGTGCGGTATGAAATAATATGGGGAGTGAATAGAGAAACAACTGTCGCAGATGCTCAGTGACATTGGGAGTGACAGTTTACAACGATTTTAGCTGTAGCAAATATACATATAATTGAAGTAAAACGTCTTTACGCACGCTTGACTTGGGGAGTAAGCTGGTGAATGCATGATGGGAGCGTTACGAAAAGTGTGATCGAGTGAGACGAACGGAAGTTGAGAGGAAGATATAAGGTTAGTGAAGATATAAAGTTTACTTCAGTCGTGTAGTCTAAGCACAGTCCTTTTTATTATTATAACAGCATTTACTGATACGAGCAGCAAATGTCAATTGATATTTTGTTGTTAAATATTTTTACCAATTTTTGCCAATTTTTATAAAATTTCGTGTGCATATATCGGGTAGGTCTGAGAATCGGCCAATATATATTTTTCATACCTCTTAGTTATACGGGGGAATAAGGGGAATAATATATGGCAAAACAATGTTTGCGGGGTCAGCTAGTAATCTATAAAAATAAACGGATATACTAGCTATTTAAGACTAGTATTGAAGCGCGGACTGAGAAAATAACGTGACTTAAAGATAGCAATGACCCCTAACTGCCATATTATTTCCATTGAAAATCTAAGAAAAAAATACTAAGCTTCAAAAGGTAAGTCACACAAAACTATAATAACGAACCGTCATTGTCGGGCATTGAAAGGGTTTATCAATAGGTCTAAGGGCCCGGCTGTGTTGACACGGTCCCTTATTATGAGGGTTAAACTACACGTGACAATTCCAGACGTACCGGCGGAAAAATAATTTACGAAACATCAATATTTTACTGTACTGTAAGATTATTTACTATAATATATAAAGTCAACTGGTTCATTTGTATATCTTTATCCAAGATTTTATTAAACAAGATTGATAGAAGACTTAGGAGGTAAGCAGCGCAGAACGATGTATCTTTTATATGAACAATTATTTAACAATTATTTAATTATTTTAAGACATATTGTACAAACTATTTAATTAATTTTAAAATAACCGAATACAAAATTTAGAAAGAAATACACAAAATAATTGTGTTTGCTCGCAAACGAAAAAAAAAAACCGACTTCAATTACATCGAAGAGTAATACAACAAGTAGCTACGCGTTATCAAAGATTACTCAAAAAGTAGTTATCAGATCTCGATAAAATTTATATGTAACCACATGATAAACATCAGCTTTTGATTAAATTAAAAATTATCAAAATCGGTACACCCAGTAAAAAGTTGCAAATTTTCGAGAGTTTCCTTCGATTTCTCTGGGATCCCATCATCAGATCCTGGTTTCCTTATCATGGTACCAAACTAGGGATATCCCCTTGCCAACAAAAAAAGAATTATCAAAATCGGTACATCCAGTAGAAGGTTATGCGGTATAATACAACGTAGGTCGACGAAAAAAGCGTCAAGTAAAAACGCATTATTAGATATAACTCGAAAAGTAGTTGTTAGATTTCAAATAAATTTAAATGGGACCATTTGGCACACACCACCTTTCGATTAAAACAAAATTTGTCGAAATCGGTCTACCCGGTAAAAAGTTCTGATGTAACAAACATAAAAAAAAAATACAGTTGAATTGAGAACCTCCTCCTTTTTTGGAAGTCGGTTAAAAAACTAAGTTCGATACCCCTAAGTATAAAAAGCTAATTTTTGAAATAGTTAGGTGGTGGACTTCGGAGAATTAACGAAATCACACTGTAGACATTAAAATCTTATAAATGAGTTGTAAACCTCGATACACGTTTCGGTAAAATAAGTACAGGCCGCCATTCAATCAGGTGGACTGATGACCTGAAGAAGACAGCGGGTAGCCGCTGGATTCAGAGGGCGCAGGACCGGAATGGCGAATATTAGAAGAGACCTATGTCCAGTAGTAGACTCTTGGCCTAAAGGCTGATGTATGAATGGTTGGAATAATAAATGATAAAGACGCGTGGGCTTGGTAGCTAGCTTTAACCAGTTTTTCTCTAGAGAATCTACATTCCAAACTGGTGATATTAATTAGATTAATTTAATTAAAAAAAATGTTCTTTGTAAATGAACTTTTAAAAGATTAAAATGAATCAGAAAAATCGAAGAAAAACCAATACAATATACAAGATGTCACGTGAAATACACGCAAATAAATATAGGATCGAAGCATACGAAGAGAGAAGATCCATTCTATCCTTGAGTTTGAAAGAAAAATTAAAGGTCAAAAAGAAAACTATTATAACAATTGTTGAACAATCAAAGATTGATAACGAAGGGAAGGATATGAGGGAGGACGATGAATAACGTACACAAAATTACTTAAATATAATAATAATAAACTTTAGTCCCTAAAATCTAATCTTTATTCTTTCTATTATTGAGGTTACTTAAATATAAATTATCCCCGCCTGCCCAGGGTGGTGGATATGGGCAAAAACATGAGTTCAAGCCATTTTTGACGCGAACTTGTGGAGGCAGCTACAGCAGTAGACTGCAATAGGCTGAAGTGATGAAATATAAACAATCTTTTTATAATTAACATTTCAATTAAGAAAAATTAAGACAAGAAAGTGAAATTAAGTCAAATTCCATAATAATTGAGAGCTTGCCGTCAGTCATTGTACGCGAACAGGGGAACATCAAAATGTTTTACATAAAGCCTATTCCGAACAATCACGGGTGTAACAAGCAGTATTCGTGCATTCGTACAAAATCAGCTTATACGCAGTAATTGCGCTGTTAGGGTTCGAGGCGATGTGTCCAATCAGGGGGCGTGACACGTGTCATTTCGCACCCCTTTTTGCACGCATTCCTTTGATTTATGTGCCGCAGACAAGCGATTTCTTAACGCTTTTGTTTCATTACTTAATGAATCAATTAATGATATGTATTTTTAATTGCAGTCACCAACCCACCTGCCCAGCGTAGTGACTAACACATGAGTTCGCACCATAAGGTCGGGCGCGAACTTGGCCTATGTCCAGCAGGTAGGCTAAAGTGATGATAATGTATTTTTACATAAATTATGTTTGGTAATTAAGTTGCAATACACATATGAATTATTGTTCAATTATTCGCTTTTTATTACCTGAATTCAAATTAAGATATCAAATTGATAAAATGTACTTATCAACTAAACAACCACAAAAGATTGGCCCTATGGTCTCAGACTGGTTTAGGTGAGCTGTATATTAGCAGCTGTGAAAATTCAAAATATTTATTCTTGGATTGGAAACTTTATGCTGTATTGTGCTTGCAGACTGACATAATATTTGTGTCGGAAACGCAGGATTTTTACAAGCTGCACGCTATACTAGTTACTTTGTAAATTACTAATTTGTTTACTTAGAAAAATTGAAAACAGTTGTGAACTCTTTTAGTGCATTGTATTGCACTCATTGTACCCTAAAAATATTTAAAAAAAACGAATATTTAAAGAAAACAAAAATATCTAACAGCGTTGTTTCCGCTCGTCTGCGCCTACACAGATCCCCGTGGGACGGAACAGCACAGCACACGACGCGACGGATTAACATTATCATTTGACACTGCATTTATTTAACGACTGCCCGATGTTTGTTTACGCCTTATTACAGCACTGTAACTGATGCTGTTCCTTTATTATTATTACTATAAACAACTGACCAGATATAGTGAAAAATAATAATGTTTATTCTATTGCTATGTTACTATACCTCTTTCCATATATCTACTCATATCTATATATATAATGAAATGGTAGGAAAGTCAAAACTTTACATTGAATATTTTTTTAAAGAATACTTAGGGTGTGATCTACATTCGATAACGAAGCCAAAAATATAGTTTTTATAATTTTTGTCTGTTTGTCTGTATGTATGTCCGGGATAAACTCAAAAAGTACTGCATTGATTTACTTCAAATTTGGCACGAATATTATTAAGAAGTCGGGTCAACATATAGGCTACATATTATCACGCTATCACCTACGGGGAACGAGCAGTGAACCTTTATTTCTTCAACGCATTATGTAACAACGTGTAATCTAACGACGCATATTTGAATGTTGTTGTTATTATGTTAATAACCATGTCATAAGCTAGCTTCACACTATAAATAAAGACATTCTGTAGTATATTTAGTATCAGCATTGCACCCGTGCGAAGCCGGGGCGGGTCGCTAGTTCATAATATTCTTCTTTATTAGTAGTCTTCTTTGATCATAACATGGCCATATGTCATAGCTTAGTCATCATAATTTTATTCATACGTCAACTTATAAGTCTTCTCCGATCAAGTATTTGTGTCCTGACATTATCATCTAATTATTCAACTTTCCTGCCTGAATAAGTTAATCAAAGCATAAGCCGTCGTAAGTACGATACAAAATGTAATTAAATTAAATTAACTTTTACTAACTCATGATGGATTTGCAACTAACTTCTGTAGAGTTTCAAGGTTTTCCAAAGTAGGGACGGGGACAAATTAATATCAACGCTTATTAAATAGAAATAAACTCTTAAGCTTATTATACGGATAATGTTTAAATATTTCGTTGGGAATTTGCTTTTCGGTTCACGTAATGGCATTTTTATTATATCGGAATATTTTTAATTAAAATTAAAATTATCAGATAAATACTACGTTTAAGGAATTCGAATTTAGATTAGCACCTAATGTATAATGTAATAAGGTATCTTTAGATATACCATTTTCTATACATTTTGTGTACCCATTTCTTTTACTAACCTAAGGACTGTACTCAAAAACATCTCTGATTTAACGATGAGGCCGCCGCTAGTACATTGCTGAGGTAGTGAGGTAGCACAGCAGAATATTTCCTACTTAAAAATATGGAGCAGCCTGACTGGTATAATACCTTACAGAAGATCAAAGCTAAATAATACTGCTTGCAACGCGCTTGCGATGCTTCTTGTGTTGCAAATGTCTGTAAGCTTTGGTAATCGCTTACCATCAGGTGAGCCGTGTGCTTGTTTATGACATAGTTGTTTAAAAAAATCTTCTCTATTCTAATCTTCTAAATAAAAGGTTTGTGTAATATGTGTTTTTAAAATCTTTAATTTTGAAATGATTTTAAAATATGTTTTTCTATTTTGCTAAATTCAAAGCTAATTGCACCTAATATCAATTTGAAAAAAACCATTAAAGGTTAGGAGTACTAATTCATATGTAACCCACGTCAATATATACTTATTTAATAATTTCATTTTTAATCACATTAATAAAATTAATATTTTAGTACAAAGCCACTTTGATCCTGAAGGCTCCCAGGGGCCGTGTAATAAAAATATCCAATTAAAAATATTTAACAAAAATCATTTTTGATTATTAACATTTCACGTAATCATAAGAATGTAAACATCTAAAGTATAAAACCGCCTTAAAGACAGCTCGTACCGCGTTCCGGCGGGACCGGGTAGTAATTAAATAAAGTCCCGTCAAGCGGAAAAATAACCGGGACGCTTCTAAATTCAAAGTCTTTATCCTTCAGCCGGTGAAGATACCCGGTAAGCGGTTACGACACGTTCTAATTTGCTATTCAAATAAAATAATTATTTATTTTGTTTTAATGACTAATTTAATTATTTTTCTTTCGTGAACGACACGGCAATCGTTTGTCTTTTGTTTGTCAAATAAATTAGTAAAACATTTTATGTTTTATTATAATTGAAAAACATTTATTTCTAATTTTTGTCTGTTTTAAAACTTATTAAGGAAAAAGATTATTTGGAGTTTACCCCTTAAGAATCGTTTTTCATATAAGATTATGACCTCGTTACGTTTCTCGTAATGCCATCTATCGGCACTAATGAGGTTCCGATTGATGGTGTGACGACGGTTTCTAATAACGCCGTCTTGGATAGACAGATGGCGTTATTTGATTCGTTTACTTACCATTTGATATGATATTAATCTTTTTCTTAGCCTAGCAACCCTTTTTAGTGCCTATTTAGACAGTCAGTCTGAAGGAGTAAACTCCGGTCGTGCGTTGGAGCTGACACACACTTTTTTACCTATAATGGATAAATGTAGAAATTGCTGAACCGATTTTTAAAATTTTTTATTCAGTAGAATGTTACGTTCTAAACGACATAAGCTATTATAATTAAAGAAAAAAATAGAATAGCCAAAAGCGTGTTATCATATTCTATAGTAATAAACGGAGAGCCAATTTTTCGTTCAGTGATACTGCGAAAACTATTTTAAAAAATCCAGGGTGTTTCAGGAAAGCTTTGATATGTGGTACTTATCGCAACATGGACGGACATAGTTCGCTAGTCTATACTCTATATATATAACAATGAATGTTTGTCTGTATGTCCTTTATAGAATCGTAAACTAAGCATTTGATCATGTCATGATCTTCAGCAAAGTGTTCTGCATGAGCCCACAAAAGTTTCTGAATTGGTACGACCAAAAAAAGCGTAGCAACGCGCGCAGGATACAGCTAGTATTATATATATTAATGTGTGTCGAAGTCATTATTAGTAATCGCTGATTAATTTCGGTTTATTTATATATAACACTAATGAAGATGTTTATATCGAAAATGGAGCGATATAATTCAATCAATAAACCTTAGATTGATAAGGTATAGTAGTAGTTAAAGACCTTGCAATGAATACTTTTTTTCGTAAGATTACTTTCATTAGATAAGATAGCACAATGGATAGAGTATGGAGATCTAGATTCTAGAGTTTAGATAAATTTAGTCTAAATTTTAAAACTGAAAATTTGTTTCAAGCTTTGCGATTTCCAATAATAAAAAAAACGTCATGACTAAACGGCCAAAAAGAGTGAAAGTCAAAGATAAAGAAATAAATATTTTAGAAGAAGCTTTGCGAAGCGTTAGCTACCATCTTCTTACACCAATGGACATTGACGTCAAGATTTTCCAAAATTTCCTCCTGTTTAGCATCCCCATGACCTGAATGGATATTTCTATTTGTGCAAATATTTTTTCAGGTCTAGATGTCTGTCCATGTGAGTTCCAATCGTATCTTGGAAAGCACGTTAAATTATCGGTTCCTGTTATAACCATAAAAACCTGATTGCAATCATTACTCATAGTAGGGAATATATCCACCGACCCGCAGTTGTGCAGCGAGGTGGATTAAGCTCCGAAACTTCTCCTCCACAGTCTGAATCGTGATGGATCAAATATTTTATGATAAACTTCATAACTGAACAGCTACCAATCAATATCTGCTCGCGACTCGTCTAGCTAGGCTTGTATGCTATTTAAGGAGAACGTGTGTAGGACCAAAGTAAAAGTTATAAAAACTCTGTATAAGCTCGCAACAATATATCACATTTTGAACATAAAGTAAAACTTAGCTGTATAACAACTTTATACAATTTCAAACAATCTCAATGTAGATAAAACGAAGTTAGGGAAGAAATATTTGCATTTTCAAACAAGTCGCGAGACAATATATTCAATTAATATATATGTTAATTCGGATTCTCTCCGTTTGCTCAGGAGACCCGTCTTGACAATCACTGAAATGAAATTTATATCGAGAGATCGGTATAAATTTTATCAAACTCTTTGTATGTCTTGGTCTCTTTATGAATCATTAATAACGTGAGTTCAGGCGGGAATAGTGGCGAAGAATCGGGGAAATGACCATGCGTTTTTAAGAAAGAACACAAAGGAAACAAGTTAACTGAAGTAGGGCACAGCAGGAATTTCCTGCTCAAAATATGGAGCAGCCCGACTGGGGTAGTACCTCGACCTTACAGAAGACCACAGCTAAATAATACTTCTTTTCAAGCAGTATTGTGTTCCTGTTGGTGAGTAAGGTGACCAGAGTTCCTGGGGGCGGATTGTGGATTGGGTCGGCAATGCACCTGCGATGCTTCTGGTGTTGCAGGCGTCTATAAGCTACGGTAATCTTGTTTGCCAACCTAGTGATATAAAAAAAAGTTAAGTGATTAATATCATTAGAATTTATATTATTACTAGTTGACCAATCAGACATTGTTCGATCTTGCGATCTGCCAAACAAGTGCACGTGTTGAAATAATCGTTACATTATATGAAATTTTCCGATTTTCCGATATCTTCAAAGTATAAAAATATGTTTATTGGCAAAAATTGTTCCTAATCTTTCTGGTGTTTTGTTGTTAGCAACATCTTCAGCAATTCGTGTTTTTTTTTAATATATTATTATTATATAATTTAGTAATAAAAAGAAAAAAAAATACAAACAAGCAGTAATATTATAAAAATAAAACACATCTTTGAAAGTAATTATCGTTAAATTTTTATCCACAATCGTGTGTGTGTGAAATTTGGGTTCTATTTTATATTATTTCTGCATTTATATTTAGGAATAACGACTTCTGTCTGTCCATATTTTCTTACACGATAAGTAATCACCAACATATGATATACTAAAACCTTTTTCGAAACACGCTGCATCTTATGGTTCAGTAGTTTTCGCTTGCTTATTTTATATTTATTAGTATAGAAATTTCTAGCAATATATCTGTTGAAAGATATTTTTATGAAATTAACGTAATTAAAGAAATATACTTGTTATTAGGATAAAATCCTATCTTACCTAATTCCACAGCTTTTCAATATCAACATAAATAACATCATAGAAATTCTACTCATTATTTATGTATATTAGTACATATAAACAATCAACACACATGATACACATGAATGTATTTTTTTAATTACACGTTTGTTTTCAAACATGTGTTAGTACACACGCAGACAGTCGCAGCTAAAAGCACAACCCGCGCGCGGTGACGCGGCAAATTTGATCGCGCGGTTTGGGCTTACGGCTACGTTCAGTTATCATTGTACAGCGTGTTAGAGAGATATGGGTTTTTATTAATAACATAAATGATCACTTTAACATTAAAATAGTGATACTATAATTTGTTTATATATATGTATTGCTATCGTAATATATTTTAATTTTTTTTTTAGTTTTTTTCCGTTTATATTCGAAACACTTGGACTTTGGAGTAATAGTGCTAAGGATTGTTTTAAAGTTTTAACTCGTCGCCTTATTACCCGTACCGGTGACAAGAAGGCTGGTGCATTTTTTACCCGGAGAATCGTCGTAGCGATTCAACGGGGAAATGCTGCCAGCATTCTTTGAATTATCGCGGTTTATTAAGTTTTTTACATTACCGACGTTTCAGATACTTTACAGCAACCATGGTCACGGGAGGACAGTCCTCCAGAAAAAGTTGTTTCTTTATAATGATTGAAATTCGCGTAAACATTAGAAAACAATGTACAAATACGTTAACTAAAATATTTTATTAATGAACAATTTTATTTAATAATTTTTCAATGGAACTGATAATATTAACTTATTTTTGAAGAAAATAGTGTAAACTAAATATACAAAAATCAAAGGCGAGCATCAGGCTATATAAGCCGCAACGGCGGCTATGATTCGCGAGCAAAGAAGCGTGAAATTGGTTTATTCGCCCGATCCGATGAATAATTAATACCGTAAGTACACCCTCACATACGGACAGATAGCATGACTTTTATACAAAATTATCTATACATACTTATATTCCAAAACTAACATTAAATTGTTTAAAAAAGAATAAGAAATTACTTCGTGTGTTTTTAATATTGATGCGATTTCATTTATTATGGTTTCATTTTGTTTGATTTCATTTATTTATATTTTATTTTAACTTGATTACATATTAATTGTTATTTTTTGTTTGAGTTAAATTTGTATTTTTCTTCATCTGATATTTGTGAAGACAAATAAAGAATTATTATTATCATTTATTTTGATTTAATACAATTTGATTTAAAATTTTCGATGCATTTTCATTCTGCCACTTCTCAACTAAAAATACATATTTTTAAATTTACGAAGATTTGATAATAATATTTTTGATCAAAATAATTTTACTATTGTAATAATACAACGATACAAAGATAACTTTACGTGCGACAAAAAGTAAAGAAACAAGAAATTAACTAGGTATATCTTAATAAAAAATTTGCTTTTCTTAATTATTATATTAAAATTTTACGAACATTAAGAAATATGAGAAATACCAATTATCCGTGTGAAGGTCCGCTAATGTACGTCAGCCTAGATGAAACTGTATCCCATCTGCATTTATAAACTCCGTGAGAAGTAGCAAGTGGCGATTGTTAATCTTTGAAACGATACTTTCAATTTGCATCCTAAGACGATATCCAAAACAGGATTAGATTATATCACTAATACGATTTCAAAAATTTTTAACTAGTTTTAATTTATGAAACAATATTAAAAATTATTGATTGTAAATTACAAACGATATTTTTTTTTTTTTGTTTTAACTACCATTAGAAATGAAGCAGCATATTGTTTAAAATCGGGAGCATCCCGACTAAAAATGTACTTACAGAAAGTCACAACTATATAATAATTCGTAAGTTATCCTGCGATCCATAAGATAACCAGTAGGAGTAAGACACTCGTGTTGTTATGCCAGTTGCTGGTAACGTTCGTAGTCAAAGCTAACCGCTTGCTAACAGACAAATCAAAGAGTGGTCATCAATTGATTTCAAATTTTTCTAATTAATATCGAATTCCCATTTAAAAAAAAAACTTTAAATAATGTAGACACACATTGACACATTGAGTATCCATTTTGTTACTTTGAAATTAATTAAAACCCAGTTATTTATTTATAACTTATAAAATATTTTCCTATCTTAAAAACATGTGCGTTGTTTATATCAAGTCGATTTTATTGAAGAAGATAGAATTTTTATGCCTTCCCTCGGGAAGTCTTACAACGTTGCGATAAAAAAATGTAATATTGAACTACATGTAATATGACCAAAATCTTGATGTACTATTAAAAAAATTATATTAAAGATTGCACGTTCTTGGAGTTTTCTCGATGATCTGTAAAAATATATGATTTGAGCTGCAGCTGGTAATTAAAAACCTTCGTAAACTTATCAGATAAGTACTCGTAATGTTCTTAATCTACGATTTTATAACCCATGAGGTCAGGAGGTTTAGCGGGTTATAATGGTCAAGAATGTGTAACTTTATAATAATAATTATTACTAGTCTAAAGCACGCTCGTTTTTTTTTCTATTTATCAGTTTTGTTAGCAAATTTACTGTGCAACCCAGG
Source organism: Melitaea cinxia (assembly GCF_905220565.1). Lineage (NCBI taxonomy): Eukaryota > Metazoa > Arthropoda > Insecta > Lepidoptera > Nymphalidae > Melitaea > Melitaea cinxia. Next base: position 1,030,843 of record NC_059397.1, on the reverse strand, counting down.
GCTTATACAATAATAATACAAGTATATAGGTACATATATACCAATACATTTTTAATAAAGTTCCCACAAAATATAATCTATTTATAGATGTGATATCGATATTGTTACAAATTCTTGATATAAGTAATTTTCCTGAATCACAGCGTAACCGGTCGATTGTGCTGGTAATCTTCTCCATAGTTCACCTGTCTGGTCTCGGTCCATGGGGCTAATCGAGACGATTAATACACGCCATGGGACGGCCATGGTCGGCTAATCTGTTTTATTTTGCCCTTCTGGCTTGACTTTTTTATAAAATTTTAAATCATTTATTTAAAGACATTTGTTAAAAGAGTAATTAAAACTTAAAGAAAATTATAAATAGTAACTTAAAAAAAATTGTACAAAATTGTGTCTTACGAACGTCATATTTTTTTTGTCCTTATTATAATTGAAGACGAAGGATTTTTTTATTATGGCCATATGCGATAGTAATTTTACTAAATAAAATAAATTATTTTTTATAATGTTTAGTATTCATATATAATATGATGTGTATTTTGTGCTTTATTTACATTATTTTCTTCTTATTTTATATTCTCACATATTCTCTTCTATCGAAAGGTTGCCTGGAAGATAAAACTGACTGTCACATTACATGACTTGTGACATTACTATTTTTATTTTTATTTTACTTAAATTACTTAGTAATTATAAATTATTTTAATGTGATTTACAATAAAGAACATATTATTTTCTATCGTATAATTAATTTTAATTAACATTTTCAGTACAATACTTTCTAGATAGTCCACAACAAATCGACGTAGTTAGTAGTCAATGTAGTTCTAGAGAATAAACAATTCATTCAAAAACAAGGATCGTAAATAAGAATCCGAGACCCCCCGAATTAAACAAAGGCAAGGCCCGGAGTGAGGTTGTTTAAACAATCAAAGTGAAATTTCAGATTTCATCGCCTCCGACAGTGAATTTTAATATGCTATTAAAGACGTTTCATTTCGTTTACTACGAGAAAAGGGTTTTGTATCAAGTGTTTCAAGACTTCTTGGACTTGAAAAACGAAAAATCATTTTTATTTGTGTTAATTCTATTGAAATAAAAATAATTGTCTTCATTCATTTTTAATTACACATAGATTGTATATATATTTGCAATTACTATAGATTGGTAAAACAAGTTTACATATACCTTCATCTGCGAGGCTTGTCTCCATTTGGACAAGTTGAGCACATGATCCTGTATTCTTAACTTTGGGGGGGGGAGGACCTGGTGACTTATAGTACAGGTATTTTATACCTTTTTTGAGCACCAGTCCTTCGCTAATCGTGTTGTCAAACTTTGTGTAAAACTTTGTGTAAAAATTACTTATAACTTATTTTCCTCATAATGTAATCTTCATGTAAATAAAAATATTATTATTATTATTATTATTATATATAACTGGCAGGAAATATCCTGCTTAGAATCTGGAGTAGCCTGACTGGGGAAGGACTTCGACCATACAGAAGATGACAGCTAAATAATACTACTTTCATACAGTGCTTCTGGGGAGGATCAACGCGCTTGCGATGCTACTGGTGTCGCAGGCGTCTATAGGCTACGGTAATCGCTTACCACACGTGACTCGTACGCTTTTTGACCAGCCTAGTTGTATAAAACCCAACCCAGTTAACAAAAGCAAAACTTACTCTAGATCACAAGATGTATAATATTTTAAAGAGCTAGTGCCTATAGCCAGTGTTTATATTACGTTATGACGTGACATGTTTCAATTATATAGTAATAATTACAAAAATATTAAAACATAAATAATAACACTTTCCACTCGGGATTATTTTCTAATTAATTTTCAATGATTTATCCCACTAAAAACATTTTCATGTAAAATGTTGCCAAGACGAGATCATATAACTCGCACTGTCAAAAAGTTATCAGATCTCATGTAGAGCCAAGCTTCTAACTCTACACGTCCTAACTCTACAAGCCCTAACTTCACAAACTCTACACCTTAGTCAAAATATGTGGCTTGGCCGTTTCGCTACCTTCACGAGGGCGTAAGGTGAAAAATTTATTCACTGTTTATTACTTTTCTGTTATACAATAGTTCTATTAAAGAAAAAATAAAAAGAAGAAGAATAATTGATATACTCGTACATATAATACAAATAAAAATAAAAAGAGAAAATATATATATATATATAAATGAGACAGGAAAGTCGTCATCTACAACATCGGCAGCCGGTAGTAACGTCCGTAACTAGGAGTCCGTATATCAATTTTCAGACCTCTAGCATCAAAATTTGCGGAAGTCTCATACAAACTTCCATCCCCTAGTTTAAGGGGTTGGGGGGTAAAAGTTCCAAGTTTTAGAATTTTTTTCTTGTTTGTGTACTAATACTAGCTTACATACCAAATTTCAGCTTTCTGGGACTTCAGGAAGTACTCTAAGAATTTTGATGATCATCAGTGAGTGACGAAATCGGGGTTTTTTAGGTATCAATAAAATCTAACGTATAAGAACTATGTAATTGAAACTTTATATGTTTAATAAGTTTACTATTGACATTATATTCCGAGAATTTTGTTTATCTAGTATAATCCAAACCCAAGTTATGGGGGTTCAAAAAAACGACGAAGCACTTCGAGAAAAGATAGGTAGTGCTTTTCGTTTTTTTTTTTTTTTTTTTTGGCTCGTCTTGGCGGGGGCACTACCGTGCCCCCAGATAACACAAAAGTGTGTGAATGTAATTGACACATGGTAGACGTGAAACTTCTGAAAAATCGTAGAACGATAGGCCGGTGCGATTTGTTCTATCTACGCGGTCTCGTGATTCGGTCGTAAGCGCCACACAAAACGTCTCACTTAGGCGTTTTGAGCAGTAATTTATTATTCTCTCCTATACATTTAGGTGTTTCTTTATCGTAACGCATTTTAGTTTCGTCGAGAATCAAATCACAACAATTCCAAAGAAGTTTCACTTAAAAAAGTGAATGAGTCATAGTTATGGATTAATCTGTAAAGTAAGAAAATTAAAGGAAGTTAAATCGTATGAATTTTTAGTACGAAAAAAATAAGCAACTGATAATGTTTTAATAGTCAAATTATTCGTACATCTTAGCTGTAATTCCGTCGAAGCGAACAAGAATTTAATAAGTCATTGAGAGCTAAACAAAAATATTTAGGAAAACGATCGAGAGAACGCGATATTTTTAATTAAGCTGTTCAAGTAAAATTACTTTTCCTAATTAGAATATTATGAAGGCATAACTCTGATAAATTGCTTTTACAGTCTGTGAAAAGAGAGATACTGTAGGGCATATTTTTTCTTTTTAAATTTTAAAATTTTGATATCACAGAAAGAAGGAGACGAGATTATTTAAAACTCGTCTTATTTATTTATTTATTTATTATTTATTTATTCATTGTTTATTTATTTATCATTTATTTATTATTTATTTATTTATTTATTTAGCGCATTAAACTGGGTGAGATTAATCTTTATAACTGTATTTTTTTATTCGTTTGGCTATAGGATGTCTCTCAACTCAGTGTGCCTTTTGGCAAAGGCCTCCTCCAGTAGTTTCCATTGCTACCTGTCTTGAGCCACCATTTGGGTCCTGCAGTAAGTTTCAGCTCATCTTCGCAACGCAATTGTTGTCGTTGTCGACAACTCGTCTAAGGATAACTCCTATTGGCTGGTCTATTTTGTTCTATGTTCTCTCAAACGATTGAAGAAACGGTAAAGTCTATTACAAGGGTTTCCACATACATACATTAATGACAAAATATATTGTTATACCAACAAGCCTGGGCTGCAAGCTGTGAATGTGTGCGCTTTCAGCGACAAAATAAATAAATATAGTAGCATAATTTTAAATCTACTTACAAACTAATAAAATTTGATTGAAGGGCGAAAAAATGGATCAACGAAATGGAATTATAAAATGAACCTTTTTGTAAAAAAAACCATTTTGAAACCTCAATGAGTCTAAATACCCAACGGAGAAGATGAGGCGTTGAGCTTTGAGGTGGCAATATTATTTGAACCAAAATTGGGATCCGTCGCATTTATTAAAGCGAAAACCGGCAACAAAGGGATGATATTGAATTGTAAGGAAAGATGCCTTGGATCGTTAAAAAAAAATTGGATATGACATTTTTAACAGACTTGGATGGAAAAAATTAGTTTTGTCTTTTTTTTTTTTTCTTCAGCATCAGCTGTTTAATTTGAATAAGGCGATTCTTGTACTATGATTTTAGATTGTATAATAATTAGTATAGGGTACTTTTATTCATATGATATGACATTGTCTTGATAAAGTAATAAATTGTTTCCCTTATAAAAAAGTTAGTTTATCATAGGCATGACTTTTAACAAAATTAATAGTAAAGACTTTCTTTAACCGAAGTCAATAAAAACGATTTTAAAATATAAACTATTAAAATAAGTAAATCACAAATGTCACATCAAACGAAGCCTATATCTTCCTCACTGCTTGTAAAAGATCACACTACGTTCCGAGGGTCGTCGGTAGGTGACACGCACAAAGAACCTCCGACTTCTTTCATTGTAGATTAAATTCTTTGCTTCCCGCACACCTAGAGATGAGCTCGGCAATCACTGGAAGCGAGACTAAGCCTGTGAGAAATATAGTTTTAGTTATTGTATGGTTGACTAGATTAAATGGTACTTTTGAACATAAATTTTAAAGTTCTATTTTCAGTATTTGAAAAAATAGAAAGTAAATAAATATATAATAAAATATGAATGATTTATATTCTACACTAGATACTGCACGCGACGTCATCCGCGTAGAATAGTTACTTGAAAAAAAAACCCGATTTTGAAACATACTTCATTAGTGCTCCGCTCCTATTGATCTTAGCGTGATGATATATAGCCTATAGCCTTTCTCAATAAATAGGCTATCTAACACGCAAATAATTTTTCAAATCGGACCAGTAGTTCCTGAGATTAGCGCGTTCAAACAAACAAACAAACTCTTCAGATTTATAATATTCGTATGGATTAAACAAAAGTGTATTTATGAGAAAAAGTTATTCTCTAAACCAAAATTCAACAAAGTCTTATAAAAGCTTTAAAACAACACCTACATAAATATTTTTAAAGTAATTTCTAACACCCCAGTCAAGTATAATTATCCTCGTAAAGTTTACAGCATCGCTTTCACAGGTCGTAAAGCCTACCTCTAATATACGATATTTCCTTTGGCTGCTAATCTCGGTGTCCGCGGTCTTAATACATATTTTATTGGAATATCTCGAGAGGTATTGCGTTTTTCAATTGTTTGTTAAACACTGGTTTATTAAGGCGCCTTATTTCCTTATTTTTCACTAAGTTTAACTTTTAATGGCCTTAATGTTAACGGAAAAATAATTGTGTTTGCTCGCAAACGAAAAAAAAACCGACTTCAATTACATCGAAGAGTAATACAACGTAGATCGACGAAAAAATAGTAATACTTTGTTCGTATTCCATATAACGCGACATTCTAAAATTGTAGAATTATATAATGTTCTACTGTTACTTCTAACATTTTGTTAGCGATTGTAGGCAGAAATTTCATAAAAGGCCCGTCGTCGATTCGCGCGAAGCGCTGACATCGCTTATTACGGCGGGTTTTTTAGTTGAAGCGGATTTATATTGAATTACGGTTTATGTCTTTTTTATTAAAAATATGTAATGTTCATGTTTTCACACAGCTCCGATGCACGACTGGAGTTTACCCCTTCAGATCAACTGTCTAAATAGGCACAAAAAGGCTTACTAGTCTAAGAAATATATTATTACTATATCAAATTGTAAATAAATGAATGCAATAACGCCATCTATCGGAACCTAATTGCGTTAATAGAAAACGTCTGAACGCCATCTCTAACAAGGTCATTCGTTCAGTAGATTTTACTGTTCAATTTTTTCATTCCGGGGCCTTAAATGAAAATCGATTCTTAAGGAGAAAACTCCAAAAACAGTCAAGTAAATACGCCATATCAGATATAGCTCAAAAAGTTCGACTCAAATCTCAATTATATTTAAATGGGACCACATGACAAGCACCACCTATCGATTAAAAAAAGAATCATCGATATCGGTCCACCCAGTAAAATAGTAATGAGGTTAATATAACGCTGGTCGACGTAAAATAGCCAAGTAAATACCCAGTATTAGCGATAACTCAAAAATTAAAAGCTCAAATATATTTATAACGAATAAACTGCTACTCTCTACTCTAGTGGAATATTGTAATTTGATCGATAGTGAACGAAGTAATTTCATTACATTTTGATAGATGGCGTTGTGGCAAAGTATTGAACATGACCACAGTCGTCTTAACATCGTCATGTAAATACGTGTCATCAAAGATTACTCAAAAATTGCTCATTATATCTCAATCATATTTAAAACGGACGACATGACAAGTATTAGCTTTTGATTTATACAAAAAAGATCAAAATCAGTGCACCCAGTAAAAAGATATAACGTATAATACAACGTAGGGTGACGAAAAAACCGTCAAGTAAATACGCAATATTAGATATAACTCACAAATTACTAATCAAATCTCAATTAAATTTGAATGGGACCACGTGACGAATAGTAGCTTTTAATTTATATAAGAAACGTCAAAATCGGTGCACCCAGTAAAAAGTTATGAGGTATAATACAACGTAAGGTGACGAAAATAATGTCAAGTAAATACGCATTATCAAAGATTAATCAAAAAGTAGTTATCAGATCTCGATAAAATTTATATGTGACCACATGATAAACATCAGCTTTCGATTAAAGTAAAAATTATCAAAATCGATACACCCAGTAAAAAGTTATTGCGGATTTTCAAGAGTTTCTCTCGATTTCTCTGGGATCCCATCATCAGATCCTGGTTTCCTTATCATGGTACCAAACTTCCCCTTATCAATCCTTATCCCCTTTCCAACAAAAAAAGAATTATCAAAATCGGTACACCCAGTAGAAAGTTATGTGGTATAATACAACGTAGGTCGACGAAAAAAGCGTCAAGTAAAAACGCATTATTAGATATAATTCGAAAAGTAGTTGTTAGATCTCAAATAAATTTAAATGGGACCAATCGGCACACACCACCTTTCGATTAAAACAAAATTTGTCGAAATCGGTCTACCTGGTCAAAAGTTCTGATGTAACATACATAAAAAAAAAAAAAAAAAAAAAAAAAAAAATACAGTCGAATTGAGAACCTCCTCCTTTTTTGGAAGTCGGTTAAAAATACATTTCTCGAAACGCATTTTCGCGCCTATGAATTTTGTTTGGAAGTTTTAAATTATTTATAACGTTTCATTATAAGACGAATATATTTTTGCTCGTAATTTATAAAAATTCTCTCTGGAAAATGTACATATACAGACACCTATACGCATGGTTATATACATGAATACCATAGAGAAAAACAAGAAGAATAATAAATACATACCATCTTTTGTACAATTTAGTTCTCAACAAGAATTTTTATTATCTTTGTATATTTATTCGAATGGAATAGAAATTTCCTTGAAATTAATAAAACGAATATATGTCATGATAGATGAATATCACTCCATTCAGTTTATTTCGAACTCAGGCGTTACCCAGGGTTCAAATCTTGGTCGTTTAATTTTTATTAATTCTTACAACAACAATGTCAACAGTCTATTTTGATCCTTATTACAAGAACTTAAATAACAAAATATACTGGAATATAATTTATTGAAATATAATATAGTCACTTAAACGCATTATTAACAATATTTAATAGATAATGTTAGTAGTTATAGAAAATGTTCATTTGGTTCTAGTATTGTAATAGTATATAGTAATTTATATTTAATTTATATAAATAAATAAACGTACTATTTCCTAGTAACAAGCACCATGAAATGATTATTCACACTAATTTGTTTCATTAAACAACAAATAAAAGAAATAAATAACAGTCACAAATTAAGTACAAAGAGGTAGTCTACAAATCAATGAATCAGAATCTAATCAAGTAATCGAATGTTCAATAAACAAAGACCCATTAAGAATGGGACAAGTTTTATCTCGTAACGCGAGGTATAGGAGTCGCTCGTAAACACAATTGTTGCGTCTTTAAATCAAACAGTTCGAGTCGTTAGGGGCACGTGCGAATACTGTGCCGACGGATCTGTTTCCATTGCTAGTAGCATTATAAGAAGGAATTTTAGCGAGTATCACTTCTAACTGCGCTCAAATGAAGAATAGTGATACCGTTGATGATATCGATGGCGTGACTTGCGACGTGGATTTTTTTTTTCTGTGTATAAAAAGAAATTTTGATTATTTTAATTCATTATCGATTTTGATCCTATTACAATTATAAACTCGAGTTTCTTAGGATGGAGGAACGAATGGATGGACGGATGGATAGATGTATGTAACTCTTGCACATAAAACTACTGATCTGATAATATCGTAACTCAATATGCAAATCTTCAGAGATCCAAAATAAGAGATAAACTACTCTTTATCCCAAATTTTCCGAGGGGTCGAAAATTAGGCTACGAAAACCACGAAGCTCAACTAGTCATATAGAATAAAAAAGACATTTTAAAACTAGTATCTATGAATTTTCTCCCGCTTCAATTAGATTCTGATTTTTGATAGTCAAATATAATAAAAGTACCACCTGATATCGTGATACAATGAACACGCTATGAGGGTATAATGAAAGCGCGAGTGAACGGACACCCCGCTATAATTATAATAAGTTTTGCTACCCTTATTTATCGCCTGACTCATGCTCTCCCGACTCTAGATGCTAAACAGGTGGCAGAAGATAAATGTTTTGTGACTTCTTCGACTTTGTTTACAGATATGACTTTTAAGAAATTAAATTTATACTGTATTTTGTGTTACTGCTATTTACAATGTTCTGTTTGCATGAAGTCTAGAAGTTCAAAGCTGTATAAGCGAATAATGGTTGATACTTCTGGATGCATAATGCAGCAAACCCGATAGATTTAGTAAATTTTCTAACTTAATTTAGCTTGTATACTCAAATATGGAACCTAATACTCATCATCGTCAACTGTATAATTTTATGGTAATTATTGTGGATTTTGAGTAACTTAGAAACCTTAACATTAATCTAAAGAAGCAATTTTGTAACTATAAATTATTCACAATAAAATAAATAAGTAACTCGTGAACCTATATGTGACGAAATGGTGCATGGTAACGATTTTAAAAATATAGCCTAATGTACTGATAATTAAGGCTTAAACTAATAAATGTTTCTAACTACATATGGCCATGTAGAACCAAACACAATAGAAATAGTCGATTTTTAAGTAATTTGTATTAATTCGATAAGAAGTTATTTCAGCTGAAGTATGTATAGAAATAATAAACCATATTTCTTTAATCAAACTTTTTGAATATAACAATATATTACATATTAAGATAACTTAGTTTACTTTATTTGTTTTCATACGATTGTTTGTTGTGAATACATAATGGTTACAAAAATGCAAAAACAACAACAAAACTATTTACAACATTGTGGGCCAATTACACATTTCAAAAGATTATGGTATCTAACGGATAAAAGCTTTTGATATAATATTATTCTCTTTCATCATGGAATTCTATGATATTTGTGGCATATTTCTATTCGCGATTGTAAAACTGAGGTAGGGTACAGAAAGAAATTTCCTGCTTATAATATGGAGCAGCCCGAGTAGTACCTTGACCTTACAGAAGGTCATAGCTAAATAATGCTGCTCTTAGACAGTGTTGTGCTAATGTTGGTGAGTAAGGTGACCAGAGCTCTTGGGGGAATTGGGGATAGGGTCGGCAACGCGCTTGCGATGCTTCTGGTGTTGCAGGCGTCTATATGCTACCCATCGCTTACCATCAAGTGAGCCGTACGCTTGTTTGCCGATCTAGTGATATAAATAAAAAAATGTAGTTACTTGAGGCGAAACAGATCCTAGCGTTCTGTTTTACCTATTGCTGTTAAAATCTATTCGTAACTTATGTGCAGGATAAAACGTATCTAAGACCAGTGTAACAGGCCCTATGTCTATGGATGTAGCGCTACACTTCGTAGATGGAAACCTTAATTAACGAGAGGGCACTATCCATTTCGGGCAACGACAAATACGTTAGTCGCAACGTTAGTGACGGGACATTGAACACGATTTGCGATGCGTTGCGTTGCGTTAGCGCAATGGATTTACAACACGCGTGTTGCAAAAAACAACAATCTCGTCCAGCCCGGGACGTGCGGTTACACAATTTAACGCGGTGATTTTAAAGCGTACTAAATTCTCAGAGTTTTTACCTATTTGGTTTGTTTCGTAATTATTTTTAGATAAATTTATAATTTGAAGTTAATCTGTTTTTCTGATGATGACTAGCCCGTTGGCACAGTTTGTAGTGTCCTTGCCCGCTACAAACTGTGAGCAAAAAACTAAAAGAGGGTAGCGGGTTCGATTTCCGCCTGAGTCTTGGTGTATATATATATATATATACTAGCTGACCTGGCGAACTTCGTATCACCTTATTCTTTTCTGAATAATAACATAATATATCAAAATAAAATATAGCCTATCTTTTAAGTTGGATCAAACTGCACACGGTGTTCAAATTTGATTAAAATTGGTTAAGTAGTTTAGGAGTCCGTTGAGGACAAACATTGTGACACGAGATTTATATATATTAAGATATATATATATATATATATGTGTGTGTGTGTGTGTGTGTTATATTTATTATTATTGTTTATTTTCTATATGAACTTAAAATGACTTAAAATTACGTTTATATTAAAATTTATTTAAAGGTATTCGACCTTGCAAATTCGTACCATCCGTCAAACAGCGTTATTCGCAACTGGTGAAACAGACCCTTAGTCTACAGAAATGTACGTATATAAAGCAATAAAAATTCTTAAAATAAAAAAAACATGTCTCAAACTAATATATCATATTCGAAAAAATCTTCATTTATTTTTACGCGATTTTAAAAATCAATTTTTTTCAAGAAAAAATAACAAAACTTTTATAATAAAAAAAAATACATAAAATTAAACATTTCTTTATCTAACGAAACTCAAAATTATATATTTTAAAGACTTAAAACACTATTTAAATATTTTATTACATTATTTTTTCTTAATATTATTGATTATTTGCATTTTAGTTTGGAAGTAAACTTACACACATAATTCAACTCCGTATTGACGGGTGCTTAGTCCCTTCAGACATTGCCCTTGTATTGATCGCACCCTACTGCATAATAATAATTTAACATTATTTTTGATCACACGAAAGTAATAGAATTATTCGATGGATTTTTTACTATTGACTGAAGATGTTTGTAATTTTTTTTTTTAATCTGGTTGTTTCTATATTTAATGTACTAATTTACACGTTCTTTGTCTTCTAAGACCTGTATTTTTTTATTCTGTGTTTTCACATCTTATGTAGTTTTTCCCAAAGTTCAAGCTAAGGTATAATATAGTCATACATATCATTTCTACCTTTCATTTAAATCGACGCATTTTTAACCGAAAAAAAAGGAGAAGGTACTCAATTCGACCGTATATATGTATGTTCGGGGATAACTTTGTCGCTTATGAACCGATTTTGATTAAAAAAAATTGTTGGAAAGAAGATATCCTAAGTGTGTTACCATGATAAGGAAACCAGGATCTGGTGATGGATTTCCAGGAAATCGAGGGAAACCCTCGAAAATATTAACTATCGATGTAATTGAAGTCGTTTTTTTCGTTTGAGGGCAAACACAATTATTATACAATTAAATGATAAGCACGGGTATTGGGGGTACTGAAGTTACTAGAAATACTTATTAGTCTAAAACACATCATACATATAATACATATATCAATAATAAATACCATAAATGTAAAAACATACAATTTTGTATTTAAATCCCATACAAATATAGAACTTATAACACATAAGTAGCGTGATTTATATGTTATTTATTTAAAAGCAATTTTTGTTTGCTTCTTAAAGGTATAAGCTGCACCGGACACCAATGGATTTATCGTTGGTTGAGACAAGCAAAGCGGCTTTGTCTCTGAGACGACAAACGAACCATCTCTATTGGAGATAGAAAAATTTATTTCGTTTCGAGAAGGGGACGGGGTGCAATGTTCTATGTATTATATATTTACATATAATAAAATGGTAGGAAAGTCAAAACTGTACATTGAATATTTTTTTAAAAGAATACTTGGGGTGTGATCTACAATCGATACCGAAGCCAAAAATATGGTTTTTAGAATTTTTGTTTGTTTGTCTGTATGTATGTCCGGGATAAACTCAAAAAGTACCGCATGGATTTACTTTAAATTTGGCACGAATATTATTAAGAAGTCGGGTCAACATATAGGCTACTATTATCACGCTATCACCTACGGGGAACGAGCAGTGAACCTTTATTTCTTCAACGCATTCTGTAACAACGCGTAATCTAACGACGCATATTTGAATGTTGTTGTTATTATGTTAATAACCCATAGATATATTAAAAAAAGTAGATAATGCGCGGCCTTTGTTGTTAGTGAAGCCACAAAACTCGGCTCCTTCAAGTAAATACACGCGCTCACGCACACATATGCATCAAACTACGCTCATTTTCGTTAGTATGTCACGAGGCTTCATATAGTAACTTTGCTTATAAAATGCCGGCTTGTGTGATTAAATGGTGCAAAAACAATACCAAAGTAAACAAAAAATCTGAAGGAATATCGTTTCACACGTAAGTACATATAAAACTTTAAATTTATTGTTATTCCAAAATAATATTGAGGTTATTCGGAACTTATAATTTCAATGTCACGAAATGACGTACCACGGGAGTGTTGCCAGTAGTTCTTTTTTTCAATACCCCAAAATGTGGGTAAGTAAATTGTACGCAATCAGAAAAATAATTAAGTAAAAAGTAGACATAGTTATTGTTTTTTTTCTCGTGTTATTTTATGTTACATAAATTGAAAATAAAAAAATCAAAATATATTTATGAATTATTAACTCGTTTGTTTTATGTTTTAACTTTTTACAATTTTTGAGTAAACTAGGTACCCATGTATGTATGTTGTATGTATGTTGTACACGGGCTATTTTCCGCAACTCGACGTCTTGATGCGCCTTTTTTGCGTGATCGGCTGGTGGGCACTATTCGTGCCAGCCAAGCTCCTTGAGGAAGCCTAGCAGACCCTTCACGTTGCCGACGACTTCCTGGAGCAACCTCGGTGTCCCAAGGTGTAGTGCCCTGTAGTTCGCCACACCACCGCATTCCAGCAGGATATGTGAGGCCGTTTCCTCTGCCTCCAGGCACGCTCTGCACAGGGGGCTGTCTGTAACACCTAGATTGTGTAAGTGCTTGTTAAGCAAGTCATGTCCCGTAAGCGCCCCGACCAGTAGTCGGAGCTGGGCTCTTCCATAACCGCGAAGTTTGCGGGACAATCCTGGGTTGATCGTCGGAAGAGCTTCCTTGGTCTGCCTGCAGGTAGTTAGGTTTGTCCAATATTCTTGGTGCATTACCTTGGTGTTGTGTCGCAGCTGGCTGCGCAGCCATCCGAATGGCAGAGGCAGAATGGGTTCGGGTCCGTGGACCCTCATCTCCGATCCATTCCTCGCCAGTCGGTCGGCCGCGTCATTGCCTCGCGATCCACTGTGTCCCTTTATCCATTGAAGGGTAATGGTGTTTGTTTCACTTACCTTCGTCAGAGCTCGATGGCACTCGTATATTAGCCCTGATGTCATAATGTCGCTCTGTAGGGCTTGCAGGACCGATCTGCTATAGGAAAGTATACGGATTGGAAAACCCTGTACCTCTCTAGACTTGATCGCTGTTGCTGCCATTATGATTCCCATACATTCCGCCTGGAAGACGGTGTTGTGGATTCCTAATGGCGATGAGATGTGGATATTCAGGTCTTCTGAGTAGACCCCAGAACCTGTACCTGTTGATGTTTTCGACCCGTCTGTGAAGATTCTTAACTCTCTAGGGTTGAGGCCTTCACCTGGGTCTTCGTGTAATTGTATTCTGTATTTTTTGTCGAATACGTACTGTTTGGGTATCCTGTCGGTAACCGCTTCGACGAGCGGTTCCCTGTTTGCCAGTTCGCCAAGTATTCCTGTATGTGCTACCTTTACGTTCCTCCAAAGGTTTAGCTTCCTGAGTCTTACCGCAGCCGCTCCCGCCTCCTGTTGGATAAACAAGTGCAGCGGCGGCAGGTTCAGTAGGGCTTCCAGGGCGGCTGTCGGAGTAGTCCTCATGCAGCCCGTAGTCGCCATGCAAGCCAGCCTTTGAAGTCGTTGTAATTTTGCTTCACCGGTGATTAGTCTGGTTCTCGGCCACCAAACCACAGCACCGTAGCTGATAATTGGCCTGATGACGGACTGGTACAGCCACAGAGTGACTTTTGGGGATAGACCCCATTTCTTACCTATCATTCTACGGCACTGCCAGAAGGCTATTGTAGCCTTGTCAATTTTGCTGTTGAGATGCTTGCTTCAGTTCAGTTTGCTATCTAGAATAATTTCTAGATACTTTACCTCCGAGCTGAACTGTAGCTCCGTACCGAACAGTCTAGGGGGTTTGTAGCTCCCCAATTGCCGTTTGTTAGTGAACATTACCTGTTCCGTCTCTCCAGGATTGACGGTGAGTTCGTTATCTATGCACCATCTCTCCACAATTCGTAGCGCCTGCTGTGTGACATTGCACACGGTACTGCTGACACTGCCGCTGATTAGAATAGCGATATCATCAGCGTACCCGATCGTGAAGTAGTTGTGCTGGTTCAGTCTGGTTATAAGGTCGTTTACCACTAGGTTCCACAGTAGTGGGGAAAGCACCCCTCCTTGTGGACATCCTCTGGCTACCAGTGCATGTTGTGCCTCAGTTGATGTAAGTTTGATGACTCTTTTTCTGAGCATGTTACCTATCCAGTCAATCATCATCGGGTGTACCCCGTGCTTAACTAGGGCCGACGAGATGCTGTTGAAGTTAGTCTTGTCAAAGGCTCCTTCTATGTCGATGAAGGTGCCAAGACACATAGCTTTGTTTTCAATGGCCTCTTCTATTTTACTGACCACTGCATGTAGAGCTGACTCTGTTGATTTACCTTGGCTGTACGCGTGTTGGTTTGGATGTAGGCGTACTGTAGCTAGGGCGTTTTCTCTCAGATCCCGTTCGCACAGCCTTTCCAGAGTCTTCAGCAGAAAAGATGTAAGACTTATAGGTCTGTGGGATTTGGGTTCAGAGTAGTCACTTTTTCCCGGTTTGGGGATAAAGATTACCTTTACCTCCCTCCACTGCCTCGGCACGTAGCTGTGAGCTAAACAGGCCGCCAAAACAGTGGTAAGCCTCTGGATCAGTCGGTTACTTCCCCACTTTAGAAGTGCCGGGAAGACCCCGTCCAACCCTGGGGATACTAGGTACCCATATTTTACTATCAAATTTCATGGTTTTAGGTTTCCAACGAATATTTTAATAAGAGGTGAATGGGTAGCGGCTGTAAGACTGAGAAAATGACCACGATTATGCTGGCCATGCGCACAAAGTCAATTTAATACGATTAGTGATTGAAAAATATTTGAACATAAGACTACATCATATTAGTAAAATGCAAACAATGACGATGACTCTGAGTTCTAAGTGACAAAAATTTAAAAAACTTATACAACATAAAGGATTCTAGGTTTAAGAAAAATAGTTAAAAAAAACCGACTGCAAACTGAAAAGAGATAAACAGAGGGGAAAGGAAGTGTCCATTCATACGATTATCTTACGAATATATTTTTCTACCGATTTTTTGTTTTATTTTTAGTAAATTTATTTAAAACTATAAACAGGTTTTTATTTTCACATACCCATTTTACCTATATTAAATTAATTGTTTAATAAAAATTTTAGGGACTTTTTTTAAAACGTGTCAACACTTCACTCACTCACACATCTTTAAAAAAGTGGCTTCAGTTTTCTATTCTAGGTGCGTTATCTACCTTTTTTTACTTGATCTATGTAATAACCATGCTATAAGCTAGCTTCACACTATAAATAAAGAAATTCTGTAGTATATTTAGTATCAGCATTGCACCCGTGTGAAGCCGGGGCGGGTCGCTAGTTTGTATATAAATTGCATTTAAAATGGGATATTTAACAAGTATGTTGTTGTTTGACTAGCCCGTTGACGCAGTTTGTAGTGGCCCTGCTTTCTGCTCCGCGGGTTGTGTGTGTATTATTTCAGTTAATTTGTCAAAAAAAAATTTGCTGTAACAGTCGTATGTTACCCATAAGCCCATAACACAATCATTAAGTTGCTTACCGTAGTAACAGACGACTGTGTGTGTAAAAAAAATATTGACGGGCGTTCTGAGTTCTCGGTGTTTCGTCACTATTGTGACCACGTTTTACATGTAAATCATTATGTCAAAAAAAAAAAAAATTGAAAACATATTTTATAGAAATTATTATAATATTGTATAATAATGTAAGTACATACTGATGACGTGAAGAGAGAATTATAATATTTTTAAATAAGTCATTATTTTTATATTTGTTACACAAATATTAAAAATACTGAGTCATCGTTTTAAGCATTGCTGTGTTCGAGTTTATCTTTGTTTTTGATAATTATTATTAATATTTAAATAATGTCATGAACGATTCCATAACGCATGGACAACAAAAAGACGTATTTAAAAAATTTACAATTCTTGTTTTCTAAACATACGTACACATACAGATAATTATTTATACAACAGATTAGAGTTAAGAGAAATGGTATGAAACTATTTAACATATTAGCACAAAATTCTTACGTATTTTTGTTTACCCTACATGTTATTCCACATAGGCATAGGCACCTTTTTCTCAGTGTAGGAGAAGAGGTGTTTCGTTTTAAAACAAAAAGTTTAAAAAATAAAAAGACTGTGCTTTACATTTAGACCACGCGACTGAAGTAAAACTTACGAAACTTAACTCTCTCCCTTTCTATCTTCACTAATTTATATCTCCCTCTCAACTTCCATTCGCCTCGCCCGATCACACGTATAGCTCTCGTCACGCATTCACCAGCTTCTTACCCAAGTCAAGCGTGCGCAAATAAATATTTCTTAAAAATATTTGAGCACATATCCCACTTTCATAACACCCTATTTTTGATTGACAAAATAAACACAAAAGCGTAAAAAATGCGATCAGATACTTTGTCACAATTGGTAAATAACAAAAATCAATAAGCCAGTTTGACCGGTCGGGTCACGGCAATCAAAGGGCATCCCGTAATGAGATTATTATGAATTTCCAATGCAAATAGTTGACCGAGGGGTAAAACTGTGTATATAAACGATCTCTGTGTCCACTTGTTTGTTTATTTAATTTTAGAAATGAGTTGCTTGAGTTTATTTCGTTAGAGCTTTGATGATGGTCAAATATTTACGAGAAAACAGATTGCATTTGAACTTAGTGTGTGTGTGTGCTAAGGACAAACTGAGTATGTTAATGCGTTGTTATTAACTTTTGAGTTAGTGTTATTATTTCCAACTGGCTGACCCTACAGACATTGACGTGCCTTGCAAAATAAAATTGTCGCTTCTATATTTTTCATGTCCAGAATCTTCTACAAAGCTTGTTAATATATACTACTCGTAATCATTAAATAGAACTAAGCGATAAGGCATTCGTATTTTATCTTTACGAGCTTCATGAAATGAATCGCCATCACGAGTGAAGCTGCGTGTACAATCAGATTTTGAACAAATACCGGGAACAACACTCCCGAACTGCTTTGGTTACCCCTACTCCAGATTAGTCATCAGTAGATTAATATGTCGTTTCACGATGTCATTGTGTGTATTAAAATTCGTTTAATATAGTTATTAAATATATTAGGAGACATATATATATATATATATATATATATATATTACAGAATGGTCTGTTTTTTTTTTTAATAAAAATGTATATCCACGGGATTTAGAGCCCGTGCTTTTGTTATTCCATTTTTGTTTGTTACCAATCGATACATTGGTACTTACAGCTGCAACTTTATATCAAAAAAACTAATTGGCTGACTAAACTAAGCTTAGTCTCTCTAAATCCGACCATTCCGACCGACCAAAAATTAAGAGTTCCGCTAACTAAATTTACTTAATTACTAATATATATATATATATATATATATATATATATATATATATATATATATATATATATATATATATATTAGTAATTAATTATTATTATTTTTTTTTTACTTTACAATGATCAAGGGGTAGAAACTGTATACATATCTTTAGATTCTGAACATACTGTGACTATTATTATCTAAGTTTATATTTACACTTATATGCTAGTTATCATATATGTACACTTATTTCCTAATTACCATATTATTGTTACCAGACGCCGCGTTGGCGCAACGGTCACAGCCATGAATTGTATCTGTTGCGCTGGCGGTTGCGGGTTCGATCCCCGCACATGACGAACATTTGTATTGGCCATACAGGTGTTTGCCGTGGTCTGGGTGTTTGTGCAGTACTTGTGGATCTCCCTACTGTGCCTCGGAGAGCACGTTAAACCGTCGGTCCCGGTTGTTATCATGTACACCTGATAGCGATCGTTAGGTACTTATAGTAGGGAATATATCCGCCAACCCGCCTTGGAGCAGCGTGGTAGATTAAGCTCTGATCCTTCTCCTACATAGGGAAAGAAGCCTTTGCCCAGTAGTGGGATATTATAGGCTGAAGCATATATGTGCACTTATGGCCTACTGGCCTACTTATAATATACACTTAACCTAGGTTATTGTTAGTAAGGTTTTTTTTTTAATGAGAACAATCAATACATATTATAGAACGTGAAGAATAAAATATTACATGTTAAATCTTTGTTGATAATTGTATAAAATACTATAAACTAAAATACGTCTACACAAGCAATTAATTTATGAAAATTATTTTATAAAAAAAATAGTAAGTAAAATCACGGTCATACCTAGTGTTGTAGCTTCTATTCATCTGTATAACTTTGTAATAAATGTTGATAATTCCCGACCCCTCATAACAGCTTGGACGCGCCTTGACTAATAAACATTTGTCTTTTGTATTAAATATATACAAATACAACAAAACCGATGAGTTATTTCGAACGCACTTATATGCGGAAGTAATGGTAGAATTTGCTAAATAAACACATATATCTTATATACAAAATTCTCGTGTCACAATGTTAGTTAAAATACTCCTCTGAAACGGCTAGACCGATTTTTATGAAATTTTGTGTGCATATCGGGTAGGTCTAAGAATCGGCTAACATCTATTTTTCATACCCCTAAGTTACAAGAGGGGGGGGGGATTAAGGGGATTAATAATATATATGGCAAAACATCGTTTGCTGAGTCAGCTAGTTTACTATACGTATATAGGTAAAGCAAGAAAAATTCTTACGAACAAAAAAATGTCTCCAACTTAAATATCATAATCGGGTAGGTCTGAGAATCGGCCAACATCTATTTTTCATACCCCTAAATGATAAGGTAAGGGGGGTTAAGTGGGTTAATAACTTATATGGTAAAACAACGTTTACGGGGTCAGCTAGTAAATAAATAAATATATTTAGCACACACAAACGCTGGGAGCTAGGCAACTTAATTACTGTGTTATAAGTAACATCCAACTGATATGATATCTTTTTAAATAAATTTACATAATTATACATTGGCGTGAATCAAAGTGCAATAGCCACCAGCGGAAAGCAATTGGCAAATGCGCGAACGGGCTAGACGCTTAAACTATTTTGTCAATTCATTTTTTATTTATTGTTTCATACAACTAGGTCAACAAATAAGCGTACAGCTCACCTTATGGTAAATCATTACCGTAGCTTATAAGCTGGCGAAGCTCCTGTGTTGCAGGCTATTATAATAGCCTGCAACACAGGAGCGTCGCCAGCGCTTTTCCAACCCTACCCCTGACCCCCCTCAGGAGCTCTGGTAACCTTACTCAACACAGAAACACATCACTGCTTGAGGGCAGTATTATTTATCAGCTGTACTAGCTGCTCCAGACTTTGAGCAGGATAATTATTTCCTGCTGTGTCCTGTCTCAATAGATTGTTTACTAAAGTAGACTAAATTATAAATTTCATGTGAGTCAGTCCACTGCTGGACATAGGCCTCACGAGAATATCCAAATACAAATACAAATATACTTTATTATACAACCAAAAACAATACAAATAACATAAAAGAAAAAGAAACAAGCGAGAAATAATAATAATAATAACAAAAAGGAATGTACAAAAGGCGGTCTTATAGCTAAAGAGCGATCTCTTCCAGACAACCTTTAGAAAAAGGACATGAATAAGAATAAAGCGGCACAGAGGTAGAATATAGAATGTAGATTCAAAGTAAATGAAACTTTATCATGTTTAATTAAATGAAATTTTACAGAAATATAAAAGGATTTAAATGTGTTATTTGTGTATTATACGAAATAAAATTATTCGAACTTAATTTAATAACATTAACACAATAATATAAACCAAAAAATTATCTGTTCCGTATATCAAATAATATTCCGTGGTTAGTTTTTTTGTACATTATTTTTACTATAAAGAATATTTGTATTTTGTATTGTAATGTATCTGCTTATAGAGAAATCATATAAAAACAGACAAAAGAAATATCTTTTTGTATGTAGATAAACAGGTTACCGAGGCAATTATTTGTCAAGTTTGATGTAATCTCAGGGAAAACTTTTAAATTATTAAATGGGAAAGTATTGTTCGTTTAAGAAAATTTTTGCGAAAGTTATAAAAAATGCGCAACAAAACAGCTAACGAAAATCAATTTCCATATCTGCCATTAAAACAAGAAAAATTAAGTTATACTCTTAGCCGAGAACGTCGGAGTGGCGGTATTGCGTGATGAGGGAGTTACAAGTTTTTTAAGAATCATTTCGTTAAAAAGTACTTTTTAAGTGAATTTTTTTGAGGTTAAGTGCATCTTTTTTTTGTTTATTTGAATTATGTTTCGTGAATTCTATTATATTACAATGAAGTTTATGATAACTTAAGTTTAAGAAAAAACTTAAACAGAAAAAATATCTTCTTTAGTTAACTTTCTTATTGATTTGTATGTTAAATAAGTTCTATTTTAATACTCTCGACCAAAAAATTCTTTCATGCCAAAGTTTACAAAAAAGATATAAAAGAATAAAAAATTGTGGTCATAATTCGTTTTATATACATATTAAAATGTTATTTAAATTTTTAATTATTAAAAAACGGACATAATAAATTTTAAAATAATATTTTTAAACTTAAAGTTGACAGAATTCCGAAAATATATTAAACAATTAGCTCTCACATTCTTTGAATCTTAACATCCAGCAGCTATCCTTAGGCAGGAGAAACCGCATATCTCGCCTAGATCTTTATACACAGAAACGTCCAAATCACGTGTCATCCGGTTTATACAGAAAACTCCCACCCTAATGAACCAACTTGGCACAGTCGTAAGCTTTACTGTTTCAACAATTTTTGGTTTCGCGACGAAAGACGAAGCACGTGACGAGAGAAACAAACGAGGCACTGGTTCTTTTCGAGCACAACTTTCGAACGTGTTTTAACCGCTTTCCAAAAAGAAACAAGTTAAAAAATTTGTTTAATTATTGTGTGCCTGATATTTCCGAAGGTTATACAGTAATTGGTAATGTTTACGATTTTATTTTTATGTTACCCACACATTAGGGATTCTAAACATTTTTTGAATATCATATCAAAAACATCATGGGTACATCGTTCCATAGCTTAATTGGCTAGAGCGTCGACACGGTCAGCCGGAGACGCGGGTTCGAATCCCGCTGGAGCGGTCAATTTTTGATATGATATTCAAAAAAATTGGTAATGTTATTTTGACTGAGTTCAAAAAATGGAAAATGTTCTTTATTTGCCTTTTTATTAATGTATAACTTTTTAGGATGTCAACTTAGACTTTATATTCGAAAGTCGGTGCTTATTACATGGTTCTTTTTATTTTTGAACGTGATCTGCGGAGTTTATTGGGTTATCCCTTATCTATACATTTATTCAAATAAATAAAATTGAAGTGTCTGTTTGTAATATTAAAATAACCGCTTTTTACTAAATTCATATGTATAATTTTTGTCTCTCTGTCTATCTATCTGCCTGTTTGTTCCGGCCAATCTCTGAATCGGCTGGACCACTTAGTATCAGGTAGACCGTACGTATTTGCCTCCCTAGTGTTACAAAAAAGATAACATTTTGTACCAACTGCAAGCATACATACGTATAATCAGGCCTCTTTCCCGTAGAGGTAGGCCGAGACCATTTCTTTCCACTTGCTACGATCCTTACATACTTCTTTCGCTTCGTCCACTTTCATTATTCCCTTCATACATGCTCTTCGGTTTAGGGTACTCTTGACTTGGCCTTTTTTCAAGACGTCCCTTATTTGGTCTCGGAACGTTCGCCTAGGTCTACCCCTTCCAACCCTTCCATTCACACTCGCCTTAAACACTTTTTTCGTCAATCGTTCTCAACTCATTCTCTTGACATGGCCAAATCAACTGCAAGCAGTAGATACTTATTGGATATTATCAATTATATCACATTTCCCAGACCATTTGATAAATAATAAATAAAAAAAGGCTTCACTCTCAACCAGTAGGATTTTCTCTTGCCCAGACCACGACAAACATCTATATGTCCAATACAAATGTTTATCGTGAGCGGGGATCGAACCGCCAGCACAACAGCCAGTCCTGCGACCGCTGCGCCAATGCGTCGTCAATATATTTAAAAACACAAATTCTAACATTGACCGAGCAGAAACAAATACAATAAAATAACAACCAGTAACAAGTCTAAAATATCGTTCCACTGTATTTGTTTTTCCGTCTTCAAGACATCGTTGTCATCTAAACGAGAAGTTTTTGAAACAATTCTCATCTATCGGCCGCCGGGGGGCTCATCGTGTTCGGAACTTTCTCGAAGTGTAATCAAAGGATAAAACCTTCTGCAGCCAAGTCAAGTGGCTGTATAAAGGGAAAATTCACTTACTTCCTATAGCGGACGTCGTTCCAAACATTGAGAATGAGAGAACGCGAGTTTATGTGTGTGAATTCGATACTAAAAAAACATCTTTCATAAACAATTTAAAATCGAAAGTAACCACAGTTCTAAAAATTTGTAAATATATAAAATATCTGCTTAATAATGGCTTAAGTACAATAATTTTTCAAATTATCAAAATAAAAAAAATTAAAACTTTCTTATTACCTATCTGTGTTTGTCTTTTATTTACAAATAATTCTTGTGTATATTTCATGCGTTTTTCTTTCAGGTGCTTAAGCAATTATTTTATATTATTGGTGATTATCAAACAATTGTATCAACTAGTAACCATTTGCTGTTACTGTTTTACAAATTGAAGAAATCGAAAAGACCCTTAAAGATCCCTTGCAACGCTTTGGTGACGCTATTTTGAATTATTTCAAATTAAACTAACTAAAAATGTGTATGTGTGTGGGTATAAGTTGTTACAGTTATTTTTAGTGACTTAGCTAATTAATGTCTCTTTTTGTATTACTACAAAAATTTGTCTTAACATTAAATTAGAAAAAGAAAAAAAAATCGACTGGTCTAAACGCAACGACAGCAACGCGACTACTATCTTTTATATAAAGTCATAGTTGGTTCAGCGAGTGAATTTGCATAGGAATGGCAGATTACATAGCCACATAGGCTAGACCTAGGTTTAGCCAGGTGCACTATAGCACGAGGGTTTAACTCGAATGCATTCCATGGTTAACTATATAACCTTTTCAAGTTCCAAACTGGCTTCTTTATTACTGCTTTCGGAATACTTGTATTATGGAGATACTATCAAAGTGCTATTGTATTTGTGTAGTTGGCATTTATATTTAATATTCGCTGTTTCTCACATTGAATTTTACTGAATAGTTTGTAATATATTTGTCTATACAAATAACTACACTACAATCTTTACAAATAAATAAAATTGAAGTGTCTGTTAAGCAGTTATTCTAATATTACAATATTAGAATAACTGCTTTTTACTAAATGCATATCGATCTATACACGGTACATACCTAATACATACCAAAATATTTTTTTTACAATTTTTGTTTGTCTGTCTGTCTGCCTGTTTGTTTTGGCTAATCTCTTAAACGGCTAGACCGATTTTGACGGAACTCTAATAATAATGCGTATTTACTTGGCCATTTTTTCGTCGACAGTCGTTACATTTCACATAACTTTTTATTTGATGGACCGAACTCGACGATTACTTTTTAATCGATAGCTGTTGCTTGTCGCATAGTCTCATTTAAATTTCAAATCTTTTTGTTTTGTCTTTGATAACACGGATTTACTTGAATATTTTTTCATCTAACTGCTTCGTATTACTTACCTATGTGAATGAAGTGGTTTTTTTTTTTTTCGTTGCGAGCAAACACAATTATTATACTAAGACTATATTCTGCCGCATCTTATCTACTCAATAATAATGTTAAAGTAAAAATCGACCCCGTTGCTTTTCAGTTGCTACGAAAAAACAAACAATCAAAACTTTTTTCTCCTTTATTTATATTTATTTATGATAATAGTATGGAAGTATGGATATAAATATATAAATTATGGAAACAAGTTCAGCATTTATGATATTGTTAATTTTTAGTTTAAAAAAAATCTAACTTTGTACATTGTGTTGGTTTTCTATGTTATAAAATAAAATGTGTGGTTACGGCATTAAAGAATATAGCCACCCCCTCTCTTCCCGTGGGTTTCGTAAGAGGCGACTAAGGGATAACACAGTTCCACTACTACCTTGGAACTTAAAAAGCCGACCGATGGTGAGATAACCATCCAACTGCTGGCTTTGAAATACACAGGCCGAAGACGGGCAGCAGCGTCTTCGGTCCGATAAAGCCAGCCCTGCGGTCACCAACCCACCTGCCCAGCGGGGTGACTATGGGCTAAAAAACACACGAGTTCACGCCATTTTTGGCTATGTCCAGTAGTGGACTGCGAAAGGCTGCCGTGATGATGACTGTGATGAATAATAAGCTTTATCTATTAATTTATTTTTAATAAACACTTTAAAAAAAGTACTAGGATAGCATAACATTAAAGGAATATAAATTTGGAATACGAGTATAAAGTGCTAACTTTAAAAAAACGAAATAAAATTTGTCTAATACGAGTGCTTAGTCGTTTCAATCAACAAATCGTATAAAACATCACACGAGCGGTAATCGAACGGGTTTCATTGACGATTGTAATTAGCTAATAACAACCGTAAACATGTGAACATCAAAGTGCGCACCCTCGGAACAGTAAATAAATTGAAAATGGTAAAGAATTCTAAACAATTTGAATATCATATCAAAAATTGACCGCTCCAGCGGGATTCGAACCCGCGTCTCCGACTGACCGTGTCTGCGCTCTCAGTCTCAATTTTTGATATGATATTCAAATTGTTTAGAATTCCTAATGTGTGGGTAACACAAAAATAAAATTGTACGTATGGTAAAGAATTGTTTTAATTTTATAGATTCAGAAGATTTTATCAATTTCAGAAGCGAGTTTTATTATATTCATTTGGATATTTAAACTATAACTTAAATATTGCTAAAACTCATATGCTATTTTCATGACATTTAGATTTTTATTAATATTATATGTTACTAACAATTTAATGCATGTAAATCTGAAATAAATAAATATTATTATTATTATTATTATAAAGATCGACAATAGTGATAATGATGAAATATATGAAAAAAAATACAAAATATTCGAATTTCTTGTGTCTACATTAAAAAAACATATATGAAGCATTCTTTTAACTATTACTAAATGCATAAAGTATCAGATATTCCCACTTTACAATTTTTTAATTAATATATTAATTATACCTTATCTTCGAGCTAAATCTGATGAGCAATGGTGCTTCCTTTGGCTCGCATCAGTCATAAAGTAGTCGCTAATCAGTTAAAGACTGGCTGTGGTGTAGGTTTGTCTTATTCCTTTTTTTTATAACTAGATCGGCAAAAAAGCGTACGGCTCACCTAATGGTAAAATCAAAATCAAAATCAAAAATAGCTTTATTCAAATAGGCTCCAAGAGCACTTTCGAATCGTCATTTTACAAATTAAAACTTTAAAAATAAATTATTATTTTTGTAAAAATGAAGCTACCACCGATTCGGAATGTAAATTCTGCAAAGAGAGATAAGCGATTACCGTAGCTTATAGACGTCTGCAAAAGCAGAAGCATCGCAAGCGCGTTACCAACATTATTTTCAACTCGCCCCAGGAGCTCTGGTCACCTTACTCACCAACAGAAACACATCACTGCTCGAAAACAGTATTATTTAGCTGTGATCTTCTGTAAGGTTGAAGTACTACCCCAGTCGGTCTGCTCCATATTATGAACAGGTAATTTCTTGCTGTGTCATACCTCAGTTAAGTTATTTTGATTTATTCGTTTCTAAATACTTAAAACGATATTATTATATACATATAAACAGCACGAACACACTTTTATTTTAAAATCAAACGTTAATTAGTTTAATGTCAATTTAACTTGACACCACACAAAACTTTATACCATTTCTATACAACATATTCTAAGACCATATCGAACCATTTTATCGTTATTAGTCTTTTCAGGGATTCGCATTTACGGAGATAAACTTCACACTCACATTGTACTAGCTGATAACCGCGGCTTCTCCTGTGCTGTTTATTTTATCGATGTATTTTAGTAGCAGAAGAAAAATAAATCAAAAAGATTCCAAAACTAATAACGCTGAACAATGCTTAAAATACTCGAAGAAGAAGAAATCAAATTGTTAATATTATTATTTTTTAATTTGAATGTTATCTTTTAATCGTTTTTCTGTCACCACTTTTTACTCGAAATAAAAAAAGAAAACAAAATTTTTAAGGGTACAACTCAATAAAAATAAAAACGTCTAAAACAACATTTTTTACATAAAAAGAAAGTAACCCACAGAACCAATACATATAACCGTCCGCCGCACACAGGGCTGGCAATTAAGAAATGAGCAATCTGAGATTAAATGGACGCGGAACAAATATTAGAGCTACGGTGGCTGATTGCGAGCTTGTAACCGAGATATTCGCTTTTATAAAGTTTTATAAGAATCACAGCGATAGCTATTTACTACATTAATTCACCAGTATAAATCTATTATTAACCAACTTTGATAAAAGGAGGAACTTCTCAATTTCACTCAATTTTTAGGTGTGTTACTCGTAACTTTTTACTTTAAATAAAAAACAGTTACAACAATTATGCCATGTTTTTTTATTATTAAATTTTTTTTTCATTCATTACAGCCTATCACAGTCCACTGCTGGACATAGGCCTCCACAAGTTTACGCTAAAAATAACGTGAACTCATGTGTTTTGCCCATAGTCACCACGCTGGGCAGGCGGGTTGGTGACCGCAGTACTGGCTTTGTCGCACCGAAGACGCTGTTGCCCGTTTTCGGCCTGTGTATTTCAAAGCCAGCAGTTGGATGGTTATCCCGCCACCGGTCGGCTTTTTAAGTTCCAAGGTGGTAGTGGAACTGTGTTATCCCTTAGTCGCCTCTTACGACACCCACGGGAAGAGAGGGGGTAGCTATATTCTTTAGTACCGTAGCCACACAGTACTACCGTAGCCATACAGTACGTTACACTACACAGTAGTTAAAAAAAAAATTACTAAATGCATTTCCGTGACCTTTTATACCCGGGAATATTCTTTTCAATATTTTTAACCATACAGATAGATAGACCTTATTTAAAATACCATTGAATAATAATTTAATTGTCATCCAAGGTAATCAACAGTTCAAATAATGTCTAACCGCCGCCTGATTACAGACACCCTGTGTTTGCTTGATGTTTCTATCGTCTTAGATTTTACTATTTAGATCTCTATTAAATAGCTATAACTTTATATCTGTTATGGAGACGATTCTGTTTGTTTGTTTACTTATAAATGTAATATCATTTTATAACGCTTCAGCCTGTAATATCCCACAACTGGGCATCGGCCTATTTCCCCGTGTAGGAGAAGGATCAGAGCTTAATCCACCATGCTGCTCCAATGTGGGTTGGCGGATATATTCCCTACTATGAGTAACGATCGCTATCAGGTCATCATTTTATAAAGTACGCAGAAATTTATTATTGTTGCAAATAATCACCATCACAACAAAAATGTAATTGTCTATGCGTAAGTAAATATGATAAAAATAAAACCCATAATACTTCAACTGATCGGTTTATTGTTTTTTAACTTGTCGATTATTATTTTTTCGTGATCATATCATTGATTCGTAAAATAATATCTTGCCATTTTAATTTTTTTTTTGTTAATTTTTAATATTCAAATATAAAAATTAAAAGAAAACCTTAAAAATAGATATAAAAATAATACATAAATAATCATGTGATAAAAAAATGTAATTATTATTTTTTTCATCCTGCAATAAGTAAAAGAAAGCTTTCGCAACATTTATAACAAATCGAAAGGAACGGAAGTTAGGAGGAGTATTTACATTGGAAGTACTTTTTTCACGGCATCTTGAACTTTAATTAAAAGCAGAATTACCTGATTCGAGAGCACACGTCTGCTTAGAAATTTACACCTAATTGCAGGATAACGGACTACAGGATTTTTTGCTCTGAGCGAAAAACGCGCTTTTTACTCGTCGTGACATTTATGACTCCTCGCTTCTATGATAGGGGAATAAATAAATAAATTGAATGGAAAAGTTTAGGAATTGTTTTTTGATGAACATTTTCGATAATTTAAAATTTATAATCCAAAGTCAACATAACATAATAATTTTTTAGTCCAAAGAAATTGAGATATTCCCCCTATTCCCCCTCTTTCCCTATTCCCCTACCTAAAAAACCTAATTCCTCTACGTTTTCCGATCTTCGCCCGATAGCCATTCTCCCTTTCCTGTCCAAAGTTTTAGAGCGTCTTGTCCATCAACAGCTAACTTTATTTCTCTCTTCCAATGATCTCCTAAATCCTTATCAGTCCGGTTCCCGTAAAGGTCATAGTACGGCAACGGCCCTTGTGAAAATCACTGACGACATTAGGCGGGCAATGGACGGTCAGAATCTCACCGTGTTGACCTTGCTGGACTTTAGCAATGCGTTTAACGCGGTGGATTTTGATTTACTGCTGGCTGTTTTGTGCTCACTTAACATATCTCCATCAGCAATTGATTGGTTTCATAGTTACTTGTTTGGTCGTCGGCAGCGCGTTCGTGTCCAGGATTCATATTCAGACTGGTCCAACGTTAATGCTGGCGTTCCGCAAGGTGGCGTGTTGTCTCCGCTCTTATTTTCGATCTTCATAAATTCAATAACTCTCCGCATATCTTCTCTCTACCACTTGTATGCCGATGATCTTCAAATTTATTCTCACGCTAAGTTGACAGATTTACCTACGTCAATAAGCAATTTAAATAATGACTTGAAGAACATATATAGATGGAGTAACTCCTACGGATTAAACATAAATCCCTCAAAATGTCAAGTCATTATTATCGGTAGTCCTAAGCTTGTGTGTCGAATAGATTGGTCACTTATACCACCAGTCGTTTATAACAACGCCGTAATCAGTTACAGCGACACAGTCAAAAACCTCGGAATTATCTTCGATAGACATCTTTCTTGGGCACCTCAGCTGAGTGAGATGAGCCGTAAACTATTTGCAGCTATCGGATCACTACGACGACTGCAATATTTCCTCCCTTTGCCTACCAAAATTACATTAGCACAGTCACTCCTTCTACCAATTCTTGACTATGCTGACACTTGCTATCCTGATCTTAAAGAGGAGCAATTAAATAAGCTTGAGCGCCTTCAAAATCTTTGCATACGGTTCATATTTGGTCTTCGCAAATACGACCACGTTTCCGAATTTCGCAGTTGTCTCAAGTGGCTTCCGATTCGCTTTCGCAGGAATACTCACATACTCTCGCTACTATATTGTATACTTTTTCATTCTGATACACCTCTGTACCTTAAGGAGCGTTTCAAGTATCTTTGTAATACACACGAACGCACCCTTAGATCTGAGTCTACTTTGATGCTCGAAACCCCAGCTCACACTACTTCTTTTTACTCCAATTCTTTTTCAGTTAAAGCTGTTCAACTTTGGAACGCTCTACCTCTTCCTATAAAACAAGCCCAATCCCTGTCTTGCTTTAAAAAATACCTCAAGGCGCACTATTTGTCACTTAGTACGTCATAATTGTTTTTATCTCTGCATAACATATTGTAGGAGTATCGCTTCACTTGTATTTTGTATTCTATGCTATTATTCATATTATATGTATTTCGTTTATATGTAGGTATAGTATTTTTATGCGTATGTATATATATGTGTATGTATGTCTGTGTATATATATATATATGTTTGTATGTATGTATCTATGTATGTATGTATGTATTGTGCTGTATATGTATGTGTATTTATACTCGATAGTTTGATATTGTTCTGGGTGACACTAATTGTCACTTCTCTGTATACACTTCCCCTACCGCTTTTTCACTACGCTGTGTCCTATATGCCCAAAGGTTGTCTGGAAGAGATCGCTACTCTAGCGATAAGACCGCCTTTGTACACTGTTTTATTTTTATTTTATTTTTATTTGTGATATGTTATTGTGTTGATTGTTGTTGTGTACAATAAAGAGTATCTATCTATCTATCTATATACTATTTAATAGATGGTATAAATTGATTGTTTTAAATTTAGAAGTGAATAAAAAAGCCGTTAATAAATCGACTACCTAGACAACAACTACGCTAGAAATAATTGTTAGTAATATTTTTTCAGATATTTCTTATTTTTCACTAGCTAATGATATTCTTATTATTTGTAGCTGAGCTATAAAATGAGTTTATACAGCATCTTGGTCGGCGTTGTATACTTGATCTTCTCGGAGGCTACTCAACGGCACTTTATCTATCACCAACAGCTCTCTAGAGACGGGATGAATTGATCTAATCGCTGGTTCGAATCCCGTTTGTGTGCACATGGAAGTACGCGTTGGATCGACTTCCTCTATCTTACCTGACGTTAGAAAATAACAATGTAAAATAAACAGCTGTATAAATATATTTATATAATGTATGTATTTAGTGAAAAGTATAGCACTGTACTGTGTGGCTACGGTACTAAAGAATATAGCCACCCCCTCTCTTCCCGTGGGTGTCGTAAGAGCACCTTGGAACTTACAAAGCCGACCGGTGGCGGGCTAACCATCTAACTGCTGGCTTTGAAATACACAGGCCGAAAACGGGCAACAGCGTCTTCGGTGCGACAAAGCCAGTACTGCGGTCACCAACCCGCCTGCCCAGCGTGGTGACTATGGGCAAAACACATGAGTTCACGTTATTTTTAGCGTAAACTTGTGGAGGCCTATGTCCAGCAGTGGACTGTGATAGGCTGTAATGATGAATGATAGCAGTGTCTGTTGTAAATATAAAATAGTAAATCATTTAATTTTTTGTTTGTATTATACCATAATGTTACCGTGACATGTTTACCGGATTGACAGCGTTTTTGGCAGTAAATTTTGCTCTCAAAAACAGTGCTAAGGCAGTAACTTAGCTAGCCTCTTTTATATTTTTAGATAGTAATCTATGTATTCCTTGACCTTTTTTATTGTATCATTATGTGTTATTAATGTATCAGTTCACTTTTGTCATTTGTAATCTGTTTGTGTGAATGGCCAATAAACATTTTTTTTTGTGAACAGAATAAAAATATATATAATAAATTAGGAATAGTGCTGAATAAGTAATATCGGTGACGATGGCGCAGCAATCACAACCACTACCTGTAGTTAAAAATTAATTTTCTTTATTTAATTGAATAAAGATTTTGTAAATTTACCTTAAATTTAAATTATACATTATATTAAGAAAAATCAGCTAGAAACTCAGCAGTTGGTCCTGAAAAATCTCTATTTATTACTGAACCATTATAAACTCTTGGATATGTCCTTTAAAAATCTAGCATTTTCAAACTACACATTATGTAATTTACATAAGTTTATAAAATAAATATTAGTTTACATACTCCCGTAGGAAAGTAGTAACAGATATAAATAAAGCATATGTTTTGATAGAAGATTAACTCGTTAATAAGCTCTGAGACTTTATAAGCACAACACACAACACAGCCGTACATAATATAAACAGGAAAATTAAAACACGATTGTATGTAATCAGATAACAATTTAATAAAAGTTTTCGAATTGAAGATACCAACAAAAAACTTTTCATACAAAGAGTACTGCAATATTTGCCACTTCATTTCTGTTTACGTTCGCAAATTTAATCTTCGAAGTTGAGCACGAGATTATCAAAGTTCTGAAGACTGCAGTTTATTTTATGCAAAATGTTCTAACAAAAGAAATTGTATGTTAAAACGGAACGGTTCCAGGAGGGAACACCTCCAGCTAAATAGTTCTCGTAAAATTCACGCCAATTTCGATTCGGTGGGAGTCTCTGACGCCGTATAATAACTCGGTAAAACACGTTTTTTACGATGCGACGATGGGTCGCAAATATTCTGAGTTTAGCTTCGGATTACATACTGCCGTCTTGGGATGTTTTGTTACAAAATTGGCAATTTCACTCAAATGAGACATTAATCACACACATACTCACATACAACTCACAGAAACGTTAATTTTACTTTTTCTATATTAGTATTCCCGGAGAAAGTACTTGGTAACTAACCCATCAGCAACATATTTTATCTTTATCAACAACATAAAATTGGTGTGCTTTATAAAAATATTTTTATTATTAAATACATAGGCGGACTTCTCAATATTAGATATGAGTTTTAAATTTAAAAAAAAATTATATTCATTATTAAGCTTTTGGAAAAACTCCGTTTTGCATTACCATATCCACAATATCGATGCAACGTTGTATTTTTAGTTCTAATATTTGTGTATGCTTGTTTAGTTTTTTTATTTTCCTATAGTGTTTTTTTTACTCGTCGTCGTAAAGATGACGTAAAGATATACATAAAAAAATTTCAAAATAAAATAAAATAGAATATATACAAATTTTGAAACATATAAACTAAGCCTTATGTAACATTTGCGAATGTAATTGTCTA
This sequence comes from Melitaea cinxia, assembly GCF_905220565.1. Classification (NCBI taxonomy): domain Eukaryota; kingdom Metazoa; phylum Arthropoda; class Insecta; order Lepidoptera; family Nymphalidae; genus Melitaea; species Melitaea cinxia. Next base: position 997,570 of record NC_059397.1, on the reverse strand, counting down.
ACATTGGCCATGAAATTAGATTACAGTTGCTCCCACATATTATGTAGCGACATTTATTAAAAATATACCTTTCGTATACATACGTGCGTGTGTACTACACAAGCTCTACTCGCTACTTCGTATATGATCACACATTTAATATCTTTTTTATTTTGTTCTCTCTACCGAGGTATTAAGGTCACTCCAAACGTACTGCAATTTTAGGTTAAAATATTTTGGTATGCTAACTTAATCTAATAATTGTAAAAATGTGTTATTTGAATATATTAAGTAATCTGTGGTCAAAATACTGTCCTACAAAAACGAAAAAAATATATTTTTGATCTCAATATCGATATGAAAATGAAAAGAAATTAATACATTTATTTCGCCATAAGCTGCCTTCTCATAATAACACACACATAGCGTCAAAGAAGTCATAGCAAAAGCAGCTAACAATTTCAAAAATGCTACATTTTACTACATTACAAACTTAGTTAATGTACCCAGTGCTATGCAGTAAAAATTGATAATAAAATTGTAACCAGTAAAAATTTATTTTCTATCTCAGAAAAAATCGTGATTACAAGTACGAAACTAATTTAAACAATTGAATACGTTTAGATACCTAACTCGAATTTCGATCTGTACGATTTTATTTTTGTGTTACCCTCACATTAGGAATTCTAAACATTTTTGAATATCATATCAAAAATTGACCGCTCCAGCGGGATTCGAACCCGCGTCTCCGACACGGTCAGTCTTTTTTTTTATATTATATTATTATTTTTTTTTTTTATTTTTATCAGAATTTCGATCTTCTAAAGACTAAGTAAAAGAAATGGAAGGCAATATTCCTTTTTTATTTGTATAATAAGATCACACGAAAAAATTTGCCATTTACCAAATCGTCCGTACATAAGATAAAACGAAATAGATGTCCCCATTTTATTAAACATTCGGTAAAACGTAGTGTCCTTTAATACGAAGGGTAAGTCGACTCATATAAAAAACAGTTAAGTGTCCACGGTGAGAGTTTACGTCTTGCGTCTATCACCGAAATCGGTAACTCTGAAGAAACAATTGCCCACATACACCCTACGAAATTGCATTTCCAATTCATGAAGGCAGTTACCCATATCTTTGTCCCTTTCACACGTCCAAACTACCCCCATCTTCTGTCTCACTTCACACCTCCCAGGATCTCGCCTATGAATAATTTTTCGCTGGAACTTGTTGACTTAATTTTATCCGAGCTTCCTTTTTAACGCGAAAGAATTCTGACTTGTACGCGTGCCGTTGTATAAAGATTACTCTCAATGTTATTCGTTGATCCGATACAATTGTTTCGAAATGGAAAATGTTTCCGTCTTCCTTGTCTCGGAATTGTACGAGGTTATTATCACTGAATTAATACTAAAACAGAATTGTATTCATACTTTGTTTTGGTGATGAAAAATGTAAGGTTCATATTGAATGAGAGATTCACGTTTCCCATTTATATTAAAGAGTTAGTAATTCTTTCGTCATTAATGTATACAAATATCTCAGAGTGTGATGATCCTGATGTGGGTTTTTAGTTTTCTTATAAATTTAAATGATTACTTTCAGATTTTGTCACTGCTTACTTTTTTCACTTCATTCAAATTATAAATTTTATTCTTACACACGCTTCAGCCTGTAATATCCCACTAATGGGCACAGGCCTCTTTCCCCGTGTAGGAGAAGGATCAGAGCTTAATCCACCACGCTGCTCCAATGCGGGTTGGCGTATATATTCCCTACTATGAGTAACGATCGCTATCAGGTGTACATGATAACAACCAGGACCAACGGCTTAACGTGCTCTCCGAGGCACGGTGGGGAGACCCACAAGGGCTGCACAAACACCGAGACCACGGCAAACACCTGTATGACCAATACAAATGTTTGTCATGTGCGGGGATCGAACCCGCAACCGCCAGCGCAACAGGTACAATCCATGGCTGCGACCGTTGCGCCAACGCGGCGTCACTTCTAACACACATTTTTATACCATGTTAGAAGTGAACACCTAATCCAGTATTCTATCTTACGTCCTTTCAGACAATGTTAACTTTAATTGTTTTCTAATATTCACGCGAGTTTCACTCATTACAATGAAACAACTTTTTCGGATTTTATCGCGGCTTATTAAGTTTTTTAGATGCCTGACGTTTCTGATATTTTACAGCAACCCGTGACCATGGTTGCGTGACCAAATCCGAAAAAGCTATTTCATTAACTTTAATTGTCATAACTGTATCCAGAACTACGAAAAGAACAGTCTATTTATACAATTAGCTAATAAAAAATTTGCAAACACGCAGAAATACATATTTTCCGAATAGTTAACATTAATAGAGCCTGCACCGACGCACCGTATCGCAGAGCTTTCCGACCAATTACGCGACTCTCGTTTGCAGTAACGGTTCCGGTGCTCGAGATCACTTCGGTTGTACTGGGATGCTGAGATGACGCTTGAAATATCTTTGAATATCACTTGGTTCTATATTTCTTTTTTGTATTATATATATACCAATGTATATAGCTTTTGAGGTAGAGCACAGAATATCTTTCTCCATATCTTTCTCAAAATCTAGTGCAGGCAGCTCCAAATATTGACCGAAGTATTTTTAGCAAACACATTTTATTTTATAAAATACCTTGCTTAAAATCTACAGACTCCATAGTTAGGCAGACTCTTACAGATTGAAAAAGTAACTCAACCTTAGAGAAATTCACAGCCAAATAATAGAGCAGTGTTCCTGTGTACAGTAGCTGAAACTCTTGGGGAATAAGATGTGTGGAGTAGGGTTGACAGTGATCATATTATGCTTTTTTGTTGCAAGCATCTACAGACTAAACTTACGGCTTACCTACCACCTCAGGTAAAACAAGAGAGTTAGTCTTACAAAAAATTAAATAGAATTAAAATTAGTTCAAGAATATTCTCGATTCCCAGTGTGATACGAACGGAAACACTCGAACAGTAGCAACTGCACGATGTATAGCAGGGCAGGGCTTTGGTTTGCATTACCTTCTACATAACTCTCCCAACAAGATTTACCAGCCAAAACATTTTAATATTTGTATAAAATTATATGAACTAAACTGAAAGAGTCCGTATAGACAGGCCTCTTCAAAAGTTTTGGCCTCCACCTCTGTACCGTATTAGAAAATTGACGGATAATATCACCTAGAAGAGAATCGATCGTTATCATGTTTTTATGAATTCGTTACGAGAACTTTAAAGAAATTTGGAATGATACACATGGGCAAGTGCTCACACCAAAAATAACTATTTCGCTGGCAGATAGCTGATGTAATAAGGAGTAACTTAGGCTACTTTTATTTCAGAAATTAATTTCTTTTATAACTCTGCCAACTGCACAATAACTTTTTTGTTAAATTCCGCGCAGACAAAGTCGCGGGCACAGCTAGTCAGACACAAATTTCGAGATAATTCTTCATTTTCACAAAGTAATCATCATAAAAATTTAAAACGCAATCACGTCAGCTGCAACCATCGCACACAGGTATTCCATTAAAATCACAATTCAACTCATCAAAATTAAAATCAATATAACAACCAATCGAAATCGTAAACGTTGTAATCAAAAACAAAACACGAAGGTGAATCGGACCGCCGCTGCGATAGCCTTCACGTTAAGCTGTACAATTTGCAGCCGAAGCTTTTAATTCCACGTATGGAGATTAAAAGCTCGCAATAAATACGGTACGATCAAACTACGGTTCATTTAACGGTAACTGAAAACATTTATATAAATTGCAGGCGAATGTCATACGGTATTTCTATTATTACACAATAACAGTCGACCGTTATCGTTTTCGGTTTTTAATGTAACATTATTATCGGTTCGGTCGCGTTATTGTTATATTTCCGTTTTTTGTGTATTTGATATTGATTTTATTTAACGGTTACTCGACTGTTGCTACTTTGAAACATTCGGTTTTGATTATAAAATTGATTGACGTAAATGTTGACTGCTCTGTGTCTATAATTCATATAATTTTAAACCCTTCACACCCAACGGCCTAATAACACTATAATATGAATTTGTTTATGTATGAGTAATTCGCTGTGTGGTTACGGCATTAAGAATATAGCCACCCCCTCTCTTCTCGTGGGTGTCGTAAGAGGTGACTAATGGATAACACAGTTCCACTACCACCTTGGAACTTATAAAGCCAACCGACGACGGGATAACCGTGCAGCTGCTGGCTTTGAAATACACAGCTCGAAGAAAGCAGCAACGTCTTCGGTGGCCGCACCAGCCAAAGCAAAGCCAGCCCTGCGGTCACTAACCCGTCTACCCAGAGTGGTGACTGTGGGCAACACACACGAGTTCATGCCATTTTTAGCGCGATTTTGTGGAGGCCTATGTCCAGCAGTGGACTGCGATAGGCTGAAGTTATGATGATGATGATGAATGATCTACAGTCTTTTTACAAATATTTTATTCGTAAATGAAACTGGTAAAAAGTGTGTTCAAAATATACTAGCATAATGGAAACATTTTAAATAATTTAATAATGGTATATATCTATATAACATCTAATAATATTCCCGAATTAAATCATAATGTATACGGAAAGTTATAAAGTGACATAATGTATATTTCTGACATTTTGATGAATTCAAGCTAATTTACAGACAAATTACTTCATTTGGTCCTACTTGCCACGATACCAATTGATTTCACTGTAATTAATATTAATATCTCCAAATTATACTAACGGAAAGATTGTTTCTAAAATTTAAGTTAACAGGAGTATTAAAAAAAATTGGTTGTCTGCAAAGTTGGCTTACGGACGATAGTTTAACGTGACGTCATAACAAAACATCTCCTCGGACGCTTAGGCCAATCGAGTGGAAGAGAGATAGATGCGACGCAAGCGTACAATGCGCGTAACGGGACAGTGAGCGTAACGTGTTATAGTAGTTCGTCTACTATCGAATTGAAAAATTAATTTTGTGTTACCGTATATATAAAATTCTCGGGTCACAGTGTTAGGTACAATACTCCTACGAAACGGCCGGACCGATTTTTATGAAATTTTGTGTGCATATCGGGTAGGTCTAAGACTCAACTAACACATATTTTTCATACCCCTAAGTTACAAGGGGGGAAGGGTTAAGACGTTTAATAACATACATAGCAAAACAATTGTTGCGGGGTCAGCTGGTATCATATACGAGTATATAATTGTGTGATAGTCCAGTGTGATAGTAGTGTGATACACAGGAAGGCATTAGGCTAAATAATGTTTTAAATTGTAATATATTTCAAAAGTTTTCCTTGAAAAATATTATATAAGTTTTACATGTTTTAAAATAGATAGAAATTCATTGTAAAGCTTTGTTCTCTAATATGTATGACTTTAACAATATTGGTTTGGTTTGGCGAGAAAATCTAAAAGATTTGGTCTATATGCATATTGATATATGTAAAATGGCAAAACAACTATTATGTAATTTACATATCTGTATGACCAATAAAAATGTTTGTCATGTGCAGGGATCGAACCCGCAACTGCCAGCGCAACAACCACAAACCAGTGCTGTGACCGTTGCGCCCACGCTTCTTTATGTACAGATAGAGTATTAACCTTTTTTCAATTTAAACCAGAATTAAATAACAAGCCGAGCTGAAAGGTACGGAATCAGAATATTCATCACCAATTAAATAATTCAAAGAGACTCCACGTGGCAAACGAGGAAGTTTCCCATGGAACCGGGCGCGCGGAGCCGTGTAATGGTTTTACGCGCATCCAGTAACACGTAACTCTGCCTATTTAGTACTTGTCGTCCACCAATCATAACGCGTAGCTGAGAATATGATAAGGGTTCCTTAGGTAATAGTTATCAAATTATCGTGAAGACGGCGTCTTCGAAATATCGAGGAGATTAGTTCCGTATAAGTTAAAGTGACAATAGAACGACAGTTGAGAGCCTTGCTATTTAGCTGCGATCTTCTGTAAGGTTGAGGTACTTTTTCAGTCGGACTGCTCCAGATTTTGAGTTAGATATTTCCTGCTATACGATACGATTCAGCCTATAATATCTCACTGCTGGGATAGCAATATATAGATAACAACTTAGACCGACAGCTTAACGTGATCTCCGAGGCACGTTTTGGAGACCCATAAGGACACACACATCAAAATCGGAAAGACAAATTTGTACAAATACAAATATCCACCCTGCTATGCCTCACTTCAATAAAGATAAAGGGATGTAGTAGCAGCCTGTGACTATTCTACTTCTGGATGAAGATCTCTTCTAGAGTTTTTTTTATTAGGATTTGAGCTTAGTTTGCGATGTAGTTCCTTTGAGAACGAATTAACAATTCACCTTTCAAAACTCAATTTATACTATTTGTTTCTCATTCGATAAAGCCAGGTCAGTTAAACTACCATATAGCCGGAGCACGCGTAGCACTTTATTAATTTTTTTTTTTTTCGAAATGTCAGTTGCTGTTGGCCCTACTGGCCTTTACAGCGTCACCGGTGAGAGGGGCCGGGCACTTAGGCAACCGGCCGCGAAGGAAGATGTGGGCCCTTTTCGGCGGGCACGGGGGTGACGTTCGTCCTAAGGGTGTCTCCTAGCGAGATCGCACCTCGGCTCAGAACGTCGTCGGGATGGAACTTTATTAAAAATATTCTAAAACTATATATAATTTACGCAACCAAACGTCAGCATGTTTAAACGTGGGGCAGCGCCATCTAGTTTTAATTTATAGAACTATTCGAACAATTATAACTAAATATGATTTCCAATTATACACTATTCATAAGCGATATGTTTTGATATAAAGCTTATAGTTCAACTGGCCGACCGACCCAACCCAGGCAGTTTAAATCGCCAACAATGCGACATTTTCATTATTTAAATTTAAATCCCCTAATTGTTAGTAGCTTCTGAAATTATGTGAACGGCTACGTTGAAATGCGAATCAGTTTTTTATATACATTTTAATATAACAGATTTATAACTTAATTTAAAAATAAAGGTAAAAATAATAATGAAATTTACTGTATATAAATTCTTGAAAGTAGCTTACCATATATTTGCAATGGAAAAATCTGTGGTAGCTTCCTTTTCTTTGAGCTACTTCTTCTTTTAATTATTGCTTTGGTTATAAATAATATTATAGTAAAGCCAATCCCTACATCAATATTAGAAAAGAGTCTTCGTTTTTCCACCTTCTTTATCTTTACATAAATAAAATATTATAAATAAAACACAGATATAAACATAACTTAAAAACTAGAAATTTAAGTTATACAATTAAATATATACTAGTGGTCGCCCAGAGGTTAAAATTCAACCACAATTAAAAAATCTAATTAAAGAAAACAAAAAACTATGAAAATAAAGAACTTTTTTATTTTTAAATTTGACTACAGACTGACAATCGACAAAAGAGTATAATATGCGTGTGTGTGTCAAAAAGTGTGTGTGTGTTTTTTTATTGATTTAATATATTTTTATGCATAGTTTAAAAATATATATTAGCATTCTGCACTCCTTGTCTATATAAACTAGGTATAGGTAAGTGTACGAAATTTCATAATCCTTCGTCCACGCAATTTTCGTAAAAGGGGGAACAAAGTTTTTGCTTCACGTATTAATATATAGACAACAGATAATACAAATGAATAAAATTGGCACAACTCACGTTAGTAAAAATCAAATTTGAAGCCATAAAAGACGATATTCAAATTAGAACATGTAGGCACACAAAACCTTCTGGGCCGCGGTCCACAGCCCCCGTGGGCCAAAAATATCGCGTGACATTACCATATGAATTCTAGGAGAGTAATAAAGGCATAATATGCAAATGACGAGTATAGTGCGTCATAAAACGTGGGCCGATTGTACGAATATCTGACTTGTTTGTAGCGAGTTGAGATTTTGTAATATTTATGTTTGTGTGTTGTAATTAATCGGTCCCGAGGGTTTTGTATGAGGGGAAAGTTGTGGCAATGTGTTCTGGACTCTCTATACTAAATAAATATGTTTTGTCATTTTTTTATTTTTTTTTTCTACGTCGTTTTCAATTAGGACTTAATGTGGCTGTTTGGATATGGGTGAAATCAACATTTTGAAAAAAAATACCCTATTTATTACAGTCGATTGTAAGTTATGTTCGTACATACATTTCAGCAATTGATTTTTATTGCTACAGATACGAAAAATACGACAATTTCTGTCCTTTAAATAATTATTAACCAAAACATTGGGATTTATTAGTCAATTCTGATATTCAAGCCACAAATATAGTATAAAATTTAAAGATAATAATTTTATTATGATAAAAATTGTATTCATGTGGAAAGATGACAAGAATTCTGGCAAAATTATTAATTAAATTACAACTATAGCAACTCCTAACGTCACAAAAAAATATTCTATACTTACGATACATAGTTATAATGACTAGCCCTTTTGGGCAGTTTGTAGTGGCCCTGCTTTCTAATTCTTTGGCAAAAAAAAATTACTTAGCTATAGCAGTCGGCTTGTTACCTATAATACAAGCATTAAGCTGCTGACTAGGAACAGACGACTATGTTTGTTTTATAGGTAAGATATTTATTTATTTATTTATAATGCATACTTGGTTTAAATTATATAGTTATGCTATAAATCTTGTTAGTAGTGAATGGTAGGCGAAATACACGCTGTGTCAACCTTTGCTTCTGGCAATCTATTTCTTTGGGCAACAAATTAACCTGGTTTGCTATCAGAAACGACGAGATGATTTTGATATCCTAATTAAAAATACACTACTTAAAGTTTTACTTTGCCGCTGCGCCAAGCATCGTCAATAAAGGTTTTATTTATTTTATTTATTTATTTTAAAATTAAATATCAAGTAATTACATCAAAGTGCACAATACTGTTCTGGGTAAATGGTAATTAAATTTAATAAATACTTATTAACTGATCATTACTTTAAATACTTATTTAACTTAAATAAAAGTCCGTACAAAATTAATTATGTTAAATATAAATGAACGAAAGCAGATAATTCTCAATCAGCGACCGATGATAAAATTTAAAAGTAATAAAAATGCAAACGAAGCAACTTTCGAACGGAATGAGGCGATCGCCGCTAAATCTTCCTTTAACTTTGATGGGAACCCTTTTTATAAATTGTCTGCTTTTCGTTGGGAATTCGGAAAGTTCTGATCATTATAAACTGTCTTTATGTTGAAGCGTCAATTATTTATGTACTAGTTGATGAGCGCGATTTCGGCTAGGTGCAAACCCGAGGGACAGTAGGTACCCTAACGTAACCAGTTAAATATTTGATAAAGAGGAACATGATTTGTGAAGAATAATAAAAGAAGGGAAAACATGTATTTGCCAGAAGAAAATCTACCCAAGCAACATTAACTTAACCCTAACATTTCTCTTTTGTCGAAAAATTGGACACTATTTTTATTGCTCAGCTTTGATAAGTCAAATCTTAATATTTAATAATAAACAGTCTTTATGACCTAAAAAACTGTGCTCTTAATTGATAGATTAAAAATAGGCATGAAATTTTTTTCCAGAACAACATCGTTGTAATGTTATTATAGAGTAACAAAGATTGCAAAGTCAAAACCCCCATCACGTATAATAATTTAGAGCCTATAGAAAAATCAAACGTGCAGTATTGTCCCATATATTATTAACTGTCGCATATATTTTATGAGTGAGCCTCGGGCTCGGGCAATTTCACGCGACACCGCGCCGCCGAGCGTCATCCACGCCGGGCAACTTCGGTCCGATATTACAGAGCCACCTCTCGTGGTCAAGACTACCATTCTAAATGTATGTGATTGAAAAATAAAAACGTCTCTATTTATTTTTATTTGGAAGTAGTAAACACGTTAGTGATATAAACTTTTGTTTTCGATAACGGCGACTGTAATAATATAACTGTTAAAGAAAACTTTTTACTCCTTTTCTCTGAATTTCCATCTTATATTGAAGTTTGACGATTATTTGTCTGAGTTTTAGACACTAATGTGATTTTGTTTTTGACGAAATTTTAGTGACCAATTTTTTAACAATAAAAACAGTAATAATGCAGTATTGCGTACCTATACATTTTTTTTCTTTTGATAATTTAAAAACTATTATTATATTTAACATTAGCAGCGCGTTCCGGCTTCGCACGGGTATTAAACGAAAATTCCAAAATTAAAAATTATATCACACTCACACACATAAACCCTTCTATTTGCGACAGGTTATTAAAAAAAGAAAGATTGAATATTATTATTTTATTGAACTTTTATTTTAATTTTAATTTTATTTTATAATTTTTGATATAAATATTTTGGCTATTTATTTTACACCTTTGGTTACATTATTGAAGTTTTAGTAAGAATTTCTAATTTTTTTGAAAGTATAATAGGTATAGCCTATGTCACCCGGGAATAAGGTAGCTTCCCAACAGTAGAAGAATTTTTCGACATTATTCAATGCAAACAAACAAACAATCAAATCTTTCCTCTTTATAATATTCTCTCTCTCTTGTCGGTCCCTCATGTCTGAGGATCGTGGTCAGCATCAGGGTTGCATCTGGAGCGGATGATGTGCCTCCACCGGTCTCTGTCCATGGTGTCTCTTACGACCGTGTTACGACCTTTATAATATTAGTAAAGATTATATATACAAATGTCAACAATCCAAGTTTTTATTTTATTTAATTCATCTATAACACCACAATAGCACATGCAAACTATAATTTTCTTAAACTTCTACTAACTAAAGAAACATCAAAAGAAGATTGTATAGTAAAGATAAATAGAAAATTAGTTCTACAATTAATAAAAATTAATGATAGTTGAATTTTCCGGTTGCCGATATCTCATTACCTCGTAAACGAATCTGTACGTCCCTCGGCTATTAACCGGGGATTATCAGTCTTCGTTTGGTATCGGAGATCAAGAGTTTCCTCCTTATCTACTATTAGATCTTGATTAACTTAATGGGATGAGGATTTATACGAATTAATTACAAAATAAAATACATTTGATGTGTGTTTTAAGAATTAAGATTCACGATTATGCCTCAATCTACTGGAAAAGTACGTCGATCTTACGGAAGACCACAGCAAAATAAAACTGCTCTTAAGCAGTGCTGTGTTCCTGTGGGTAAGTAAGGTGACCAGCTCCTGGGGGGATTAGGGGTAGGTTTCGCAATGCACTTGCAATGCTTCTAGTGTTGCAGCTACTGAAAATGCTTACTATCAGCCGTACGCTTGTTTGCCGACCTAGTTGTATATAAAACCTAAACGAGGTAAGTAGACTACCGCACCGCAAACTTAGTAACTATTACTATATATGGCAACAAACCATCTAAAGTTGCAAAATAATATCATATATTAAATACTATGAAAAATAAGAGCCTTAAGTTATAAATAAGGGCCACTTAAACCAAAATACAGAAGTACTTCAATTGTTTGACAAAAAAATTGTTAACTCATCACTGTTATCGAAATTTGGTTCGATAATAATAATGAGCTAACAATCATATCGTAATCATTCAGGCTATAAAAGTAACAGCCCTCTATTAATACGAAGCTTCAAACTTATGCGCGAATTTGACGGAATTGAACTAAAAACTAAGCTACAAAACTAATAATTAGCATTACAGAAGATTAGTTTGAGAGGAAGAAGAATGAAGACTGAGAAGAACAGAAAGTTGACTAAAGAAGAAACATAAAGAAGAAGAAATAGCTTAATGGATTCAAATGACCTTCTTCAATAATAACAGTTGAAATGATCGGTATATATAACAATATATCAATCACTTCAACTGTTATTCTGAGATGTAACAATATTTGTAAGATACGTCAGTACAAAAAAGGTCTATCTGAGCTGCGAACGACAAAAAAAATTGGGTTAAGCTTAGTTATATTTATCTTTTACAACAAATAAATGAAATAAATATTTATCGAATAATCCGCGATCCTTGGTTTAAAAACAAGAATTTATTTCGCAATTACAGTTATTTTATGTCTCGTTGGCCTCCCATAGATTCGATGTAAGATTCATTTCTAAGGTGAAATCTCGTTCAACTTAACTGATATAGTTAAATCGGAACTCATAACTTGAAATAACCCCAGATGACTCTACTAAGCTATTAAAGTACTCAAGGCGGGCTCGCGTTTCAGCGGCGAGTCTGCTCAAATATTCAAACAAGGCTTACTGTCCTTGGAAAATTTACAGCTATATTCTGCTAACAGGTGCTATAATTTTTAAAATATTAAAAAATTATAATACGTCTAGATACGCCCCGCGGTATCATCCACGTAAATTTAAGAAACAAGAGGTACTAAAATATTATATAGTCTATAGCAGGGGTGAGCAACTCGCGGGCCACGGGCCGCATGCGACCCGAATAGAGATTTTCTGCGCCCAGCCAGAGGTTTTCAAATTTTCAAAACTATCAATTTTATTATATAAAGAACACCAAAATTCAATACTTGTACCATCAAGTCTTATTATTTTCCATTATCCTGTACATTTAGCACGAATATAAATTTTTCAAAATTTTGCGACCCTCTAGTAAAAAAGGTTGCTCACCCCTGGTCTATATCGTTCCTCGATAAGTGAGCTGTCTAAAACTGAAATAATTTTTCAAATCGCAACAATAGCTCCTGAGATTAGCACTTTCAAGCAAACAAACAAACAAACTCTTCAGCTTTGTAATATTACTATAGATTAATTATTAAAAAAAATTAAAAACAACAAAATACGACATAATATACGTAAATATTAATATTACTTAAAACAGTAAGATTATTAAAAATCTTTAGTACATAGCAAAGTTATTGACAAGTTACATTAGGCTTTATGATATTCACTTTTTGCTTAGATTTTGGAATAAAAAATTATCTTCACAGATATACTCGAATTTCGAATTTCCCTTTTTTTAATGTACTTAGTTTTTAAAAGCACTTTTGTATCTTCACTGTAGAGCTATCATACTTCAAAATATAAAAATTGCTAAAAAGAACTGTCAGTACCTACTCTTTTGAAACTTTCAATAAAGTATAGTAACGCATTTCATGATACACAGACGCATGCAACCCATCACTAAACAAATATTCGAGCATTATGGAATCACTTGAGACAGCGCGAGTTCGATAGGGTTTGCATACTGGCCACTGCGACACTAATGTACTGGTGATTGCCTCGCATGGAGCCGTTGCTAGATACTTGAATAACTTTTATTTACATATTATATATCACATGCTTATGCTACTAAGATAGGTTTATTTAAAGATTTTTTAGAGTTAAAAATTATTCAGACGACTCTACCTGATCTAATGTAACTGTTTTCAAACGCTAAAAATTCGTCAATCACAGATGAAAAATATTACAAAATTCGCACAAGAAATTTGAGACACAAAGATGTCCAATAGTTAAAAAGTTAAAAAGTCACAATATATTGCTTGGGAGTACAATAACAAGTCGACAAAAAAAAAACAAATGCAATTTAAGAATCTAACAACGCCATAATTCACAATAGCAATCTCGACAGTTCCCGCAGATTCTCAATTTGGTTCGCGCTCGTTTCACGGCGTTTTCGCCCGATATAACTAATTCCAGGCGTTACGTTAAAAAGTTTCGCTCCTATAAGCGGATAATCACAAGTTTGGCTCCGAGCCGCGTTGTTGTCGCTCTCTAATCAACTTCTAACGAGGTGGGAAAGACTCTAAAGGAACTTTTACAAATGCTTAGCCATTAAAACGATCTACACAATGTTATTTGAAACTAAAGTAAATCAAAGGTTTTGTCAATCGTTCATTCATACCGTTATTAGACATGTCACACTTCAATCTTCTTTGTTTGTTTGTTGCAAATTCATAAATTACTCTAAAAATAGTCTAATAGCCTATTTGATTAAAAAAAATAGTGAGTCATTGCTGTCACACAGCTAATGCGACTAAATAAGCTAAGCTAGATTAAAGTGATTTAGCATTGTGTGTTAATATTGGCCTCATTTAGTATTTGTAATTTTAAAGTTAAGTTCGTGTAGATAATGCTACATAAATTTACCTTTAAAATTAGCCAAAAAAATGTTTTTAATTTGTTGAAATGTTTATATCCAAGTTTTTTTTTTTTTATATATCACTAGGTCGGCAAACAAGCGTACGGCTCACCTAATGGTAAAAGATTACCGTAGCTTATAGACGCCTGCAACATCAGAAGCATCGCAAGCGCGTTGCCGACCTAATCCCCCCCCCCCCTCAGGAGCTCTGGTCACCTTACTAACCAGCAGGAACACAATAGTGCTTAAAAACAGTATTATTTAGCTGTGATCTTCTGGAAGGTCGAGGTACTACCCCAGTCGGGCTACTCCATATTTTGAGCAGGAAATTCCTGCTGTGCCCTACCAAGTAAATAATTATTACAATAAATGTAGAGAAAGTAAACAGATATTTACAATACTTTCAATTATGAAAATGAATATTCTGCTTTAAATTATTTGCGCTTGCACCGTAATCGGATTTAAGAAGTAAATAATGAGACGATTCGAAAAACCGGAGGATGATTTTACAACAAGAAAACTTTAGATGAAAAAGTTTGATTATAATTTAAGATTTGTGTTTTTCATTTGAAATTTTAAACTCATATTTATTAAAACTTATTACGTATTAAATTATCCTCGAAATATACGTAATTTATTTTTATCTTCAACTTAAATGAAATAATAAATACAATCAATTAACAGATTGATTAAATCTAAAAGTACAATTAATTCATATTACATGATAAATAACGGACTAATTTAGAAATATTTGCCTCAACTATTGTATCGACTATACTCGAAAGCAGTGCGTGGTCGAATTTAAATCTTTTTTTTATGTCACTAGGTCGGCAACCAAGCGTACGGCTCACCTGATGGTAAGCGATTACCGTAGCTTATAGACACCTGCAACACGAGAAGCATCGCAAGCGCGTTGCCGACCCAATCCCCAATTCCCCCAGGAGCACCGACCAATGTACTTTCACGTGCCTTTCCACTATAAAGTTACAGCTAAAAGTGCCTTATAATTTTTTCTAGAACTAATTAAAGAGCTAAGCATATAGAAATTTCTTAAAATAAAGAATTTTAATACATTAAGAACAACTTAATGCAGACGAAGAAGAATAATGAAATGATTGTGACACAAATCCTCTGGTCGATTTAAAGCCAATTTTATAGTGAAGGCATCGAGAGAGAGCGATAAAAATGCGGAATCCTTTCGAATGGAATTGCGTAGTGCAGCTCAGACAGGGTGTAATCTGCCTGCCTACAGAACCCAAACGCTCCCGAGAGTAGAACTGGAGGTACTCACTAGTCATAGAGTAGATAGGCGAAGAACTGCCGCCAAACGCAGACCAAATGCCTTTATTTGAATTTTTGTAAAATTTATCTTGTGATCCATTAAAAAAATATAAAGATGAAAAAATTAACACAAATTAAATATATAATTAAAACAATTAATAATATAAAGATGAACAAATTTGAAAAAGGTGCATTAAATTTTATTTTTATCTCTAACTAGCTGTGCCCGCGGCTTCGCCCGCATTGAAATCAGTGTGTCACAAAGTTTTCTCGGCAAACTTCCAGTGAAACTCTCATCAAAATCGGCTTAGCCATTCCGTAAACCTTCCTCTTGAAGCCCTCTCCATTTGTGAAATCGCATGAAAATCCGTCCAGTAAATTTTGAAAGAATCGATCACATACGCTTTTTAACCGACTTCAAAAAAGGGGGAGGTTACTCAATTCGACCGTATATATGTTTTTTTATACATACGTTTTGGGGACAACTCCGTCGTTTATGAACCGATTTTGATAATTCTTTTTTTGTTGGAAAGGAGATATCCCTAATTTGGTACCATGATAAGGAAACCAGGATCTGATGATGGGATCCCAGATAAATCGAGGGAAACTCTCGAAAATCCGCATAACTTTTTACTGGGTGTACCGATTTTTATGATTTTTAATTTAATCGAAGCCGGTGTTTATCATGTGGTCACATTTAAATTTCATCGAGATCTGATTACAACATTTGGAGTAATCTTTGATAATGCGTATTTGTTTGACTATTTTTTCGTCTACCTACGTTGTACCTTGTCGATATAATTCAAGTCGGTTTTTCTGCGTTTGCCTGCAAAACAATTATGGGGACTTTGTTTTATAATACACTAACTGTTGCCCGCGACTACGTCCGCGTGTTTATGAAGATATGCATTACTATTAAGATGTTTAACGCAAATTATTTTTTTATTTCAGTCACTTGAAATGCTTATCACTCTGAGTAACTTTTTCAAAGGCACAATTTAGTATAATTTAATAGTTATTTTTATAAAACCTCTCTATACACCACATTTTTAGTTTTATTTTAAGGCTGCTTAAATAACCTATCAAGCGAACTTATAGCTGCTGTATATTTTTCATATAAACTATCAACCCCAATTAAACCCCCTTAGCGGTGGAATATCGCAAAATCCATTCTTAGCGGATGTCTAGTAACTATAATATACCTCCCTGCCAAATTTCATCTTTTTCCATCTTGGATGGATGGACCAACCAGCGGTTTTTGTGTTCTCGTGATGCGTGAGTCAGTGACCTTTCTCTTTTATATGTAATTAAGAAGATGTATGTAATTAAGATGCATTATTTAGACACCACTTCATCATACATACATATAATCACGCCTCTTTCCCGTAGGGGTAGGCAGAGACCACTTCTTTCAACTTGTCATGATCCTTACATACTACATACTATTTCAAGTATCTTATCTTAAAAGCATAGGACTTTCATACAAATTTCCAACCCCCGTTTTATCCCCTTAAGGGTCGAGTTTCGTAGAATCCGTTCTCAGCAAATGTTTACGGCCTATAAGAAACCTACTTGCGAAATTTCAAGTTTATAGCTACTATAGTTTCGGAAATTTATGTCGTCGATAATAAATAATGTAATCCTTATGTCGTCGATATGCCACCTACGCGCACAAAACGCTTTGGCTCTACTTTTCTGATGCGCACAGCTAAGGAATGGAACTCGTTGCCCGCGTCTGTGTTTCCCGAACGATACAATCTGGGTGCCTTCAAGGCCAGAGTGAATAGGCTGTTATTAGGCAGGCATGCTCCACCTTCGACCGCATCGTCACTTAACATCAGGTGAGATAGTGGTCAAATGCCTGCCTATTTGTCATAAAAAAAAAAAAAAAAAAAAAAAAAAAATTTCGTGATGAGTGAGTCAACCTACCATCACCCGTTTTAACCCCAAAAGGGAGTTGATTTCTAAAGATACATTATTTGAACACCTTTGCAACATCTATAGAGCATACATTTTAAATTTCAAGTCTCTTACTTCAAAAACATAGGAGTTTCATACAAACTTCCACACCCCGTTATATCTCCTTAGGCGTCGAGTTTCGTAAAATCAGTTCTTAACGGATGTCTACGCCCTATAAGGAACCTACCTGCAAAATTCCAGCTTTGTAGCTGTTATAGTTTCGGAGATTTCGTGATGAGTGAGTCAACCTACCATCCCCCATTTTAACCCCAAAAAGGGAGTTGCTTTCTAAAGATACATTATTTGGACACCTTCTCACCATCTAAAGAGCGAACATTTTAAATTTCAAGCCTCTTACTTCAAAAACACAGGACTTTCATACAAACTTTCAACCCCCGTTTTACCCCTTTAGGGGTCGAATTTCATAAAACCCGTTCTTAGCAAATGTTTACGCCCTATAAGGAGCCTATCTGTCAAATTTCAAGTTTGTAGGTGTTATAGTTTCGGAGATTTCGTGAAGAGTTAGTAAACCTACAATACCCCGTTTTAACCCCAAAAGGGAGTTGATTTCTAAAGATACATTATTTGGACACCTTTTCATCATCTATAGAGCATGCATTTTAAATTTCAAGTCTCTTACTTCAAAAACATAGGACTTTCATACAAACTTCCGACCCCCGTTTTTATCCCCTTAGGGGTCGAGTTTCATAAAATCCATTCTTAGCAGATGTCTAAGCGCTAAAAGGAATCTACCTGCCAAATTTCAAGTTTATAGCTGTTATAGTTTCGGAGATTTCGTGATGAGTGAGTCAACTTACCATCCCCCGTTTTAACCCCAAAAAGGAATTGATTTCTAAAGATACATTATTTGGACACCTTCTCACTATCTATAATGCATACATTTTAAATTTCAAGTCTCTTACTTCAAAAACATAGGACTTTCATACAAACTTCCAACCCCCGTTTTAGCCCCTTAGGGGTCGAATTTCGTAAAACTCGTTCTCAGCGGATGTTTACACCCTAAAAGGAACCTACTTACCAAATTTCAAGTTTCTAGCTGTTATAGTTTCGGAGATTTCGTGATGAGTGAGTCAACCTACCATACCCCGTTTTAACCCCAAAAAGGAATTGATTTCTAAAGATACATTATTTGGACACCTTCTCACTATCTATAATGCATACATTTTAAATTTCAAGTCTCTTACTTCAAAAACATAGGACTTTCATACAAACTTCCAACCCCCGTTTTAGCCCCTTAGCGGTCGAATTTCGTAAAACTCATTCTTAGCGGATGTTTACGACCTATAAGGAGCCTATCTGCCAAATTTCAAGTTTTTAGGTATTATAGTTTCGGAGATTTAATGATGAGTGAGTCAACATACCATACCCCGTTTTAACCCCAAAAAGGAATTGATTTCTAAAGATACATTATTTGGACACCTTCTCACTATCTATAATGCATACATTTTAAATTTCAAGTCTCTTACTTCAAAAACATAGGACTTTCATACAAACTTCCAACCCCCGTTTTACCCCCTTAGGGGTCGAATTTCGTAAAATCCATTCTTAGCGAATGTCTATGCCCTATAAAAAGCCTATCTGCCAAATTTCAAGTTTATAGGTGTTATAGTTTCGGAGATTTCGCGATGAGGGAGTAAACCTACCATCCCCCGTTTTAACCCCAAAAGGGAGTTGATTTCTAAAGATACATTATTTGAACACCTTCTCATCATCTATAGAGCATACATTTTAAATTTCAAGCCTTTTACTTCAAAAACATAGGATTTTCATACAAACTTGCAACCCCCGTTTTACCCCTTTAGGGGTCGAGTTTCGTAAAATCCGTTCTTAGCGGATGTCTACGTCCTATAAGGAGCCTACCTGCCAAATTTCAAGTTTGTAGGTGTTATAGTTTCGGAGATTTCGTGATGAGTGAGTGACCTTTCGCTTTTATATATATTATAGATTTTGTATCTAAATACTCGTATGCTTTATAAATTAAGACTATAAAAATTATAATTGAAATACTGTAAGGCAGTCTTGGTTGAAACATATTTAGGAATTCTTATAATAAATTATGATATTACAGTTTAGCATGCAAATTAAATTACGTAAACTTTTCGCCATATTTATGGGCTTCTAAAATAAAAATTGCTTTATTATTCATTATTATTATAATTTAGTGCCTTTATAATTCATATTATGTGTGTCTTTCGTCTTTCCTAAAACCTAGAATATAATATAAATAGTAGTAAACATCACTCCCAACTTTACCTATATTTGCTTTCGTTGTTTATCGACATTGTTAAGTTAAATATTTTTCCATCTTCATTACTTCATTACAGCCTATACAGTCCAGTGCTGGACATAGGCCTCCACAAGTTTACGCCAAAAATAACGTGAACTCATGTGTTTTGCCCATAGTCACCACGCTGGGCAGGCGGGTTGGTGTCCGCAGTACTGGCTTTGTCGCACCGAAGACGCTGCTGCCCGTCTTCGGCCTGTGTATTTCAAAGCCAGCCATTCAAAGCCATTTTTCCATCTAATCGTACTATATGCATAATTATGTATATTATGGTCTACGATGTCTTTTTAGTTTTATTATATTAATACAGATCTAACTTTTATATCATAGATAAATATCATTCTCCATGGTACCTCACATTCAGTTCTGTCTGAATTCATCATTTCCAATCTTTGCCCGGTGCATGGAATCGCGCCAGAACTAAATGAAATTGAAATTAGCTTTCTCTCCCTAGAGCCACTCGCGGAATTTACCAAAAATAAAAGCGTATTATATTTTAAAATAGATTTCAGCTTCGCCCCCGACGAATGGAATACCGGAAAAAATCTAAGATGGAAATGCAATTATAAATCCTCAGTAAAGTGAGTGTAAAGATCATAATAATTAACAAATTCACAATGAAATCGTGCAAATGCTTACAATTTTGAGGAATGTTGGGGTTATTCAAATATAATTTTTTAAAAGAAATCAAGAAATGTTTGGATGTCAGTCAGTCAGTCAGCTCAGCCTATTGCAGTCCACTGCTGGACATAGGCCCTCCCCAAGTTCGCGCCAGACATCCCGGTTTTCCGCAATCTTCATGTATGATATATCTATATATTTATTTATTGTATATGTATATATTTTCATTTAATAGGATGTACCTATTAAATGAAAATGAAACGGAAAAAGCAATATAAAATTTTGAGATCTTATAGATGTATAGAAGACGAATAAGAGAAACTACTAGAACTATGCTTAGCTGATAGACACATATTTTTTGAGTATTCAGCCGTATCAGTTAATATTTGCTCTAACAGTAATTCCAGACAATATTTCTTGATCATAAGACATTTTATGATTTTCAATACATCATTTAGTATTTTGCGTCTATGAATAAAGTGCGCTCGGAAGCGAAACGTTGTCGTATCTGAATTTACAACTACCCTCGTAAAATTCAAATGTACGCGAATGTGCCGTCACGAAGATTTTGAAGGGGTGAACAATATATTGATAATCCATATCACATTGTATGTCAACTTGTTGAATGCTTCTAAGACAATGTTATGTTAGCTTTTGGATTTTTGTGATAAATGATATGTCGCTGATTTCACTCAACTTATATAAAGACTTGCTTGTAACAGAGAGTATTTTTTCCTTGCTTCGATTTTATCTAGAACAGTTTAACACTAAGAATCACGAAGTGAACAAGTTATTTGCTGTAGAAATAAATGTCATTGAATGTGAGAAGATTCCGATATATTATAATTCCTGTGTATCAAAATAATTGATTATTTAAATATGTGTAAATACTTATAAAGCGCAATTTACTTACTAAAAAAAAATTGTTATTGTTTCATTTGTCATATTGTTACTGTTTGTATGAAATATTAGTTAAAGACTTGAGAGCTTTTGAGTCATTCCCACAACAAGTATCTCTGATGAATGATGATGGGAAGCCTTAGTGTAACTTATATTGTAATCTGATTTAATGAATAAAGATATAAATACTAAGATATATAGACTTATTATAAAAAAATACTTAATATTTTTTCAAATATAATGAACTAGCCTATTCTTATAAAAAAAACAATATCATTTACCTGTTTTTTTTTAATTAAGTAGGTAAATAGCTATCTTTACTATCGTAGTACTTTGCAATATTTGCATACATTTTTATGAATAGATTTCATATAAATATTAGGATATAAGTTTAGCTAAGGTTGTTTAGCTAGAGAATGTTTTTAGCATTAAGCCACCTTTCTTAATTCGCCAATTCTTTAATGTATTGTGCAATAAAGTATAAATAAATAAAAAAATAGGATTAATTAGAATTAAAGTGAGATAGAGCACAGCAGGAAATTTTCTGCTCAAATATGGAGTAACCAGACTTGGGAATAATACCTCTACCTTACAAGAAGATCACAGCTAAATAATACTGCTTTCAAGCAGTGTTGTGTTCCTGCTGTGTAAGTAAGAGCTCCTGGGGGGAATCGGGGATGGGGCCGACAACGCGCTTGCAATGCTTGGGTATTGCAGACGTCTATAAGCTACGGTAATATCACTTATCATGAGTCGTACTCTTGTTTGCCGACCTAGTTATATAAAAAAAAAATATCATCCTTAAGAAAGGAAAATAACAAAGAACTGTCAGTTATTACTACTTTTTTTCCTCATATATATACCAAATCAAATGGGAAACGATCATGTTATTCAAACTGATATATTCCCTTTGCAAAAACAACACTAGCTGAAGCAAAGTGCAGCGTGGTGAAGTAAGCTCTCGCCTTTCTCATACACGGAAAAAGAGGCCAATGGCAAGCAGTAAGGTTTTAGAAGCAGAATAAATAAATAAAAAATACAAAAAGCTTCTAGATCATTCTATATAAAATCTTGATCAAGCAAGTCGCGTAGATCACGCACGGACGCGCAAAAAGCCCGCACGAGAAACTAACACACGCCGTTTGCTGACCGTACGTGCTTGCACATTAAGATAAAGTACGGTCAGCAATAGAAACCGTTTATGAAAGCTAATTATTACACCCGTATTTAAAGGATCGTTGTGTTTCCCTTTTATAAATACCAAAAAAATAAATAGTAACAGTCTAATATACTATTTGACTAATTTCAAAATATATAATAAAATTTGCGACTGACTGGCAGATCGAGATCGGACAGATGTTTGAATTTTCACTATTAAATTTGGACATATGGAATTTCACCACTCCATATGTGAAGATTTTTGAAAGTTCCATCGTTAAGGGATCGAAGGCGGGATGTTTTTTTTTTATGTCACTAGGTCGGCAAACAAGCGTACGGCTCACCTGATGGTAAGCGATTACCGTAGCTCATAGACACCTGCAACACCAGAAGCATCGCAAGCGCGTTGCCGACCCAATCCCCAATCCCCCCAGGAGCTCTGGTCACCTTACTCACCAACAGGAACACAATACTGCTTGAACAGTACTATTTTGCTGTGATCTTCTGTAAGGTCGAGGTACTACCCCAGGAAATTCCTGCTGTTCCCTACCAAATATAGTTTATAATACAATTTTAGTCATTTACTGTTTTCGACTAAACTTCTGAGTAGTATCAGACGTAGTTGATAAGTATAGGTATATTTTATTAGCTAAAATGTTTAAACAAGTCACGAGATAAATTAATTGTATCTTCAGTATTCGAGGCGCGATGGATTGGCTTTTTCGTTCCCCCTAAAGTGCAGTCGTGCGCGTTCTAGCAAAAGTAAGCAGAATAGTGTTAGACTTATAGTAAGGAAGATAATGAAATATAGTAGGTATAATCCTATAATGCCTAATAATTAATTTAATTATCATTATTTTTTTAATCTACTTTTCGTTATATCCATTTTAAGATGATAGAACCTTTACTTTTGTTTACTGCTTAGAAAGGTGTCAAGTGTAGATAGAGTTTGAAAGTTTTGATATATATTTTTTTTTTCAGCGACTCTATTGATTTTTAATTAAATAATTTAAGGTGAGCAATTTTAAAGGACAACGTAGTTGAATTGATATGCTGAAAATCTATCGATTAGTATTTTTTTTAATTTAAAAATATATTATATATTTACTAGCTGACCTGGCGAACTTCGTATCACCTTATTTTTTTCTGAAATATAATAATAACATAATATATCAAAATAAAATATAGCCTATCTTTTAAGTTGGATCAAACTGCACACGGTGTGCAAATTTGACTAAAATCGGTTAAGTAGTTTAGAAGTCCATTGAGGACAAACATTGTGACACGAGATTTATATATATTAAGATTTATTTATTATTATTTTGCAGGCTGGGGTGGGGTAGGTTATTATTCAAGGATACAAAAATAACAGAGTATCTAAAATATATTCTTATTGATTCTAGAAAAAGGCTTACATTGATAGACTATACACAAATATATACCTACTTATACAAAATTTAACATATCCTTAGAAATTCTAAACATTTTTTAATATCATATCAAAAATCGACCGTTGCAGCGGGTATCGAACCTGCATCTCCGACTGACCGTATCGGTGCTCTAGCCAATTAAGCTATGGAACGATGTACCCATTACATCGAAATTTTTGATATGACGATTTTTATATTCGGTTTAAGTAATGTGTGGGTAACACAAAAATAAAATTCTACAAATATCCTTAGAAGCTATTTATAACCAATATAGATGTTAAGCAAATATGAAAACAAAATTATGTCGAATTGTATAGGTATATGTGTATTTACATAGCGGTCTTAAATTATATAATCATCACACGAGGTTTTTACGCTATTTCCTACACTTTACTGTGTACCTAACATCTGGAGATTTTTCAGGTTTAAATTTTCACATTTTGTTCTTCAAATTTTAACAAAAAACGTAACATTTTGACTTCAAAAGAAAATTAGGATACTAATCCACATATCAAGGGTTCAGAGTTAATTTGAAACTGACAAGAAAATAAATATCGAACCATATTTTGAAGACGCATCCCTGTTGATGAAATCAAATCCATTACAATTTTTGTCGTGGTCTGGTCAAATAAACTTACAAAAAAACTTACTTTTAAGACTTGTAAATGCAAAATGACAAAATCTTGGAACTTAGGTAATCATAAAAAAATAGTCTAACACCTCACACCTGACAGGTTTTCCAAGTCTAATCGTGTGTCAATCGTGTCTAATAAATAATTATTATGTAGCCTATCCACACATATATAATCTTTTTATATCAGAATAATAATCATACCTCATTTTTATATTTTTTATAAAAATATTTCCTGATAAATGTCAAGAATTTTTATTTTGAATTCTTCTTTACAATTTTTATTTGACATTGTATTTATTATATACTGAGATTATATATATATTTTGATACGAAAACATTGTATTTGATTCTATCATTCTTTAATAAAAAGTCGGTGAAAATATTGAAGATTTTATCATCAGGTACTTCATCTGTTAAATATCTCATTCGCTAAAATTTCTAAATTCTCGCTAAAATTTCTAAATGCTTCAAAATATATTTTTAGTTTTTATTCTACATACTTCATTCTTTCATTCAATCATACACATTTCTACAATGTGTAAAGAAAATAAATACGACTATGTTTTAAAAGTTTTATTTTTATACAAAGATGTATTACGATTTCGTGGAAATACAGTTAAGTGTAGGAGGTACTATTAGGAGTGACAATACAATAACTATGCTTTGGTGTTTTTTTTTCTTTATTTTGCACTTCACTCATTCATTCAATAATTCACAATCTTCCCAAATTATTCAAACATATTTAGTAAAATAAATAAAACAATACAACAATAAACAACGTATATTTTAACTTTTTTTTTTCGTTCAAGGTCATCCATAAAATACGTCACAACTTTCGCGGGGCAGGGGGTTGACGAAGTATGACATTGTGTGACAAGAGTTGGGGAGAGGTCCAAAATTCTGTGACAATATATACCGACTAACGAGTTACTTAAAAAAATATATTGATGTTGATTTTATCGAAAAATAATTTTTATTGTGAAATTCGTGTGACGGATCGTATGGATGGCCCCAATATCATTCGTTCATTATTCCGGTCACAAGCTCTTCGCCTTCCGATCTTTCAGGAGGCTTGTTATAAAGAATTCTCCAGCCCTGTACGATGACCGTACCAGGGGTCCACTGGCTGTGTACAGAAAGCCCAGAGAATTACCGACATCTTCCCACTGTTTGAACTTTGCCGGGGTCACATATTCGTGGACCTTCAAGTGACGTTTAGTGGGTTGCATGTACTGGCCTAGGGTGACACAGTCCACACCGACTGATCTCAGATCTAAAAACACAAAAAAATAAGTTACTTTGTACATAATATGTTATAAGAAATGAATTTAATGTTTTATATTTATTAATGTTACATTGTTTTGTTTTTAGTGTTATGCTCAAGTCAGCTAATTCTTTTTTAATTGTAGTTTAATTTTTTTATTCCTTTTGCTTTTTGTCTCCTTGACTATGTCTAATGAATTGGGTTATCCCTGTAATATTAGATATAAGAAATAAAATAAAATAAATAAATAAATAAGTAAATAAAAAATTACAACGAGTTGTCTCATAAAAAAAGTCTGTTAATACACTTATGTGTGATTTAAAAATCGTAATAGCTTTGTGTATAACAACATTTTATAGCATCTAATTAATGATAATTAATAATTATATTTCGTATCCTGTAAAAAAAAAAAAATTGTCAGATTGAAATTTATTTTAAAGCAAAGTACACACAGATGACAGAAGACATTCTAAATTAAAATGTATGTGTGGGCGACATTGTACGCACAGCTTACTTATAAATAAATTGTATTAATGAACACTCCTTTCCGTCAATATGTTACAAGTGCTTTTGTTAAATTCATATACGTCCAAAAAAGTCCTTCAAACGTAAATTAAAGTAACGCTTTATTTCACAAGTCCGTTTAAAAAAATAATTTTAGAGAATATGTATGTATATATATATGTGTATATGTGAATGTATTTATATTTGTAAGTTTGTAATAAATTAGGTATTTAGCTATTTTTTTGACGACGCGTTGACGCAACGGTCACAGCATTGGTTTGTGGCTGTTGCGCTGGCGGTTGCCGGTTCGATCCCCGCACATGACAAACATTTGTGTTGGCCATACAGGTGTTTGTCGTGGCCCCACCGAGTCTCGGAGCACGTTAAGCTCTCGGTCTCGGTTGTTATCATGTACACCTGATAGCGATTATTACTCATAGTAAGGAATATATCCGCCAACCCGCATTAGAGCAGTGTGGTGGATTAAGCTCTGATCCTTCTCCTACAAGCGCAAAATGATCATTACCTTTCATCGTCTGCTGTACTTGCTGGTCAGTTTCCCCGAGACCCAACATAATAGAGGATTTAGTAATCAGATCTGGGTTGATATCCTTCGCCGTCTCCAACACTTTGAGTGTCTGTCTGTATCTGTAAATTATTTAAATTATTTTGAATTGATTGATTTAGAATTTTGTCTGTGGTCTAACAGAGGGTCGTTTAGTTCAAGGGTTCAAACGGAACATAAGTATAGATAGTTCAACTCAGTCTTGCTACACAAAACTATCGGATCACAATAGACATTGTCTAACAGATATTTGTCAAGGACAAGAATAAACCCACAACCGATATTGCAATAAGGAGTAACTGGAACTATTATCTATTATTGTTATTTATTGCTTTTGGCAATCCAGTAATATAATAAAAATAAAAAAAACGAGTGTGCTTTAGACCACACGACTGAAGTAAAACTACTGCACAATAGGCATGCACTGGGTCTTTGATATACGAAACGCGCTGTTATAACGGATATAGTATTTTAGTTTTAAAAAAAAACTATTTATTAATATTTATTAAGAGTTTATTATATTTATTCACATTAACTATATTTATTCACTAGAACTAGAATAGGATTTAGAGTTGGAATATTATTTAATCTTTAGGCAGCCGATGCCTTCGGGATATGGGATTAGACTGACTACCAAAGGTTCTAACAATGATCATATGACAATATTGCTGACGCGGTAGCGTCACAGGACTCAGCAATTCCTCTTACATAACCCGGGTATAACATCTCCCCCCTTAAAAGAAATAAACTTCATATTTTAAAGAAGTTTATTGTTAATACTTATGTAAAATTATTAATGAAATGGTTTAAAGATGTGTTCTTAGCTTAGCAAAGGGAATTGAATTAGAAACGGTGTTGTCAGTATGTCTGTCTTCTTCGTTTTCTTCAATTGGAGGATTAGATATTGTAGGAAGAGGAGAGTTAGAGATAGTAGGGCTGCTGCCAGATTTATACAATTTAGTATACAATTTGAAAATAACAAAACATACTATAGCTAAAATAATTAATACAGTGACAATGGAATAATGGGCCCCATATTTAATAATATGCGGTTCATTTTTTAATTTATTCAAATCATTAATAATTGAATTCACTATTTTGTTATAGTTAAAGTTAAAATTTTCTGAATCTATATTTTGCAAGTTAATAGGAGGCACATTATCAAAGGTTTCTTTATATTTATTTAAATTACAACATGTGTCATTGATTAAATTAAAATTAGAGAAACTCATCAATGGTGAACTAATATTTAAAACATTATTATTTGCATACAATTTCGTATTCTTACAATAAGCTGTACAATATTTAGTTAGCGTAACTATACCGACACTCTTAATATTTTCTTCCACCAACTCGGAGTTAACACAGTCTATAGACAGTTTGGTAGGTAGAGATTGCACGAATAACCATCGATTATTTGTTAGTGGTTTCCAAATATCCAAATTACCATTTAGAAATTTTGTTTTACACTGCACTGGTAGTTTTGTAATCACTTTGGAGAGTATCTCACTTTCACATGACGGGTTGGCGTTTACTGAGAAGACGTTCATAATATTACATATGAAACTCTGGAAATTGTAGTTTTTACATCCTTCAAGAGAGTCAATACTGGTGTATTGAAGTTTATCTTTAGTAATCGCTGTGTACTTATTCTCCGGTATTATCATGGTGAAAGAGTCTGGCTTATTTGAGTCGTGAGGCACGGGCAATGGAATATTATGATATAGATAGAATTCCTGAGGGGCAACTAGCGGAATTTGTAATACAAATACAACCTTAAAATTAAGATAGTAACAAATTAACTTAGACATATTTATAATAGAGTATATTGAACTTAAATCTAAACTTACCGCTATTTTCATATTGTTAGGCAAATGCCTATAGTTATCGACAAGCTCTTGAAATAATTGTCTCGGTGTTATGATAGACGGATGCAGAGTATTCATATTACAAAAGAGAATAGCATTAATTAAATCTTCTAATTGAAACGATAAGTTAAGGATTGAAGTTTCTAAATTACTTAAAATAGAATTTATTTCTGAGGTTAAAATTAATTTATTTAAATTAGCAGACACATTTTTCATTGATAAAGAGAGCTTGTCAATGGCATTGAATAAACTATCTTCATTAGTTTTAAGTTTATGAAGAGAATAATTATAAGAAGAGATTACCGACGATGTGACAAGAATATTCTGTTTAACTAATGAAGTTAATTCTTTATTATTATTTTGTATTGTATTTATTGCATTGTCATATTTTACAGCGTCATTTTGATCTAAAGTACCAAAAATCTGCTTGAAAATTGTACCCATACCACCAATCCATGCGCCACGTTTTATTTTGTCGTCCAATAAGTGAGAAATAGAGGAATATTGCTTATTGATATCATGGTACCGTGTGGTTAGAGGATTAAGCATATTGTAGCATTCCGAGTTATCAAGAGCATCTGTTTGTTGACAGAGATGTCTAACGGTAACTAAAACGGACAAAATGTTTTCTATGTGCAGTTTGATGTTTGATATGTTAATTGGCATCAATACGCTGAGATGGCCATTATTAATTTTCAATTTGCCTACATAATCAAAATAGATGCCGGGACTGGAAGAGATCGGGTGGACGAAGCTTGGTGTTGCTGACGCGTGTGGGTACCAGCAAATGATATAACTGGAATGAAATGGAAATAATAATCTTATAATCTAATCTAATAAAATAATAAATGATTGTATAAAGTTATAAGTATAACATAATAAAATAAAATTACAAAGGAGAATTAGAAGAAGTTTCAATATTTTCTGCTAATTTTAATTCGTCAAAATGATGTTTGACGTGGCGTCTATTTATCAACAGAGAAAGAGTATTGTTTCCATGGACTTTAACAACTTTAAATGGACCTTTCCAAATAGGTGACAAGGCTTTTCGAAGTCGCAGATGATTCTTGAGATAAACATAATCGCCTACTTTATACTGAATCTTTCTAGATTTATTATCATAATAAGTTTTAGAGGATTCTTTAGATCTTTGAATATATTCGAAAGCTTTTTCACGAGAAAACTTAAGTCGGTGTTGGAGCATTTTAACGTAGTCCGGATAAGTAATATATGGTTCTTTATCATAAATTGAATCTGGAATGAAGGCTTTGTGCCCAAAAAGCAATTCATACGGTGTATAATGCGTTGTGCAATGTACAGCGGTATTGTAGGCTAGCATGGCTGTAAAAACATAACGAGGCCAATTGTCCTGGTTTTCATTAATATAAGATTTTAGATATTCCTTAAGAGTAGAATGTGACCTTTCTAATGCTCCTTGTGTCTGTGGATGATAGGGTGTTGACCACAACTGCTTTATTTTTAAGAATGAACATGTCTTTTTGAAAAGGTCGGCAGTAAAATTTGTTCCCTGGTCTGTCAAAATAGTTTTTGGAATACCAAACAATGAAATGAAGTGTAGAAGACAGTCACACGTTTCTTCAGCAGAAACACTACGAAGAGGATACGCTACAGAGTATTTCGTGAGATCATCTTGCAGAGTCATTATGTACTTAAGTTTTGCCGTTCCTGACTCTGGTAGAGGACCAACGATATCAAGGGCTATTCTTTGGAAGGGGCCATTGGAGGTAGTAGTTATTTGCATTGGAGCTCTATTAACCTTTCTCAGAGCTTTATTCTCTTGACATAAAGAACAGCTTTTAACATAATTCTCAACATCTTGTCTCATACCTTTCCAATAATATCTTTCTTGTATTCTTTTAAGCATTCTGACGGAGCCTAGATGACCAGCGATTGGTAAGTCATGATTTTCTCGTAAAATCTTTTTTATTTCACTAGGAGTTGGATAAATTATATTATCATGGTATATGTGAATGGTCATATTAATATTATGAAATAAATAAGTAAGGATGTTATAAATTTTTATAAATGAATTACTTTCAAATGGGTTTTTAAAATCAGATATTCCAATTTCATTTATGTTATTACCATTCTCTTCTAATATGTGATTTTTTACTAGTTTCAGAGTTTGGAAAATCTCTGGATAAGAGCTTTCGTTAAAATGGTGAACTTTCGTATAAATCAGGTAAATATCTTTATTTTTATATTGTAATTTATTAAAGGAGTAAAGCTGTTTCTCGCAATACATGATTTCATTTGAATTTTCAATACTATTTAAGATATCTTGAACGTAAGGATTTGACTCGTCTAAGTCGATAGATGTTGGGACTAAAATTATTTTGCATTGAGATTTGAGTAACGATTCATTATGTTCAATTATTTTAGTGTCATATTGTATATTTTTACTAGCACTTTCTTTCAGGAATTTCGAATAATCTGCGTTTGATATTTTTATACTTTCAGTTTCTTCAGAAGGGTTAGCATTAGGAGAAGTAGAAGGATTTAACAACTCTAAGTCAATATTTATGTCATTAAGGTCGGTATGCTCTTGTTCGACTGGGATATTAGTAGTTTTAAGATTAGGATGTAAAATATTTTGATTAGGAACTGAAGGATAATCAGTAGGCAAAGAAACAGACTTTTCGTGTATATCTACGCTTTGTGTTGGAGGATCATTAGCAGAGGGAAGAAGTAGTGGATCTAATTGGGAAGATAATTCAGGAGATGGAATATCAAGACTATCGAAATCAAGGTTTAAATCTCCACTTTGTGGACTAAGATTTATTCCTTCAAGATCTATGAGACAATCATTTGAATCAGAGGAATTATTGGGATTTGAGATATCTTCAGGATAAACTGGATTTACAGGATATCGTGATAGTGCATCGGCTACAGAATTAAGTTTTCCTTTACGATAAATAATATCATAATCAAACTCTTCAAGTTTGAGTCTCCATCTCTGGAGCTTACTGCTTGGATCTTTGTGATTGAATAACCATTTTAAAGGACGATGGTCTGTGATAATTTGAAACTTTCTTCCATATATATATGGACGGAAGGTTTTGCAACCAAAGATGATGGCCAATAATTCTTTCTCCGTCGTGCTGTAATTAGATTCGCTCTTATTTAAAGTGCGCGAGGCAAAAGCAATTGGTTTGTCCTTGCCAATTGGACCCTGAGATAAGACAGCTGCGATGGAATAGTTAGAGGCATCACATGTTAAAACAAAAGGTTTAGTAAAATCTGGATAACAGAGTATAGGAGCAGTGGTTAATTTATGTTTCAAGGAATCAAAAGCAAGTTGTTGTTGGTTCTCCCATTTAAAGGGAGTATCTTTACGTAATAGGGTAGTTAAAGGTTTTGCAATTTTAGAAAAATCTGGAATGAAACGGCGATAGTACGAGACTAATCCTAAGAAAGATTTGATGTCCTTAGGAGATTCTGGTATGGGAAATTTTGTTACTGCTTTGATTTTTTCTGGGTTGGGTTTTACTCCCTCTTCTGTAATAATGTGGCCCAGATATCCTACTTCTCTTCTCAAAAACTCGCACTTATCTGGTTGGAGTTTGAGATTAAATTTGCGTAACTTCTGAAATACTAATCTTAGGTTTTCTATTTGAGATTGTAGATTATGAGAGTAAATGACAATATCATCTAAATACACAAAACATCTAATGCCTTGAAGCCCCGAAAGTGCAGTATTCATTAGCCGCTGGAAAGTGGCTGGTGCATTTTTTAGCCCAAAAGGCATTCGAGTAAACTGATAATGTCCATTGGGAATATTAAACGCAGTTTTGGCTGCGTCAGCTGGATTCATGGGAATCTGGTGAAACCCAGAGGCGAGATCTAATGTAGAAAAGTATTTACTATTTCCGAGTTGATCTAGGATCTCATTTATTTGGGGTATAGGGTAAGTGTCACCTATCGTGACGTCATTAAGCTTTCTATAGTCTATCACTACTCGCCACTTTTGCTCCCCAGAAGCGTCTTGTTTCTTTGGGACTACCCAAATAGGTGACGACCAAGGAGAGTTAGAAGGTTCTATTATGCCTTGTTCTAACATCATCTCGGTTTGTCTCCTTACTTCTTCTTTGTGTACTTCGGGGAAGCGATATGATTTGGTATGTACAGGAACATCAGAGTTAGTTTTTATTTCGTGATTAATTGCAGTAGTGCATGTTAATATTTCTCCAGGTAAGTGAAATATATCAGAATATTCGGAACATAAATCATAAAGAGCGCTAGTTTCTTCTTCGTTAAGGTGAGAAGTTCTTAATTGATCTAGAACAGACTGGGTTCTGTTATATGTGTTAATATTACTGTTACTGAAATTAACTGGATAAATAGCAGGCTTTGAGACACCGAGAAGTTTTGGTTTACTAGAGATTGGAAGATCGAGATTAGAATTTAGTGTAATTAAAGAGTCGGATATATTAATAACAGATATATTAATTCTATTATTGTCTTTAACTTTAACTAGGCAGTTTGCTATCAATATATTGTCACATATATTCTGATCCAAAATGAAACCTTCTCTGATTTCGGGGTTTTTAACTGAGCATTCAATTATCATTTCTGTTCTAGGAGGAATAATATAGGTTGGTTCGCGAAATTGTAGTTTAACATCTTCGTTGTCTATTCTTAGATTGTCTTTATTGTAATCTATAGCGCATTTGAAACTGTCTAACATATCTGATCCGATTATTCCATCGTATGGCAAGTTAATATCTTTCACTACGTGAAACTTGTAGGATACGTGTTTGCGTAGTGATTTATTTAAATACAATTTAAGATTAAAGTGACCCATTGTTTGGGTACATTCTTCTGCGGGATCTATTCCTTTAAGGTTAATGGTTTCATGAGTAAGTTTTGGAAGATTCTGAATGCAAGAAAATTTAATTAGACTTATTGAGGATCCGGAATCTATTAACAGAGATAGAGGCTTATTAGATAAAGAAGTATGTACTTGAATATGTGGAAGTAATATTTTTGTTGGATCAGAAGTAATTTCGAATATATCTAATTCTTTTTTAATAGGAAGCACGGTTTCAGTAGATTCTGTGGACAGACTTCCGGAAGACGCAGTGGTTTTGTTACTCACATTGGATTTACAGGATACAGTGGATTTAGGAGACACGGTGTTTCTTTTAGATATAGTAGGTTTAAAAGATACAGTCGCTTTATTAGATACAGTGTTTTTAAAAGATTCAGTGGATTCAGTGGATTCAGTGGATTCGGTGGATTCAGTGGATTCAGTGGATTCAGTGGATTCGGTGGATTCAGTGGATTCAGTGGATTTAGTGAAGTTAGCATTAACTAATTTAGTGTCGATTTTCTTTTTGGGGTGTCTCACACGACACCATCGTGAGACATTCGATAGTTTTTTTCATCATCGCCATTTGTCTCATCGCGAAGTTGTTCTACACATTCGTGGGTAAAGTTAACACGTTGTTGAGCTCTAGATGACGAGGGTTGATTATACATTCTATTGTTATACTCTCTTTTCCTACAATTTTCGATGGAATGTCCAATATTCTTACAATACCTACAAATAATTTGGTTTCTAGTACTGGGGTAGTCGCGTTTTGGTAAATTTGGTTGATTCTGAGCAAATTGCTGGGGCTTTTGAGAATTTTGTACAGATTTAGGGCTAAAGCTGCTACGCATAGGTTTACTTAATTCAGTCATTAATCGCGGAGTAGATTTATACAGTGTTTGTTGCATACGTTCTTCGGAAATAGCTATGTTTGTCGCTTCATTTAATGTTTTAGGAGATCTACATCTGGTAATATTAGAGATTCTGGGGTGTAAGCCTATTAAGAAGTGGTGGAGAGCTAACTCTTCCATGGCCGCCGTTCGGCCCGCTATCTCTTTGACTTTGGACGTGCTCAGCGAAATTTCGGTCAAAAGTTGGGACAGGCACGTTTCTATTCTCAAAGAGAATTGGGATACAGATTCCTGCAACCCTTGTTTACATTCTTGCAATTCCATTAAAAGATGCGAGTAATGTTTCCTCACACTGAATTGATTTTTTAAAAAGTCTTTTAGTTGTTCCCAAGAAATAAACTCTTTAATGGAACAGGCAACTTCGGCCTTGCCACTGAGCTGACATAGAATATATTTAAATACTATTGGTTTTTGGACTTCTGTTGCAAGGTCATATGCATTGTTACAATTTATCAGGAATGAGTTGAGGGTTTCCCTAGAACCGTCATATGGTTTAATGAATTTTAAAAGAATATTAAGTTCCAGCTCGGGAGTTGAATTCGTCTTTTTTCCTCTCTGTTTTCTTTGTTCTACGGTATTTATAGGTCTTTCATCCTCAGATTCGGAGGGCAAATCAACGTGGGTCGGTACGTGTAATGTTTCGACTCTAGCAGCTTTTGGTACTTTAGGTTCTGCCATGGTTCTTTTAATAATATACGTAATAAATACTTAATTCGATATAGTAAAACAAGAAACAGTGAAAATATACGCACAAGATATTGAAAAAAAAAAAGGAAAAACGTAATAGTAACAAACTGTTTTAGAATTTAAAATGACAAATTTATTGTATAAAACTATTACAAAAAGCCCACCTCGATTCTATAAATAGATTGTGTAGGTATATCGTAAGCCAGACTCACGTTGCGCAGAACACCACGGTGGTCCTGATAAGAAGCATATCGGTTTTCGCAGTTGCAGTGTGGAGCCTTGGATGCAAGCTCAATCTCGTTCGACCAAACTATGATGATAATTCACTTTTATGAATGTTTATTTAATAATTGCGGTTTTGTGTTCACAATAAAGTTTTTATTTTATTTTATTATATATATTTTGTTTTCACTTCACATGCAAGAGTTAAACTTTTCTCACAGAAATAGTATAATAACACAAATAGTAAAATAGTTATCACTAATTAATTTTGTTTTCACGTTTTATTTCACTTTCACACTGGAAGGCGTACCGGGGATCTCTTTTGAAATCCTTTCACGCTGCCACCAAATGTTATAACGGATATAGTATTTTAGTTTTAAAAAAAAACTATTTATTAATATTTATTAAGAGTTTATTATATTTATTCACATTAACTATATTTATTCACTAGAACTAGAATAGGATTTAGAGTTGGAATATTATTTAATCTTTAGGCAGCCGATGCCTTCGGGATATGGGATTAGACTGACTACCAAAGGTTCTAACAATGATCATATGACAATATTGCTGACGCGGTAGCGTCACAGGACTCAGCAATTCCTCTTACATAACCCGGGTATAACAGCGCGCAGAAAATGCGCGCTCGCACCTCTCTCTCTCTTGCTACGTTCGCCTCACCAGATCACACTTTTTGTAACGCTATCGTCACCAGCTTACTCCGAAGCGTAAAGAAGTTTTACTTCAAAAATTCAGATATAAGTCCTAGCTTATTGTTTCTTCGCTGAGTGAATAAAACAAAATATTGATTTATTTATAATCCATACCCGGCTCGCTTATCCCTCACAAACGGCGTAAGTCGCTCCACTGTCTCAATGTTGTGAGCGAAAACGTCAAGGCCGCAGTTTGCTATGTTCGCAATACTATTTCTGTTACCGCGAAAGTCAGGTACAAGGCATTCAACTAAAATCTCCTGATTTCTGAAAAAAAAAAATAATCGATTTAACTCAGTCATTAGCATCAGGTGTCTATGGTAACAATTGGGACTGATAGCTTAACACGCTCTCCAAGGCATTGTTGGGAAACCCATAAGAACAGACACCCGGACCATAAATTACAAATATCCACAAACATAAATATTTTATAAGATATTAATGTAGATAGGGAAATCATCCCACAATCCAATCATTAATCCACAGTGTAAGGTTTTGCATTTACTGCTAACAATTGTTAAAAAAAAACCTACAAACGTAACAGATAAAAAATACAATTTCAAAGTTTATGAACTTTCGTGTGAATGAAACCCAACTAAACTTACTGTTTTTTAATTTCTCTGACGGTTTCAGCAAAATGGGACGATCCACCGTCCGGCAAATCTGTAAAACAAAAAATAATTTTATGTGTTTGCAAACTTAAAAAAAAAACCAACTTCAATCACTTCGACAAGTAACACAACGTAGGGACACGTAATAAATAGTTAATAGCGGTCCACCCAGTCAAAAGTTCTGAAGTAACATACATAAAAAAAATACAATTGAATTGAGAACCTCTTCCTTTTTTTGGGAATCGGTTAAAATCACCATATAAAAGATATAGTAAAAAATCTACTGGTCTGAACAGATTTCAATCAGTCTGTAACAATTTAATAGCTACTAAAGATTTTTTTAAAATAAATGATTTTTTAGTCAATAGTTTTATACTCAGAGATTGTCACGCACAAAGAAACACTCATTCTCTACATATATACAATACTAGCTGACCCGGCAATCGTTGTCTTGCCGCTAAACGCTATTAAAAATAGGGGTTGATGGTAGAGGGTTGAAAATTTAGGGTTGTATGTATTTTTTAATGTTGTATCATAAAAAAATAGAAATTAAAAATTTTGTCTAAAAAATAAAAATTTAGGGGTGGACTACCCCTAACATTTAGGGGGATGAAAAATAGATGTTGGCCGATTCTCATAGATACCGGATAAGCACAAAAAATTTCATCAAAATCGGTCAAGCCTTTTCGGAGGAGTATGGCAACGAAAACTGTGCCACGAGAATTTTATATATTAGATAAAAGTAACAATAAAAACCGTAAATAAACACACCGTCTCTATCAACAGAAGTAAGCACAATATAGCCAAGTCCCCACTCATGTATTGCCTTCGCAGTGTTCCTTGGTTCGTCTGGGTCTAAAGGAGGGGGAGCTCGGGATGTCTTCACAGAACAGAACATACAGCCCCGAGTGCATGTGTCACCCATTAGCTAAAATATTAAATAAATTTATTAATATAGGAAAATCAATGGCTAAAATATTTCCTGAAGTTTTTAGTTAATAGAAACAGGTTTTAATCACAATCCTTAAAAAAAAACGAGTGTGCTTTAGACCACAGGACTGAAGTAAAACTTCTACACCTGCACTGTGTCTTAGATATACGAAACGTAACTGGCTATGAGAGAAAGAGAGAAAGAAAATGTGCGCTCGCACCTCTCTTTCTTACTCCATTCTCCTCGCCCGATCCCACTTTTAGTTAATCCGTGATTCGTGATTTCGTGTTCGTGATTTCGTTGATCGAGACGCCGCGTTGGCGCAACGGTTACAGCCATGGATTGTATCTGTTGCGCTGGCGGTTGCGGGTTTGATCCCCGCACATGATAAACATTTGTATTGGCCATACAGGTGTTTGCCGTGGTCTGGGTGTTTGTGCAGTCCTTGTGGGTCTCCCCACCGTGCCTCGGAGAGCATGTTAAGCCGTCGGTCCCGGTTGTTATCATGTACACATGATAGCGATCGTTACTCATAGTAGGGAATATATCCGCCAACCCGCATTGGAGCAGCGTGGTGGATTAAGCTATGATCCTTCTCTTACATGGGGAAAGAGGCCTATGCCCAGTAGTGGGATATTACAGGCTGAAGCGATCCCACTTTTCGTAGCCCTTTCGTCACACATCCACCAGCTTACTCCCCAAGTCAAGCGTGTGTAAAGAAGTCTTACTTCAAAAACAATTAATATTTTCATTGAATTCTAAAGCTTAATATTAAAAATTAATAACACCATCAAGAGTAACTTTATTATTAAAAAGATCTAGAATATATTTATGAAAAAAATTACCATAATAGTCGCCGTAGAGGTTCCATGTTTGCCACCACTCCAACACTCTCCAATGTTAGGACACCTTGCTTCCTCACAGACTGTACTTAATTTTAGACTTCTTAATTGTTCTTTCAATGCACTGAATTTCGCACCTGATATAACAGACAGACAGTTAAAAAATTATATTTTTCTTTTGAGTATATTACAGACTCATACAATTTGAACTAACTTTTTGTGGTTACTATATTAAAACTTTTTACTCTCCTGAAGAATTGGCGAATTTGTCATGTTAGGTGTTAAAATTAGCTTAGGGGTCGTCTATTTATCACGTGGGGTACGAAGGGTGTGGGGTGGGTTTGTAAAAGCATCACGAAATAGCACAAGGAGTTCCAAGGGGGAGGGGGGAAGTTACATTGAGATATCACGTATTTTTTTTTTGAACTCGCAAATGCTAAACAAAAAAAAAACCAACAACCGTGATGCCTGTCTAGAAATTTGCTAGCTAGCAACATCTTAGCTGGCTAGCTTAGTAGCAATTAATATAATCAATCACAAACCAGTAGGTATAGAAGTCTTCAACCAAGGCGGTAGTCGCAATCTCTCTGACTCTCCTTTCTCCCTTTTCAATTTCCCCTCATAATCGTCCCAGTTTTTAGGTCTATCCTCAGATATAAACTCACTTAAACCCGGTCCTTCTCTTAGTTTCTCTCTTATGGCATCCAGTTTGCTGGAATATGCACATTGTTGGATCTGAAATTCATTAAATAGTAAAAAATATTAACCAATTAATTTTAAAAAATCTAAATTGAAAATTAATTTATTCGAGTAGTCTTCAAATACACTTTTGAATCGTCATTCTACAAATTGAAATTGTATTGGTTTTAATTAATTAATTTAAGTTAAAAGTGAAGATACCACCGATTCGGAATGTAGATTCTGCAGAAAAGAGTCAGCGAGAAAATTCGCAGTTACGATACTTGGGTTGGGTTGGACTTTGGTTAAGCCAGTAAGACAGTTGATTTTGAATAAGGAAAAATTAAGGATAGGAATTAAGACAGAATAATAGATTTATTTTAATAAATTTGAACAGTTTTACTAATCAGAACAATAACACATTTAATGCATAAAAATAACATTAAGCTTAAGCATATTTTTAAAATGTTTATATAATTTAAGAGTATGATATTAACACAATAGTTAATAATTTAAATTACCTTAACCTTTCAGACAGCTACGATCTTTAAAGATTATGGATATGAAGCAATAAGTTCAAAAATTTGATAGATGATGAAATACACAAATGAGTTTAATAAAAATAAGTTATATAAAAATAATTGTTATTATTTACCTCGTGACGTCTTGGTACTAAATTTAGAGATTTTCGTAGCATTTTTTTTTTATCCTTAAAAATTTGTCTTAGTGTATAGAATGCAATGATAACACGCACATCTCACGCACAAGGAGAAATAATATGTTTAAGAGGAACTGTAATTATACAAGTACACAGTGTAAACCATATTATACTTATCTATGGTACACAGCGCATTTTATATTCAATAATGTCACAAACTACAAAGTCACAATCACAGATTAGTATATATGTAGCTAGCTAGTCACAATCTCACAATGATATGAGACGTCAAATTGTATCAGCTGTTATGTTATTACATAAGCAAAAAACTTTTATATATATATTTTTTTAATAATTTGTTTTTGTATTTAAATATACTAAAATGATGCAATTTAAAGTGCTTTTCTTTTAAAAATTAATTTTTATGACATAATTTATAATTTATTTTTATAGCAACATTGCAACAAAAATGTGCCGTAGTGTTGCCTAAATATATCAGCATTTTTATTGCTGCTTTGTGTTAAAATCACAAGCTTTACTATTATAATGTAGTAACTTTATTAATTACTAGAGTACTTTCATATGCCTTAATGAGCGTAGTTTACTATTTAAAGGATTAAGCGATAAAAATGAAGTTAAAGCAATAACAACAGATACATTTTGTGACCTTGATTGTAAGCAACAGCTGTCAGTGTTGAATGAACCTAACCAAGTTGTGAATTACTGAAATGTAACTTATAAACAATTTCGTGATATAATATTTCAACATGAGAAACGTGGAACCGCATCTTTTAGAGGATAAAATGGACGAAGACGTCACGCATTACATCAATTCGCATCAGAACCCGGAGGTAAAAATGTATTTTGAACTATTTTCATTACAAAAAAAGCCATTAATTGCCTTTGATTAAAACAGGACACGGAATTAGCTTACCGTTAAGAGGGATAGTTAACATTTATTAGTTTCAATAAAGAAGCACTGCGCATTTTTTATTTAAATATTATTTATGTAATTTTTGTAGAAATTTTGTAAAATATTTTTGCAATTTAGATATTATTACAATGATAATAATTACTTAATGCTTATCTATTTACATACAAAATTTAGTTTTCGACAAGAACATAATAAATCACTTTAATATTAACAAATGATTTTTAAATATGTGTTATAAAATGACTGAGCTTTCATTTTCAAGTTATCCACATGGATCTATATATAAATATATTCAATTTATTACTTCGTAATTAATTACTCTATTCTATCAACAAAAAGTTTTCATATTTTATTAAGAGATATACTTAATGCGTATAACTTCTGTAATACTTCCTTAGTTTTTTTAATGTTAAAAAGATGATTTTTTAATGAAAGCAAGTCATATTAATAATTTAAATTATGATTAGTCTCACTACTTCATAAATTCTATTACATATTGTTTTGTAATGCTTACACGAATTTCACTCAATATAATGAAACAATTTTTTTTTTAATTTTATCATGGTTTATTAGTTTTTTTACGTGTCCGACGTTTCAAATACTTTACAGTAAACATGGTACTGTGAGCACTGGTACTATTATATATTATATTATCATAATGAAGAAGGAAGAACTAAACAATGCACTTTTTTCATAGAAATGCTATTTTTTTTTTTTTTTTACATTTGTATGTTCTATTTGATGGATGACGATACAAATAGACTTTGACAGTGGAAGGTAAAATAGGCCAAAAGGACCTGTTTCTCTTCAATTAATAAACTGCAACTCTAAGATTAATATATGCAAACATAAATATCTCATAAATATAGTAAAAAAGAATAATCAAAAATTTTTAACTGTCGGATACTGTCATCCATCAAACAGCATTATCCACAACTACAGAAACAGGCTATTACTGCTATAAATGACAGGTCAAATGACATCTTTTTAAAACATCAACATAAACTGTAAATTTATTTATTTCTGTTGTTAATTGATATGTGCCTATTGTATAGAGACATTATTCATATATTATTTATGGCCTTCTACAAACTGCATTGGTTTGTGTATTCACGTTCCTAACTGCGTTCCATCAAATGGAGAGTTCTGTAGATGTTATCAGTCACATTCCACGTAAAAAGGTTCTAGTCCATTTTTAACTTAGACTTTGTTTAAATAGAAGAGCTACTTTGATAGACTCGACTTTGATACCTGTCTTGAGTA
This sequence comes from Melitaea cinxia, assembly GCF_905220565.1. NCBI lineage: Eukaryota > Metazoa > Arthropoda > Insecta > Lepidoptera > Nymphalidae > Melitaea > Melitaea cinxia. Next base: position 955,717 of record NC_059397.1, on the reverse strand, counting down.
CGTAAACATGGCTATAATTTACAATGAAAAACATTCTATGACAATTAATTTACATATTCTTTAGTTGTATGCGGCATTTAGTATTCATATTTCACATTATCAACATTTTTTAGACCTAAGAAAAATAGTGACAGACGCTTATGTAGAAGTACGTTGCCACAGTAGTGGATATATTAAGACAAAGTAAAATTTAAAAAAGGCTAAGATTTATTTCCAAGTGGAACTTGATCTATTACACCTACAACCCCCTATTTGAAGCAACGCAGTTAAGAGTCGAACATCCTATATAAACAGTGTCTGTTAATTATATTTCAGTCGGTACACGTAGATGCCAATTCCTTGGCTCTCAACGTACAGGACGATGGGGGTAACCGAGTCCTAACAGTCATGCATCCGCAGAACTTTCCATCTCAGATGTCCAGGTATGAAATTTCAGTATAATTTTCTATGTGTAGCAAAAACACTACCCCTTTTCACGAAAATTGCGCGGACACAGGAGTATGAAATTTCGCACACTTATAGTTTATATAGAGGAGTGCAGAATGCTAATATTTGTTTTTTAAATTATGTATAAAAATACATTAAATCAATTTAAAAAAAAACATTACACACACTACCATGTATTTGACACACATGCATATATACTCTTTTGTTTTTTTTTATTATTATAGAAAGATAGTCTCTGACAAGAGATCCTAATTAATTATTGTCGAATTTCGAGCACTGGGCGACCACTAGTCTATATTAATAAACATTTATAAATTAATAATTTTATGATTTTTCTTTTGTGTACTTTGTAAAATGACAATTCAAAAGTGCTCTAGAAGTCTAGAAACATACTTGATTAAGAAAATTAAATGCTTTTGATGGTTACTTGTATAAATTTTCTTTTTCTTATTGATTTTTTTTTTTTTTTTTTTTTTGATTAACCACAATTAATTTATTTAAGACTATATCAGCGATTATATTTATTTATTTTTAATTTGTAAAATGACAATTTCGACTTTTAAAACCTACTTTGATAAATACATTTTTAATTGATTTTTTTGAGGTCAGTTCTAAAGACTCGTACTAGATAAAAATTATTTGTATCAAAAGACTCAAATGCATATTTACTGGTTCAAGAAAGATATCTAGTCATTTGTTTCAATAGCTAATTTTATGTTAATTAAATGTATTTGTTACAATTACAAGCATTGTAATCAGTGAATAGACAATTGAAAATTAAAATAAAATAAATGAATTTTCTTGTTTATGAAAATAAAGGATGATATTTATGAAAGATATAGCTATTTAAAACTCATTTATATTTAATATGTACGATTTTATTTTTGTGTTACCCACACATTAGGAATTCTAAACATTTTTGAATATCATATCAAAAATTGACCGTTCCAGCGGGGTTCAAACCCGCGTCTCCGACTGACCGAGTCGGCGCTCTAGCCAATTAAGCTATGGAACGATGCACCCGCTCGAGCGAAATTTATATTTGTTATAGGTAGTTAATGTTGTTAACATTAGTACAAATAATGATTAAATTTCATTGAGGTTGGACACAATGGGATATATCCAGCTCAAAATCAGGAGCAGCCTATCTGTGGAAGTACCTCGTACTTACCCAAGATCACAGATAAAGGATACGACCCTCAGGTAGTGTTGTGCTCTTGTGGTGTGTAAGGTGGCCAGAGTTTCCGGGAGGGCTGGATAGGGCCGATAAAGCACTAGCGATGCTTCTGGTGTTGCAAGTGTCTATAGGCTATGTTAACCACTTACCATCATAAGCGCAAAATACTTAAATTAGTCATCAGATCTCAATCACATTTAAAAGGGACCACAATACAAACAATGGCTTTCGATTAGAACAATTATCATCAAAATGCGTACGCCCAATAAAAATATATGCGGAATAATACAATTCAGGTCGACAAATAAATTAGTCAAATATATACAAGTGATTAGATACAACTCGAAAAGTGCCTTTATCTCGATTAAATTAATTTAAAAATGGGACCACATGACAATCACCACCTTTCGCTTCTAAAATGAATCATCGAAATCGGTCCACCCACTAAAAAGTTATGGGGTAACATATACAAAAGAAAACAGTCGAATTGAGAATGGGTTATAATGTGTGGATTGTATGAACATTTGGTGAGGTTATGTATTTTACATGCCCGTTCATATGTACGGCGTAGTATGTATAAAATAAACATGTGTATGTGTCAAACATACAACTCGCTACACAACACATGTGTAATCATGTGTGTAAGAGATCACTATTAGTAACAAGAGCGCCTTCATGCTTTATTTCTATTTTACAATACTGTTATTTTCCTCGTGTAATTTCAAATATAGTGTTTAAAAATAATGTTCTCATTTGCGTTACTAATGTTTAAATTTATTTGTTTTTATAAATGTAAAAACAAATAGTTTTCCCAGGCAGGTTTCAGTGGGCGAGCAGGTCGGCGAGGGTCCGTGGGTGGAAGAACTTCTGGACCCTGAAGGTAGACTGGCAGCCTTAGTGGCTCATCTGACTCAACACTCCCGCGCCTCATCTCATCATCAGACCCATCCTGCTCATCACAAGGTATTAAATTTAAAAATAATACAGTTCATTAGGTTCCTAAAATTAAATTAGGTTTTGTTGTTTTCCTTTTTCTTAGTTTTACAAGCTTTTTAAAAACATATCGTTACGCATAATAGTAGGTTAGTATATTAAGTACTTAATATTATATTATTGGTTTGTGAATTAAGCTCTAATCCTTCTCCTACGTGGAGAAAGGGGCCTATGCCCAACCGTGGGATCTCACAGGCTGAAGCGTAGCAAACATAATATTTTGTATATTAAATTTCAGATGCCTCCGGTAAGGAGTGATGTGGATCCATCGGTTATCCTAGACACGCCTCTGAGACTGTTCAATGGACCGCCTTTGGTAATTTTTTATTATTATATATATATATATATATATACTAACTAAAAGTTGCTTGCGGCTTCGCTCTCGTAGGTATTGATAATATTTACATAGAGGGGCTAAAGTATTGTATAATCATTATATTACAACAAGTCATGACCTCTTTGTACCACGTTTATGGTTCATCTTTTGATCATGCTTCATGGAACAGTCGTGCCAAATACAATAATTTAAGGTAATTTCAGTAATACGAACAAATCTCCTATTTTACCATACGACATTTCTATATACATAATATGTTTAGAATCAAAACCCTAAAAATAAAATGTTTATGTTTCTAAAATTTGTACTTCCGATATGACGGACAAACGTTTGACATATATTGAGGTTTGATATTTCCTAATGTGTGGGTAACAACAAAAATAAAATCGTACAAATTAAAAATAGCATGGTGTCGTCTCCTGTCAAATATTTTCATTGTAATATGAAACTATGAATAGTTACGGGTTTCTGTAAAGAACTCACTATATTGAGGTGTAATAATTACATAAATATGTAATGTCATTATTTATTTATTTTTAACGAATACCAACCGGCTTTAGAAGTAAAGGGTAATATTATATTTTCCCTCAATTTAGAGAGCCCTTAAATTTTATATATCGGATTATTTGTCAGATAGTTATCTAATATGTATCTTACGGGTAACTGAGATTGATATGGGAAAATTAAATTTCCGCTTAGTAAAAGCGAATGTGCTTTAGACCACACGACTGAAGTAAAACTTCTTTAATTTCTCCTACAGTAATATACGAAACGTAACTCTCTCTCTTACTAACTTATATAACCCCCCCCCCTCCCCCCAACTTCCGTTCGCCTCGCCCGAAAGGCTCTCATCACTCATTCACCAGCTTACTCCACAAGTCAAGCGTGGCAAATAAATATTACTTCAAAAAGCTTGATAGTAAAAAAATTAAAAAAGTAATAAAATTCTAAATTTCAAAGTATAGGTATTTTCACCAAAAAAGGATATTACGATTAATATATTAATTAATAATTGTTGCAGGATCCGCAATCAGATGCAATAGTAGTGCAAGTACCGCACCTACAAACACTGCCTCCGCTACAGGACATGAAACGGTGTCCAGACACGGACTGGTTTAATAAAAATAAAAACGCCTTGAAGGTAATTTATATTCAGTTAAATTTATTTACCTTGTCGCATAACTATTGCTTGGCAATAATACATTTTGTTAAGAATGAAAGAATAATTTACTATACAATGAATTGTCCATTTGAGGTATAAATCTTCTCAAGCAATCTTGACATCATGAAACCTTGATTCCAAAAAAACTTCCTCATATTGTGCGAGATTAATTCTCAAGTTTTTACACATAACTCCGAGAATATCACCAAATTTCCAATTCGTATGGCCATTCTTCCAAAAAATTCATGTTATAAAATCAAACGACTCGTTATTGACAACTGACTTTATTTTATAAAACACGCCAGACATATACTACAACATCTTTCCCAAAAAAAAAAAAAAAAATTATTTACTTGTAAATAATTATGGTAATCAGAAGAAAACAAAATAGATAACATATATCAACGACTATGGTGTTTGTATAAAAATATGATCTAAAACAATAACGTACATTGATTTTTTCACTAGCTCTTGAATTATGTTTTCTGTATAAAACACTAAACAGCGCGTAAAAGCGATTATATCTAAAATCTCACAAGATTGTACTCTCAAACTTGGTCCTTTGCTGCAACAGCTTTTAAGCATAACTTAGTTCCATAATTTTGGCACTTTCATCCTCTACACTGCACCCTGATTCTTCTTAACAGATTTACATTCCTCTAAACAATGCACGGAGTAGATTTACAAAAACAAATTAAGCACATCAAAATTGATCGATTTAAGCTGGATATTAAAATCGTTTTCTATTCCTTAGATAATCTCAAACATAGTTTCTATCCCGTTCCAGGATGACGGTGATATGTTAGAACAAGACCCAGTTCTGGACATCGGAACGTCCCCAGCTAACAAACAGAGCAAGAAGAGTCTGCCTCATAAGAAGAGGATATCTAGGAAATTGAAACGATCAAATGAGACTAGCTCCCCTCAACAGGTGAATTTTTTTTTTCATGCATCACTCAAGCTTTGCATTAAGTATAGAAAGAATTGAATAAAAATCAACTTAAAATGTTCTATATAAGAATTTTGTGTACATGAATTGCTCGGTTACAATTATTAACTCAAACTCCTAATTATTGAATATTGATGGATTTGGTTTAAAGTTTACAGAAGAGCAAGCATTTTAAATAATTGCCGCTAAAGGGTATTAAAAATAGGATTCGGTGGTAGGGGGTGTAAATTTAGGGTTGTATGGATTTTTCAATGCCAAATCATAATAAAACAATAATTGTGTTTGATCGCAAACGAAAAAATCGGCTTCAATTACATCGTCAAGTAATACAACGTAAGTAGACGAAAAAAATAGTCAAATAAATACATCAACGTAAATCAACGAAAAAATAGTTAAGTAAATACGCATTATTAAACATAACTCGAAAATGACTTGTTAGATGGCAATAAAACTTAAATGGAATCACATGACACACAGTCAATGCAATCGAATTGAAAGCCTCCTCCTTTTTTGAAGTCGGTTAAAAATAAAAAAAAATGCCAAAAAAATTAAAAAAAATATTGAGGTGGGCAACCCTTATAACTTTGGGGTTTAAAAAATAGTTTACAACCAATTCGCAGACCTTAATGTGTATATCCACAAGAAACTTCATAAGAATCGATCAAGCCGTTTTGGAGGAGTTTTATATATTCGATTCGTTTCGTTTTCGTTTTTTTAATTCTAGTTCTACACTTGGCTCATTTTGGGATCATTTTGGAGTCCAAAATGAATCCAATCTTTTCGTAAATATAGTAGTAATATTTAGTCAATGTAATAAATTTTGTATTTTATTTTTTCTCTAAACTGTTATTATTCTACCATTATTAATAATATGTATTTACAACGCTGTAAATATTTTTTGTGCAGGATATAGTGGTAATAAATTGCAGCGAGCCTCCACAAGAGGAGATCCTGCCTGATAACTTTGCCCACGAGGTGAGTCTTCCCAAGCCCAAAATTTTGGCATAGGTTTCCCTTGTCATTCCGTATGTCTTGTCTTATTCGCCAACTCGCATTGGAGCAGCGTGGTGGATTATTCTCTGATCCTTCTACATAGGGATAGAGGCCTATACTCAGCAGTGGAATATTACAGACTGAAGCGTTCCCTTGTCTGAGAAAGGCAACTGACGTCTGGTAAATATTTTCCTGACAAGCCATTCCAATGCTCTCTATGGAGAGAGATTTGACAAAATACATCTTAATATTCAGATGGTAATTTTTGGCGCGAACATTTGGAGGCCTATGTCCAGCAGTGGACTGTATTAGGCTAAAATGATGATGATGATGATGATGATGATGACGATGACGATGACTCAGGTGGACTTACTTGAAATAGATTGTTTTATCTCTGTTTGATCGTCAACTACATTATAAAATGCCAAAACATTATCAAAATTTTGTGGTTGATCTGTAAACTTTATATAATGTTTATATGTTATATCAATAAGTTAATAAACAATATAATCCTGTCGAAAGTTTCTCAAATCGTTGTGACTGAAATCCTTAAATAATAATGTGTGTGTCAACTGTGTTGGCGGTTGCAGTACTTAGAACAACTACAGTGATATATAAATTACGCGTCACTTTGTTTGTCTGCGACGGACTCTCAAACTACTTAACCGATTTTAATCAATTTTGCACACCTTGTGCAGTTTGATTCAACTTGACAGGCTATACATTTTTGAATATCATATTAAAAATTGACTGCTCCAGCGGGGTTCGAACCCGCGTCTCCGACTGACCGTGTCGGCGCTCTAGCCAATTAAGCTATGGAACGATGTCCCCGCTAGATCAAAATTTTTGATATGATGATTTTTATATTCGGTTTAAATTTTCGGTTCAATTTTTGATATGATATTCAAAAATGTTTAGAATTTCTAATGTGTGGATAGCACAAAAGTAAAATCGTACATATTGACAGGCTATATTTTATTTTGTTATATGTAATTATTGTATTTAAGGCAAAAAATAAAGCGATACGAAGTCCGCCAGCTCAGCTGGTTTAAATATTGCCCAGTAAAAAATCACTTTCAGGCTCAATGCTCAGCGATACTATTCCACTCGTCTTCACTCCCTCGTCTTTATCGTTTCTCAAGGAGTGAACTACAATATTATTCATCATCATCATTATCATTACAGCCTATCACAGTCCACTGCTGGACATAGGCCTCCACAAGTTTACGCGAAAAATGGCGTGAACTCATGTGTTTTGCCCATAGTCACCACGCTGGGCAGGCGGGTTGGTGACCGCAGGGCTGGCTTTGTCGCACCGAAGACAATATTATTATGAGAGACATTTTGTATTACAGATGCGAGCAATGTTCATATGTCAGCTGTGTGGAGAGTTCTATGGCGAAGAGCAACTTAAGTTCTACCAGCATCTCAAACAACATTATGAGCCACACGCTACTATAATTATCGAGAACCCCGTCCCTGACCTTGGAATTGATAAGGTGAGAACAGTGCACACTACTTATGACGCTATTTACCATATAACCATAATTTATATCGAGCAAACTACGGTCTTATATACAGGTCTTACAACGGAGCCCAATTTCAATGAAAAGAGCTTAGTATGATAGTGTCATAACTTTTCTTTCCCGTCAGTGCCGCTGTACGTTACTGCTATCGATGTGTACGGTTACGTGGTGCTGTGCGCACTATGCATGCCTTCGGTGACGCTTCATTGTAATTGATTATATGGAGTGACGTTTCATTGTAATTGGTTATATTTTAAAACATATATGAGTTATATGTGATAGAAAAAGAGACAGAATGCTATTTTGTCTTCGTTGCACACCGCACCCATCGATCGTCATGCCTCTGTCAGCCGTAAATCATTAAGCCGACATACCCCCCACCACAGTAGCGCGACCTGTGTATAAGACCGTGGATCAAACAATGCCTAAAAATATTTATTGAAAATAAAATTATAACATTCGATAGTAAAATTGTATATTGTAAAAAAAAACATGAAATTAATAATAGAATAGTATGTGCAATTGTAAAATCAACATTTATTGAATTCACTAGATCACTGATTTGATTCAACGATTATTTGTCGATGTAGTTCGCAATATAGATGTTATTATTTATACGAAATTAAGTTCAGCGCCATCTATTGATTAAATATTAAACTTAGTTCTCGTAATGCAACGCCATCATATTATAGTCCTCAAAAACTAACAATGCAAAGCAACTATTAGAATGAATTTAAAATTTTTGTGCCAACGTAATACATTATCAACTGCCTACTTAAACTTGGTCCAAAACTTTTATTTCCTTTATAAGCTTGCAATTAATAATGTTATACTAAAATAAATTATTTTTTAACCTACAGATGACAAACACATGTATCGTCGACAACGTACCAACATTACCTGACTCGATAGTCGAACTATCCCTCGAAGGAAGTGTACCAAAGACAATGTACCAGTCCATAGACAAGCACATACTATACACTACAAGCGATAAAACACTCAACTACACGAGTAATAAGCTCCAATATTCAGTGGCGAGTATGGATAAAGAAGTATCAGATGTTGACAAAAGCGATCTGTACGATTCGTTGGATAAGTTGGAGTATTTTTGTACCAAGTGCAACAAGTCGTTCAAGAAACAGAAGCTATGCGAAGCGCATATTAAGGAAGCCCATTCTAATACAAAGGTAAAGGTATTGTAATATGAAACTTTGAATAGTTACGGGTCTCTGTAAAGAACTCACTATAGACGGCGCCACGGTTCGCTTAAACCGAAAATAAAAATCATCATATCAAGAATTTCGCTCTGGCGGGTACATCGTTCCATAGCTTAATTGGCTAGAGCGCCGACACGGTCAGTCGGAGACGCGGGTTCGAATGCCGCTGGAGCGGTCAGTTTTTGATATGATATTCAAAAATGTTTACAAAGGTAAGCTTTACTAGCTCCTTCAAAATTATAGGCAAGAAGACTTCTCCTTAGTAATCTCTGTAAAACTTTTGATCCCCTATTCTGCTCTATAAGTATCTGTCGTACTTAAGTCGGAAAGTCTATGTATACATTTACGCACACTATTAGGAATTACCTTCTGTTCAGGCTAAGCTTCTTGAGCAATGAGTAACTCGCGCTTCCGCCGTATCAGATTCAAGGTTTTCGATTTCTTCACTAATTTCGTCAGTAATGAATAATAAATTTGTTACCTAATATTCAGCTTAGAGACATTAGATGTAGTAGCAGAAATTAAAGTGACTGCGATTTAGTCTCTAACATTCCACTGACCTCTTTCTTCAAGTAGGAGAAGGGTCGAGCTTAATCCACCACTTTGCTGTATTGTGGATTGGCGGGTGCAAGCGATTAATAATAATCGAAGTAAAACTTCTTTACGCGACTTGGGCAGTAAGCTGGTGTATGATATGAGAGCGTTACGAAAAGTGCGATCGGACGAAACGAACGGAAGTTGAGAGAGATATATAATTTAGTGAAGATAGAAAGAGAGAGAGTTACGTTTCGTATATTAGTGTCATCATCATCTTCCTGCCCTTATCCCACTTATGTAGGGTCGGCACAACATGTTTTTCTCTTCCATTCCTCTCTATTATTCGTCACTTCAGTGCTTACTCTTTTCTTTCTCATATCCTCACTCACACAATCCATCCATCGCTTTTTCGGTCTCCCGATCGCTCTTCGTCCTTCGACATTCATCCCTAACATTCTTTTACCAACATAGCGTTCATCCCTCCTCATTACATGCCCATACCACCACTAACCTATTACTCCTCATTTTCTCTGTCACGGGTGCTACTTTCAAACTTCCGTTTCGTATATTACTGTAGGAGCAAGTAACGAAGTTTTACTTCAGTCGTGTGGTCTATAATACAGTCGTTTTGTTGGCTTCAGCTGGAGGACATGAGCGAGTTCAGCGAGCCCGAGGACCTGATGGAGGGCATCCACGTGGCCGTGGAGGACGGCGCCGAGCCCTACGAGCAGACGCTGCTGCCGCACCTCACCGTGGACAACGGCCACGTGCACCAGGACCACGTGCGCCACTGGTGGGCTCGCCTTCATACGTACATAAACAACCCTTGCCCCGTCTCGGAGGGGGGTCATAGCTTAACCATGAGAAACGATCGCTATAACAACCGGGACCGACGGCTTAACGTGCTCTCCGAGGTGCGGTGGGGAGACCCACGAGCAATAACGACCAAACTGGACACTGCATGCATACATAGACAACTCTTGACCCGTCTTGGAGGGGGGTCATAGCTTGACTATGAGTAACGATCGCTATAACAACCGGGACCGACGGCTTAACGTGCTCTCCGAGGCGCCGCGGGGAGACCCACGAGCAATAACGACCAAACTGGACACTGCATGCATACATAGACTACTCTTGCCCCGTCTTGGAGGGGGGTCATAGCTTGACTATGAGAAACGATCGCTGTAACAACTGGGACCGACGGCTTAACGTGCTCTCCGAGGCGTCGTGGGGAGACCCACGAGCAATAACGACCAAACTGGACACTGCATGCATACATAGACAACGCTTGCCCCGTCTTGGAGGGGGGTCATAGCTTGACTATGAGTAACGATCGCTGTAACAACCGGGACCGACGGCTTAACGTGCTCTCCGAGGCGCGGTGGGGAGACCCACGAGCAATAACGACCAAACTGGACACTGCATGCATACATAGACAACGCTTGCCCCGTCTTGGAGGGGGGTCATAGCTTGACTATGAGTAACGATCGCTGTAACAACCGGGACCGACGGCTTAACGTGCTCTCCGAGGCGCGGTGGGGAGACCCACGAGCAATAACGACCAAACTGGACACTGCATGCATACATAGACAACGCTTGCCCCGTCTTGGAGGGGGGTCATAGCTTGACTATGAGTAACGATCGCTATAACAACCGGGACCGACGGCTTAACGTGCTCTCCGAGGCGCCGCGGGGAGACCCACGAGCAATAACGACCAAACTGGACACTGCATGCATACATAGACAACTCTTGCCCCGTCTTGGAGGGGGGTCATAGCTTGACTATGAGTAACGATCGCTATAACAACTGAGACCGACGGCTTAACGTGCTCTCCGAGGCGCGGTGGGGAGACCCACTAGGAATAACGAAACTGGAAATAAATTTTAGTATAAACACAAATAACCAATCCAAGCGAAAATCGAAACTGCAACGCTGAACGCGGGAAACTATTCTCAACATAAAACCTAGAGTTATTAGAGATTAACATCCTCAGAACATGTGGCCACATGGGCCCATACGTACAACATCCTCATAGATAACAGCTACCATGAGGTCCCTTTCAAATCTATAACAGCACATACATTGGTTTCTATTGTTTACGTGAATTTCACTCATTATAATGAAACAACTTCTTCAGATTTTATCGCGGTTTATTAAGTTTTTAAATGCCCGACGTTTCAGATACTTTACAGCAATCAAGCTCTCGCGACCAAATAAAAACCGTGACCGAATAAGTTGTTATATAAAGCACATACAGTTCTTTATATGTATCATTTTTTTGGACCCCTTTTACACAAATAAAGGAGTATGAAATTTCGCACACTTATAGTTTATATAGAGGAGTGCAGAATACTAATTTTATTTTTAATAATGCATAAAAAATACATTAAATCAATAAAAAAAATCATTGCACACACTCCCATGTATTTGATACAACACATAACATAACAACATAACAATACGCTTTATCGTACACCTAACCAGAAATAATACATATTATGGACTTAAACAGAGTATCATCAGATACAAAGGGTGACCTTATCGCTGAAAAGCGATTTCTTCCAGGCAACCTAGGGGCAGAGGAGATATTTACACTTTTGTTTATTGTTCAAACATATTATATTTAACTGAGGTAGGGCACAGCAGGGAATTCCTGCTCATAATATGAAGCAGCTCGACTGGGGTAGTACCTCGACCTTACAGAAGATCACAGCAAAATAATACTGTTTTCAAGCAGTATTGTGTTCCTGTTGGTGAGTAAGGGGACCAGAGCTCCTGGGGGGATTGGGGATTGGGTCGGCAACGCGCTTGCGATGCTTCTGGTGTTGCAGGTGTCTATAAGCTACGGTAATCGCTTACCATCAGGTGAGCCGTACGCTTGTTTGTCGACCTAGTGACATAAAAAAAAGGAAAAAAAAATACATATATATATCTTAATATATATAAATCTCGTGTCACAATGTTTGTCCTCAATGGACTCCTAAACTACTTAACCGATTTTAGTCAAATTTGCACACCGTGTGCAGTTTGATCCAACTTAAAAGATAGGCTATATTTTATTTTGATATATTAAGTTATTATTATATTTCAGAAAAAAATAAGGTGATACGAAGTTCGCCAGGTCAGCTAGTATATATATATATATAGTTGAAATGAATTACGGTCGAATTTCCCCCAGTGGGCGACTATAAGTTAATGTTATCATACCCACAGGTACCTGCGCAGCGGCGCCGGCGCAGGCCCCGCCCCCCCGCTGTGCGCGTGCGGCGGCGCCGGCTACTGCCCCGCCTGCGCGCCGCCGGGGCACGTGCCGCACGTGTCGCCGCACGTGTCACCGCACGTGTCGCCTCATGAGTCGCACGTGTCACCTCACGAGGCGCACGTGTCACCTCACGAGTCGCACGTGTCGCATATGTCGCCTCACGAGTCGCACGCGACCCCGCCCTCTAGCCAGGAGGTCACGCCGACGCTTAACAGCGTTGGTATTCAGGCGACGGAGCCCGTGTCGCTCGCGTCCGCGCCCACGGTTGTGCAGCGGTGTCCGGACAAGGGTAAGATTAACTTTAACCGGTTATTTTGGTTGGGGAGCCCTAATGAGAATTTCGGGAGTTACTCGAGTGCGTCAGAATAAAATAACGGGGCCTTGCACCTTGTGAATCGAAATAATGTGCTGATAAGAAATCGATTGTTATAAAAACTAAAGCGTTTCAGATCATTATGCTTTACAGACGCTTCTTGACGTTCTTGCCGTACTGACCCATATGTGGAAAAAAGATCTTTATTGTAATTAGTATGAAAGAGAAGAAATGCTAGAAAACATATTAAGCTTTTTGAAAATGAAAGAAAAAAAAAATTTTTTTTTTTTTTTGACGTTAAGTTTGACACAACTTTTTTTTTGAATTTTTAAAAATCGGTTATGACAATCGGTCTTTTGGTCACGTCCAAATCTACTCAAGGGTTCACTTAACATTTCTTTTTTATATCTGACGCGCTTGAGTACCTACCTATTTCTTTGATTTTTTACATTTTTGAAAACTTGTACACGCTTTCCTGATCTCTGAATACATCATATATACCTTTATTTCTTATTAACATTTAAACTTTTCACAACCCAAAAGATACCCACGACGCGGACACTCGAGATAATCCCAATTTAACGTTTTAACCTCCATTACTATAGAACATTACTTGATCATTTGATAAAAATAAAAATTTTCTCAAGACTTTTGCACTAAGCTAGTAATTTAAACCCAGTACTGTACTCCGGTCAAAAGTTATTTGCCCCGTCCTTGACCAAAACCTAATAAATTATGTTATTTCACACAGACGACCTCCAACCGATATTCGAAACGGAAAATCGCCCCGACAACTTCTCCGAGCGGGTCTCAGAGACCCAAAGCGATACTCCCAAAGGGGGCGAAACACAGCCAGAGATTGTGACTGTGGGCAAGGAAAAAAAGAAGGGTGGTAAAACGTTCCCGTGTGCCCAGTGTGGGCGCGAATTCGCCCATAAGAATAGCCTGGCGTATCATACTCTAATGCACGGAGATAAGCAGCAAGCGTGTCGCGAGTGCGGGAAGAGTTTCTACACCGTACACGCGCTTAAGGTGACTGCACAGTATTATTAACAAACAAACAAACAAACCCTTCACACTTAACGACCCCGAGTAGGATCTTTTCCTGTGTGGTCCAGAAACACACAATACACAAGCACAAACCGCTAGGTCACGACTGACATCTATATGGCCAATACAAATGTCTGTCGTGAGCGAGGATCGAACCGCCAATGTAACGGCCAGCGACCCGACAGCGATTATTGATATTGTAATCGATACCAATATGTATATCTCTCATATGACTTAAAGCAAGTGTGTGACAGCTTCAACGCACGACTGGAGTTTACTCCTTCAGATCGACTGTCTATCGGCCGAACCCAATATTCAGTCTATCTCTGGTTATGTCCTACTAGAGACAGAAATATCTATCTATCATTCATTTTACTGACCCAATAAACTTGTCGACGATAGGCAATCTTATCCTTCAAAGCTGTCTATCGACGAGAGGGACGATAGCTTACCAGAGATAACAGTTCGTATGAAAATGACAGTTTAAGCGTCCCAATAATAATAGTTCTATCTGTCAGTAACGTTGGTTATCTTTAGTAACAACAATATCCGATCTATAGTTTTCGGGGGATAGCTAAGATTTATTAATTGCAAAAGTATTTTCTTTGTTTAAAATAAAATTGATTTCGAGTGAAAAATAATGGCAGACTCAAGTTCAAGTAGCAGTTCAAGTGATATTGCTCTTTTGCAACAATTAATTGAATAAAAATAATAAGTTTCTTCTGGAATAATACTTACTTTACTCATCTTGTGAATAAAACAAACAATTTGGGGAATCATTGTATAATTTGCAATGATTTGTATAATTTGAATTATGATTTGTAAAAAAATTATACAAATTCAAACGAAACGACGATTCAATAAAGCGTAATGGCCTCGTAGCGTCTTTTCGTGTCGTGTTTAAAACGTTCCGTTACTAGATTTACCGTGCATTCCATATTAAAATAATATCATTTATTATAAATTAAAAAGTCTGTGTAAAAATTAATTTGTCCATATTTTTATAAAACAAGATTACTTTAATATGAATAAAATTTGTATGACAAATTTAAATACTACAAAACATCTGTGTAACATAACTGAGGCCGTCTGTGACGCTGCGTATACTGGAATGTAAGGGAGAGCTCAGGTAGCCGGTCTATCTACAGCTAACTGGAGATAGTAGTCCCCTATGCGAATTATTGGGACAACTAGAAAGGATAGATAGTTAGTTATTAGCAGTCGATGATAACTACCTATCTCTATCTTTAGATTGAATATTGGGTTCGGCCGTAAATAGGCACAAAAAAGGCTTACTAGTCTAAGAAAAATATAAATACCATATCAAATAGTAAATAAACGAATCAAATAACGTTATTGGGTTCCGATAGATGGCGTTACGAGTAACGTAACGAGGTAATTCGTTCAGTAGATTTTCCTCATATTTTTTCATACCGAGGTTTTTATATGAATATCGATTCTTCAGGAGTAGAATCCCAAAAAAAATTTAATTGCAAGCCACTCGGCAACGTAGCTACATAGTTTAAAATGTGCCATCTATGTGTATCTACATATATTCGCAATTATGTGAATTTTGATTTGAATCTCTCTTATATGATAACAACCGGGACCGCAAGCTTTACTTGCCCCACGAAACACGACGGAGAGACCCACAACGACAGACACTCAAACATGAAACAAATATTTGTACAAATACACATATCTGCCCCGAGCGAGTAACGAACCCACACGACCTCCGGCGGTGTAGGAAATTACATGGACCACTACACCAAAACGGCTAATATAAATGTAGACGAATTATCTAAAGATTGTTATATTTCATTTGTATAGATACACAAACGGGTCCACAGCGACTACAGACCTTGTAAATGCGACGAATGCGGAAGACAGTTTCGTCAGTGGAGCGACCTCAAATATCATAAAGCTTCATTGCACTCTGACAAGGTAAGAAATAGCAAGAATTGTGCCATTATTGCTCTAACCAATACACAAGTCAAGTTCTGTTAATGTTATGGATGAAACTTTTAATACTAGTTAAGTCCAATAAATTTAGTTTTTATTATTTTGAAGTTCATTCAATAATTGGCAGTCAATGAGAAATCGATATCTTTGGTACTTGACATGGGGCGATAGATCGTGCGGCTATTGCATGATAATTGCAAATTGTTTAATTTCAACGAATAGATCTGCGGTTTTAGTACAAATGATAAAACTTATATATTTGTTATTTTATTGTACGAGTAAAATTAAGTTTATTTTATGACACATGGATGGGTAATCTTGTATTTTTTGTATGAAAAAAACCAAGACTTCAAGATTCTTAGATAGATTCTCAATCACAAAACTTTGAAAATCATTTATTTTCTATTCCAGAAACAGTTCAAATGCGACTTCTGTGGTAAGGAGTTCGCGAGACGTTACTCCCTCAGCGTACACAGACGGATACATACTGGCGAAAAGAATTATAAATGCGAGTACTGTAACAAGGCATTCCGAGCGTCTTCCTACAGACTTATTCATATGCGGACACACACCGGTACGATACTATATTATCTATAATTATTTTAGTTTTTGTGCTAATAATTCATAATCATAAGCTAATACAGGTTATCATTGTCTGGGAATGTTTGTCTGAGTTGTACGTTTCCAGACTTTTAATACAGGTTTTCCTCGTACTAGATTTATTCCTACTTAGGATAAATAATTTTTCTAAATATAGTGGTATGATCTTTAGTTTCTATTATAAACTGTGCTGTAGTCTGTGAAAATCTCAGTTTACTATTTTCGTTAATTCCTCGCCACAAGTAAAGAACCCGTGTAAATATATAATCAGTAAATGTTAGTATTATTATAAAATTGCAAACAATAGTTACATTTTATTCATATCTCTCAGGTAAATTCCCATAATTGGTGGTTACTAGGTTTAAAAATCTGGGCTTGTAATAGTCTATAAATGTCCCACAATTGGACTCTTCTGGTTAGAAAAATGTTTGGAAATTAATCATTAGAAACACATGTTCTTTATCTTGTATTATCAGGATCTCTTCAAATTTAAAAAGCTTATTTGTGGCCCTCAGTTTCAATCTATTAGGCCATTTGGCTATCCTCTTGCCCATAATCTGATGGTCTCCTTGACATGCAATCACATTGTTAATAAATAAATATTAATATTTCAGGGAGCAAACCATACAAATGTCCTCAGTGCGATAAAGGTTTTCGCGTTTCATACGATTTACAACGTCACATGCACATCCATGAAAAAGTACGCGTCAAAGCCGACGACCAGAAAAAGACAAAAGATACAAAAGAAAAGAAACAGACAATCACTAAAACAAATGAAGAGAAAAAGGAACCTGAATCACCTAGCAGCGAGCAGATAAAGTCAGAAAATAGGCTACCGATGCTAAAAAGTTTATTGGACAAAAAACCGGCAAAACAATCCAAAAAATCGCCAAAGAAAGCCCCAAACGTCACAGTACAGAACAAAATTGATGAACAGTTCGATGAGGAAATCTTCGACACACGACAGGATCCGTATAAATTTAAAGAAGTTTATACCAATGAGAAGGAATTTTCGAACATATCTCATAAATTTGACAGAACCGATGAAAGGGAATTGGAAAATTTAAGATCAATAAAAATACCACAGATCGGTGAAACTGAAGACAGGAACTATAGCAGAGAAAATACAGATGGTAAGATGCAAGTTTTCACTCAAATAGATAAAGGAAAAGAGTACAGTGGACCTATAGTGACCAACGTTGTATCTCTCAGCGATATTAGGAACTTAGAACGAGAAGTTTTGAGGGAACCGAGGGTAGAAATACAAGGGGATGGCTTAGAAAACGGTTTCTTTGAACGGTTATCAGCGTTTTACAATATATCAGCTATATGAAAAATGTATTGGAAAAAAACTGGCTACCGGCCAGTGGAATAGGACCATTTAGTGAATTGTTAGTTTTATTTCGAATCACTGATAAGTGCTTTGGTGGTGTCTGTGGATACTGAGTCACCAAGGCGCTGTGTGTGTGTCTCCTTGTATATGAGCAGCTTTGCTGTGTGTGTTCTATTTTCGTTCTGTTATTATTGCAGTGAATAAAAACGAATTGTATATTTAATTTCAGAAATTTCGTATTTTTTGAAATTTATGAGAACAAATATTATATTTGATGACGTAAAATCTGGCAGATTTTTTTTTTTATGCTAGATTATTTCACATGTATTATATTACATAGCTAAATTTATTTTTGCATTTTTATTGTAAAGCTATTTTTTTTTTCTTGAAATCATATTAGCTATTAGACCAAACAGTCAAAATATATACTTTATTGTATAAATCAAATAAACTTTATACCTTTCTCTTATTATGAAATACGGTCAAAGTGGTGGGTTAAACAGCTGTAGATATGCTCTATAAAAAAAACTGGCCAATTCTTATTGCTTACTTTTGTACGCAATTAGTAAGGAATTTATAAACAACAGATGCACCGATCACGCCACCTAGCACATCGTTCGATAGTCACCTACCCTCACTTATGTTACTCGAGTTATTCGAACGAGTATAAAACGAACGGTGCTACCTCGGCTAAGGCAGTCTTGGCTCTGGCTTGGCACGATGCACTTGTTGTAGCCTGCTAGTAGCTTAACCTAGACTCTTAATAATTAATTTGTACAAACAAATTAATTTTAACTGAGTTAGGGCACAGCAGGAATTTCCTGCTCAAAATATGGAGTAGCCCGACTGGGGTAGTACCTCGACCTTACAGGAGATCACAGCTAAATAATACTGTTTTCAAGCAGTATTGTGTTCCTGTTGGTGAGTAAGGTGACCAGAGCTCCTGGGGGGATTGGGGATTGTGTCGGCAACGCGCTTGCGATGCTTCTGGTGTTGCAGGCGTCTATAAGCTACGGTAATCGCTTACCATCAAAATCTACTATCGTGCTGCATTATATTTCTGTTAAGTAAATCCTGTTTCATGATAAATTGGTGGTATCATAAATTGTGTTTACTTGTGTCAACATTGACCACTGAAGCCCACAGTAGACCAAGTACTCTGAGACGATGAGCGAGAGAGATCTACCTCATTCCGACATATTTGTATGTTTAATACATAAGACATTGTGTACTCGCCTGTACACACACACAAACATGTCTATATACACACACAGCGCTCTTAATGACACTCGACGCGTCTGTACCTGTAACTGTGATAGCGTTACTTATTGTTGAGGCCAAATACTTATTAATACTTTGGAAATGTGCAAGACTTTCTTATAATTATATAAATATCGAGTTTATAACTGTTATTATTTGTAAATAATCTATAAGTATGTTTAACTTAGGGTAAACCATAAAGACTTTTTTTTAATAATAGACCAGTGTATATGTATAATTAGTTGCATTATCACGATACGAACGTAATAAAAAAATAATTAGTTTTAACCTTGATATTATATTTATTTATAATTTGGTAAAAATATCGTTAAAATCACTATTTTTACCCGACTGCCAAGGAAGGGTTATTATTTAAAAATATCCGAACAATTTTTTATATCATATCAAATATCGACCGTTCCAGCGGGGATCGAACCTGCATCTCCGACTTACCGTGTCGGTGCTTTAGCCAATTAAGCTATGGAACGATGTAACCGCTAGATCGAACGCCTAGACCGAATATAAAATCATCATATCAAAAATTTCGATCTAACGGAGATGCACGGATAACGGAGGTTCGATCCCCGCTGAAATGGTCGATTTTAAAAATTGTTTAGAATTTCCTCAATAACACAAAAATAAATCATACGGATTAAAAATATCCGTTTTGTTTACGAGCTGTTCAATTTCAAAAACGACACGTTCGAACTTCCTATATTATAAATAATTAACTTCGATTTACATCAAAGCAGTGATAACTCAAAGAGGACTTGTCAGATCTCGGTTAAATTTAAATGACACCTCACGACAAGCACCTTTTGATTAAAAAAAAGAATCACCAGTCTGCATAACCGGTAAAAATTTGAGGTAACATATAAAAATACTGACGAAACGGGAACCTTCCCCTTTTCGAAGTCGGGTAAAAAATAATTCGTTTAAACCGTTCTACTTAGGACGTGTTGTTTTCAAATTGACTAATTATTTTTATGTTTAATACAAGAACAAGACCTAAAGATATTGTGGTATCACTAAAGACTAGTAAGAGGTGCTATGCTTGATTGCTATGTTCAGAAAACGATTCGTTTTGCTTACGAACCGTTTTCTGAATAGGGATCGTCCTGAAAATACGTCACGCGAAATTTTACCACTTTAGATCCCTCCAAAGTGGTCACGCTGAGTGACACTTTCAGTGACGTAGAATACATATTGACGTGGCATACATATTGATCATTTTTATTTTGAAGTTATATATAAAAAATCACCTTGTCATATCTCTTACTAAGTAAAGACCCTCCTTACCCCCTTTTATGCGAACGTATTCTATGGACGACCCCATATAGGACCTAGCTTTAATCTTTTGACCAGAAAAAAACATGTAAATAATGTACATATATATAAATATATACATATAAACACGAACAACCACCGTTGACAGTTATATATTTGTAGATTTGTATGTATATAGTAATGCTGCATAATCAATTAGAATAATTTTTAAAATATTATTTTTATTTAAGCATTTTTTTCTGTAGTATTAAAAAACTTGTAATATATAATGTATTACTTGATAGCTAGAAAATTATAAGACTCGTTTTGTATGAACAAATAATTCGCATAATACTAAAATTAAAAACTCTTTAAGTTACTAATTTCTATTTCGATACCAGTACCGTGCTTTGATAGAATAGAATATACTCTATTGCACACCATTCACGAAAGATTTACATAAATTATTATTTTTGTTTTGATAGTAAAATGTCATTCTCGCCATATGCTTGATGGATACACATGTTTTGCAAAGTATGAAACAAATTTCAGCCTATAGGCCTAAAAACCAGTCTCAATATTTATAGAAGTTTCCGTTTGGAACTTTCCATAATACTGTAAGCTATTATGGGCCGGTTTCACAGGTGGTGAATATAGTTTAACCTGCACATAAGTTACGAATAGACTTGAAGAGGACATTAGGACCTGCTTGTCCTGTTTGAATTTATAAAAATATATCTTTTAGTTTTGCGATTGCCACAATAGAAATACTCATAAGTATAGTAGAATTCGATGGTAAAAAAGAATAATATATTAAAAACTTTTGTCTGTTAGATACTGTCATCCGTCAAATAGCATTATCCACAACTGGCGAAACCGGCCCTTTAGTCTAATTTTTCATTAAATTACCGCGCGTCAAACCGCGGGATACAGTATATATATAATAGGCTATATATAAGTATCTTTCGGTTGCATGAAATAAGACCCAACAGTTACATCTAAACATAATTTATGACAGCCTCAACATTTCATATTTTTTTATTGTTATTTTTAAATTATTAAAAAAATGTTCTAATATTTGGACTGAAAATCAATATATATTGCATATTTTTTCTTTAAATATGTAAGGGACCATTTTTGTCTCATAGGTCTTTGCCAATTAAATTAAAATTAGTTTAGTCTGAATAAATTTAATAAATATGGAAATCAACAACACTTACATTACAGGCCTGTTTCATTACTTGTTGATAACGCTATTGACGTATAACGATATATATTAAATAAAATTTAACTCATGTCATCTGTGGAATATTTCTATTCATAACCAGTGTATCTAAAAATTTTAGCTTATTAGACAAAACGAAGTAGTCCTTAAGAGGCGGTTTAATATCCTACTGTTAAAACACTGTAAATTATGTGCGAGATAAACTTATCAGCAAAGAGTGCAACGGGCCCTTAATGTAAAACTGGGAAGTGTAAAGCTCGAAATACGTTTGCGTAAACTTATAATTTGGCTACTGTCCATTACAGTTCCTTATTTTCTAAGTGTAAATATATAATGATATTAATGTTTTGTCAAAATAAATCACGTTTCAACAATTATTGTGGTTTTTTCCCATAAAGTTTTTAATCTTACACGGTCAGTGAAGATTTTTGATTTTACGGGACTTCCCCTATTATCATTTGAAACAGCCGATGTCACTTATTATTCGGGCGACTCAAATTAAAAGTAAGCAAGACTTGTTTCGTTAGCTTCAAAAAGTTTTTATATTTTTAAACTTGATTATTATTGTAAACTGAAGTTAAAAAAATAGTTAGAGTAAACAATAACAAAAGTTTTCTTCAAAATATTTTTAAGGAATATTTTTATTTTACTACCCACGCGGTCAGTGCCGCGAATTCATTGAACGCTCCCAATCAATAAACTGTCCTGGTAAATTAGTTCAGCCGGTAATATTAGATAGACTGAAGAAAATTGAAAATGTTTTGTTTACGTTGTTTTTTACTAACTGTAACAACCGCTCTGGCGTAGTGGTGCGTATAGTCGCTTAAAACACCGGCGGTTTGCGGGTTCGATTCCCGCTCGGGATGGATGTTTGTATTTGTACAAATATTTCTTTCTGGTTTAGTTGTCTAATTTTATAGGTCTCTCCATCGTGCCTCAGAGAGCACCTTAAGCCGTCGATCGCTATCAGATATTTATTATAACAACCAAGACCGTTACTCATAGTAGGGAAGATACCTGCCAATCCGCAGTGGAGCAGCGTGGTAGATTAGGCTCCAATCCTTCTCCTACATGGAGGGAGAGGCCTATGCCCAGCAATGGGATGTTACAGGCTGAATCGTGATCGTGATTGTATTTTACTGCTGTTATAAAACTACGAGTCAGGAGTTGATAATTATCTATCAATGTTCTTTTACTTTTAGAGATTGGTTATTTAGGTTAAATGATACTGACCATACTGGGCTCGATTCAGCCTATAGCATCTCCACTGCTAGGCATTGGGGCCTATGCCTCTTTCTCATGTAGAAGATGGGTCTAGAAATGGGCGTAATTTTAAACTTTTGACTACGCTTAGGGCTATTTTTCTTTGAAAAGAAGGACAGTCAAAGTCTAAAAAAGCGTGAAAACTGAGAAAGAGCACAGCAGGAAATATCCCGCTCAAAATCTGGAGCAAACCCACTGGAAAAGTACCTTGACCTTACAAAAGCTCACCGCTTGCTTTGAATTCATGCAGTGTTTTGTTCCTGTGGTGAGTAAGGTGACCAGAGCTCCTGAGGGTCAGGAATATAAGGTTGGCAACGTGCTTGCAATATTTCTGGTGTTGCAGACGTCTATAAACTACGGCAACCACTTACCATCAAATGAGCCGTACGTTTGCTTGCCGACATAGTTGTATAAATACAAGTATGTCCTGATATGATTCAGTTTAACGGTATCATATGTATATAAATTTGAACGTGTCCGATCCCGCCTTCAATGGAGTTTCTCACGTGCTCGTGAATCTGTCGTGTTTACAATACACGAGTCAATGCCGGTTTATAGCTGTGAGCGGAATTCGTGACTCGTTAGTTCATCCGTGTTATCTTTAGACACGGTGACGATGACAACGTCATTACCGTTTCGTCATGCTTCGTAAATTCATTTGTAAAAGTCAATATAAATAATTGTGTTATTATTTTACGCATAAAAGTATATTGTAGGTAGGTAACTCGCTTTTTTTGTTTAACAAAATTTTCGTCATAATATGTGTAGTTTAATTTTATTTCATTAATCAACAATGAACAATTTTATTGCAAATTAGACTAGCTGTGCCAGCGACTTCGTCCGCGTGGAATTTAACAAAAAAGTTATTATTCAGTTCAGTTCATAGAGTTTTAAAATAAATAAATTTTTAAAATAAAAGTAGCCTAAGTTCTCCTTATTACATCGGCTATCTGCTCAGAGATTAGCCGGAACAAACAGCCAGACAGAGAGGCAAAAATGGTAAAAAAATATTATTTTGGTATATGTACGTATGTATGTATTTAACTGAGGTAGGGCACAGTTAACTGAGGTAGGGCACAGCAGGAATTTCCTGCTCAAAATATGGAGCAGCCCGACTGGGGTAGTACCTCGACCTTACAGAAGATCACAGCAAAATAATACTGTTTTCAAGCAGTATTGTGTTCCTGTTGGTGAGTAAGGTGACCAGAACTCCTGGGGGGATTGGGGATTGAGTCGGCAACGCGCTTGCGATGCTTCTGGTGTTGCAGGCGTCTATAAGCTACGGTAATCGCTTACCATCAGGTAAGCCGTACGCTTGTTTGCCGACCAAGTGACATAAAAAAAAAATGTACCGTGTATACATCCATATGCACTTAGTAAAAAGCGGTTATTTTAATATTAAAAACAGACACTCCAATTTTATTTATTTGTATAGATTATATAAGTACCTACGTTATTATTTGCATTTATAACGATTTGTCTAAAAAATTAGTTTTGTCTTCCTTGTTTTACAGCTTACCTTTACAGGCGAATTCAAGTCAATATTAAAATGAAGTTTTAGTCTTTGTATTGCTACCTTCATGCAATACTGGAACCCAAAACTCCCAAATGTTTGATAATTAAATAAAAGTAAAAAAATAAAAGCGGCAGAGATAATTATGAGCCTACGTATGTCTTTATTATTTTATATACATATATACATTAAATTTACAAATTTTATTCCAATTTGTACCTCTTATTATTATTCTAATAATTCTATATTTTAAGTATTAAATTTCGATAACATTGTATATTTCATTTTACCTATAATTATTTTTTTTTTTGACAAATTTTATACATTTTTTTGTATGACTTAGTTGTGCCTGGAGCACAACTCTGTAAACTTGTATGTATGAACTAATAAATAAATAAATAATCGTAACTTCAAAAGAGTTATCTAAATTAAATCAATTAATAGAGCTGCATGTGTGACTACAGCAGTAGACTGTGATAGGCTGATATGATGATGATGATGATGATGTGCGACTACCAAATATGGTCAAAGGACGAAAGGCGTTCCTGCGCGTCAGTAACGCGCACGCGGCGTACGTGAATTATTTTAAGCTCGTAAAGCCAGAATTAGTTCGACCGAACTACATATATTATCTTAAAAAGTAAACAAGCGGTTTAAATTAGAAACAGTTGAACGGTTACGCATGCGCGTGGGCAACCCTGGCAGATTGATGCTCGCCGTGTTTGTTTGTTCGGCTGTAAGAATTCGAACGTTTATTTTCTATCGTTCGATTTAGTGTAAATTCACTACAATCGCTGACAGACGCAGACTTGTTATTTTCGACTCGTACGAATGCATTCATTCGCGTTTAATTTATTTTTATTCGAGCCGCTTCGGTGTTAGTGCACCTTTATTGCTTAGGTTCATCTAAATATTATTCACTCTTCCCGGTATTGTTCGATTTCTGGCCAAATATTTTTTCAAGGTATCGATAGCTTGTACTGTGTTCAAAATCAAAATCAAAAATAGCTTTATTCAAATAAGCTACAAAAGCACCTTCGTATCTTTATTTTACAAATTAAAATTTAATTATTTTTAAAGGTGAAGCAAACTATCTGATGGCTTGAGATAGCCACAAATAATTTGTTGGTTTTATAAATAAAGAGTAAAGGAACTAAGAGGGAATGTGCAGTCCTTGTTTGTCTCCCCACCCTGCCTCGGAGAGCACTTTAAGCCCTCGGTCCCGGTTGTTATCATGTACCTACACCTGATAGCGATCGTTACTAATAGTCGGAAATATATCCGCCAACTCGCATAGGAGCAGCGTGGTGGATTAAGCTCTGATCTGATACTAACATTACTTAGACTAGCAACCAAAGTGGATCAGTGGATTAGACGTATACGAGCAGCCAATTACCATTCAGCTACGCTAGCGGCTTTACTTCAACAATAATTTCCATAATGTTTATATCTTCAAACGAGTTTGCTAATTTTAAACTACATCTTTACCATCTGATGTACTCAATGTTTTGAAGCATTCTTTATACAAGAATCTTAAATATACCAAACAAAACATATTAATTTTTCCGTTATTTTTAAATCTTATTTTTGGATATTTAGACAGTACTCCAAATTAATTTTAAACTGTTTATTTTCATACATCTCAGTAACGTTTAGGGTCTTTGTATAGATTAAATATTAGTATAGTTTGAATCGCTAAAACAAAATGGAAAGTTTTAGAACGGTTAACATTAGAATGAAAATGTTATGTTTTGTAGTACGAGAGCTAAAATACTAGTACATATTTACACTACGGGTTTGAGGTTAAGTATCTTGTTTTGGTATATTTTAGAATACAATTAATTTTGGCAAGACTTGTCCTAATTTGATTCTGATCTGAATAGGTAAACGGAAATATGTAAAAATACTTAACATAGATCGGACAAGCGTTTGTATCTGCATAATTGATTCTGAAAATTCTGAATGTACGAATCTGGCCACGTAATATATATCGTATGTACTTAAGCACATGGCAAACATTTGTATTGGCCATACAGATGTTTGCCATGGTCTGGATGTTTGTGCAGTCGTTGTGGGCCTCCACACCGTGCCTCGGAGAGCACGTTAAGCCGTCGTACCCGGTCGGTACTATGTACATCTGATAGCGATCCTTACTCATAGTAGGGAATATATCCACTAACCCTCATTGGAGCAGTGTAGTAGATTAAGCTCTGATCTTTCTCCTACATTTAACTTAGGTAGGGCACAGCAGGAATCCCCTGCTCAAAATATGGAGCAGCCTGACTGGGGTAGTATAGGATAGGATTTCGGGTCACCGGCCGATAGTCGGGGGACTTCGGCCGGCCGGACGACAAGACCCCACATGTCTGAGGGGTGGCCTTGTCGTGAGCGAGGCCACCCCTCAGACATGTGGGGTCCAAGGTATATCCAAGGCATTCATGATGGATTTTCCCCAAGTAAAAAAAAAGTATAGGATAGGATTGGGTCGACAACGTGCTTGCGATGCTTTGGTGTTGCAGGTTGCTATAAGCTACGGTAATCGCTTACCATCAGGTGAGTCGTACGCTTGTTTGCCGACCTAGTGATATAAAAAAACGTGGTGAACAATGTCTATGCCCAGCTGTGGGATGTTACAGGCTGAAGCGTACTTAAGCACTTTCCATGCAAGCTTTTGCAAGCAACAATCGAACAATTGTAATTTTGGAAACTTTAAATACTTACAATTGACAATATCATAAACGTTCAATTGCATTTGACATTCATCTAACTTTATTTCAATACATGAATAGACCAATAGAATACCTAAATAGAATGTTTCAATATTGTCTAAGATAATTTTGTGCCCCAATTCGGTTCTAAGCAAATTGGGGAATTAACGCTGGAAAACTTATCGCACATAGGAACTTTGCCCTTATGCCCCTTTGCACTTGTGCCCCTTATTCAGTTCAGTTAAAAATGCTGACTGCAGAAAAATATTGTTTCATGGCACGTGGCTGTGAGTGATGACACTTAGTCACCCTCATCTTCAACGGCTGAACTTGGCTGAATATCAAAACATCAAAAGAATATTTAAACGACACGCGTGCCGATATTTATAAATATTTTTCTTTGATATTTTTCTAAAATAGTATAAATGTGGTAATTAACATATGGTGTATCTACTATTAAGGCACTTAGTCATATGTGTAGGTACTTATTATGAAAGTTTTTTGTTGGTATTATTTTATTTTTAGTTTTGTTTGGACTTCCTAATGGCCTTAATAATAGTTATATCATTTTTAATAAAAATACCTCTTAGATCATGTTTTTAGTTTTATTTAAAAAATTTATAAAATTCGATTGTTCGAGATTCACAATTATATGTCGTTCTATTGTATTTACGATTGGTTTTCGTTGTCATTTCCGATTTTTTTTTTATGAACTTCTAATCTAAATATCATATTTTTAAGTACCTAACATATTATTGAAAAATATCAACAACATAACAAAACTATATACGAAAACTGCCTAACAATGTTATTATACCAAAGCCATGAGAAAATCAATAAGATTTCGGAATGCGTGCTGGCATCCTGTTGAGCTGCCGCCAAGAATTCTAAACGTTTCCCTTGTTCCATAAAATGCATATTTGAGGATGTTTCATGTACACGTGAACTGAAGGCTATACAATCTCTTGTGAGAGATTTAAAGGCCTACCTTGCTATTCTACCTTCTTAGGAGCTTTCGAAAAAAACTTTTATAAAACATAAATGATTAAATGATATAAAATAGACAGATGTATATCTCCATTAAATCGAATTAAATAAATAATAAAGAATGTCTCACACTCGACGATCCATACTAGTATTTACTTCTGTGTCGGGGGTCCGAAACACACAATACACGCCTAGACTACAGAAAACACTTGTACGACCAACGCGCCAACTCGTCAATTTTATCAAATTGAATTTTATTAATGAACTGAAGTTAGTAATTATTCTTTTCAAATAAACATCTTTGTCGCAATAACTTATCAAAGACTGAACAGAAGAACCAAATCTCTCTTGACACAGACACTTGCTTAAAGAGCCTTTAGGCTCTCTAGACAAATTGTAATGTGGTTTCTGATAACACAATGACAACAAGTAACTAATATTTATCTTTTAGAACTCAAAGTCAAAAGAAGTCTTCTCAGTTTTTTTTTATATATAACTAGGTCAGCTAACAAGCGTACGGCTCACCTGATTGTAAGCGATTACCGTAGCTTATAAACGTCTGCAACATCGGAAGGATCGCAAGCGCGTTGCCAACCCTATTCCCATTTCCCCCCAGGAGGTACTTAGGAAGAAACAGATGAAGGGTAAATAGGTTCTAGGTTCTCTTCATGGAAGTTAATAACTGACCCATCGCTTCACAATAGTCGTCAGTACAAAAAAAAGTCAAGCCGCAAACAGGGAATATCGGCCATATTACGTTGTAATGTATACATGTTATGTTTAATACATAATAGTTGTAAAGTATGTATTTATGTATACGCAAAAGCTACTATAGACCGATTTTAATGAAACTTGGTACGTAGATAGCTGGAGATCTAAAATAACAGATAGGGTAGTTTTTATCCCGATATTTCCACGGGATTGAAAATTACGTGGGTGTTACGTATAAAGCGAAGTGAGGAAACTGAGCACTTAACAAAAATGTCTAGTACCTATGTGCTCGAATTTACAGATATAACCAAGATACATTACAATACATAACTTTTAAAAGATTGTCGCTTGAGATGTGCTCAACTGATTCGGCTAATATTTTATTCTATTATTTCAGAACAAGGTTACTGCGAGAATTTTTTTCTGAAAATTCACCGGAAAATACCTAATTGGTGACTGTGTCAAAATCTCAGGAAAAATATAACGTTCAGTTTGTAACTTCCGCTGTCACATGTTTTCATAATGGAAACAAATGCGCTATGACTAATATCTAGAGTTCATTGAAGTCATAGACAAATAGGTAATTACTAAATTTCTCACTGCACAGTAAAAATCTTTTCTGCTCTTGGAGAATTTATTGTAAGATCTCATAGCACGATCTCTAAAGTGGAAAAAAAAGATTAATACCGTATCAAATGGTAAACGAATCAAATAATGCCATCTATCGGAACCCAATAGGGTTTTTAACAAAAACATAACGAGATTATAGTTCAGTAGATTTAACTCCTCATAATTTTTTCATACCATACTTTGTATGAGAATCGATTCTTAAGGAGTAGTAACTTAAAAAAGTTTTTAGTATTTTCAGGTTTCTCTGTCAAGCAAATCTTTATTTTATTAATATTTAATTTAATTAATTAGTAAATCACATTCGTGCAAAGTTGGAACGAGTTACTAGTAACGAAATAAAAATAAAACATTCCTGAACGGTTCCTTTACCCTACATCGTGTACAAAGTTGTTTGTGCAACGTGAACGTGATCCACAAAGACCTGGTCGAGTACACCGGTACTTCACGTGGGCGCAGAAGAATTACTTTTCGGTGTAATATATTTACACTTGATTGGAATTTGTTTCTGGTTACAATGAGTAAGTACAGAAATATTTTTCGACGTTAAAATAATGTGCCTACGTGCCGTAATTAAATACCGAGGGGATTTTCCGATAACTAGATATCTTTTCGATGTTCGAATTAGCGTTCTGATTCAGTACAGTTATATTGGTTTCCGTATGAGTCAGTTTAAGATTTTTCTTTTACTATGTTAACGTAATCTATGCAAATTGTCTAACTATGAAAAATGTTGACAGTTTTGATACACAAAGCACGCATAAAAAAACGCATCTTTAACATTGTCGATTTTGACCGGTTTTAGTACTTTAGTGGACGTAAGAAGTCAGTCTTGTACGACAGATCGAAGGTACAATTCTGGCCAGCATTTCTCAAGCGTATTTTAAGTTTACCCGTTTTTTATGGTAAAATTAGACATTGCTAGGAAACCGGTGTCTCAGAATAATTATATGTTACAAATGTGTACATTGTACAGTTTGCACACATTGCACTACAGATACAGTCTAGCTGATACATTTGATTAACACTGCTGCATCTTTTGATTGTTATCGAATGATGCAGTTGTGATAGAAGCATGTGTGACTCGCAAATATACTAATTAAATTTCATTAAGTTCCAATCATTCTCCACATGAGAAGTTTTGGCCAAGTAGCAGAGTAGGGTAAGTGCAGGCTGCATCACGTACCACAGTACGCGTCGTAAAATTTGCACCAAATTATAAAATTTTGTACTTGATTTTGCGATCGTTAAAATAATTCAATTATTTAATGTTATATATAATAGATGCATATTATTCATTTGCACATGAAGAGTTTCTTTTTTCTTTTCGTCTGTGTTTCCGGAAAACTATAACCTGGGGATCTTTAAGTCACGAGTGAATAGGTTACTTCTAGGTAAGCCTGCTCCATCTTAGACCGCATTTTCACTTATCATCAGGTGAAGTAGCGGTCAAACGCAGGCCTATCCATGTATTACAAAAAAGAAGACATATTTTTACCTTTTCTAATTATAAGTGTTTTTACCATTAAAAAGCTTATGATGTGAACCTGATGATGTGAATGTGCTGTAATAACAAACAAAATAAATGTTACCTATGTGTTTGATACCGTTTCTGTCGTTTAAGCACGACATCTCGAGCTCTCTGTTACGCGTGCCTTTTAACATACAGCATGCAATTTTGTCTATCCTCGTTAAAATCAGCATTCCTAAGATTCAGCAGTAGTATAAAATCCGAAAAATTTGTTTCATTATAATGAGTCCTAAAACTACTTAACTATGTAACTGCTTAAACTACGGAGTAAACTTAGAAATTTTAATTTATATTCGTTGAAATAAATAAATATCTATAATCTACAACATCACACGGTCGTCTGTTCCTAAAGTATGCAACTTAATATTTGTGTTATAGGTAAAAAGCGAATAATTTTTTTCGATAATCTTACATATAATTAATAGAGCAGCGAAGGTCTGGAATGACTTACCGCCACAGATACGTTCCTTGTTGTCGAGCAACAGACAACGGATATGATCGCAAATGCCTCAGCCACATAATTTATACTATCTAGTCCTTACTTATGCTTGTATTTGCTCTTGTGTATATATTTTTGGTATATATTTGGTCCAAGTATTCATGCCCCTATATAAATATAATACGTGTTTATGTATGTGGTGGTGATATAACTGTGTATGTGTTTATGGTGATGGTTGTATGATTTCTGACTTATTATATTACGTTTGTTTTTTTCATTTATTTACTCTTTATTTAGATTTAATAGTTTTCATTCGTAGGCAACTGACATCAGTGACGCACTCGTCCTATGGTTTGGTTGAAAACCGGTGTCAGGTACCATTTTCACTATGGCAATCTGACTAATGCCGAACCGAACCAATTTGGCGCATTCCTGAGGCACACGATAGTTTAATAAGTGTAAGAGCATTATGTGTGTTGCTTTCTATAGTCGATTTAAACTATTTGTTGTTGTCTCTTGTGTGTGATCAAATAAATGTTTTTTTCTTTCTTTGTTTTCTTTCTTTCTTTCATACATACCTAAATAGGTAAGTAAGTACACACAGACTCAGTGTGGTTAATCGAACCCAGGAGCATAAAGCAGAGTCGTTACAAACTGCGCTAACGGGCTAGTCAAATCAATGTGAGTTAAAAATAATGGTGTTCTAGAGATTAGAAATGACGTCTCGGGGTAGAAACCTTTAAAACCTATATATACAAAAATGATTGTTTGTCTGTATGTCTTTTATAGAATCCAGCAGTGTTGTGCATGAGCCCACAAAGGTTGAGTTTTTCATTGAGTTGGTATGACCATAAATAAAATAAAAAAGCGTAGCAATGTGCGCAGGGTACAGCTAGTAACTTATAAATTTAATTTATAAAAATTTATTTAATTTTCTGAGATCTTCGTTAGTTCATACCTAGTGTTTTTTAAACGTCATTAAAATACATTTACATAAATTACAATAAGGTGAACGACTAACGTGACGTAAGTGTAAGCACTTGTAATGTTTAATATTAAGTCATCATTGATTAATGGATAACGGATGCAACACAGGATATGGACGAAATTGTACCATTTCGACCAAGAAGCTGTCTTTAAACTAAATACTTACATTTTATTCATTTCACCTATCTTCTAATAAAAGTACATCCAAGACCTTATCTCCAATCCAAGCTCTGGTCACCTTACTCACCAACAGGAACACAACACTGCTTGAAAACAGTATTATTTAGCTGTGATCTTTTGTAAGGTCGAGGTACTACCCCAGTTGGGTTGCTACATATTTGGAGCTGGAGATTCCTGCTATGCCTTACCTCAGTTAGGTACTACCCCAGTCGGGCTGCTTCATATTTTGAGGAAGAAATTCCTGCTGTGCCCTATCTCAGTTAAATTCAAACGGAAGTGCTGTGATTTTTGTATAAACGTGCTCCACACTTAGCTTTGCGTTTTAGTGTAGGCACTGCTGTTTGGCCGGCTGTACTAATTAGACCATAATGATTGAATTTATTTTACCCTAAAAACATACACATATTACATGCTTCAACCTGTAATATTCCACTGCTGGGCATAGGCCCCTTTCCCCAAGTAGGAGAAGGATCAGAGCTTAATCCACCACGCTGCTCCAATACCAGTTGGCGGATAAATTCCCTACTATGAGTAACGATCGCTATCAGGTGTAAATGATAACAACTGGGTCCGACGGCTTAACGTGCTCTCCGAGGCACGGTGGGGAGACCCACAAGGACTGCACAAACACCAAGACCACGGCATATTACATTAAATAATAAGTCTATTTCACTAAACGTAGAATAGAATCTTACAGAATAACGAAGAAAATTAAATACAGAATTAAAATTATATCATACTAGCTGTGCCCGCGGCTTCGCCAGCGTTGAAATTAGTGTGTCACAAAGTTTTCCCGGCAAACTTCCAGTGAAACTCTCATCAAAACCGGCTTAGCCGTTCCGTAAACCTTCCTATTGAAGCTCTCTCTCCATTGGTGAAACCGCATGAAAATCCGTCTAGTAGATTTTGAGGGAATCTATCACATACATTTTTGGGGACTTTGTTTTATAATAGACTAACTGTTGCCCGCGACTACGTCCGCGTGGTTATGAAGATATGTATTGCTATTAGGATTCTTAATGCATTTTTTTTTATTTCAGTCACTTGAAATGCTTATGCACTGAGTAACTTTTTAAAAGGCACAATTTAGTATAATTTAATAGTTAATTTTATAAAACCTCTCTATATACCACATTTTTAGATTTATTTTCAGGATGCAGTATAAATAACCTATCAGGCGAACTTATAGCTGCTGTATATGTTTCATAAAAACTATCAACCCCAATCAAAGTCCCTTAGCGGTGGAATATCGCAAAATCCGTTCTTAGCGGACGTCTACTTACTATAATCTAATTTCAAATTTAATCTTTGTCCATCCTGGATGGATGGACCATCCAGCGGTTTTTGAGTTCTTGTGATGAGTGAGTCAGTGACCTTGCTTTTTTATATATATAGATTACGATGCATTATTTGGACCCCTCCTCACCATCTATAGACCATACATTTTAAATTTTAAGTCTCTTACTTCAAAACATAGGACTTTGATACAAACTTCCAACCCCCGTTTTATCCCTTTAAGGGTCGAGTTTCGTAAATAAGGAACCTACCTGCCAAATTTCAAGTTTATAGTTGTTATATTTTCGGAGATTTCGTGATGAGTGAGTCAACCTACCATCCCCCGTTTTAACCCTAAAAGGGAGTTGATTTCTAAAGATACATTATTTAGACATCTTCTCACCATCTATAGAGCATACATTTTAAATTTCAAGTCTCTTACTTCAAAAACATAGGATTTTCATACAAACTTCCAACCCCCGTTTCACCCCCTTAGGGGTCGAGTTTCGTAAAATCCGTTCTTAGCGGATGTTTACGTCCTATAAGGAGCCTACCTGCCAAATTTTAAGTTTGTAGGTGTTATACTTTTGGAGATTTCGTGATGAGTGGCCTTTCGCTTTTATATATATATATAGATAGATAGATTAAAAAATTTACCTTCTTCAAGTAGGTTTCAAAAGCACTTTTAAATCGTCATGTCAATAAAATACGTCATCATTATTAAGAAAGAAAGAAAGAAAGAAATGCATTAATTATTCAATATATAAAAGTACACTCACATGTCTTGCATGAAAGCTTATGTCACGAAACACATAAATCTGTATACACCATTTATATCATTCCTAATATTTTCATCATTTCGAATAAAGTCAAATCAAATCTAACAACCGACGATAATAGGTGTAAAATTACGTAATAGTCGTTAACAATCGGAGGAATAACCCACTGACACAGTTCTAGCGACAAAAACAGACATTATGTACGAATACAGTGCTGTTTACTCCAGCGGCTATCAAACCGCGGCCCGGAATTACTTACGTGCAAAAAGCAGTTACACTAAAGCGTGAGTATTTGGAGAATTATTTGATAGACCATTATTTACTATTTTTCTCTACAAATATAGTCAATATAGTATAAATAATAGTCATTGCATGTTTGAAAGATCGTCACTTGAATATATTTCCACCAATTCAGTTGATTTTATTTTAAAATTTAGTACGGGTCAAAAATCTTTTTTTTGGTGCCTATATGTCTTTTGTTTGGGACCAAGTTTACCCATATTTACAAACATGCAGTTGCATTTCTCATAGTCATAGGTTGACTGATACCTTGTGCCCTCTGACGGCAGTTGCGGAAATTACTTTATTTCACAACTATTTAGGTTCAAACTTCCTTCATTATTATATCCTTCATTATTAATATATAATATATCATATTATATCCTTCATTATTAAAAACTGCTGTCTGCCCGACTGTCAGACTGGAATTGACATAGCAAAATTGCAATGGCACATGAAATAAAAAAAAATCGATTAGAGTCTGGGCTTTGTGTATGTGTGTTTTGTTTTTCTTGACTAGGATTTTCATTTAACCAGGGATTATTTTATTTGTGTTATTGACAGTAATACTGATATTAGACATAAAGTAACTGTTATGAGAGTAAGCGGAGAAACCTCCCGGACACACTGTCATAGAGCGTGCTCTATTAAAGTCATCTCGTGACTTTCATTTATTTTTAATGACGTAAAATTATCTTTGTGTACTTTGCGACCCCTGCACTAACACATTGGTAGTCCCTAAGTTCAAATCCGCCTCAAACTTTAATTATAATATCGCTAACAGGTAATTACTCAATTATCACAATTGAATAAGCATGTTTCCGTCCATTATAAATG
The DNA here is from genome assembly GCF_905220565.1 of Melitaea cinxia. Lineage (NCBI taxonomy): Eukaryota > Metazoa > Arthropoda > Insecta > Lepidoptera > Nymphalidae > Melitaea > Melitaea cinxia. The sequence goes on along the minus strand of NC_059397.1, from coordinate 919,991 downwards.
TACATTCTTAACGCTTGATCTTGCATAAGATAATAATTTTGATTAAAAAAAACTCTAGTCCAACAGATATGGATTTTTATATAATATTAATACCAATTATTTATTTAAATCTAAATAAGCAATCAAATATAAATTAATAAAAACTAACAACACTGAATAAGGTTTTACTTCTTGTGGAAATTGGACGGATACAAAATGTTATTTTAAAACTAACTTTACATTCTTTTTCCTACGGATGTGCTAATTTAAGGCATATAATCTCAATATCAAGCAAATGTCAATTTTCCATACCTTACCTTCGTTCCCATTTCAACCTCAAAATACATATGATGGTAAAACATGAAAAGTGGTAAAAAACCGAGATGTGTCGTGGGACACCAGATAGGAGCGAAGTTCCTTGTTATAAAATATTAGCCCGTAGAATTAACTCAAAATATATCCAAGCTCATTCAATTAATTTCGTATTTTCCGCGAGATGTTTTGCCAAAATACCGGCGGCCAGACAAAAAAAAGTTGCAGTTTTGGCTTCTAGAGTGCGTTCTAATTTTTAAACAATTTTAACGTATTAAATTAGATTATTTATATTTTTATTATAAATAATGATGAAATATTATGTATTCGTACTTAATATCCATTTATTTACTATAGAGTTAAAAAAATTAACTATTTTATAATAAGAAGTTGAGATGGATTTTTATAGACTTGAAAATCCATGTGCCGCAACACATCGCAGATTTGAATGCATTTAATCAACCCATATCGATTTAGGAGCTGGTTGGTTTGAGTCTGCCAAATTTTTCGCTTCAATTATAAAGTATTATTAATCACTAATTAAACTAAAATTAAGGCAAAGCTTTTAGTGTTAGTCTATTTTGTAATCCCTGGTCTACTACTAATCAGTATGAACCTGCTCGGCTGATTATATCTTAATCCTCTTTCAGGAAAACAGGCATCTTAAATATGGTTTTTTGTTTTGGGCTTTTCCATCACCTTTAGGCTTCATTTGTCCCGCCTCCTTCATTAACTATGTCTGTACTTCCATATATTATTCAATTTATATTTCAGAACGGAATTTATAATGTCTGGAAAATACTGGCATTTTCCTTCCAGCTGATATTTTGCGTTTTATATTTCGATAATTGAGACTTGTTCGCTACTATAAATCAAAAGGATGCGGTACAATTTGTTCTGATGATTGAATCAGAAAAGGCCGACACTAGAACTCTCCGGTAGCCTAAATTTCTTCTTATTTGGTCTAGTTTTTAAGTCCCTTACACATGCAAAAAAGGGTTAGAAGTGATTAGGAGTTCAAGCGAGGAGTAAGATAAAAACTAAAAATATGAATATCGTAAGCCACCTGTGACCAAGGCGTCTGCAACGTCGCAGAAATATCAAGAGTTTTAAAATGACAATAGCGGTAAGTCACTTAAAAGTATAATTGTGTTTGCTCGCAAACGAAAAAAAAACGACTTCAATTACATCGACAAGTAATACAACGTAGATCAACGAAAAAATAGTCAAGCAACTACGCGTTATCAAAGATTACTCAAAAAGTAGTTATCAGATCTCGATAAAATTTAAATGTAACCACATGATAAACATCAGCTTTCGATTAAATTAAAAATTATCAAAATCGGTACACCCAGTAAAAAGTTATTGCGGATTTTCGAGAGTTTCCCTCGATTTCTCTGGGATCCCATCATCAGATCCTGGTTTTCTTATCATGGTACCAAACTAGGGATATCCCCTTTCCAATAAAAAAAGAATTATCAAAATCGGTACATCCAGTAGAAAGTTATGCGGTATAATACAACGTAGGTCGACGAAAAAAGCGTCAAGTAAAAACGCATTATTAGATATAACTCGAAAAGTAGTTGTTAGATCTCAAATAAATTTAAATGGGACCAATTGACACATACCACCTTTTGATTAAGACAAAATTTGTCGAGATCGGTCTACCCGGTCAAAAGTTCTGATGTAACATACATTAAAAAAAATATACAGTCGAATTGAGAACAAAAAAAAAATTATTCATATCTATCACGAAAGGTTAAAAAGTTACACATTCTTATTAACATGTTGGACTCTTGGTAGATTAAGAATTTTTTTTGTGACTTAGTCAAAAACTGGCTGACCACTAGTTACAATTAATGCGACACTTATCGATTGAAATTTTTTATTCAGTGACTTTCATCAGCGACGACATTAACGTAATTTGTTTGAGTTCTATATTTTAACCTCGACTGAACGAATAATCGTAATTGTTTACTCGATTCTAATTGGAGAACTGGGTCATCTAGTCTATCTATTGCATAAGTTTTCTTCTCTTACTAGCTTAACTTCTTTGCGAATATAATTAAAAAGTCATCAGTCATCAGTTCAGCCTATTGCAGTCCACAGCTGGACATAGGCCTCCCCAAGTTCGCGCCAGACATCACGGTTTTCTGCAATCCTCATCCCGCCTAAACCGGTAAAAAAAAGTAATTTTTACATATTCTTAAAGCAATTTCATAGAATGCTTCAAAAGATTTCTAAATGGGAAAATTTAAGATAATTTTTTTCATACTTATTTTGTTTGTTTGTTTTTGGCTTTTGTGTAATACCCACACATGAGGAAATTATAAAGATATTTAATATCATAACAAAAATACCGACCGTTCCAGCGGGGTTCGAACCCGCACCTCCGACTCACCGTGTAAAGAAAAATAGCGCCGACACATTTATACATATTTAGCTTAATATGCGTTGTTGATATTTTTTTTATTTAACGCAAAAGTCATAGCAATAACTTATGAACGGTGCGCTGGCGGTTGTGGGTTCGAACCCCGCGCATTGCATTTATTATACGCAATGTTATACACAAGCACATGTACTTGTGTATTATGCGTGTTTCCAAAAATCCACGCTGAAGAAAATCCTATTGGGGTTCGTTGAGTGTGAGGTGTTCATTTATTTATTTTTTTATTATATAAAACTAATTATAAGAATTGAACGAATTATTTTTTGTGTTGGATAGCCCATTTACCAGTTAGTAATAGGCTGGTTTTTTCCTCATGTAAGTATATGTCTGTGGATTGATTGTGCATCATCAGAATATATTTTTATCGTAAAGAAAATAGCAAAATATACTATACTACTATAAAATGTACTATACTACTATATATAATAACACATAGTTCAACACACAATATAAAGATCAGACTAGTTATTGTCCAGTAAATATCTACTGCCATTTCACCTCTCCGCCTTTAACAATACTAGTTATACGGTATGATTATACAATAACTATTCATAACAAAATCATTATTAAGAAAATTGATATTTTAAATAATTGCTTTTATAGATGAGCATAGATGAGCACGTTAAACCGAATCATGTTAGTACATACATTTTTTATATACAACTAGGTCGGCAAACAAACGTACGGCTCACTTGATGCTAAGTGATTATCGTAGTCTATATATGCTCACCAAACCAGAAGCATCGCAAGCGTGCGCGCCCCCCCCCCCCCAAATTACAGTCACCCTATTCACCACAGGAACACAACACTGCATGTTTTTCATTGTGCAAAATATTAGTAGTAAAACAGTATTTATTTATTTATTTATTTATTTAATTTGAACCACCAACAGAATTGCATGTTTAAAAAATTTACAATTAGATATATGCAAAGGTATTAAGTATATACATATAATTCCTCTTAAAGGTAGTTACAGCATGCACTTTAGACAATTGAGTTATCAGCATCAAAAGATTTTAAACATATAGGATTTAAATTAAAAAAAATACACATAAAATAAAGAACTAAATACATAACTATTACTATTATAAATTAAGATAAGTTAATATTAGTGCTACATAACTTTTGATTTGAGGAATCAAATGACTTTAATATTTTCTTTTTAAATACAGCTAAGTTATCTGCAAAGATGTCTAATGACTTGTTTTTAACTGTAAATTCTCTGTAGAGCCTACTCAGTCTAGGGATTAGGGAATAATAACCGAGGTTTGTTCTCTGGGTTTTATAAGCAAATAGTGAAAGGGGATATCGTGGTATGCGAGAGGGAACGTTAATTGAAATTTTGCTTAGGAGTTCTGAATTATCCACAGTTCCATTCACTAGTTTGTGTAAGAATACCATATCAAGTAGCTTGCGCCGGTTAGAGAGTGAGTTTAACCGAAACTTATTTAGCCGTGAGTAGTAGGGCATTCTTTTGTCCTGTCCAATAGAATAAAATTGCGTAAACCGTCTCTGTATACTTTCCAATCTATCTTTATGGGTCTGGTAGTTAGGGTTCCAAATGAGCGTTCCATATTCTAGCTTACTCCTTACTAATGTAGTGAATAAAATTTTTTTGGTTTTAAGTTTTTTAAATTGTTTAGAATTTCTAAAAATAAACCCCAACATCTTGCGTGCCGATCTGCATATGTTATCAATGTGTACATTATAACGTAACTTACCATCAATAGTGAAACCTAAATCGCGAACATACTCCAATTTCTGTAATTGGTGCGTACCAATAAAATATTTTCCCTCAACAAAAAATCGTTTACGTGTGAAAGTAATATATGAACATTTGGAAGGGTTAAGCTCCATTCCATTTAACTTACACCATTCGAAAACTCTATTGATATCTTCTTGTAAAGACTTAACGTCATGCTTATTTGTAATTTCTTTAGCAAGCTTTAAATCGTCAGCATAAATTAAACATTTGGAATTCTTGATGCAATTAGTAATGTCGTTAATGAAAATATTAAATAGTAATGGTCCTAAAATTGATCCTTGAGGAACACCAGACACAGCGAGATAAAATAGAGAATTGTGACCTTTGATAACTACGTATGAGCGTCTGTAGGCTAAATATGAAGAAATCCAAGACAAAAGAGGCCCTCCTATGCCAAAAGTTGAGAGTTTTGCCACCAGCAGTTTGTGGTTTACCCTGTCAAATGCTTTTGAGAAATCTGTGTAAACTGCATCGATTTGTCTACACGCATCTATAGATGTTGTAACGAAGTTCATGAAATTAGCTAGATTTGTTATGGTAGATCTACAGTCAATAAATCCGTGTTGAGATTCTGAGAGAGCATGGTGAACGTGGCGTGACAAGATTGGATGTAGCAAAGATTCGAAGACTTTCGATAGTGTCGAGAGTATTGATATAGGCCTGTAGTTGGTTATAGATTCACGATCGCCATTCTTATAAACAGGGACTATTCTTGCTAACTTCCATACCTCAGGATAAACACCTGTGCATAAAGATTTGTTATATATTAAGTGAAGTGGTAATGATAATGGAACAGCGCATTCCTTAATGAATAAAGGAGGCAAATTGTCCGGACCTGATCCTTTTCTTACATCAAGTCCTTTCAACTTTTTGATTATATCCTCAATGGTAATTTTAATATTGCAAATGCTACCTGAGATAACATATAGTAGTAGTATCTCAAAGTGACTTAAAATAGTCGGCGTTCGCTCCTCCTTTCTCATACAAGGGAATTCAATGTGTAGATTTCTTCTTAAGTTCGCTTGGAAATTTCTTATCTTCTAAGCCCTTATTTCTCTGGCGTGATATTTTTAAGGCTACATTAATTTGTTCACACATAAAATGACGTCACTAGGTTATGATATTTCTTACATTTAGATAATAGTTTTAATTAATCATATATTTGCGGCCGACATACCGACATCCAGTGTCGGTCCTTTTGGGTCTCCCCAGCGTGCTTGGAGAGCATATTAAGCTGTCGGTTCCGGTTGTTATCATAGCCCCTGGTAGCGATCGTTACTCATAATAGGGATTATATTCACCAGCCCGCAGTGGAGCAGTGTAGTTTATTAAGCTTCGCTCCTTCTCCTATATGGAGAAAAGGACCTATGCCCAGTAGTGGGCTTTTACAAGCTGAAACGAAGATGTTAATTCAGTTAACTACAGAGTTAAATGTATGGATAACCGAATAAATGCAGAAGTCAGTATTACGGTACAAATTAAATAAGTGTAACAGTTTATTAGGGTTACCAAATGGGAGACACCGAAATACTAGCAATTAAATTGTTTCTGACTTTTATTTTTATGATATTTTTTGTACAAAATAAAAAATGAAGTGAGCTGCTATAGTTAAATGTGTGTGTGAGTATTATTTTGTGATTATTTTAGTAAAATTAGAATAAGAATTAATAAAAAAACTTACAAAAAAATTACAAAATACCTATTATACCTATATTAATAGGTATTTTAGCTGCTATAAACGAAAATAATAAAAATAAAAAAAATTAAATAAAAAACGTATTGGCACGAAGTTCCTTACGGCAGGCTTGACATTTGGCTGGGCGAGCGAACTGAAAAAAAGTGATACTAAAACCGTAAGAAAAAATATATAAGGGAAGTGACGTAATATCAGTCACACGACTGTGTAATATGACGTTTGTAAAACTAAAATATTACTAGTAAACTTTTTTTAAATTATTTATGTAATTTTATACTGTCCACAAAAATAAATAAAGACATGTTTTTTTTTTATTTCACTTAATAGTTTGAATTATTATTATTATTATTATTATTTTGCTTGATTTATTTTATTTTACGGTATTTGTTATTTTATAAAATACTAAATTTCCTAAATACTTTTATTTACTTAATTAAAAACCAATCAACAAAATTAAAAAAAATTAAGAACTAGAAAATATATATAAAATTCATCATTTTTTTTTTTTCAAATTGTCTTGCTTCTATACTATCCGTTCCTACCTGGTGTCCCATGACACCACATATTTTTTAAAATATTTTATGCCCATATTTTTTGAAGTTTATATCTAAATATATATTATTATAGGTATAATTTACATATAATTAACGTTATTTTTTCGAGAAAAAAAAATTAATAAAAACATTTTAATCAGCAATTAACATTTTTTAATCGCATATTTCATTGTCTTTAAAAATAAAAGAAGTGACAAAAAATAATTGCTTGGATTATTCCGGAGTATTGGGGGAAATACCAATTTTTTACTTCGACACAATAAATTATTTAATCTATTTCGTCCGGACGAAGAACTGCTTACCGTAACGGTATTATAATAGCGAAGATATTTTTAAATCTTTGATACAAACCTTCTTTTAATTGCGTTCATTGAATATCTTTGCCCCGCGGTTTCAATTAATCGGGGAATAAGGAATTAAAATATTATATCCCCCATAAGCTTCCACGGTACATGAAATATTAAGTACAAAATAATTTTTCAGTTGGAAAGTGTATTTCCTGAAATTAGCGCGTCCGAACAAACAAACACTTCTGCTTTATAATATTAGTATATATACATCAAATACGGAACTGTCTTAGGCTATATTTCAAATAACTCGTGTAAATGGGTGAAGCATAAATAGGTTACGCTTTGGATTATATTGATGCCATATTGTAGTATCACAGTTTATATCTAGCTGGAGAAACGTCAGTAAAAATGTCACTTAAACAGAAAAAGCTGAGGCGTTAGTTCATAACAACAAATAATATTGCTACGGCCGTAGCTCTGTAGATGCTCTACGTGTATACTTAGAACGCTTTTTTCTGATTATAGAAAAGAGATCTAATGAATATTACTAGTAACAATAATCTTTGATAACATAATAGGAATGTTGTTATAAAAGGATTGATAGAAAAAATATACTGTGGTTTAGTATATTTAACGCGACCATGCATTGCACAGCAGAAAATATCCTGCTCAAAATCGGGAGCAGCCCGACTGGGGAAGTGCTTCGACCTTATAGAAGATCAATGAAATATAATAATGCGTTTTTTAATACAATTATACTAGATTGTATATAGATAATGATATTGATAGGTAGAGAGGGAGAGGCTACATTCTTTACTGCCGTACAAATAATACGATAGACCTAGGACAATCGATGTCAATTGTAGAGTCGCAAAAAAATCAGTTTAAAAGAGCGTTTTAAGTTACTTGGCGGTTCTTCTCAACGGAACCTTCACTTCTAATCCATAAAAATAAAGTAGCAACTTCATATAAAGATAACCATAGTAACAAATTATTCTAAAACAAGACTCTGATTACGATAATTTTTTTTACATAATTATTACAAAATATTCTTGATATAGATCATTGCGTCATCAGATTAAAACAGTGTTTCGTTGATAAATCGGATAAGCGTCAGTGGGAATGTTAATTGACTTTGAAGTAAATGTGATGTTTAGGAAAAGGGGACTTCCCCACAATGTGACCCGTGTTTCATAGTATAAGCGTTGTATGTCGGTACATTACAGGAGCTAAGAAGTCTTTTCTTCATTTAATACTGATAATTAAAATTAATTGAACTGAAACGATATAAACCCAGATCACCCATCGTATGTACAAATCAAACACAAATCGAAAAAAAAGCACAAAAGAATACTCACACACATATCTGCCTGTAAAGTTGGTTTACGGACGATAGTTTAACGTGACGTCATAACAAAGCACCTCGGACGCAATCGAGTGGAAGAGAGATAGATGCGGCGCAAGCGTACGACGTAACGGGACAATGAGTGTAACGCTGCAATGAGTCACCTCTTTTCGTGTACGCAGTTGGCGTTTATCGATTTATTAGACGTTGTCACATCAAAAATTGTAAGTTAATTAATATGCTCATAATTAAATAAATAATAAATAAATATCTACACAATACACACACGGTCGTCTGTTCCTAAAGTAAGCCACTTAATGCCTGTATTATAGGTAAGAACCGACTGGTATATAGCTACATTTTTTTTTCAATAAAAATATGTATAAATAAAACATATATAAATATATAAATAAATATTTATATTACACCCAGACTCGGAGTGGAAATCGAACTTACAACCCTCGGAGCAGAAAGCAGGGTCACTGCAAACTGCGCCAACGGGGTAGTCAAAATTAAACAATAAAACATTATAGTTTCCGATTGCGAAAAGTAAACGAAACGGAAAAGTAAACGGCTGTTGACCTGGCGGTTGTGGGTTCGATCCCGCACATGATATTCATTTTTATTGACCGTACAGATGTTTGCCGTGGACTGGTTGTTTGTGGACTCCTTGTGGGTCTCCCCACTGTGCCTTGGAGAGCTCGTTAATCCATCGGTCTCAGTTGTTATAATATACACCTGATAGCGATCGTTACTCGTAATACGGAATATATCCGCCAACCGGCATTGAAGTAGCGTGGTGGATTAAAGTCGGATCCTTTTCTTACATGGGAAAAAAGGCCTATGCCCAACAGTGGGATATTACAGTCTGAAGCGTAAGTGTACGTATAACGAAATACCACGAACGATTTTACAATTGTCTTAACATAAACTTAAAGTGTAATAAATTGATAAATAAAGCGTAATTAATTAAGCGTAATTCGGTGCAGGGTTACATAGATGATAAAGATGTGTGGACTTAGTGACGCTGTATTTCATTCAAGATATTACTAAACATTTTTGAATATCATATCAAAAATTGACCGCTCCAGCGGGGTTCGAACCCGCGTCTCCGACTGACCGTGTCGGCGCTCTAGCCAATTAAGCTATGGAACGATGTACCCGCTAGAGCGAAATTTTTGATATGATGATTTTATTTTCGGTTTAAGCGAACCATGGCACCGTCTATAGTTGATAAGCCGCCGTAAGATATTACTAATTTTGTACTAAAACACAGTTTATATATTATTTTTAAAACAGCAACTATAGAGTTTCTCGCCGATTCTTACCTAATATAGGAATCATTAGTTTGTAATGTACCTAAGTCATACAGGAAAACTATTTAACACCTTCAATTGATAACGCAATCGTACCTATAGGGAAGTCATTTGCTATCATTATCAAATACATTATTTGTCTAAAGTTGATAACAAACTTGAACTTTGATTTTACTGCGTTTGTATCATTCTTTGTAGAGCATGCAGGGCATATTCTGTATATTTTATGAAAAAAAAAGAGTACGACGCGTCATTGAATAATAATAAAATAAACGTCTCATACTACTATATATATATATACCCACTAAGGGTTACTCCTGTATCGAAGGTCCAGAAACACACACAAGTACAAATGCAATAATTATTATAATTGTGTTTGCAGGCAAACAAAGAAAAATCGACTTCGATTATATCGACAAGTAATACAACGTAGGTAGACGAAAAAATAGTCAAGTAAATACGCATTATCAAAGATTACTCCTAAAGTTCTAATCAGATCTCGATGAAATTTAAATGTGACCACATGATAAACAACAGCTTTCGATTAAATTAAAAATCATCAAAATCGGTACACCCAGTAAATAGTTATGCGGTATTTCGAGAGTTTCCCTCAATTTCTCTGGGATCCCATCATCAAATTCTGGTTTCCTTATCATGGTACTAAACTAGGGACATCTACTTTCCAACAAAAAAAGAATTATCAAAATCGGTTCATAAACGTCGCAGTTATCCCCGAACATACATAAAAAAAAATATATAAATATACGGTCGAATTGAGTAACCTCCTCCTTTTTTGAAGTCGTTTAAAAAATCGGCCAACATCCATGTCGTATCCTCGTCATCTTAGGAGACGGAACTTCCATGTGCGGTATGCTATGTATGGGATCAAACTCGCAACCCCCACTGCAACAGCCGCTATTATTCCATTGCGCTAAAGCGTCACCTGTCTTTCTCCTTCATATACATTTTGAGTTTTACAATTTCAATGATTAGAATTCTATCCTAGACAGTGCTTCAAGGTGGATAGAGTGATAATTTTATTTATTTATGTATTTTTTATGATAATAATAAATTCTTTATTTTATTATAAGTATTTGAATGTAGACATTTGTATGTAAGTTTATTATACATCTACACCACCTACCCAATTTAGATAATAAGTTTCCTTTCTATGTATGGGTTGTCTGGAAGAAATGGCTAATTAGCCATAAGTCCGCCCATTGTACTTCACTATCTGTAACTATCTTTATGCTTTGTTTGTAATATATTTGTGGTGTACAATAAAGTATAAATAAATAAAATAAATAAATAATTTCCCAATCTACGTAGTAGTAGAGTGCCGATTGCTATCATCAATGAATAATCGAAGCTGAAAGTTTTATTTACTCATACAGAAGATACACGACGATGACATACCAGACTAGAAATAAATTATCTGAGACATATAACAACAAACTAAACATGTGAGGTAACTTTTGAAACTAAAAGGAGGAAAATGTATCAGCAAGTTCAAAGGTCGATTTTATCATTCTAAGAATTTGTGTATCAGTTCTTGATATATTATAAATAAAGTGTTACATAGTATTATCACATAACACTTCTTTAAAAATTATATAAATAATACTAAGCTTGGTTTCCTATGATATAAAACAATGTGCGCTTAAGATGTAAAGCACAGTCTCTCCATTAAAAGGTCTATATCCTAATGAGTGCACTGAGCCATTGTTTAATAAGTAAAATATAGGTTGACAGTTATTACGTAACACGAATTTGATGATATTAAAATTATAAATCTAGACAAATTAATAAAATTGGAGTGTCTGTTTGTAATATTAAAATAATCGCTTTTTACTAAATGCATATGGATGTACACACGTTACATATTATTATAAGAAAATAACATTTTTTACAATTTTTGTCTGTCTGTCTGTCTGTTTGTTCCGGCTAATCTCTGAAACGACTGGACCGATTTTGGCGGGACTTTCACTGGCAGATAGCTGATGTAATAAGGAGTAACTTATGCTACTTAAATTGAAATTTATTAATTTTATAACTCTACAAAACTGAAAAAAAAATACTTTTTTGTTAAATTCCACGCGGACGAAGTCGCGGGCACAGCTAGTATAATATAAAAACGAGTGTGCTTTAGACCACACGAATGAAGTAAAACTTCGTAAAAACGTAACTCGTTCTCTTTCGTAATCACTAACTTAAACGTCCCTCTCAAGTTCTATTCGCCTCGCCCGATCACATTTTTCGTAATGTTCTCGTCACGCATTCACCACCTTACTCCCCAAGTCAAGTATGCGTCAAATCTGTACCTACTAATATTATAAAGCTAAAGAGTTTAAACGATCTAGTCCCAGAAGGTCCTGGTATAAACCTACGAATTGTTCAGGTGGTGAACAGTCCTTATACCGAGGAATAGAGGTGAATATCACGCAACAACAATAAATAATTGAACATTAATAATAAAGGTTGGAAGGCTGTGAATGATATTTAAAAAAATACGTTCTAATATTAATTTTTGAAGGTTTACAAAAATTTTATTTCAATATTTATCTCTATGCAAAAATTTAAAATTAAAGATTTATTGGATAAGTGGCAAACTTCAATAAGTGAAACTAGATTATGGTTGAATGACCTTTTGATAACGTGATATTGTCCTAAATCATGTGACGATTAATGTTGTCAAGAAAATAATTTCTATTCCCATTTCAATATAAGTTTTAAATAAGCCATTTGGGACCCTCTACATACACTAACTCAGCCTATATTTTCATTATATGGGTGTCCATTTCAAAGCAAAATGTCAATAGTAAGTACGTCTCTGAAATTATTATTTTTCAAGTACAGTACGAAACAGAAAAATAACGTCTCTGTAAACTTTCAGAAAGTATAATCATATTGCGAATCCTAACAAAGCAATTAACGCGAAAAAACTACTGGACAAGGCACGACGTGTTTTTTTGCAAAAGATGGAGAACAAAAAGCACCTGACGTTAAATGGTTAATGCTACATTAACGTCCGCAACATTTGAGGAGTTCGGAAACGATGTATTAATCGATGTACAGGTGGTACAGAAATAGTAACGAATTATCAATTAGTAATTACATTTAACAGCTGTCACACGTTGTCACGTGAATCCACGTCACGAAAGATTTGTCGCGTTTTGTCACGTCATATTTCTTGACAATTACATAACTTTGACGCTTAAAAAAACTAAAATTGATAGATAAAACAGAAACTGATGTTGATGATTGATGATTGATGATTTGTTGATGTTTGGAAAAGTAAAGGGAGATGAAGACAACATATATTTATCTTCCAAAAAAGTACTTTTTTGACTATATTACTCATTTAAATTAGTAATTTATAGAAATAGAAAGTTTTTTAAATGATGTATTTATATGAAACCTGTTCAGCAGTGTCGTAAGCGATGAAATAAAACAAAACACTTTTATAAAAATAATTGATGTACAAATTTATTTCTGTCCGAAGTTTTAAATTACAAATTAAAATTTAAAACTATTCACGTGATTTTATCACTTAAAGCTTTATAAGCTACTAGAATTAAATAATAATATAATTTAAGTTTTTCAAACCCTAATCTACTGAGATTGCACATGCCCTTGGCACTAGCTAGACTAGGTTTTACATAAATTGATATCTAAAAAATATTTACAGTTGCCTAACAAGAGAGCTAGTTACGTAACGAGAGAATAATTACAATTAAAATACAAAATGAATACGTAAAAAATTACAGCTTGACTAGAAGCGAAATAAATTAAAATTTACATAAATAATACTGTTCCTAAATCTAGTGGGAATTGATTAGCTATATCACAATTTAGGAATTGCGTCACGAACGCGCATATACTAACAAAATACTGATAATCGATGTCCAAAATCTAATCTAAGTACAAAACTAAGCTAAGAAAATTTTAAGTACAAAACAGGACGTAACATTTGGAAAAATTTCAATTAATTCACAACTCCATTTTGGTCCCATTCTTACATTAAATAAATAAATAACTTATGTACAAAATACTGCTTAAAATTACAGCGTTACAACAAGATGCATGGATCAGTCGTAGCGAATATTCTTCACAACATTGTCTCTCACTTCTTGTATAGTCTTTAAATTACGTCAAGTATCTTCTAAGCACTAATTGTCTTCGATAGGAACCCGTCTAAATTCGTTAATGAGTAAGCTTTCACCATCTACTCCTCTTGAGTTTCTGTTCACATGTACATTTAGATCGATTCCACCTCGTATTCAGCTATAACAATAGAAGAAAAAAATCATTCGATCTCTTTGCACTGTTGAATTAATATTAGTGACAAATTTACAAATAGAAAAAAAAAACTTAAGCGGTGTTGTAAGACAACGGATGTCAGTATGGCGTAAACGACAAAACATCGACGAAAACATAAGCTTTATCTATTGAAATTCTTTTAACATAATTATTTTACATTCATGCATTAAGATAAAATTTTGAAGAAAATAAAAATTTAAAACATCGAAACGAAAGCGTGTGTTAAAAATAATTGCGTTATTCTAACATGCGTGCCGTTCCACACCTACGTTAGTGATCACAGACATCCATCATCCTACGAACCTTCTTTAGACAATTTCGCCTCTCCTCCTTGTTGGGACAATGACAGGAGCACTTACGAGGATCAAAGACCTTCGGGGCTCCGCAGTCGCTACTCGATGACGAACAGCAACCGCAGCTCTCGTGAACCTCCACTTTGATCGTGGTACAAGTGTCCTTACTTGTCGATAGATCGAATATTCTCACCTGCACAAAAATATTTCATTAATTGTCGTCGCGGTTTCGATTCCCGCACATAGCTACGCTACGCTTCAGCCTGTAATATCCCACTACTGGGCATAGGCCTCTTTCCCCATGTAGGAGAAGGATCAGAGCTTAATCCACCACGCTGCTCCAATGCGGGTTGGCGGATACATTCCCTACTATGAGTAACGATCGCTATCAGGTATCAGGACCGCACATAGCATATATTTTTATTGGCCATACAGATGTTTGCCGTGGTCTGGGCGTTTGGTGTAGTGACTCCCGACACAGGAGAAATTCCTACTGGAGACCGTTGACTATGAGGTGTTTATCAACCACCAATCATCAAATTAAAGACCAATTTACTATAGATATTGACACAGGTTTACTTAATATTATAAACTTTATTACTTAGGGTTAATATTTTGTTACACTTGAATTCTAACTATTCTACAGTAACTTCGCAAAGCATCTGATAGACTACGATTAAAACAATGAATGTCATTATAATAACGTAATATTATAATTGTCATTAAGTATTGCTCAGCATGGAAAAGTGTGCCAAGGTTTAGACAAATAACGTTCCTATGATTAGATGGTAAATGTTTTATTAAATACTTACAGGAATAGCCTCGATCCTAGTCTTGACGGGGACGCACTGGGATCCCGGCCCCTCCAAGTCGCAGAGTCCGACGCAGCGCTTGACCCACACCCAACTTGGATTTATCTGGGGAAATACGCTAGTCAGTCAAGCCATCCATATATTTGGAAGCGGATTTTCTCACGCATTAATGACTGCCGACACGGATGTAAGACATTGTCCGCGTTTGAATATTCGAGTAACTACGTTGATGTATGTAAAGTTATTTCTTAATGAAATTTTATCAATTGTTACCATTTGCAAATATTTGCCTAATCACTCTACTATGAAGACGTTAATGGTTATCTTCGTTATCAGCCTTAAATTAAGAAAATGATTTAATTGTGAATATTATGAAACGTTGACTTAGAAATATAATATTCATAAAATTGAATAATTTTATTTTGATAAACAAAATCATGGTATAATTCTTTATTGGTCCTTTTATTTAGTAGGCAATTAGGATGTGCATAAAAATTATTTGTTTTTTACACATTTTAAATATAAATTTAAAATAATTTCATGATGAAGTAAATATAAGTAGGTAATAGCAATGACATCGAGCTCACCTGTGTAAAAGAGTTTGGAGGTTTAAGTTCCTGGAACACCTCTTTAGGTTCTCCACACCTGGACTTCTCGATTAATTCATGTCTCAGCTTATCCGAGGCGCTAGTACAACCCACTGCAGACAAACAACGTATTAGTTTCATACAAACACACACACACTTTCACGTGATATCATTAAAAAATGTTATCAATTCATTTTACACGCACGTGCTTAATGCTCAACTGTTGCATCAGATAATAAATAATAAATTAAAAAAACTTTTAAAGTTCCTATTAATCATAAATATTAGTCTGATTCTGATCTGTAAATTTAAATGATCCTTTAAGGGATTTAAATTAAAGGACTCTTTAAGGGTCAGAGGTGAATCAACTTTCTTTAGGTCGCCCTTCTCACCTTTCTTGTCGTCGAACTTCGGGAACTTCGGGTTTTGTCTGAACCCGTTCACGGCCACAGCAAAAACAATAAGGAATAATATTCTCGCCATTGTATTTATCACTTCACTTCACTAATTCACTAATCACGGTCACCGTACGTGTTGCTTCTTTGGCGGTCTCTTGGTTTGTGGTTGTAAGCGCGACGGTTTTCTATTATAAAGCCTGAGTCAGCGGTGTGTGGCTCGTGTGTGGCAGGCTCACCCGCGTTGCGTCACGCTGCACAGCTGATATCACTACGTCATGCTAAGCGGCGTTTCACTAAACGCACCAAACTCTACCAGTCATTGTATCTAAGTCCGCGTTTAACGCCATTCACGGATAACCTAGCGCAGCGGGTAATTTTAATCCGTGTCTAATACTGACTAAATATCCGATAGTTTTGTCCGTTTAGAAGATTATCCTGTTCGATAACGGTCAGTAATTTTGATAAGCGGGAAAAACCTGTTAACTGTCTCGCAATGTAAGGAATGCGTACATCGATGATAACAAGGGCTTATCGAAGTTCACATAACTTTGAAATTACAGGAATATTTGATGAGTATTTCTCAATACTATTTCAGCGTTGTGTAATCAGTACTGGCGCCTGATTGCCGTATCAATCGTCATCGGCTGCAATACTCTACGTTCTAGATAAGATTCTGACGTCATTCTAAGTTAAGACCTTATCAAAGATCGCCCTAAATTCGGCGCGTGCGGCTTCTCAAATTGTAACCCAATTCTAAAAACTAGAACGCACCGAATATCGACCTTAATTTTGTAGCGGTTTTTTTTCTGTAATTAGAATGATTTTGTGTAAAGCTATTTTAGTACCACTTTATTTTGATAAAATATTACTCACAATTAGAATATGTAAATTATTATGTTAAGTTTAAATTTAGTAACCGTTGTTGTACTATTAATAATAACGTTTAATTAATATTAATTGTATGGAATGTAGTAAAGTAATTAAATGCATTGTATTGTATTGCTACTGTTTCAATTAAAACTGTAATTTAATATTATTTTTTGTTAAAGGTTTTGATATTTTTATTATTATATTTTATTTAATAAATCGTTTTAAACGTAATAATCTTTAAATTTAAAATGATACGCAATTAATCGTTCATTAAAAAAGTTTACAGAATGTAGGTCAGATGATGAACAAATCTCGTTCATCTTGTGTATCTTAAGGTGTCAGAATAAAATATGTATGTGCATATAATAATATTATAAAAAGTTTGAATTTGGCTATTTATCATTATTTATAATTTATTTTGAGCAAAATATTATTTTTTTTATCAAATTACTATTTACTATTGAATATAGAATAACACACACAAAATTATTTCTTAAGAATGAAAAGAGGAGTACAATTTTTCTTTTAGATTGATGTTATCTTCTTATATAATGTTTGTGGTCGCAAACCTTCGAACCGGCTCAACCGATTTTAATTATTTTTTTTGCGTACGATTGGTAGATCCGAGAAAAGGTTGTAGGCTAATTTTATACCCCTAGAATGGAATCTCTATGCAATGGCAGAATAACATTCGCCGGGTTAACAAGTAAATATATAAAAACTAAAAGCAGGTTATAACTATACGATGATTTTAGTTCATCAAATCTTCATTTACAATCATGAGGATAGTTTCGAATTTCTTTCAGACCTGTCAAGTAGTTGATTATACGTAAATTGAATGATTAAACAGTGGAATATTTCTACATGCTTGTGGAAATTTTCTTTCATCTTTATCGATAAGGGTTATCAGTAAGGATTATTGCGAATTTCCTGCTTGAAATAATCTCCTTTCGCGAGTTAAATTTGGGAATTTTCGGGATGATATCCTAAAAACAAACTGATTTTTGATTTAAAAAATAAAGACAGCTTTTTATAACAATTTAAGCCGCAGATAATAATTAAATATTATATTTTATATATGTTTCTAATTTGCTATGTAAGTATAGAATTAGCTAACCCCTCTCTTCCCATGGGTGTCGTAAGAGGCGGCTAAGGGATAACAAAGTTCCACTACCACCTTGGACTTTACCTCGGTCACCAACCCGCCTAACCAGCGCGGCGACTATGGATAAAACCCTATGAATTCACGTCAGGTATTTCTACCCTCAGTTCCCGGTAGCCCCGCTATTCGCGACTAAGCAGCGATCGCAGTAACGGTGTGGCGGAGGGTTCTGAGAATTGCTGCTTTTGAGGAAGAGACGTTCAGCAATGGACTACGACAGACTGAACGATATTTTATATATTGTTTCTATGGCATACGAATCAATTTTAAATATTTGTTTTGTCTATCCGATGTTGCAGTCAAAACATTTTTTTTAATATATAATATAAAAAACTGTTTTACTGTTAATCAGAAGATTTATTTACATTTAATCGATAGACTTTGAACTCTATGTATTCATAAACTTTCATTCTACAATTCAAATTAAAAATTCGCTGTAACCACACGGCAGTAAATAATTTAGCCACCCTCTCTTTCCGTGGGTTGCGTAAGGGGCGACTAAGGGATAACAAAGTTCCACTACCGCCTTGGAATTTATAAAGCTGATCGATGGCGGGATAACCATCTAACTGCTGGTATTGAAATACACAGGCCGAAGATAGGCAGCAGCGTCTTCAGTGCGACAAAGCCAGCCCTGCGGTCACCAACCCGCCTGCCCAGCGTAGTGACTATGGGCAAAACACATGTGTTCGTTCCATAATGTCGGGTGCGAACTTGTGGAGACCTATGTCCGGCAATGGATTGAGATAGGCTGAAGTGACTCTATAATTCAAACAATTTAACCAATATCAAAATTATACCCAAGTGAAACCACAACGGATGTCTAGTTTAATAATTTATTTATTGTTTCCGTCGCCGACTGATGTGGTTACGTGAAATTATCCGTATCAATAATATTTTTGTATTTCTTTACTCACCTTTCTCACCACAGTAGCACGACACTGCTTGAAAGCAGTATTATTTAGCTGTAATCTTCTGTAAGGTCGAGGCACTACCCCAGTTGGGTTGCTCCAGGTTTTGAGCAGCATATACCCTCCTGTGTCGTACCTACGTTTCAGTAGTTATAAATTAGGTAGGTTAGGTAATCAGAGAATCGCGTGAAATCACTTATCTTTTCTAGTTAATAATAAGGCGTGAACGAGATCACTTTATACTCGACTAGCTGCGCCACCCGCTTCCACCTGCGTACTTTCCAATCCCCTTTGTAATGTCGGGATAAAAATATTCTATGTATGATTCTAGATATCCACCTATCTACGTACCAAGTTTCATTAAAATCTGTCCAATCGTTTTTGCGTGAAAAAGTAACTAACATACATACATCCTTAAAAACGATCGCATATAATATTAGTACTCTACTGTAGTTCTCATGTGATGAATAATCTTTTGACAGCACGCGCTTTTAATGATAAAACATATTTTAATCAGAGTTCGCTCATTCGTGACCTTTACCATCTCGTGCATATGAAATGATAAAAATTGTATATATATATCTGTTGGCCTAACGTAATTTTGATGTAAGACTTCTTTACGCTTGACTTGGGGAGTAAGCTGGTGAATGCGTGACAAGAGGTCAAGAGCGTTACGAAAAGTGTGATCGGGCGAGGCGAACGGAGCAAGAGAGTGGTGCGAGTACATATATGCTTTCTCTCTTTCTCTCAAAGCCAGTTACGTTTCGTATATCTAAGATACATTGCAGGACTATTGTACAGAAGTTTTACTTCAGTCGTGTGACCACATTAATATGATATATAAAATAATTGTGTTTGCTCGCAAACGAAAAAAAAACCGACTTCAATTACATCGACAAGTAATACAACGTAGATCGACGAAAAAATAGTCAAGCAACTACGCTTTATTAAAGATTACTCAAAAAGTAGTTACCAGATCTCGATAAAATTTATATGTGACCACACAATAAACATCAGTTTTCGATTAAATTAAAAATTATCAAAATCGGTATACCCAGTAAAAAGTTATTACGGATTTTCGAGAGTTTCCCTCGATTCCTCTGGGATCTCATCATCAGATCCTGGTTTCCTTATCATGGCACTAAACTTGGGATATCTTCTTTCTAGCAAAAAAAGAATTATCAAAATCGGTACATCCAGTAGAAAGTTATGCGGTATAATACAACGTAGGTCGACGAAAAAAGCGTCAAGTAAAAACACATTATTAGATATAACTCGAAAAGTAGTTGTTAGATCTCAAATAAATTTAAATGGGACCAATTGGCACACACCACCTTTCGATTAAAACAAAATTTGTCGAAATCGGTCCACACGGGCAAAAGTTCTGATGTAACATACATAAAAAATAAAAAATAAAAAAAAAAAAAAAAAAAACAGTCGAATTGAGAACCTCCTCCTTTTTTGGAAGTCGGTTAAAAAATAACTACTCTATAAATTATTTATTACATTTACAAAGCGTAATTTTTATCAATATGTTCCATTACCAAATATGTTTTGATATTTCGATTATGTAAAAAATAAACCTGAACTTTACTCCGTGGTCGCCCCTGATAACAAAATAAATTCTTAGAAAACAATTCCTCGTTTTTTTTTTATCCAAATTTATTTGAATATTAAAAATGTGTTTCAAGTTCATGGACATGTATTTGATTAATATTTGAATTTCAGTAGGTCAATTCATTAATAATAATTATCTAATATTTTTACAGCATGTTAACCATTTATAAATTAGACCTACAGATTTTATTGCAAATACAACTTATAAACCCGGATCGGTTGATCTTGGTGTAAGCATATTCATAAAAAGAAACAAACTTAACTTTAATAGTACTAACACAGATTAGTAATATCATTTTCCTAGAACCTTTAACATGCCTAACATATACGAGTAACAGCAAATTAACATTTAAAATTTCAGTAAAAGTACTTTAAACTACAAGAAATTAACTAATTAAGTTGGTATTTTATTAAGAAACATAGTTTTAACAATTTCTCAGTAAAAGATCGAACATTAAATTCACAATTGTTTAATTGTAAGGCAGAAAGTAATTATTACGAAATTTTTTTCAGTTAAATGAAAATTTCTTTGGAACTTTTCTTCTGACGGGACACGTCATAGCTGACGTCATCGTGACTGGTCGAAACGGGTCTTAGGTTGTTAGTGAGAATGAACTACATTGTTAGCAGGCAGGTGTTAGATTGTGGTACAATTTTTGTGAAACTTTGTGCAATAATATTTTTATGTAGGTATCATATAACTGGTATCACAAAATTCCAAAATAAATAGCTAAGTATCACGCTCAACGCTACTCAAGTAGGTTGTCTTCTGTATCGAGGGTCAGAAACACACACAATACACACACACTAATGTCTACCAATATTAAATGTACAAAAAATTGTGGCCGTATTTTTGTTTGTCATTGCCAGGGAGTTTCGCGCAAGCTATTACAAATATATGTGTGACATGTAATAAAAATGAAATATCACGGACAGAACTCGAACGCAACAGTTGTGACTCCTTTTTTTGTGCTTTGAGTGTTTGTTTTGTAACGTGTTTTTTGACCCTCAAATCCTGACACAGGAATCTCATCCTATAGTGGGACCATCGGGTTCTTATTACTACACTATTATACAACTTGGTCTGCGAACATGCTCACGTGATATTAAGCGATTACCACCTATTTAGTCCCAAGGACTGTGTGGCTATGGTACTAAAGAATATAGCCACCTCCTCTCTTCCTGTGGATGTCATAAGAGGCGACTAAGGGATAACACAGTTCCACTGCCACCTTGGAACTTGAAAAGCCGACCGGTGGCGGGATAACCATCCAACTGCTAGCTTAGAAATACACAGGCCGAAGACGGACAGCAGCGTCTTCGGTGCGACAAAGCCAGTCCTGCGGTCACCAACCCGCCTGCCCAGCGTGGTGACTATGGGCAAAACACATGAGTTCAAGTTATTTTTGGCGTAAACTTGTGGAGGCCTATATCCAGCAGTGGACTATATAGGCTGTAATGATGATGAGTCCCAAGGAGCTCTTGAGGAGTTGAGATAGGTTGCTGCAGACTTTGAGCAGGATATTTCCTCATGTCCCCTATCTTAGTCAAAGCTGAATTAAATTTATAAATATTGATTCGAAACGGCTGCATACGTCTGTATTACTTATTAAAAAAAGATTAAAATGTACAAAGCTTCTAATACAAGAAAAAATATGATCATATATTATATATAAACTATGATTAATTTCGCTGACATTTTGTAAAAAAAAAATTATCTGAATCATCCGTCAAATATTTGGACAAGAGTTGCGTATACAATCTGACGGTTATCATAAACACGTGTCTATCATGTATGGTTTACTTTACGAGTATGTAATTCTGTATGACGTTTCAAATAGATACGATTTGTGTACGTCACGGAGAGCTAAACTTTTTATATACGTAACTAGGTCGGCAAACAACCGTACGGCTCACCTGATGATAAGCGATTACCGTAACTTAGAGACGCCTGCAACACCAGAAGTATTGCAAGCGAGCTCTGATCAACTTACTCACCAACAGGAACACAACGCTGCTTTAAAGCAGTATTATTTAGCTGTGATCTTCTGCAAGGTCGAGGTAGTGACCCCAGTCGGGCTGCTCCATATTTGAGCAAGAAATTTCCTACTGTGCCCCACCCTGAGTTAAAAACTTTTGCTGATACATTGGAAATTGAATTATGTTTAATACGAACAAATAAAGGCATACGTCGCTGTAAGAATTTCGACTACATAATATATTATGCAAAAATCCATACATACCTATATAAACATCAAAATTGATACAGTTTTGTTCTAGAGACAAAAAAGCTATTCAAAAAAATCATATGTTAAAATTTCCAAAAGAATTACAAATAAGTAATTGAAATATACAATCGCGTCAAAATACAATAGACAATATTTAAATATATCTGTGAAAATGCATAATAGTCAGCAGATTAGAATTATATGATTATTAATTTTTTTTTCAATTTTAGGCCTCACTGCTTTATTACAAGATAGTATAAGTTTATCATAGCTGTAGATATTATTGCTTCATATAATTACATCCGCCATTAAAAGGAGGTCTGGAACAGTCGTTGCAGTACCTACTATTTAATATTTTTTATTATTATTTAAACTTACTTGTCAATCTTTAGACTTAAAACGATTCGTCAAGAAAATGTTCTGGTATAGAAAGAATAGGTACTAATTGTTTTTTTAAACGGTTTTATTTAGCTCAGCCCGTTTGTTTTTTTTATTTTTTTTATTTATTATTTATTCTTGGGTCAAATTTAGTAATTCAAATTTCACCCTCTTCCTGTCAACCGATTAATCTGAAATTTTGTATACACTTTGGATTTTGGTGACAATACAATTATGTTTATTCATTATCATTATAAATTCAAGATGGCCGCCGCTACAAAATGGCGGATAATTTATGTTTTATTAATCCCATCAATATGGGTATCAAATGAAAGGGCTCAACAAGCAGAATACAATATACTATAAAAAATTGAAATCCAAGATGGCGGCCGCTACAAAATGGCGGATAACGTAGGTTTTATCAATCCCATCAATATGGGTATCAAATGAAAGGGCTCAACAAGCAGAATACAATATACTATAAAAAATTGAAATACAAGATGGCGGCCGCTACAAAATGGCGGATAACGTAGGTTTTATCGATCCCATCAATATGGGTATCAAATGAAAGTGCTCAACCAGTATAATCAATGTACTATATAAAATTAAAATCCAAGATGGCGGCCTCTACAAAATGGCGGATAACTTAGATTTTATCAATCCCATCAACATGGGTATCAAATGAAAGGTCTCAACAAGTAGAATACAATTTACTATGCAAAATTGAAATCTAAGCTGGCCGCCGCTACCAAATGTCTGATAACAATTTTTTATCAATCCCACCAATATGGGTATCAAATAAAAGGGCTTGACAAGAAGAATACAGTGCACTATACAACCTCAATATTTAAGATGGGCCTTGCAATAATGAAGCACTAAATGAATTAAACAGAATGCGAAATAAAAACTAAAAACTAGAAAATAAAAATAGGTAAAAAAACTTTTTAAGTTAAACGGTTTTATGTTAAACATACATTACAATGTTTAAGATAAATGTACTAAAAACCAAAAAATAATAAAATAGATACAGTCGTGGGAATTATAAACATATGCATAGACTAGACTAAAATAAAACCGTGGGGCACGTCAATTGTCTACAATCGTTGATTAAAATGTTTGTTTTGTAATGTTACACTATAATTAGGCAGTTGTTCAACCGATAAAGATGGACGTGTGATAAGTAGGGCTAGAATGTGGAAACAAGCTAGCAAGCTCGATTATAAGCGAGTTTTAGGGTTTCATAGTGGTGAGCGAGTAGTACTTTTATCATATGTTTTGTCGATTAAAGACAAACTACGAGCAGTGAAACGATTCCTCGCCAGCCAGCAGTGTGAATGTCCAACGATAAACTAGTTGAAACATCTCTTTTATTTACATGGAGTATATAACTATTGGAATTTCCATGAGCAAGAAAATAGTAAGTAATTTCCTCACCGTCTGCGGGCCAACTGCCTATTTTAACGACGAATTAAACGATTCTTCTATCGCACATTAAGTCGATAATTTGTAGACAATTGACGTGCCCCACGGTTTTATTTTAGTCTAGTCTATGCATATGTTTATAATTCCCACGACTGTATCTATTTTATTATTTTTTGGTTTTTAGTACATTTATCTTAAACATTGCAATGTATGTTTAACATAAAACCGTTTAACTTAAAAAGTTTTTTTACCTATTTTTATTTTTACTGAGTTTAAAAATGCTGTGCTGTTATTCGCGGTAAAAGGTGACGTAGATGTGTCAAAGCCATTTGTACTTTCACTTCCAAGGACCTATTGTAGCTAGCAGTTGTAGATGACATAACCTTACACTAACAGGAAAACGAAAGGTCATACGTTGGATAGGTCACGTTCGACTTATAATTTTATCAGGAAATTATTAGTTAATTAAAATGTATGAGGAATGTTTTACACTATTGCAAATTAACTTGAAAAGTGTTATTTTATAATACATTACACTTATCTATCAATAGGGTTGTCAGACGTCCGGTTAAAGCCGGATGTCTTAAGAATTTGACTTTATTTTAGACTACTAAAACGTCAAACAAGAATACGGCCTTCATAGTGGTAAACGGTTCCGTAGTATATAGATGCCTGCAAGACCAGAAGCTTTGCAAGCGCGGTGTCGACCCTGCCACGGAACCTTCCCAAGATCTCTGACCACCTTACTTCCCACAGCATATCCAACTATGATCTTCTGTAAAGTCGAGGAACGTCTCCAGATGGGTTACTCCAGGTTTTTAAGAGTCGTTTAAATTATACTTTATATGAGTTGTTGTTTTTTTGTCACTGATTAGCGTGGAAATAAGTCTCCAAGGGCTATTAGTATCGTGTCATTATTATCAATTAATGACGTCACGATACTAACGTCGGTTTTCACAGTAGGTACTGGTACTAATTTTAATTGTAAGTAAAGTGTTATTAAGATGTTCCGATATTGTTACATTTACACTGCAAGTAATTCGCTAATTTTCTTCAGTCATCGGTAACGCGGTTTATGGTTAAAAAAAGTTTATTTTCATTTTATTACAAATCCATTATAAATTCATTGTCGAGTTCAAGACACTTCTAGACATTTAAGAATTTAGTGGATGATAAAGTTTTCGCACGATCATACTGTAGCTACAATTGCGTCATATTGGCGTCATATTGGAATGATAAAACTTGTAAAATCAAACTTGATATGACTTGGACTATGATAATAAAGTAGGTAAGTGCGCTAATTGAGTCATGTAGACTCCTGAGTTATTATCTGCAGATAGAGAGAAAGCAAATCAGTTAATCTCGTATTAGAATTATCAAAAACGTTTTACAGATAGGTAAATCATTTTATCAATCGTGTAGCTGGTACTCATAGGTATCTGCTGGACTTTGCAAGTTAATTTTCTTACTCAATACGGATTTTTCTTGAGTATGTAAGCATTTTATTATGCACATCCTATTACTTTTCTTAATTATATAACATTAGATGGATATGGTTCCTTCTGCAGTATATTTTATAATTAACTAGCGATCCGCCCGGGCTGCGCACGGTTGCAAAAACTATCACTGTTCCTCTACTATATTATGCTTGTATTATACACATAGACCTACCTCTGGAATCACTCTATTTGCTAAAGAAAACCGCATCAAAATTCATTGCGTAGCTTTAAATATCTAATCATACAGACAGCGGGAAGCGACTTCGTTTTATACTATGTGATTATATTTAAACTGCATTTTCCTCATTTCATTAACTTAAAACTTTCTTTCTTGACGACTGTTAGTGTTTAATGATTTCACAGAAATAGTGTTCTCTTCGCAGGGTTTCCTGCCTTATCTTACCTAACTATTCTCCTTATATTACCTTTTCCTGCCTTATATTTTCTTATCTACCTTTCTTTTGAAAACTCCTGGGGGGGATTGGGGATTGGGTCGGCAACGCGCTTGCAATGCTTCTGGTGTTGCAGGCGTCTATAAGCTACGGTAATCGCTTACCATCAGGTGAGCCGTACGCTTGTTTGCCGACCTAGTGACATAAAAAAAAAAAAAAAACTATTATTAGTATATTTTACTAAACTAAAAAAACTAAACTCTTGTTATGAATTAATTTTAATGATAATAAAAATCATTGTAATTATTATATTATCTATATATAAAAAATGAATGTTTGTCTATATAGAATAATGAACTGTGTTTTATTCAGGAAAGTTTTGTACATGAGTCCACAAAGGTTTCTAAGTTGGTACGACCAAAAACAAATAAAAAAAAGTAGCAACGCGCGCAGGGTACAGCTAGTGATATATAAATTAATCATTATAAATTTTTTTCTTTAAGACATCCCCGAGGACTGTGACGAGGGAACTCCTCGCGAAACTAGATCTAAGTAAAAAAAAATTTACGTAATCTATATAAATAAAAATGAATATTGCTAAGTGGATTACTCGAGAAAGGCTCGACCAAATTAGGCTATTTTTTTTATATGTTCTTTAAGCCTCATGGAAGGTTCTAATATTAAAAAATAATTTAAAAAAAAAGAATTTTTACGATAAACTTTTGACAGAACGAAGTCTGTCCGGGCAGTTATATTATAAATTGAATAAATAGTTCAGAGAACGTTACAAAAATTTATGAAAATATTTTAATTGACTAGAAAATACACGAAACTAATTAATTTTCTTCACAGAAAAACCAGAAAAGAATGTACTGACGTTGTTCCAAGTATTTTAACGATACACATTAAAGACTGACAAAGAATTGATTGTGCTAATATTTGATTATATATTGTGAATGGGATAACCCGACGTATGAGATCGATATTCGCATAAAGGATCTCGTTGTAGGAGTATAGGTATTTCGGACTTGGGGAAGTTGTCTTGTTGTTTTGTATGGATTATAAGAAACTTGCGTGTTAAATACCTAAATATCTTTTGACGACGCGTTAGTGTAACGTATATGCTACTGGATTGTGGCTGTTGCTTTGGCTGTCGCGGGTTCGATCCCTGCACATTGCTGAGCGGTAGTGCTTGTATATTGTTTGTGTTTTTGGACCCCTGATACAGGAGTAAATACTAGTGGGGGCCGTTGAGTATGAGACGTTTATTATATTTATATCTAAATCGAAAAGCCTAATATAAATTAATAAAACATGTGTACAAAGTTTCATTATGTTCGGTTAAGTAGTTTTTGCGTGAAAACGTAACAAACAAACTTACATTCACATTTATAACATTAATAATTAGGGATCGTTCTATAAGATATAGAAAATTTCCACAAACTTTTGATATAAATAAAATTGATTGACGTCCGACACTTAATAGGTATATGATAATTATGTTTATGTTAACTTTTCAAATTTAAATGATGGCAGTATTGGTGATCTTTGCCAGTTTTTAAATGTGAAAATATGAGTCAATCTTAATGACACAAGCATAGATAGAGAGTAAATTTTACCTTCAACCGTTGGTATTAATGATAATAATAATAATAAAAATACTCTTTATTGTACACCACAAAGAAACATTACAACAAAAGTGATACATGAAAAGAAAGATGTACAAAGGCGGTCTTATCGCTAAGAGCGATTTCTGCCAGACAACCTTTGGGCATAGGACATAGCGAAGAAAAAGAGAAGCGGTAGGGAAGGGTAGGGAATGATGCAATAGTTACCATTGTAAAACAACTACAACAACTAAATGTCCGAAATGCTTTTGAAATTGTATTGAATTAATATAAATGAGTGACAGATAGGATAGAACACCTGAATATGTAGCTATCTTTGAGTATTAGCCTAAGGTAGTTAGATTAACAATGCAAGTGTTTTTTCATTGATAAATCAATGAAAATCACCTGCATTATTTGCTACTATCGATATTTACGAATAGATTAACTATATAATGTAATGTAATACCTATGCTAAACTAAGAAAATTTTTTGCTGATATAGGGCACAGCTTTTGAATAAAAAAGGCATTACCAAAATCAGTTCACCCGGTTAAAACTTCTGACAAAAAGGGGGAGAACCTTTTTTTGATGTTGTTCAAAAACAGTGCTACTAAGCTCTTACATATGCTTTAGCTAGTATTTTTTATATTAATTTTAAATTTATTTTCTGGTAATTGTAAAATTATTTGCAATAAAGGAACACAACGCCGCTTGAGAACAGTATTATTTGGTTATGTTATGTGTACAGTTTTATGTTATGATCTTCGGTAAGAGTTATATTGTCCCAAGTCAGACTCAAATTATGAGTAAGATGTGACCAATTACAAAGAATTTTTCTCTTTTTTGTTAATAACTTTATTCTTCATTATTGTAGATAATAAAATGAGCTGTGATATAATATTACTTGAAAATGGAATGTTTTTTTAACGCATAAGATGATACTCCAGATGTGTGCTATGACCTCATTTTATATGAATAATTTTATAATATTAATAATCTGTATGCATTTTATTACACAAATCTAACAACGGCTATTATTGGGCTTTTAAATTGTTTAAGCCGAGTAAGAACTCTTATTAAATTTTATTAATAGAATACAACACTACACGATATGACGATATGAAATAGAGAATAGACAATAAACCGGAAACACATTTAGCGGAAACGAAACCTTGTTAAATAAAATTAACAGGCACTGACATAATAAAATGTACTATCCTCTCTAACTATCTTAACTAACTCTTTATATCATATTTTAATTCTATTTTTAAATGAAAAGTAACAATAATTTATTATCTTCTAAAAAAATGACTGAATCAAATTTAAATGTAATGTAACTGAATGTTAAGTCTATAAAATAATTTTTAACAAAAAAAAACCGACTTCAAAAAGGAAACTAAAAAGTGAAAAATAAATTTACTTAGTACAAAGTATAAATATTTTATAATTTTGAAGTCGGTGCCAATTAAAACAATAACTACTCTAGTATCTACTCGTAAGTTGTATTCAGTTTTCTTTCATAATTTGTTTCATTGACTATTAGGTTGAATACTATTATTATTCTGTTATTGTTTTGACATATCTAATAATATTTTTTGTACTTGTTTGTTGTGTGTGTTGTTTGTATTTGTTATTGTAGCCAGGTTGTTGTAGTATTTACTTGGCACCAAATTCAAAATTATAAAATATTTATTTAATCATTTCTGATTAACTAAATAAAAATACGAATTACTTTGTACTAAGTAAATTTATTTTTCACTTTTTAGTTTCCTTTTTGAAGTCGGTTTTTTTTTTGTTAAAAATTATTTTATTTTACAATTTTTAGTGATGGGTAGACCTAACAAGGATGCTTTTTCTCTTATGTCGGGGGTTCGGAAACATACACAATACACAAGCACAAACACCCGATCATGACAAACATCTATATGGCCAATACAAATGTCTGACGTGCGCGGGAATTGAACCCACTAACGCCAGCGCAACAGCCGGTGATGTGACCGCTGCGCTAACGCGTCGACATACTATGAGTAAAGTTTGCTATCAGGTGTACGTAATAACAACCGGGACTGACAGCCAAGCGTGTTCTCCGAGGCTAGGTTGGGAGAACCACAAGGATTAACAACTAGACCAAAAATAAATATTTATATAAACATAAATATCCACTCCGAGCTAGAATAGAACCCGCGACCGTCGGTGTTTAGGCGCCGCCGACACGGCACATGCAACATTATATCAAAGCGGTCGTCAAACAGCAAAAGGTAACTGCTGTAAATTGTTGAGGAATTCCCTCGAGTGTTGATAGGCTCCATCATCAAACCTGGTCCTGCGACACAGATGACCAGACAGCAGGTAATTGCTATATATCGTTGAAAAGTTCCCTCGACTATCTTTCGTCTCCATCATCAGACTGTAATGGCACTTGTAACTCATATAGGTGCAAAGTTCTCATCAATAGAAACGAATTAAGTTTAAAAAGCAGGTAATTGCTATAAATTGTTATAGAGTTCCCTCGACTATCTTTCGTCTTCATCATCAGATTGAAATGGTACTTATAACTCATATATATGCAAAGTTCTCATCAATAGAAACGAATTAAGTTCAAACAGCAGGTAATTGCTATAAATCGTTAAAGAGTTCCCTCGACTAACTTTTGTCTCCATCATCAGACTGTAATGGCATTTATAACTCATACAGGTGCAAAGTTCTCATCAATAGAAACGAATTAAGTTCAAAAAGCAGGTAATTGCTATAAATTGTTATAGAGTTCCCTCGACTATCTTTCGTCTCCATCATCAGACTGAAATGGTACTTATAACTCGTATATATGCAAAGTTCTCATCAATAGAAACGAATTAAGTTCAAACAGCAGGTAATTGCTATAAGTCGTTGAAGAGTTCCCTCGACTATCTTTCGTCTCCATCATCAGACTGAAATGGTACTTATAACTCATATATATGCAAAGTTCTCATCAATAGAAACGAATTAAGTTCAAACAGCAGGTAATTGATATAAATCCTTAAAGAGTTCCCTCGACTATCTTTTGTCTCCATCATCAGACTATAATGGCACTTATAACTCATACAGGTGGAAAGTTCTCATCAATAGAAACGAATTAAGTTCAAAAAGCAGGTAATTGCTATAAATTGTTGAAGAGTTCCCTCGACTATCTTTCTTCTCCATCATCAGATCGACTCCAGACCTTTATTAAATAGTAGTGCTTTATAGTACTTAATGAAAACATGATTAAATTTACTAGTCACCCTTACGATTTTTGAAAATTTCCCTCGATTTCTCTGGGATCCCATCATCAGATCCTGGTTTCCTTATCATGGTACCAAACTATGAATATCTCCTTTCCAACAAAAAAAGAATTATCAAAATCGGTTCATAAACGAAGAAGTTATCTCCGAACATACATTAAATAATTGTGTTTGCTCGCAAACGAAAAAAAAACCGACTTCGATTACATCGACAAGTAATACAACGTAGATCGACGAAAACATAGTCAAGCAACTACGCGTTATCAAAGATTACTCAAAAAGTAGTCATCAGATCTCGATAAAATTTATATGTAACCACATGATAAACATCAGCTTTCGATTAAATTAAAAATTATCAAAATCGGTACACCCAGTAAAAAGTTATTACGGATTTTCGAGAGTTTCCCTCGATTTCTCTAGGATCCCATCATCAGATCCTGGTTTCCTTATCACGGTACCAAACTAGGGATATCCCCTTTCCAACAAAAAAAGAATTATCAAAATTGGTACATCCAGTAGAAAGTTATGCGGTATAATACAACGTAGGTCGACGAAAAAAGCGTCAAGTAAAAACGCATTATTAGATATAACTTGAAAAGTAGTTGTTAGATCTCAAATAAATTTAAATGGGACCAATTGGCACACACCATCTTTCGATTAAAACAAAATTTGTCGAAATCGGTCTACCCGGTCAAAAGTTCTGATGTAACATACATAAATAAAAAAAAAAAAAAAAAAAATAATACAGTCGAATTGAGAACCTCCTCCTTTTTTGGAAGTCGGTTAAAAAATATATATATATACGGTCGAATTGAGTAACCTCCTCCTTTTTTTGAAGTCGGTTAAAAATGATCACAGCCAAATAATACTACTCTCCAGTATTATGATGTTCCTCTGGTGAGTTCTTTAACCAGAGCTCCTGAGGAGCGTTGAGGGTAAGGTCGGCAAGGTTATATAACATCAAGTTGAATAAGAACAATTTATCTTTAGTACCTAAAAGAATGGCATCAGTTTGCCTACATTGCATTGGAAAAACCAAAATATTAATTGACAACAAATTTTTTTTGAACACCTGCTTCACACCTGACAGGCCAGATAATTTTAACAGGATAAAAGATAATATATTATTGTATCTACATTATTATTATTTTTTTGCCTTAGACTTGTTACATTCGATTCGTATTTGTATTAACTGGAATTCTGTCTTTTATACTATGACGACGATTTGATACCAGTGCCGTTTTTATTATATTTCGGCTGACCATTTCTTTAGGTACAAATCGATTATAGCAAATAATTATCGATTTTTGTATAAATCGATTCTTTATTACGTTCCTAGCAGTATGCTCAACTTGCGCTGCCCTTCGTACTCGACTTGCGACGTGGAATGCCGCATAGCCCTTTTGGCCCTAGGAAAAATACATACAATAAATGTTTGACGTAGTGGTCACTACAACTTACTCGCATATTGAAAATGTTCGTTAGGTTGTACAAATGTTTGTGGGGTCTGGACGTTTGAGATTGTATTGTATGCATACGGCCTTGGACAAAGGATTTTTGTCTTACTAAGGGTTATTGAGCGAAAATAATTATTTTATTCATCATCATCATCATTCCAGCCTATTGCAGTCCACTGCTGGACATAGGCCTCCACAAGTTCGCGCCAAAAATGCGTGAAATGCGTCCCGTGGGTGTCGTAAGAGGCGACTAAGGGATAACAAGGTTCCACTACCACCTTGGAACTTAAGAAGCCGACCGATGGTGGGATATTTTATTACATTATTCTTATTATAATAATTTCAATAAATAACTTAATATTTGGAAGCACATTTATTGCTTTGATCATAAATACAAACTTCACGATAATTTAGGGCAACTAGAACTTTACCTTTTCCTTCATACCTTTATAAAGAAAATATTTCATGGACTAAACAAAATTCACAGAAGATTCAAATGCTTTATTATCATAATCTGTATCCTTTATTATTACGTTGACAGTAAATATTCCATCACTACATTTATAATAATGACTACCATTAATTACTTGTGACGTATCAGATAACTGAATACAATTCAACCACAAATAATTAATCAAATGTAATAATTTTATTAAATTGTTAACAAAAATTTTGTTAAAAGTCATATTCAAAATAAAACAATAAAACACACAATTATTATTACTACAAAATTTCAAATCAAAAAGTATTTTTACGTAAAAAAAGTGATTAATAAGTAAAAAAATTGTTACTAACAGTTTATAACAGGAACAAAATCTTGCAAAATAATTAAAAAATCGTAGCCAACGATCTCTTACTAGTACTAAACCAATAAATAAAAATAACCCCCCAATACAAATAATAACAAATACACATACAAATAGTAAAGTTCAAGTTCTAAATTTAAATGTTCCTATCCCAAATATAATGACTTAGGCATTCAACAAATTCCCTAATCGCGGTCAAAGCGATGTCCTCAATAAAGCGCATGATGTGATTTTATTTATAAATTTTTACGCATACCGAATGTTATTTTGTAGGAAATCTAATAAATACACCGAGAAAAGTCGGCGTGTTATTTGTGAAAGTATGCGGTTAATATATGGTTATTTTGTTTGATAAAATGTGTAGTCTTAAATTTGATACGACACTTGAGGGTCGATAGATGTGAGAGCGAGTCTCGTGCTCTAGCGATGAATCGACGGAGTATTTAAAACGTAAGGTTGCTTATGTAGACTTGCGACTTTCGTAAAGAAAATATCATTTAAAATAAGACTGTATATAATTCTAGTATTTCATTAAAAATATAACTATTAAATCGAAAGCTAAAATAAGAGACATTGTGATTGCTACAAAAGAATTTTAGTTAATCAAAATCGAATCAGTCGAATTAGTTTATGTCATTAATTCTTTTCATTCAAAAGTAGTTGATAATTTGAGCGAAACTTTTAATTACTTAGATAAGCGATATCATATCAACTACAATTATCTTTGAGGTTTTGTAGATTTTCCGGTGAAAGGAAGGGCATCCTGCCCCACGTTATCTAAAGACATAACTATCCTCAAAATCCTTTATAATTTTAGTATCTGAAGTCTACACAAACTACCTTCGACTTCATTACCAGACAATATAAACAATCAACGCGTACGCTAACAAGAAGTACCCACGCGTTCAAAATTTGAAACAATTTTCCCGTTAAGCGTTATATTTATGTTATTGAATAGCTGAACGATGAGCGGCCGTTTACATAATATTTTATAGACTACTATACAAACACAGGCCCATTGAATCCAAGCTTAACGTTATTGTCAGTTATGACAGTCGAAATGTTATTGTAACGGTTGCGTAATATCTATATACAATAATTGCAATGTGTGATATCACTGTGAGACTGGCGACTACCATTATTAACTTTATCAATAAACGATAATTTGCGAACTGTTTTCTGAATCACAGTAACTTATGACCAAATAATTTTAGCGCCTTAAACACGATGACTTTCGTTTAATACAGAACGACAATAAACTATGATTTCATGGTCAAAAATATATTATAAAATCTTATGCAATGAATGTATGTATGCTGTAATAATATCGTTACGTTACGTTCGCGCAGTTTATAGTGTATATCCCTGCTCTCTCTTCCAGGGTTGTGAGTTTGATTTTCGCTTGAGTCTGTGTGTAATATTTATAAAAAAATAGCTATAATAGTCAGCTGGTACCTATAACACAAGCATTAAGTAGCTTACCGTAGGTACAGACGACCGTGTGTATGTTGTAAGATATTTATTTATTTATAAGTATGCTATGAACTGTTCATTGGAGCTATAGAAATGGAAATTTTAAATCTATAGATGAATTGTGTGAATTCAAAATTACAAAGAGAAAAAAAGTGACTGAGGAAGGGTTACAAGTAGAAATGGTAAAAATGGATAAAGGGAGTAAAGGAAAGAAATCAAAAGTTAAATAATTCCTCCTGTTTTGTAGTAGCTATGGGTAGATGAGAGTTCAAGACTACACTATGGGAAACTAGCTTATTCCCGCGGCTTCGCTCACAAGGTTTTTTTTTTTTTTTTTTTTTAATAAAAAGTATCCTATATTACTTCTAATACCTATAAGAATATGTGTATAAAGTTTCATGATGACCAGTTAAGTGGTTTTCGCGTGAAAGCGTAACAAACAAACTTACATTGACATTTATAATATTAGTAGGGAAGATGTCTCTGTACTTTTTATGGATTGAAAGAAAGGTTTGGTAGTGAGTCGTTTACAGGATTTTATAGAACGTTATGGCATAGTATACTTCAGACAATGATTTAACCCGCGACTGTAGTAGTGCTACACCCATGAACACGAATTCGATACAAGTTAAGCTACAAACAAAATAAACATTTCATTTACTATCTAATTTTAAGTAAATTATCAGTAAATTAACTATCAATATCGGACAATCGGATCAGTGGGTTTTTTAAGTCAGTCATTATTATAATAAAGGAAAATGCTCATAACTATTACCGAAAAACCTCGTTATCGACTTGAACACTCAGCTCGGGAATTACTGCATTTCCTAAGATTGTATGATAATAATCCGTCTACAGTAGTATAAGTTTCAAGAGCACTGGAATTTATCACGATTTCCATGATCCAATGATTTATTCATCGTTCAATCAGGTTGCGTAAATTAAGTCTGAACGCATTAGCGTCACACGCTGGCGCTGAGCTTAAAGTTTTCTTGCTACTTATATATTTTAATTCTGTCAAACAGAACTTCCAGAAATATACGATGGTCTAGCGTAACGCTAAGTATGCATCCATTACTGTGATATTAATATAATGTTATTGCAAATTTAATTTTGCTGCAAAATTAATACATTTTCTTACAACGCAATAAGGTTTTATTCACCTTATTAAACCGAAAAGCTACATCTATAACACCTCTAATGGCGTCTTCTTGTATATTCTAAGATTGACTAGTAGATAATGCTGATAATAAGTTCACCTACACGAGAAGATTGAGAGAGCACAGCAGGAATTAATTATCTTGCATTAAAAATTAAGTAAAATTTATGTTTTTCACCGAAAAACCTCGCTAAGCTGTGTGGCTACGGTACAAAGAATATGAGCCACCCCCTCTCTTCCCGTGGGTGTCGTAAGAGGCGACTAAGGGATAACACAGTTCCACTAACACCTTGGAACTTAAAAAGCTAACCGATAGCGGGATATCCATCCAACTGCTGGCTTTGAAATACACAGGCCGAAGACGGACAGCAGCGTCTTCGGTGCGACAAAGCTAGCCCTGCGGTCACCAACCCGCCTGCCCAGCGTGGTGACTATGGGCAAAACACATGAGTTCACGCCATTAATGACGTGAACTTGTGGAGGCCTATGTCCAGCAGTGGACTGCAATAGGCTGAAATGTGTAAGTGTGTGTTTTTCACAACATCCACGAGCTCTTAGTTAGTCAATTTTTTTACAATAATTCTCCTTCAGACCAGCAGTTCTAACATTGTCTAGAATAGCTAAAATGGTCCGACACTGATAGCTTTTCGCTGTAATAAATATATTAAATATTTAATATTTATAATACATATTACATGTTTGTACATATATATATTACTACGCTATTAAATCGTGGTTTTTTGTTTCTCTATTGAAGCCTTCTTGGTCCTCAACTTTCCGAGCATGTGCATTGTATGTAAATAAATAAAATTAAAAAAATAAATAAAAAAGCCTTTTTATTTCATGCATTATTATTATTATTATTACATTAAATATTCGATATTGACAATTTCTTTTTTTTTATGTACGTATTATGTAATAAAAAAACAAAAGAAATGCGTTCATAAAAGGACAAAAAATAAATATTTGTTTTAATAATAAGTTTTAGTAAAAGCGGGTGCGTTTACGGGGAAGAGTTTGGCTGAGTCAGCTTCTATGAAACGTAAAGGTAATTTACAACTGGCGGTGAGTCAGTCCTATCAATAAAAGTCACAACATGACTGATAGACTTCATTACTGAAAACTGAAAACTATTATATTTAAGAAAGGTTTTCGTATAAAGTAAAATAAAAATTAAATAGAAGTGACGTAATTAAGCTACGGGAGCAATACTTAAAATGCATGCTCATTGAATTACCTTTACATACTTGTAAATTTAATTTTAAGTTGATAATAGTAGATTTTTGATATGAAACTGTAATTTTTTTTTTAATTTTTCATCAAATTCATCACATCAGCCTAATACAGTCCACTGCCGGACATAGGCCTCCCCAAGTTCGCGCCAAAAATGGCGTGAACTCATGTGATCAAATTATTTCGATACATTTTTTTTTATCATACACTAGCTGTGGCCGCGACTTCATCCGCGTAAATTTTAACTAAAAAGTTATTTTTCAGTTCGCAGAGTTATAAAATAAATATATTTTTTTTAATATAAAAGTAGCCTAAGATACTCCTTAGTATATCAGCTATCTGCTAGTAAAAGTCCAGTCAAAATCCGTCCAGCCGTTTCAAAGCTTAGCCAGAACAAACAGACAGACAGACAGACAAAAATTGTAAAAAAATGTTATTTTGGTATATGTACTGTGTATACATCCACATGCATTTAGTAAAAAGCGGTTATTTTAATATTACAAACAGACACTCCAATTTTATTTATTTGTATAGATTTTATCAGAACACGAAATAAATTTAAAAACACTAATCAAAAGTAACCAGGCCCTTGAAACTCGCGACAAATAAGGTTTGACTACACTTGAACCAATAAAAACGTGCAACATGTATCGAGTTATCGTCATTCACACCTCACTGCACGGTATGTGGGTCAAGCTAACAAATCAAAAAAGAAAAATGTTTTCATACAAGCCGTTATTTCATCATCTCTAACTGTTTGTTCTGTTTCTTTTTAACCGACTTCAAAAAAGGAGGAGGTTACTCAATTCGACCGTATATATATATATATATATTTTAATGTATGTTCGGGGATAACTCCGTCGTTTATGAACCGATTTTGATAATTCTTTTTTTGTTGGAAAGGAGATATCCCTAGTTTGGTACCATGATAAGTAAACCAAGATCTGATGATGGGATCCTAGAGAAATCGAGGGAAACTCTCGAAAATCTACATAACTTTTTACTGGGTGTACCGATTTTAATGATTTTTAATTTAATCGAAAGCCGGTGTTTATCATGTGGTCACATTTAAATTTCATCGAGATCTGATTACAACTTTTGGAGTAATCTTTGATATTTTGTATTTACTTGACTAATTTTTCGTCTGCCTACGTTGTATTATTTGTCGATTAGTTGAAGTCGGTTTTTTCGTTTGTCAGCAAACACAATTATTTAGATGTCGATTGATAAAAATATGTGTTAATATATTTTGACAGATTTCTAGTTGAAACAAATTTACTTGTAAAGGTTTCAATTCAAGTACAATTAGACTAACATTTTATCGTATGAGAAATACGTTCATGGTCGGTAAAGTTGGAGGGCACTGACCTTCCTTGACCTTGATAAAAGAGAATGATTATTTAGGTCACACAAGCAGAATATTAGCTTCAATATGACTATGTGTAGGGACAGAAGAACAATAAAAATTCATATTAAATTATTCACTATTTTAAAATACTTTCAATCAAATTATAAATATAAATTTTAGTATTTTTGATCTGTTATTGTTAATCGTTATACCGATTTTTTTTTTTATTGATTATTAGGTAAATTTGCAAAAAAAAATTATTTTTACTTTTATTGATATTAGCCACGAATAAAAAATTATTATATTGGGAAAGGCAAAACATGAAACATTATAAATTAAAAGATCACGCGTTCACCGATCCTGAAGCTGTTTTTTGTGCGTAGTATAACCTAGTAACGTACTAGTATATAGTATAACGTAGGTAGGTGAGTTAAAACATCAGCTAAGAATTTACATAAGGATATTCTCCTCGTAAAAGAGTAAAGGGAAGGTAAAAGTAAGATTATAGTGTCGCTGTAGTTCATGCAATTACCAAATTTGTTTAAAAACACACGTTTTTTTTAAAGATTAACTGCGGAGTTTGTTCTCTGTAGAATCTGCATTCCAAACCGGGGGTAGCTTCACTTTTAGAAATATTTAAGATTTTAATTTGTGAAATGACGATTCGAAGTGCTTTTAAAGCCTATTTGAATAAAGATCTTTTTGATTTTGATTAAAATTTTGTTATTTCCAAACTCAAACGTATAAAAGCAGCTATTTAGGTTATTTACGATATATATATATATATATATATATATATATATATATATATATATATATATATAAATATGAAAATGATCAATTTATATATATATATATATATATAAATTGATCATTTTCATTCATTTCATTAAATTATTATTATTTTTTATTTATTAAGAAAACTAACAGCGTCTCAGTTAATAGATACTATAAACAATTACAATAAAACAATTACAATAAACAATAGAAATAACAGGTCTCCTTTTATAACATTTATAAGTATAGTCACATTGTTGCCATTTGGACCAATGGGATGGCGCGCTTACGCAGCTATGCATTATCACAGCTATGGATCAATTTTTTTTTTATTATTCAATAAATTTATACGAGTATTATATACAAATTACAGAGTGTTTGTCTATGTTTCAATATGTATAATATATAAAAATATTTTTTTTTATCTTATAATAAAAAGTTATTTTAATAATATTCATTAGTTAATTAAATAGGTATTAGGCAGACATATTATGTGTTACCACAGTGTGTGGTGTGGATTAGGAGTTGACGCCCTAGCCCTACGATGAATAATATATTCGTACATAAATTATACATATATAAATACGATAATAATGAGAATAATGATTACTAAGTCTATAGTTCTACTTGTGGTAGGAATTGAAACCACGATCCTGGTATCGAAAGATTACTGCTATAAAATATATTACTGAAATAATTACAGCTAGCTACAATCAGAAAAGAATCTGTCCTAATTAAATAATAGTTTCCTTAATTCTACATACCGCTGTAATGACCTCAAATACTTCTTATCAAGATGATGCAACGACCAAGCGATTTTAATTCGAGTTCATCGACCTGTCCTGTATACGTAATCTTTATAACACTAAAAACGTCCTTTCATTAATTGTCTTATCTGTACTAATATTATAAAGAGGTAAAGTTTCTAACTTGTTTGTTTGTAGGGGGTAATCTTCGCAAATTCTGATTCGCTCATGAAAATTTTTCTTTGAGTGATATGGGCTATATTTTATTGTTATTGAACAAAAAATGCAGTGAAAAATAATAGTATAATGTAAATCAAGTCGGAGAAATGCGAGCGAGATGAAAACTTTAAGTTGCTTAAAGTAACTGCATCAAAAATTGTAATATAAACAAAATATATAGTATAAACGCCCAATAAAGTGGACACGGGTCAGATAGTAATAAATATATAAAGTTGTAAATATTCATTTACAACTAACATACTAACTAATATATAATCTTAAATTATATATACTAACTAATATATACTCTTAGATCAGATGATAAAAAAAAAACAAAAATAAAGTTCAAAGGAACCGAATTACGATCTCTCTCTTTCATCATCATCATTACAGCCTATACAGTCCACTGCTGGACATAGGCCTCCACAAGTTTACGCCAAAAATAACGTGAACTCATGTGTTTTGCCCATAGTCACCACGCTGGGGGCAGGCGGGTCGGTGACCGCAGGGCTGGCTTTGTCGCACCGAAGACGCTGCTACCCGTCTTCGGCCTATGTATTCTTTTTCTCTTCACTCATACTTAATTTCGATAAACAATAAAATGACTAACGAACCATATTTAAACCTAATACATATTTTATAGATTTTATAAGTATTACTAATACATACTTATACATATCGGAGAGCTCGCTAAGCCACTTGCGATTGTTATCATGTACCTGATAGCGATCATTACTCATATCCGCCAATACGCATTGGAGCAGCGTGATGGATTAAAAGTCTCCTAAATGGGGAAAGAGGCCTACGCCCAGCAATGGGATATTACAGGCTGAATATGAAAGACTTAAAATTTTGCATAGTCCGCAATTCCTCATGACAGCGCTCATGCTCCTCTTAACAGTAAGCGGCTACCGAAGCAACATCGCAAACGCGTTACCCATTCTACCTCCGCTATCAACAGGCGCATCCCTAGAAGCTTAGGCTACCTCACTTACCACAGGAGCACAACATTGATCAAGGGCAGTGTTATTTAGCTGTCATCTTCTGTGCAGTACTTTCTGCAAGGTCGAGATACTTCCCTACTCATACTGCTGTGGATTTTGACTTGTACTTACTCAAAGATTCTTATTTTTGCATCAAATATTGGGAATATCGCTCGAACCAATGACTAGAGCAGGGACCATAAACCTCAATGTAAGTGAATTCACGCACACGATCTACTGTTCGTTTCAATATAACCTTTCTCAGCTGAGATACTGAAATATTTGATTTTTTCTTTAAATTAGAATAAGCTTTAGATACCACTAAGTTCAAATCATTTTTCAGCTCCACTGAATCTCAAATTTGGATGACTCATTCAGTATCATTTAAAAATAACACTACTTTTTGATAAAAAGTTTTTCCTTGTTTTTATGTAATGTTATATATAACATTTAATAATGTATTCACATAATTAGTTTACATAATTACATAGTCATTCTGTATTTTATAGTTTTTTTTTTTATGTTTTGTTTTTGTAGTGCAAGATTGTGTAATATGTCTTTTAACTACTTGACTACATGTATATTAGATTTTCTGTCTATGTTTTTTTACCGCCGTCTGGACTTCAGATTCGACATTCCGAAACGGTAGCTACTTCTTGTAAGTTTCAATCACTGCAAGTGATATTTTGACTTTGAATATGTAATGTAGTGTTGTAAAAACGTACATTAATAAATTTTTTTATTA
The DNA here is from genome assembly GCF_905220565.1 of Melitaea cinxia. NCBI lineage: Eukaryota > Metazoa > Arthropoda > Insecta > Lepidoptera > Nymphalidae > Melitaea > Melitaea cinxia. The sequence goes on along the minus strand of NC_059397.1, from coordinate 877,581 downwards.
GATTTCAATATTTGCCAAATTATTCCTACACTTATTGATAATTATGTCATATATAAGGTCATCGTTACGAGTGACAATATCCATTTAAAGTGTTATGGTTCAAACATACGCTACAATTATATGAAATCTTTCAGGACGGATCCTACTATCGGTGTTGCTGTAGGTATCACATCAATAAAATAAAGTATTATTAGAGAATATATCCTTTTATACGGTTTCCATTTTCTAGTCGTTATCTGAACAATCTCTCTTCATCACTTCAGTCTATCGCAGTCCACTGCTGGACATAGGCCTCCACACATTCGCGCCAAAATGGCGTAAACTCATGTGTGTTGCCTATAGTCACCACGCTGGACAGGCGGGTTGGTGACCGCAGGGCTGACTTTGTCGCACCGAAGACGCTGCTAGTCGCTTCTTACGACACCCACGCCAAGAGAAGGGGTGGCTATATTCTTTACTGCCGTAACCACACGATTTCTCTTACTGATTCCTATTTATACTTCGCTTAGTAATCCTTGAAAAAAATGTGTAAAAAAAAAATAATAAACCACGAAAAGAGCTTAAGATCATTACCTATTGAGGCAAAGGTCGCTGGTTTTATTCCAGCTGATAAGGGATAAGTAGGTCATAGAAATGCTATCTTCAGCGTCTGCCACACTGTGAGGTAGCAAGTGTACGATAATAATTTAACTTGATTTGAGAAGTGTGTTCTGAAAAATAATCAATAATTAAATTTTAATTTAACGGTATTAGCCTATATAGAAATATGAGAGCATTAACAGCGTCGTCTGATGGTTCAGGTGTGTTCTTATTTTACCGAAAATGTTTCCCAATAATGAGGATCAACACATTCTCTGTTGATGTTGGCTTAATAGCTTTATACATTTTTTCAAGATTAGACTTTTCTTTCTCAATATACCCAAATAACTTAAATTCTTTTTTATCCAATTTGTAGTTATTTAAGTGTGACTGATTTTGTCTGCTGAAGTTTCAGCTATCTGAGTGGCCTTTTTCGGCTTTTTGTTCGACTAATTTGTTTTTATTCGAATATTTTTTTATCGAGACGTAGAAAGACAAATTTCTCGAAAATTTTCAAACAGAAACTCTAGTATATTCCCAATCGGCGGTAGCTTCTTTTCTAATGCTATTTAAAATTACAATTTGTAAAATGACGATTCGAAGGTGCTTTTAATAAATATTAAGTTAACTAAAAGTAAGTTATTTTATTTATATATTTATTCTTAATGTATACCGAAATACAGACACATATAAAGAAAGATACGATACAAGATGTACGAAGGCGATCTATCGCTAAATAGCGATTTCTTCCAGATAATCTTTGGGTACTAGCGGTTAAAAGCGTGCACAAATTAAGGAAGAAAAATCAATAATAAATAGATAAAAACTACGATATGATAGACTTACATAATTATTTTAAAAAAAGTAGTTAATTGGAGCAGCGTGGTGAAGGAAGTGAACTACACCGTAAACTTTTATCATTTAGATACAGTGAATAAGACTATAGGTCAGATAACTTTATCAGAAACTAATGACAGAGATCCCAGATCCACAGAAGATTATTTTTAATAATAGTCAAGATTAGATACTAATAAAGTACAAAGTCTGATTGCACATTTCTTACAAAATTATACGTATTGTTAGTTTTACTTTCATTCATCATCATCATCATTCCAGCCTATTTCAGTCCACTGCTGGACATAGGCCTCCACAAGTTTGCGCCAAAAATGCGTGAGCTCATGTGTTTTGCCCATAGTCACCACGCTGAGCAGGCGGGTCGGTGACCGCAGGGCTGGCTTTGTCGCACCGAAGACGCTGCTGCCCGTCTTCGGCCTATGTGTTTCAAAGCCAGCAATTGGATGGTTATTACGCCATCGGTCGGCTTCTTAAGTTCCAAGGTGGTAGTGGAACCTTGTTATCTCTTGTCGCCTCTTACGACACCCACGGGAAGAGAGAGAGTGGCTATATTCATTGTTGCCGTAGCCACACAGCACACTTACTTTACTTACTTTCATTAACAATCGATTTAATGTGAATATTGTGTTTTTTTTTTTTATATCACTAGGTCGACAAACAAGCGTACGGCTCATCTGACGGTAAGCGATTACCGTAGCTTATAGACGCCTGCAACACCAGAAGCATCGCAAGCGCGTTGCCGACCAAATCCCCAATCCCCCCAGGAATGTGTAATGCTAATTTTAGATATGTGCGATGATATAATTGTATTCTGTGCATCCATGTGCATCCATTAAATATAGGTACTGTCACAATTAAAAACCGATGTATGAAGTCGATAAAAATATCGATTTCAATGAAACATTACTTTACTATAACCGTACGCCTCGACCTCATTTGCACTTTATGAATGAACTACAACTGTTATCCTTAATCAACTTTAAAAGAACGTAAGCGACAGTATCGTTTAAATAAAAACCGACTTTATATAACTGCGGAGAATGGTCTAAAATATTCGGAAGGTTGTTTTGGAACTGTGTTGATGGAAATGTAAGCTTTATTGTAAAATGACAAGGTGTATTTTTGGATGGTTGTAATGTTTGTCTGTATACGGCTGCGTATGACCGTGGAGCACGTGCTTGAAACGTGCCAATGTCGTCGAACGACTGCCGCTAGTGATAACATGTTATATGTGAGAGATAGCGGACCTTTTATGAGTATCAATTACTAACTTACAAGAATTAATTATTTATTTTAACATTAATTTAAAAATAAAGCTTGGTTCATGCAAAATAATGTCGTCGAGTTAAATATTATACAGTTACCATTTAAAAAAAATGCCACGGTAAGAGCGGTACAAATAAATTTTAAAAATTATTAAAAATCACAAAATAAATGTACCTTCTACCTTATACGTAATAGATATTTATACGCGAACTTTAATGTTATTTTATCCTCTTATTAATTACTACTTCGTGTTGACTTCATAGGGTGTTTGGATAGCGTTAGTCTAGGCAATAATATACCACTGCAGGACAAAAGCTCCTAAGTAGGGGCATTTAATCCTCACTAGAGGCATTTACTCCGAAGTAGAGGCATTTACTCCTAAGTAGAGGCATTTACTCCTAAATAGATTTGTCAACATAAAAAACTTAAAAAAAATATTCTCAGTGTTTAACATAGAATAATAATATAATTAAAAAAAATACTTTTATTAAAATCTTTGGCATCAAAATAATAAAAAAAAATTACAACATAATCATATCAAAATATACATACGTTTTGGATATTAGCTCCTCGTCTATTGCAAATGAGACACGGATGATAGAGCGTTTGTAAAACTTGCATCAGATTTGTGAAAGTACTTGCAAGACGAGCACCACATTCCGACACGTTGATAAAAGTGTATTATGTTGGTGACATATATATGTTAGCTGTGCAAGTATGTCATATTCAACAAATGTCAGAATGTCAACATCAATAAAATATTAAAAATAATATAAGTAAATAGGAATATTTTTTGAAACGATTTCAATTTACTTTTAACCGATTTCCAAAAAAAGAAGGAAGATCTCAATTCACTTGTATTTTACGTATCTTGCCTCAGAACTTTTGACGGACCTATTTTGATATGTTTTTTAATCGAAAGGTTGTGCGTGTAATATGGTTAAATTAAATTGAGATCTAACAAGTAATTTTCGAGTTATATCTAATATTGCGTGTATAGGTACTTGATTATTTTTTCATCAACCTACGTTTGTACACACGTTGTTTACAGCATAACTTTTATTTGGGTATTTCGATTTTGATAATTCCTATTTTATTCGAAAATTGATACGTGTCTTGTAGTCCCGTTAAAATGTTGTCGAGAGTTAATGATTACTTTTTGAGTAGTCTTTGATAATGTGCATTTACTTGACTATTTTTTTCGTGTTGTATTACTTTTCGATGTAGCTGATGTCGGTTTCTTTTTTTTCGTTTGCGAGAAAACACAATTATATTATTAATCTTGAGGATTCTATCGATATTTAATTACCAGGACCTGTTGAATCTGCTTTATTTCAAGATCTCAAAGCCTACCGGATCTTGTTGCAGGTATTTACGGTCACTCGACCGCGACCAGCATCCGGATAAGACGTCAGTCACCTTTCTATTACCGGCGGGTAAAACCGTATTACAATTCGATTCGTCTTCGCCCTAATCTATCCTCAAATAATTCTTTACCTGCCATAAATACTTTTGACCACTAGATCTGTGAGAAATCCGGTGTTATTTCTGAGAACTGAGAACAAGAGGTGTCGGCTTTTAATCTTTTTCTCGGTCAATGTCGCTGTGATTCAATCGCTACTGAATTTTTAAATATATGCATGTTAATTACATAACTTCGTGGAATCTGATTCAGTCCCGAGCGTTAAATGCAATAGGGAAAATTCATAATTAACGCAATAGTTATGTTATCAGTGAGAAATCCTTTATCACTAAAATGTACATTCCTTAATCCCTAATCTATAAAAATAAATAAAATTGGAGTGCCTGTTTGTAACATTCAAATAACCGCTTTTCAATAAATATATATGGATTACATATGCCAAATATATAAAAAATGCCAATAATATGCCAAAATAATATTTTTTGCAATTTTTGTGTGTTTGTCTGTCAGTCTGTCTGTTCCGACTAATCTCTGTAACGGCTGTAACGGCATTTTGACGGGACTTTCATTGGCGGATAGCTGATGTAATAAGGAGTAACTTAGGCTTTTCTTATTTTAGATTTTTATTATTTTATAACTCTGTGAACTGACATATGAATTTAGTTAAAATCGGTTATTTTAATATTCATTCATCATCATTACAGCCTATACAGTCCACTGCTGGACATAGGCCTCCACAAGTTTACGCCAAAAATAACGTGAACTCATGTGTTTAATATTGCAAACAGATATTCCAATTTCATTTATTTTTATAGATATATTTGAGTTTATTCTTGTTTTATATAACCTCGACCTTACAGAAGATCACGGCTTAAAGATAAGCTGCTTTCTCGCAGTGTTGTGTTCCTGTAATGAGTAAGGTGAACAGAGCTCCTGAGGGGAATGGAAGTAGGATTGGCAACGCGCTTGCGATGCATCTGGTGTTGTAGGCATCTATAGGGTAGACTGGGTACGGTTGTGCCAGGGTACGGTAGTGATCGAGGGGGACCCCGTCCAGGTACGCGGGTGACTGTGGATGGGGTTTCGGTCCGGGTGGGGACCCAGATGAGGTACCTGGGTCTCACCCTGGACGGGAGGTGGGCTTTTGGGGCTCATTTTGCAGAGCTAGCCCCAAGAGTCGTGAAAGCCGCTGCCTCACTGGGAAGGCTGCTGCCGAACGTGGGTGGTCTGAGTGCCCATTGCCGTCGGCTGTACTCCGGGGTCATCCGGAGTATGGCTATGTACGGGGCACCCATCTGGGCGGACGCCCTCGGTCGCGCCAACAAAATCCAGCTGCGACGGCCGCAGCGGGTCATCGCGACGAGGGCGATACGCGGTTACCGGACGGTGTCCTGGACGGCGGCGTGCGTGCTGGCCGGCGATCCCCCCTGGGAACTGCAGGCGGAGATCCTCGCCGAAACATATCATTTTGTGGCGGCGAGGAGATCCCGGGGGGAGTCTCCTACGTGGGAGGAGCTCGCACGCATGCAGAGGCTGGCGCAGGACACCCTATTGCGGCGGTGGACGGAGGACTTGGCTTCGCCAGTCCCCGGGCAGTGGACGGTGGACGCAGTGAAGCCGGTCCTCCGGAAGTGGGTGAGGCGGCGGTTCGGGCCGCTGACCTTTCGTCTGGTGCAGGTGCTTTCCGGACATGGGTGCTTCGGTAAGTACCTGCACCAAATCGCGAGACGGGAGGCGACTCCAGCCTGCCACGAGTGTGGAGCGCCAGAAGATACGGCGCTCCACACGCTGGAGGCGTGCGCCACTTGGGAACCGCAGCGGCGCACGCTTTCAGCGGTTATCGGACGGGATCTCTCGCTGCCGAGTGTCGTAAAGGCCATGCTTGATAGTGAGAGATCGTGGCAGGCGGTGGTCTCCTTCTGCGAAGAGGTAATGACGCGTAAGGAGACCGCGGAGTGGGCCAGAGAGGAAGACGCCTCTGCTGGCCCACTCCGGCGCAGACGTACGGGGGCAAGGAGAAGGCGGTTTGCCCACCTCCTCCCCCCCTCGTAATAGTGGGGTCGGCGGCCGATAGTCGGGGGACTTCGGCCGGCCGGACGACACGACCCCATACGTCTGGGGGTGGCCTTGTTGTGAGCGAGGCCACCCCACCATCATGCCGGGGCCCGGAAGCTTTGTCCGGGCCTACCGCTGAGGCGAGGTGGCGAATGCTAGCGCGACCCCTCTCGCCCCACCCAGGCGGATGACTGCTAACACGTGGTGGTTTTTAGTCAGTAGGAGTCTGACATAACCCTCTGGCGCCCCCGCGCTGGAGGGTATCCATGATGGATTTTCCCCACGTAAAAAAAAAAAAAAAAAAAAAAAAAGGGGTACGGTAGTGACAGTCGTTATAACCGCGAAACTATACGGAATACGGGGAAGAGTGTAAGACAAAAAAGAAGCGCGATGCATGTCTACACATGTTGCCCAGTATTGCGTTAGCTAGTGCCCAACGTAAAAAAAAGCAGGAGGCCACATTGCTTTTCAGCAGCCAAAAGTAAGTTTTTTTGTTCAGATTCTTTTATTATTTACTTTTATTGGTATACATATATACTATATAGTGTTGCCCAAATGCAAGAACAAGACGAGACTTAGCCAGTCTTGGTCTTGGTCTTGCGCCAATACACCTGGTCTTGGTCTTGGTCTTGGTCTTGCGCTCCCAGTCTTGGTCTTGGTCTTGGTCTTGCAGCAAGAGTCTTGCAAGTCTTGCAATTACCTATTAGTCTATTATAATAATAAGCCCTTTTTTCAATCTGAACTTCAATGTATATCATATATGTTTTCTTGTTTTTTATAAAATGTCCCGAAGTTCAGTTTGCCTCTTGGCATAGGCCTCCTCTAACACTTTCCACTGATACCTGTCCCGTGCTACCCTTCTCCAGTGATGTCCTGCCGTGAGTTTTAGGTCGTCTTCCCATCTTGTCTGTTGGCGTCCTCTACTTCTTTTGCCATCTCTAGGATACCAATCTGTGACTATTTTACACCATTTCTCTTGTGTGTCTCGTATCATGTAACCTGTCCATCTCCATTTTTGTTGGTCTATTCTGGTTAATATATCGATAACTTTGGTTTTGTCTCTTATTTCACTACATCTTATTCTGTCCTGTGTCTTTATTCCTAACAAGCTTCTTTCCATGGCTCTTTGGCAGCGTTCTAGTTTTTCCCTGTGGTGTTTAGTCAATGCCCATGTTTCACATCCGTATGTAATGACTGGAATTATGCATGTGTTGAAGACTTTCCTTTTTATTTGGATACTTAACTCCTTGGATTTCATAACTTCTTTGAAGGACCAGTATTTTTTCCATCCGTTTCCTATTCTTCTTTCAATTTCTTTGGTAGTTTGGTTTTTGTGAGATATGATTTGTCCTAAGTAGATGTAGTCAGTCACATATTCGAGGGGTTGGTTGTCAACTTTAATTGTTACTGGTTTGAAGTTTGTGAGCAGTTTTGTTTTGTCCTTGTTCATGTATAGGCCTACTTTCTTACTTTCTTTGTTGAGAGTTTCTATCATTTTGCTTAGATGCATCGGGTTTTCTTCAAATAAGACTATATCGTCTGCGAATCTTAGGTGGCTTAGTTTTTCGCCTAATATGTTGAGGCCGAATTCTTTCCAATCTAATCTGCGAAAGATACTTTCTAAAACAGCCGAGAATAATTTTGGTGAAAGAGGGTCTCCCTGTCTTACTCCCCTCTCAATTTTGAATTTTTTACCCAAGGTTTCCAGTTGGATTCTTGCTTCTCCATTCAAATAGATGTTCTTTATGATATTGATATAGTTCGATGGTATCCCCTGCTGTTCTAAGCTGTTCCATATGGCCATGTGGTCTATGCTGTCGAAAGCTTTAGAATAATCGATGAATGCTATATAGAGGTTTTTGTTATACTCGTTGTATTTTTCCACTATTTGTTTAGTTGTATGTATATGGTCTAGAGTTGAGTATTTTTTTCTGAACCCAGCTTGCTCCCGTGGTTGATTTTCATCTAATTTTACACTTATTCGATCCAGAACAACCTTAGAAAATATTTTGTATATATTTGATATCAAGCTTATAGGTCTGTAGATCCCTATATCCTCCTTTTGTCCTTTTTTGAATAATAGAATGATGTTTGCTGTTTTCCATTCTTTCGGGATTTGACCAGTTGTTAGTATGTCGTTGAATATTGAAGTGAGTATTGGTAGTAGTTCATCAAGCGTGCCTTTTAGGATTTCGTTCGTCACTTTGTCTAGTCCTGGGGCTTTTTCCATTTTCTGGCTGTATATAGCTTTTTCGATTTCTCCAGGAAGTATGTCTATTACTCTATTAGTCTATTACTATTTATTAAAGTTTACTTTAAATCTTAGAAAAACGTATTAGAATTGGAACATTGTGAGCTTAAATTAACATAGCCATAGTAAAGATCAAGCAGATTAATAAATAACTGAAGATTTGATAAGAAATTCGAAAAATCAACTGACCTATATGTCGTTTTCCATAGAAGTAACTGTTTCTTAATAAACATTTATGATTTACAAGCTTACACAATTTACATTATTTAAGACGATAATTCATCATCATCATCTTCCTGCCCTTATCCCACTTATGTAGGGTCGGCACAACATGTTTTCCATGTTGTAATGTGATTTGGCTTGTATATTTTACGACCGGCCGCCTGCCTGACATCAACCCTCCTTGGGAGATTTAAGGTAAGAAGAAGGATAGGTGAGAAGGATTTATGTGAGAGAAGGATCTGGGGTTACGGATACCAGTGCCACGGATCACGGGGAGGGGTGTGTGACACTAGCAGCTAGAGTAGTCCGGGGTCGCGTACCCGTAGCGGTTCCAACTAGTTATCGGATAGATATCTAGTGGCCCCACCCTCTGGACTGTGTAACGATAATTACATACTTAATATGTCGCACCCCTAGATGAAAACACCACTAACTCAAAAATACTTACGTAAGTTAATGGCGTTTTTGAAAGTATCGCATGAATAGCTACGCAGAGTTAAAATTCTTTTAACTGTTAAAAAAATATTCTTACCTGTCCACTTCTTCCAGCGGTTACTAAAAAGCTTGTGATATCTCCACTTAATTTTGGTTTAACAGGAAGAAATATTTCTGATTCCTTTTTGTGGAAAGATATTAGATGTTTCCTTAAGCCTGAAGTGTTTCTGTTTTTCATTTTTATTTCAATCTTTTTATGTTGGCACAATTTACAGAAGGCAGTTTGGGATGCATGAATTATTTCGAAAAACTCCTCAAATTTGCTTTTGGGTCTTTTAGATCTGTGACTCAAACTCTCGTTACTCGGACTAGAATAATTTGAATCTTCGTCACTCATATTAAATTGTACACGTGATACGTTTTTAGAAAACAACGAGAATTAGTAAAAACAATTATTAAGTTAGACTCGAAGCACAGCTCAATTGGAAATGACTGGAATTAAAATAATTCCTTTATTTATGCATGCACTCAGTTTGATTTTAATAGATATTTTTTTATTCGGTATGTTTATGGTATTAGTCGTAATGCGCATAGGTCCAGTTTTTCATATTCTTTGATACAGTTTTTTGCGTCTCATAAAATTCCTAAGCGTACCTACCTATACACCGAACTGTTACACCTAACTACTCAGTGAAATAGCGCTAAGTCCTAGCTGCAAGACGCAAGAGTCTTGCAGGCTATGTCTTGTTCTTGCTCAAGTCTTGCACGGTCAGTCTTGGTCTTGGTCTTGCTAAAAATACGCGGTCTTGTTCTTGGTCTTGGTCTTGCAAAAACGCAAGAACAAGACCAAGACTGCAAGACCAAGACTGAATTTGGGCAACACTAATACTATAGCAAATATTTTTTTGTTATCAATTGAATATTAGTAGTTAATTACAAATGATTACTTTTTACGTAGATAATTTAGGTTACTCATGGTGTTTTATTGTTTTCAGAAGTATGCGTTGGGTACGGTTGTGACAAATGTAGTGGGTACGGTTGTGACATATATTTTTTTATGTTTTTGCTTTTAGATGCCCAGAAAACGCTTGCTAAAGACCAAAAGAGCACGGTTTGATATTTTTAGGATGCTTATGATGAAGTAAAACGTGGGACTTCTATACGGAGAGCTGCAGAAATGCATAATATTAATCGCATGTCGTTGTTTCGATACATTCGTTAACGTGATGAAGTCGGTGCGAATCACGATGTAAACAGCATCAGCATGAGATATGCAGCTCATAATAAAGTATTTTCTAAGGAGTAAGAAGAGCTATTATCAATATATATCACACGTTGCGCATAAATAAATATTATTTGGCCTTATTAAAAAAGAGGTACGAAAACCGGCCTTTGAACTGACAAATAAATACAACATAAACCGACCTTCTACTTGGGATGAGAATGAGATGGCTGTTATTATAATACCGTTAAATAGTTAAATAGTTTTATAGTTACCGGTAATTTAAATTTAGTTAACATTTTGACTGATTTTATGATTTTAAAGAAGATGGTGATAATAACATCAGATGTTGCAGTGCCTTATTAATTATAAGAGTAGACTTAATTTAATTTGATTTATAACTGTAAAACTTTATATAGAAGAAAAGTATTTTGTGTTATGTTAAACATTTCTAAGAATAAAAGCCATTATAAACCAATTCTGTGACTATTTATGTCTGTCACTACTGACCCCAACCACTGTCACAACCGTCCTTGGGGTGTGGTCGGTTGTGACACTTTTCTTTTTTTTTTCAAATTTGATGCTATAACTAATACAACGTACTTTGAGACAAAATGTCAGTATTTTTATGTGGACATATATACAAGCTACAATTTAAGTAATTTTTGTCTCAACTAACTAGTAAATTAACAAAATTATTGGCGGTCAAACCTCAATTGTCACAACCGTACCCAGTCTCCCCTACGTTACGGTAATCGCTTTTTAGGTGATCAATTGTTTGCCGAGCCAGTTGTATAAAAAAATTGACTAGAGAAACTCAACAGCTACTCTTAAGCAAAATCGTTAATATAATAACAAATTCAGTCATAATAGTAAAATATATTTTCACGTCTAAATAATTTATTTCATGATTGTTAAATGCTTAGTATTTATCAAACTTGGCGGCCAATGTACCAATCAAATTGCCGAATGAAACTATATCGGAAGTTTTATTATAGTTTTAAGATGCCTAGTGTCGGCAGCGGCGCCGGGCCGGCTGCTGATTAAAACGTGGAGTACCTATATTTAGAACAAGAATATCGTGAAGCGTTTTATTGTTACAGAAATTTTCCTAAGCTTACATCATTTTATTTTGAAAACTTTATTTTTTATTACCAATATTTTGTTTATTAGACAAGTCAAAACAAGTGCAAAGTATGAAACGATAAAGTAAACAATATATATCTTTTTTAAACAAATTTCATGTTTTTGTTTTATTATTTTACCGTATTATTGTTAGCTTTGATGTTTAATTTTTTAATTTATTGCGATCTGTCAAATTTGTTATGATTAAGAGAAGTTATATCTGTCATATTAAGTTATTTTTATCTAGCGACTCTAAAACAGTCTACCAGTTAGTAAAATTATTCAATGATTTTTTTTAAACACTAGCTGTGCCCGCGACTTCATCCCCGTGGAATTTGACAAAAAAGTTATTGTTCAGTTCGCAGAGTTATAAAATAAATAAAATTTTAAAATAAAAGTAGGCTAAATTACTCCGTATTACATCAGCTATCTGCCTTCAAAATCGGGCCAGCCGTTTCAGAGCCGCCGGAACAAACAGACAGAAAGACAGACAAAAATTGTAAAAAATGTTATTTTGGCTTAAGTACCGTGTATGCATCCATATGCATTTAGTAAAAAGCGGTTATTTTAATATTACAAACAGACACTCCAATTTTATTTATTTGTATAGATTTATAAATTACAAGTAAGTTCATTTATGGACGGGTAGGCGAAAATGTGATATCTCAGCTTTGGCTTTGGCCTTACCAATAATGGAATCAGAAGAAAATTTAAGTTGCTTACTGACTTGACTCCAGCCTTTTGTTATACCGGAATGAAACTAACACATTCAGACTATGCTGTATGGATTATATTCCTTTGCCTTTCGCTATTGGGGAAAGTTGCACCTACGTTGTATTACTTGTCGACGTGTTTGAAGTTTGTTATTTTTTCGTTTGCGAACGAACATAATTTTTACGTAATAAAGTTACACTTTTTGGAATATCTTGTTGTACAATTTATATTTATATTAGTCATAGAGTGAAAATTTACTCGTTTTATTCGTAAACACATTAAAATTATAGCGAATTACGTCATTTTAACTTATAAGCCTTTGTACATAATTTCATAGGAATCGCATGTATTTAGGGCAATCAAATAACTATAATTATATAATTTTAATTTGAGACTAAAGCTACGTCAACGTGAAACAATGTTACGAGAATTTAACTTAATTTTTGATAGCGTTAATTTAACGAACAAAACCTTTAGTCATTCTAGTTAAACCTAAATATAAGTTCGATGAATTTATATTACAGTTAGACATTAAAATCCCTCTTTAAATTTAGTAGAAATCAATTCGTAAGGTGTACATCATTCTAATAATTTAGTGTCATACCAATCTGCCCACCTAATTTCGTGTCGTCTGAAAATGTGAGATCATACTATAATTTTTATTGCTCTTCATAATTTTTAAATATAAATACGCTATTAATAAAACTATAATTGAATTTCCGCGTGTTTACGTTTTAAAATAAGATCGAAATAGAAATGTAAACAATATAATTAAACTAGTTGAAGCAGCAGATGTTGTCTAATGTCTTATCTTGCATACTTACTGTTACCACTTTTTTGGCTCAAAGTGGGACGTCCTTTTTGAAGCGAAACCTCTTTAGGCGCATGAGGGTAAAATTTTTACGGATAAAACGGCAACTTTTTGACGAAACGGCAACGTTTTTGTCGATGGCGCTGGAATGGAAATCTAAAACTTTAGATTTGCATAAATATAAACGAGACTTAAAAATTAGTTTGCCAAGGAAGTTTCACTTCTGACATGTGTACTTGGTACGCACGCACTTTATATAGATATATATATATATTTATTTATTTATTTATTTATTAACGGACTTCCAAACAATAAAAATAGGAGAAGGTTCTCAATGGGACTATTTTTTTCTCAGAACTCCTTACTGGGTGGAAAGACTTGGATGATTTTATTTTTAATCGAAGGGTGGTTCGTATTATGTGTTCCCATTTAAATTTAATTGAGATCTGACAAGTGCTTTTCAAGTCATATCTAATAAATATTTACTTGACTATTTTTTCGTGGACCTATGTTGTATTATACCGCATAACTTTTCACTGGGTATATCGATTTTGATGATTCTTATTTCATTTGTAAACTGATACTTGTCTAATAGTCCTATTAATCGAGATCTGATTACTACTTTTGCATTAATCTTTGACAACGAGTATTTACGTTTTTCGTCTACTTACGTTGTATTACTTGTCGATGTAATTACTACTATACACTATACGGTATAACTTTTCCCTGAGTATATTGATAATTCTCATTTTAATCGAAAGCTGCTGCTTGTCACGTAGTCCCATTTAAATTTGATCGACATCTGATAACTACTTTTTGAATAATCTTTATATATATGTTATCATCAGGTGTGTGGAATGAATGTTTGTATGGATGTTTGTTACTCTTTCACGTATAAACCACTGGACCGATTTTAATGAAGCTTGGTACGTAGATAGCTAGAGATCTAAAATGACAAAGACTACTTTTTAACCGACTTCCAAAAAAGGAGGAGGTTTTCAATTCTACTGTATTTTTTTTTTTTTTTTTTTTTTATTTAATTTACATCAGAACTTTCGACTGGGTGGAGCGATTTCGACAAATTTTCTTTTAATCGGAAGGTGGTGTGTGCCAATTGGTCCCATTTAAATTTATTTGAGATCTAACAACTACTTTTCGAGCTATATCTAATAATGCGTTTTTACTTGACGCTTTTTTCGTCGACCTACGTTGTATTATACCGCATAACTTTCTACTGGATGTACCGATTTTGATAATTCTTTTTTGTTGGAAAGGAGATATCCCAAGTTTAGTACCATGATAAGGAAACCAGGATCTGATGATGGGATCCTAGAGAAATCGAGGGAAACTCTTGAAAATCCGCAATAACTTTTTACTAGGTGTACCTATTTTGATAATTCTTTTTTTGTTGGAAAGAAGATATCCCTAGTTTAGTACCATGATAAGGAAACCAGGATCTGATGATGGAATCCCAGAGAAATCGAGGGAACTTCTTAAAAATCCGCAATAACTTTGTATTAGGTGTACTAATTTTAATTATTTTTAATTTAATCGAAAGCCGATGTTTATCATGTGGTCACATTTAAATTCCATCGAGATCTGATAACTACTTTTTGAGTAATCTTTGATAATGCGTTGTTACTTGACTATTTTTTCGTCGATCTACGTTGTATTACTCGTCGATGTAATTGAAGTCGGTTTTTTTTTCGTTTGCATGCAAACACAATTATTACCCTAACATTCTCACGGGTTCGGAAATTATGGGTGAAACCACGTGGCGCAGCCAGTAGCTTATATAACTATATGAATCAACGATTCAACCAGTATACGTAATAAAGGTGTACGACCTTTGCGAGTCATTTATCAGACGTTCGAGAAATCTTAATACGAATAAGATAACAGCTACGTGCCGCCTGTCACAGCCATACTGCGACATGTTTTAACAAGTTCGCATTGGTTTCTTCTTGTAGCTAACTTAGGTAAGTAGGTACCTACCTACTTAAGAAATTTTTAACCGACTTCAAATAGAGATTCTCAATTGAACGTTTTTTTATTTGTGTTTGTTACCTTATCACTTTCTACTAAGTATACCGATTTTGGTGATTTTTTTTTTAATAAAAAGGAGTAGTTTTTAAAATCATGTGTTCAATTAGTTTACGTTTTCCTCAAATTCGAATTTACATACTAAAATAGTTTTACTAACAAATCATCATCATTCAAAAATCAATTTCACAATTAATAAAATCTTTATCACAATTTTTAAATTATACTCAACTGACCTGCGAACAGTAATCGAATCAAATGTTTTGAATACATAATGTAGGTACAATGTTCCACTTAGTAACAGATTGCTAGTCCACGGTTAATGTTTAAGGAAATCACAAGCTCTCCACACAATATCAAACTAAAATGACTACTGTATACAATCATAATAGATAAAAAACACCAGACGAGAGAGATAAGATAAAATTTTTGAATGTAAGATATATTTTATAACAAATGATAATTGTACGGAAGGAGACAAATGTGAATTCAATGATCACAGGTGTTTGATCTGATTCCTACCGTGTTAATTTTGATTCAAGGAAAATTATTGCACTATTGCACTAAACCAGGGTTGGTGACCGCAGAGCTTTGTCGCACCGAGACGCTGAATGTTTATCCCGCCATCTATCGGCTTCCACAATTTCAAGTTGGCAGCGGAACGCCTCCAGTCCGCCTTTACAACATTCACGAGAAGAATAAAAGGGATAACTATATTCTATTCTTCCGTAGCCACACGGAAAAATATGTAAAGCAAATAATGGACCAAAATACATAATAATTTTAATATAATAGTTAATCATTATTTACTCAAGAACAATAGGTGTAGATGTTTAAAATTCGATAAACAAATCGAAGGTTGTTAAAAACGGTAGCACGGAGTTACCCAATATGTTATTATATTTTGAAATTATATTTGTACCTAAATGAAAATACCCACAACAGATACGATCTAGAATAAGCTTGATAAAATTTTCTAGATATTAAAAATAGAGGCAATCATGGAAGGACAATAAAACAAAACAGCACCTATACACAAGGATCGATAATTTTAGAAACCAAAAAACTATGATGCTTTTTTCATACCTTTTTTTAACTTTTAACATTTTTAAAGGCTTGAGCAGTGGTCTACTAACTTCATCACCATATTTTAGTTGTCTTTTAAAACCGAAACTTAGTGAAGCATTATATTCTGTTTTTTTTTTTTTTTTTTTATTTCATTAATATTTTTTAACTACGTTCACCTTTCTGTTTTATTATTGTAATGAAATTAAAATATGCTATTTCGTTATAAATAATAATTAATTTTGTAAATGAATGTATTTCTTGTAAATTAAAGACCTCTAACCAGACATAATTGCATTTATTTTAGACCTCATAAAGTTATAACTTAAAATATAAGTATATTTATTTTTTAACGCAAAAATTTGCATCGTGAACGTTAGTGTTTGTAACACGTGTAATTTGGATGAGGAATGACACTCAGGTTTTTCCGATTACAATAGCATTTTTAATAAAAACAGATGTTTACATCGCGGCCAAATATTCTAATCTTTTTCTTAATAATCAAATAACATAATTAAATTTCTGGCAGTTCACATTGTTTAAGGATCCAGTTTTAAAGATTTTTGAAGTAAAACTTCTTTGGGGAGTAAGCTGGTGAATGCGTGACGAGAGCGTTACGAAAAGTGTGATCAGGTGAGGCGAATGGAAGTTGAGAGGGAGAAATAAGTTAGTGAAGAAGAAGAAGAGATAGAAAGGGAGAGAGAGTTACGTTTCGTATATTAATATAGGGACATCTAAAGAAGTTTTACTTCAGCCGTATGTTCTAGGGCACATTCGTTTTTTTTTTTTTTTTTTGTAGAACTAATAATAGTCGAACACACCTGATGGTAAGGGTCTGCCGTAGCTTAAAGACGCCTGCAGCACTACAAGTATCGCTAACTTGTAGCCGACCTTACATCTGACCTTCCCCAGATAGTCTGGCTTCTTTACTAACTACAGAGACACATACAATTTAAAAGCAGTTTTATATTGAGCAGGCTATATGTGCCCTTTTTTGGTATCGCAGGGAAACTCATTTACGGGTGACATCTTGGATGCCCGGGTAGGCATTCCTAGACCGTATGTCGGCTTCAGCACTTGGGGGTGCAATACCGACCAAAACCCCTGCGGAAGCCTTCAGCCGCTTTAATTGGAGGGTCCCGGATCTGCAGACAACAGGATCCCTCCAGCGACAGGCTGGTCTCGGTGAAAAGGCCAGACTTCTCCTCTATGGGGACTGTCCGGCTCACCTCTGAACAATCCCGACGACGCCGAGGCTATATGTGCCTACAGTATAGTACCCTGCTGTCCCCTATAGTACATGCATATATACTTAGTAACCAATTAATCATTCATTGACACGTAGTCTAATTTATAAAAGAAAATAAAGACATTGTCATGTCAATATAAGAATTTGCAATACTTATGTGCTCGTATTTACTTCGTTTGAAAGTTTTAAAAATTTAAATATAATTTTTAATTTAGTTGTTTACCTATAGATAAATTTTGCGTCAAGCTTATACCTATATCATATAGTATAGTAAGAGTTTTAATGGAGTTTTTTTTTTGCGCATTTAATAATAATAATAATAATCTTTATTTCGGGACTAGCCCATATAGTGTTAGTAACAATGGTGCTTATAATCTAATGTTAGTACAATTACATTTAAATAATTAAATATTTACATTTTAATAAATTTTGAATTAACAATAACTATAATAATATTTTTAATAGTAATAATAATTTTAAAACAACTTAAATGTGCATTCCTTTTTTTAAAATATTATATTAATGTGAATTATAATTTAATTATTAATGTATTTACCATTTCATTATCATTATTAACAATTTGTAATTAAGGAGTTAAATACAATGAATTAAAACACAAAACACAAAATAGACATGAAAAAACATATATATCAAGTTAATCAGTATCATTCAATCCTCCTTTCACTCTTCGTGGCTTTCATCCATATCGTATGTACCTATCATGCTAATGCTATTAATTTATTTAGCGGCTCGGTCCGACGGCATAAGATGCATAGTGATCCAATGCTTTATTATGGATCCGTCAAACCGGTCCGCAACTGTACGCAGGATGCTGTTTGTGCTCGCGCGTATCCGCCTCCACAGAGATGCCACACGCTAACGCATAATTGCCTGAAAGCCATCTGTATGCTCCTCTGCGAACATCCCCGAGGCACTGCAGTGTCGCGGGAGCCCCAACATTTAATTTTTTTTTTTTTATTTAAATAAAAGCCTATTATAATTTGTTGCTTTGCTTCACAATTGCTTCACAATTGAGTTGCAAGATTCCACCACAACAAACAATCAAATACATAGTTACATACATTGCAAGTTAAACAAAATCTTTTTGAAAGCTTTTAGAAAAGAGACAGCAATTGCTATAAAGGCGCGAATATAACAAAATAGAAAAAAAAAACATATTTATCGAGCTTTATGACGGAATTATTTAACAATAATTCAATAATGTAATATTATTAACGTCATATTTATAAAGAACTTTAACCTTAAAATCATTTATAAGAGATAAAAATATTAATTAAATAAAAAAAATGTTATCATCAATTAACGAAATGACACTAAAGTCGAAACTCGCGTTCACAGACGAAGGTTATTTTAAAACAATCCTGTTTTATAAATAGCAACGTCTGAACTTGTGATTCATCTACGAAATATCTTGTGCAATCACCATAGCGACAGATTTAGTACTGTTCTGGACGTAACGTTTCGTAATGGGTCAAGGACACGGCCTTAACGTTGTGATTCGTTTGACAGACCAAAAATATATTATTTAATTGAGTTATTTCGAGGCATCAGTTTTGTGTAATATTACATGAGTTGAGTAGATATTTTCACGAAACATAAAGTAGTTACGTGAACGACGTGACCGTTTCTAGTGATTTTAGTTGAATAATTTGTTTTTCCTCTTTTTATGTTTAATTTTAAATAGTTTACAAAGTATATGTACCACATTTATTGTTACTAGCGTAATGACGTAACATAAGATCAATGTTTTATGTAATATCAAGAACAATATATATCTCAGGAGTGATATATTACCACTTGTCCCTATAGATAAATATCACCCCCCTTTACTAGTGCAATTTGATTATTATAATAAGGAATCGAATATAGAAAAAAAAATAGATAATAAAATAACGGCAAATTGTAATGCGTGGAATTTTCATAGGGCCGACCTTAATAATCTGTACATGCATCTCGAATTATTAGATTGGAACGATGTATATAATAATCAGGATGTTAATAAGGCTGTTGACACATTCTATAAAATTTTGTATGACTGCTTTGATAGATGTGTTCCTAAAAAAAAAGTAACGCTAAATACATCACGTTATAATTATCCGACATGGTTCACACCTGAGATTATACGTACTATTAAAAACAAGTATGTTCATTTAAAGAAATATAAGCACAGCGGGCAGGAATTTAATAGAGAAATGTTTAAGTTTTATCGAACAATGACTAAAATTTTAATTAATAGTGCTTTTTCAAATTATGTACATACATTGGAAATTAACTTGAAAGATAATCCTTCTAAATTCTGGGACTTCGTTAAAAATCAGCGTGCATCTAATAATTTATGTGCAGACTATGAGATTAATGGCAATGTAGTTTCGGGATTAAACGCTGCTAATGCTTTCGCAACCTATTTTCGGTCGGTATTCCTACCCGCAAAACCTAGATTGGATATGAATGAAATTTGTTCAGTGCCTGGTATCCCATCTGCGTGTGTTTCTGTAAGTTACATATCTGAGGCTGACATCCGTACCGCAGTTAGGCGCCTTAAGCCCCGTTCGACAGCAGGTCCGGATGGTATTCCTTCATATCTTATAAAGGACTGTCTGTCTGTTTTTCAGGGCCCTCTTCACTTTATCTATAATCTGTCACTATCATCCGAAAAATATCCGACTGCTTGGAAATTATCTCGAGTAACACCAGTTCTTAAGAGTGGTAATAAATCTAGAATAGATAACTATAGACCTATAGCTATTTTATCAGGCTTTGCAAAAGTTTTGGAAACAATATTAAATTGTCATATCACTGCTCAAATCCAGTCCCGACTGTCAGACTCACAGCACGGTTTTCGCGCCCGCCGCTCAACTACCACGAACCTTATTAATTTTACCGACTACAGTGCAAGGGCTTTAGACAGAAGAAAACCAGTTGACGTTGCCTACTTTGACTTTCAAAAAGCGTTTGACCGCGTAAATATTGATATTCTTTTAAATAAGTTTTCAAAATTAGGTTTTACACCCACTTTATTAAAGTTCTTTGCAAATTATTTCACAAACCGCGTTCAATACGTCCAACTTGGGTTTTATCGGTCTGATCCGTACTTTGTACTTTCTGGTGTAAGCCAGGGTAGTACTTTAGGTCCTACCCAATTTCTCATCATGATTAACTTCCTTCCAGAAGTACTCAAAAGAACCCAATGTCTGATGTTCGCTGACGACCTAAAGTTGTTTATGACTATTGAAGACAATAATGATTGCGATGCGCTTCAAAATGACATACATAATGTTTGTGCCTGGAGCAGAGACAATCAATTAGCATTTAATACATCTAAATGTAAAATTGTAACGTATACTCGGTCCCATTCCCCGATCTCCTTCACGTACACCGTCGACGGCGAAGCTTTGTCTAGAGTAGATAGTATACGTGATCTAGGTATAATCTTTGATTCGGCGTTAACATTCAATCACCACATTAAATTTACGTGTCAAAAAGCGTACAAAGCACTTGGGTTTGTTATAAGACAATCAGCAAGATTCTCTAACAAAGAATCAATTTTAATATTATACGTTGCTTTTATTCGCAGTACATTGTAATACAATGCTTTAATCTGGAATCCACACGAAAAACTTTATAAAACCTTAGTTGAGCGAGTGCAAAAAAAGTTTGCCCGTTATTTGTTCTTTAAACTATATGGTTACTATCCTTATTTGTATCCCTCTCTTTATGTGAATGGTATGGTGGGCTTGGATACTCTTGAGCTAAGGCGAACGTGTGCCCTTATGCTCCACTACTACCATTTACTAAATAATAAAATTGCAAGCTGCTCGGAGCGCCCCAACGCAATCAGCCCTTCGCTTACTTAATAATATGTTGGCCTCCAATAGTAGTATTGATATATTCGCTATGAATTCGTCTGAATTTGTTAAATCTTGCTTTAAGTATTTAGAATTATGTTAATGTGTATACTCGTATTATAAGATAAATTGTTATTTCTTTAATGTATTTGTTTATTGTACGCCTTGGTTGTAAACTGTAAGTGCAATAAATGTAAACTGTAATAAATAAATAAATAAATAAATAAATAAATGCTGAAGAGGTTTTATATTTATAAAACAATATTTTAAAAAAAATTTAATAATTATTTTATATTATATTTTTATATATTTCAATCACAATACATTTATAAATAACTAGCTGTGCCCGCGGCTTCGCCCGCGTAGAAATCAGTGTATCTCAAAGTTTTCCCAGCAAACTTCCAGTGAAACTATTATCGAAATCGGCTTAGCCGTTCCGTAAACCTTTCTCTCCAAGCCCTCTCTCCATTGGTGAAATCGCATGAAAATCCGTTCAGTAGATTTTGAAGGAATCTTTCACATATACTTTTGGGGACTTTGTTTTATAATACACTAACTGTCGCCTGCAACTACGTCCGCGTGGTTATGAAGATATGCATTACTATTAAGATGTTTAACGCAAATTATTTTTTTATTTCAGTCACTTGAAATGCTTATCAAACTGAGTAACTTTTTAAAAGGCATAATTTAGTATAATTTAATAGTTATTTTTATAAAACCTCTCTATACACCACATTTTTTGTTTTATTTTCAGGCTATGTTTGTTTAATACAAACTAATAATCCCAACTAAACCCCCTTAGCGGTGGAATATCGTAAAATACGTTCTTAGCGGACGTCTGCTAACCTATCTCCCTGCCAAATTTTATTTTTGTCAAACCTGGATGGATTTTGAGTTCTCGTGATGAGTGAGTCAGTGACCTTTCTCTTTTATATATATAGATTACGATGCATTATTTGGACACCTTCTCGCTATCTATAGAGCATACATTTTAAATTTCAAATCTCTTACTTCAAAAACATAGGACTTTCATACAAACTTCCAACCCCCGTTTTACCCCCTTAGGGGTCGAGTTTCGTAAAATCCGTTCTTAGCGGATGTCTACGTCCTATGAGGAGCCTACCTGCCAAATTTCAAGTTTGTAGGTGTTATAGTTTCGGAGATTTCGTGATCAGTGACTCAACCTACCATCCCCCGTTTTAACCCCAAAAAGGGGTTGATTTCTAAAGATACATTATTTGGACACCTTCTCGCTATCTATAGAGCATTCATTTTAAATTTCAAATCTCTTACTTCAAAAACATAGGACTTTCATACAAACTTCCAACCCCCGTTTTACCCCCTTAGGGGTCGAGTTTCGTAAAATCCGTTCTTAGCGGATGTCTACGTCCTATGAGGAGCCTACCTGCCAAATTTCAAGTTTGTAGGTGTTATAGTTTCGGAGATTTCGTGATCAGTGACTCAACCTACCATCCCCCGTTTTAACCCCAAAAAGGGGTTGATTTCTAAAGATACATTATTTGGACGCCTTCTCATCATCTATAGAGCATACATTTTAAATTTCAAATCTCTTACTTCAAAAACATAGGACTTTCATACAAACTTCCAACCCCGTTTTACCCCCTTAGGGGTCGATTTTCGTAAAATCCGTTCTTAACGGATGTCTACGCTTTATAAAGAGCCTTTCTGCCAAATTTCAAGTTTGTAGGTGTTATAGTTTCGGAGATTTCGTGATCAGTGACTCAACCTACCATCCCCCGTTTTAACCCCAAAAAGGGGTTGTATTCTAAAGATACATTATTTGAACGCCTTTTCAACATCTATAGAGCATACATTTTAAATTTCAGGTCTCTTACTTCAAAAACATAGGACTTTCATACAAACTTCCAACCCCCGTTTTACCCCCTTAGGGGTCGATATTCGTAAAATTCGTTCTTAGCGGATGTTTACGTCCTATAAGGAGATTTCCTGCCAAATTTCAAGTTTGTAGGTGTTATAGTTTCGGAGATTTCGTGATCAGTGAGTCAACGTACCATCCCCCGTTTCAACCCCAAAAAGGGGTTGATTTCTAAAGATACATTATTTGGACACTTTCTCACCATCTATAGAGCATACGTTTTAAATTTCACGTCTCTTACTTCAAAAACATAGGACTTTCATACAAACTTCCAACCCACGTTTTACCCCCTTAGGGGTCGAGTTTCGTAAAATCCATTCTTAGCGGATGTCTACGTCCTATAAGAAGCCTACCTGCCAAATTTCAAGTTTATAGGTGTTATAGTTTCGGAGATTTCGTGATCAGTGAGTCAACCTACCATCCCCGTTTTAACCCCAAAAAGGGGTTGATTTCTAAAGATACATTATTTGGACGCCTTCTCATCATCTATAGAGCATACATTTTAAATTTCAAGTCTTTTACTTCTAAAACATAGGACTTTCATACAAACTTCCAACCCCCGTTTCACCCCCTTAGGGGTCGAGTTTCGTAAAATCCGTTCTTAACGGATGTCTACGTCCTATAAGGAGCCTACCTGCCAAATTTCAAGTTTGTAGGTGTTATAGTTTCGGAGATTTCGTGATGAGTGAGTGACCTTTCGCTTTTATATATTATATAGATTAATTGATTGATTAGTTTATAGGCTTTCAGTGCCAGTGGAGCACGATTGATTCCACCAATGATATTTATGAATAAATACCCAGAAAGTCGATAGCATGTGATGTCAGTCTTCACTCGTCAGCTATCTCCCTGCCAAATTTTATTTTTGTCAAACCTGGATGGATTTTGAGTTCTCGTGATGAGTGAGTCAGTGACCTTTCTCTTTTATATATATAGATTACGATGCATTATTTGGACACCTTCTCGCTATCTATAGAGCATACATTTTAAATTTCAAATCTCTTACTTCAAAAACATAGGACTTTCATACAAACTTCCAACCCCCGTTTTACCCCCTTAGGGGTCGAGTTTCGTAAAATCCGTTCTTAGCGGATGTCTACGTCCTATGAGGAGCCTACCTGCCAAATTTCAAGTTTGTAGGTGTTATAGTTTCGGAGATTTCGTGATCAGTGACTCAACCTACCATCCCCCGTTTTAACCCCAAAAAGGGGTTGATTTCTAAAGATACATTATTTGGACGCCTTCTCATCATCTATAGAGCATACATTTTAAATTTCAAATCTCTTACTTCAAAAACATAGGACTTTCATACAAACTTCCAACCCCGTTTTACCCCCTTAGGGGTCGATTTTCGTAAAATCCGTTCTTAACGGATGTCTACGCTTTATAAAGAGCCTTTCTGCCAAATTTCAAGTTTGTAGGTGTTATAGTTTCGGAGATTTCGTGATCAGTGACTCAACCTACCATCCCCCGTTTTAACCCCAAAAAGGGGTTGTATTCTAAAGATACATTATTTGAACGCCTTTTCAACATCTATAGAGCATACATTTTAAATTTCAGGTCTCTTACTTCAAAAACATAGGACTTTCATACAAACTTCCAACCCCCGTTTTACCCCCTTAGGGGTCGATATTCGTAAAATTCGTTCTTAGCGGATGTTTACGTCCTATAAGGAGATTTCCTGCCAAATTTCAAGTTTGTAGGTGTTATAGTTTCGGAGATTTCGTGATCAGTGAGTCAACGTACCATCCCCCGTTTCAACCCCAAAAAGGGGTTGATTTCTAAAGATACATTATTTGGACACTTTCTCACCATCTATAGAGCATACGTTTTAAATTTCACGTCTCTTACTTCAAAAACATAGGACTTTCATACAAACTTCCAACCCACGTTTTACCCCCTTAGGGGTCGAGTTTCGTAAAATCCATTCTTAGCGGATGTCTACGTCCTATAAGAAGCCTACCTGCCAAATTTCAAGTTTATAGGTGTTATAGTTTCGGAGATTTCGTGATCAGTGAGTCAACCTACCATCCCCGTTTTAACCCCAAAAAGGGGTTGATTTCTAAAGATACATTATTTGGACGCCTTCTCATCATCTATAGAGCATACATTTTAAATTTCAAGTCTTTTACTTCTAAAACATAGGACTTTCATACAAACTTCCAACCCCCGTTTCACCCCCTTAGGGGTCGAGTTTCGTAAAATCCGTTCTTAGCGGATGTCTACGTCCTATAAGGAGCCTACCTGCCAAATTTCAAGTTTGTAGGTGTTATAGTTTCGGAGATTTCGTGATGAGTGAGTGACCTTTCGCTTTTATATATTACTAGCGACCCGCTCCGGCTTCGCACGGGTATAAAATATAATTATAGCCTATGTCATTCACTGAAAAAATGATTAAAATCGATCTAGTAGTTTTGATTTATTCATTACTGCCCGTGACCCGCACGCGTTAACTTAGAGTAAAAGCCGGCCGGAACCGCCGAAAACTCTACGTCCGCGATTTTTAAATCTGTAATATCTTCGAAAATATTCATTTAAATCATTTGCTGTAAAGGGCCATATAGATCTATATTAAATAAAAAATATATTTAAGGTATTTAATTGGATAAGGATTAATGCTGTATTGGTTAAAATCGCTTCGAAAATTAGCCATTATTTGTCGTAAAAAGTAAATGACAAAAAAATGTTATTGTGGGATATCCATAAGAGATAGATATATACCATCGCGGAGTTTTCTGTAGACCTTTTCAATGTGTACAATACTTAGTACATTATTTTGATAAATCTCGTAGGGTTCAGCCTGCGTTTGCAATTTAAGCGAAAAAAAATAATTATTTACGACATAACATTAGAAAACTCAAAAATAACAGTATTTCTCCACTATTTAATGGATGTTATTATACATATAAACGTTCCTCTTGAATCAATCTATCTATTAAAAAGAACCGCATCAAAATCCGTTGTGTAGTTTTAAAGATTTAAGCGTACATACATGTGCAGGGACAGAGAAAGCGACTTTGTTTTATACTATGTAGTGATATAGATTAATTGATTGATTAGTTTATAGGCTTTCAGTGCCAGTGGAGCACGATTGATTCCACCAATGATATTTATGAATAAATACCCAGAAAGTCGATAGCATGTGATGTCAGTCTTCACTCGTCAGCGATGACAAGATTTGCTATGGTAGTGACAAAACAACGCTTCACAAAAATCATTGAAACCTTAAATAATGTCCACCTCTAAACATGATTATTCAAGATATTTCAAGATAAAATTAAATTATTTTTTCGTTAGCTCGCAGTGGACCAGCGTGGTGGAGCTCCAATCGTTCTCCAACATCCTGACGGATACTACAGGCTGAATCGCAAAATATTTTTTCGTGTATGCATTTATAGTTATTTTATTTCAATTTGACAGCACTATTGATAAATCATTTCACGTGTGTAGGTATAGAATATGAGTATCATAATTATGCCTTTAAATTTTGAATAGTCAGTCACTCATCGATTACAACAGATTAAATGAAAGGAACAAATTCACCATGACAAAATTTGTCTTGATATTTTGTCGCGATTCTTATCAATGACCCAAAGTAACACGTGTGGGTTAGTCCTAAATATGCACAAATCTCAACATCAGGTTATAAGTGAGCCATCTATGACATTTAGAGCAAGTAAGAAAAAATTATGATTCTGCATGTTTCAGTAAAAAATATCAGCCAGCTAAACTGGAATATGTTGTTGGAGGATGGTGAAACGAAAAGCACATATCGATAACGTTTATCTGTTGGATACGGTAATGCGTTAAATAACTATCCAAGACATATCAGCAATTCGAGAAAAAGAATCTAAACATTTTGTCGATAGTAATACCATAATTTGTATTTAAATTGCTGTTTTTAGTCTATGACTAAAACGATCGCTATTTGAAGGCGGTGTGAAAATATATTATTGTGTAAATTATCAAATACTTAATTGACAATTTATTATGATAATTCTAATTCTAATACAATTATCGAATATTCATATATTCATCATATACGTACATAACATTGATTGATGTTTAATAAATAAAAGGCAATTTATGCTTTATGGTGGGTATTCATAATCAGCCAAGCAATCTCTCAGATAATAACGATAAATGATAATTAAGTAAATAATTTGAAATGATTAGTGGATTGATAAAACAAATAATGAACAAGTACAATAAATACTAATTTCGAAGCTGAAAGTTTATTTGTTCTAAGAAATGCTCAGAAAATGAAAAAAAAAATACTTAATAAGATACCTACAATATTTTGTATTATTATTGTATTATGCTTATTTATTGCTATTTTAAATAACTTATGTACCTGAGTGACCCGCGGAAAATTTAAGTCTATCAATACTATTTCATAGAGTAGTGGGGAAGGGGCTAGGAGAGTTGGACCTTACTACCTGTTATTTCTTTGCTTTTTCTGAGAACATTTACCATAGTAATGTATATTTTTTTACACCAATAGAAAATAGAGATTTCAACCAACAAAAAAACTCACTGCCTTTTTTTAAAAAGCTGATATTCTGACGTGTGAATTTTCATTGAAAATGAGGCTGCTTTTTCGATAAGTTCAAAGTAAGGTAAAAAAATAAATATTTTACATCAAAAAAATTACAGTGTGTTTGGGACAAAAAGGCAAGTTATCAGCAAATTTCGTAAAAAAAAATTTTTCTGTAAAAGATAAAAATGAAAAACCAAAAACTTGGTTTTTTAAATTTTTCACGTAAATTTTGAGGTTATGCGAAAAAAGTTGAATTTTTTCCATAGGACTTGTAGTTTATCCGGAAACCGAGATAAACCGTTTTTTACCCTTAAACTTCCCCTCTCCCTACCACTTCCCGATCTAAGATCGCTCGTAATTTATTTTTCTTTTCATTTTCGTTGTATTTTCTTCATTTTCCATTGAGTTTCATCCTAATATCATTTTTTTCACTTTTTACCATTTTCAAAGGTTAAAAGCATCTTGGTCTATTAGTTATTAGTCATATTATAGTCATCTAATCGGACTATCCGTAACGGATATCTGACAATGGTGCTTTACGTTATTTTAACACCGGCGGTTGGCTGTGCTATTCCCCCTCAGAATGGTTATTTGTTTTTGTAACTATTTATTTCCTGTCTGAATGTCTATCCTTGTGAGTCTCCCTCGACGAGCATATTAATCTGTCGAGCCCTATTGTTTTCATAGACAGCTGATAGGGACGACGACCGAAGGTGACGACCCTTCTACATATTGCAGATGGGAGCAATCTAACAAAATCAGCTTCGAGAAACATTTTTTTCCATAGCAATTAATCAAACCATATCTATTCCGTCTAGCCTTGCACTTAACGGATGCATTTTTCCAATAATCTAAACCGGATTTATCTTAGATAAAACTGGGAAAATGTAATGTGATTTACGCTGACGTCACCTAAAGGTGCGCTGAATCGGGAGACCGAATTATATTATTAAACAATTTGATTACTCACGGCTATTCACTAACCATCTCACGTTTCTACAGGCAACAAAAAAATTAAACAAGGTCTTAAACCTTACTCATAGCTTATGGTCATTCCCATAACATTTTCATTACGTAATTGTGTTCAATTATCTCAATATACTGGTTATAAAACTATGGGATGTCATCAAACATGACTTGTTAAGAATGACTTCTATGTTATATATCTTACTAACTGTGCCCCACGGCTTTACCCGCGTTAATTTGATGAAGAAATGTACTAAAATATTATATATAGCCTCCCTCAGTAAATAGGCTATCAAACATAAAATATTTTTTTTCAATTCGAACCAGTAGGTACTGAGATTACACTTCAGTATGTAATATCCCACTACTGGGCATAGGCCTCTTTGCTCATGTAGGAGAAGGATCAGAACTTAATACACCACGCTGCTCCAATGCGGGTTGGCGGATATATTCCCTACTATGAGTAACGATATCTATCAGATTTACATGATAACACCCGGGACCGACGGCTTAACGACCTCTCCGAGGCACGGTACTGAGATTAAAACGGACAAAAAAAATATTTTCGTATGAGTTGCATTATGGCAATATTTTTGATTGTATTGTTTGTAACTGGTTTCCAAAGGTGACATTTTAAAAATGAAATTAAAAATTGAATAACATTTTCTCGCCGCTTTTCAAATGTTTTTCTGTCGCAATATATGTAAATCAGAACATTTTAAAGTTTTAATTTAATAAGAATTAGAATTAATAAACGCTTCACACTCAACGGATCCCCCAGGTGGATTTTCTCCTGTGTTGTTGGTCCGGAAACACACAATACACAAACACAAGGCCCAGACCACGACAAACATCTATATGGTCGATACAAATGTCTGTCCTGAGCGGGAATCGAACCCGCGACCGCCAGCGCAACAGCCAGTGCTATGACCGCTGCGCCAATGCGTCGTCAATTTAATAATTGTGTTTTTTTTCTTTCTTTTTTTTTATATCACTAGTTCGGCAAACAAGCGTACGGCTCACCTGATGGTAAGAGATTACCGTAGCTTATAGACGCCTGCGACACCAGAAGCATCGCAAGCGCGTTACCGACCCAATCCCCAATCCCCCCAGGAGCTCTGGTCACCTTACTCACCAACAG
Source organism: Melitaea cinxia (assembly GCF_905220565.1). Taxonomy (NCBI): domain Eukaryota; kingdom Metazoa; phylum Arthropoda; class Insecta; order Lepidoptera; family Nymphalidae; genus Melitaea; species Melitaea cinxia. The sequence continues at coordinate 847,856 of NC_059397.1, read as the reverse complement.
GAACACAATACTGCTTGAAAACAGTATGATTTAGCTGTGATCTTCTGTAAGGTCGAGGTACTTACTACCCCAGTCGGGCCTGCTCCATATTTTGAGCAGGAAACTCCTGCTGTGCCGTACCTCAGTGTGTTTGCTCGCAAACAAAAATAAAACTGACTAAAATTAATTACATCGACAAGTAATACAACGTAAGTAGTCGAAAAAGGTAAATACGCATTGTCAAAGATTCATTAAAAGTTCATGATTTCGAAAAAAATCTTATTCATGTACTTATAACAAATGTAACAATATTTCTACCATTCTAGTCTAAATAGGAGTAAAACTGCCATTTATAACAAGAAATCAGTACTAAATACTTTTTTTTCATCCTAAGTGCGTAACTTTATCATTTCATAGTCAAAGGGATTTTCCATAAGACTCAACTGTTCTGCCATTCACCTCTCATTATCAGTATACTTCTCGGCATAGATATTGAGCGCTGACCTTCGACTTTACTTATATAACTTTATAGCATTTTGTACACATAGATCTAATGAGTAATAAATAATATGACATTTTATTTATTTTTATTTTTGTACTATTAAATAGTTATATAGTATATTCTTAGTATCGTTAGTCGTTAGCGACCCCTGCACCTTGCCTAAAGCGATCCACACATTAGAGATCTCTGTACCTTTGAATCTGTAATCAAAAGATCAGTGAAATTTTACTGGTAATTATTTCAATGACCTCTGAATATCTCTGAATTGTATTTATGTAAACAATAAAAATACGAATCATTCAAAGCTGTGCCTATAGATTCCTAACTTTTAAAAATATATTTATTAAAATAATTTACCATTGACGAGATCGACTAGCAGTTGACGTGTACTTGAAGCGTGTTAACTACTTCGTCAACTATTTTGTACCCTACAAAAATACAGTATATGCAATATCGCCTTGAAACCACATAGAACCCTACCAGGGAGGCTGAAGTGCCCCACGCGATTTAAATTTTTTATTTTTTATTTTATGTCTGTTTTACACGTACATATTTAATTGATCGGATAATTTACTTTACTGACACTCGCTGCTGATTGGACAGTCACGCCACGATCGTCATTTTATGTCGACGTGTTTATGACTGTCGTGGAGTGCTCCGACACCCCAAAATAGTGAAATAGCAAGTATTGCTATTTTTGTTCTTATTGTATCCTAAAATAGATTAAATTACTTTTTTATTTATAATAATATGCTATTTTTGCAGATGGCTACTCAAAGACCTCTAAAAGTATCAAGGAGGCGAAGATACAGAACGTTTACCAGATTATTCGCCTAACGTTGGCCACTATTCATGTTTTATGGATTCTTAAATGCAACAGAAGTCAACTTCTGGCTTTTGTACAAATTCTCAATGTCAAATAAGTTAAAAATAAAGTTTAGACGCATTTTTTAAGAAATTGGGTGTGAGCTTGTCACTAAGCATTTGTAATAAAGCTTACAAAAAAAGTTGGAAAGGGGATGTAAGGGAAGCTATTGCAGCTATCCTCGAAAAACCTTAGTGTGGTGATAGTGCGATATTTGATCATCACAAACAGTAGCGATCTTGCTTCAGTCTAAGACAGAAGGATCATAAGAGGTAGACAAGAATGCTTTAAGTACAAAATTCCAATATAAAATTTGTAATAAGTGCTCAAATTCGTTATTTGATTAAGTTTCCAACTGACTTGCAATTACCAGTTCTTATTTGATATAAATAAAAATATTTGGATAATTAGCTCTGTTTAAATAAAATTAAATAATTTTTTTTACACTAATTTTAGTTTTGAGGTATTCCAGTAGCCCATATAGTAAAATCGGCTATGCCAAACAGCTGTAGCGTTCTAGGATTAATCTATAATCTATAATATATATAAAAGCGAAAGGTCACTCACTCATCACGAAATCTCCGAAACTATAACACCTACAAACTTGAAATTTGGCAGGTAGGCTCCTTACAAGACGTAGGCATCTGCTAAGAACGGATTTCACGAAACTCGACCCCTAAGGGGGTAAAACGGGGGTTGGAAGTTTGTATGAAAGTCCTATGTTTTTGAAGTAAGAAACTTGAAATTTAAAATGTATGCTCTATAGATGATGAAAATGTGTCCAAATAATGAATCTTTAGAAATCAACTCCCTTTTGGGGTTAAAACGGGGGATGTTACGTTGACTCACTAATCACGAAATCTTCGAAACTATAATGCTTACAAACTTGAAATTTGGCAGGTAGGCTCCTTAAAGGGCGTTATCTATTGCTAAGAATGGATTTGACGAAACTCGACCCCTAAGGGGGTAAAACGGGGGTTGGAAGTTTGTATGAAAGTCCCATGTTTTTGAAGTGAGAGACTTGAAATTTAAAATGTATGCTCTATAGATGGTAACAAGGTGCCCAAATAATGTTTCTTAGAAATCAACTCCCTTTTGGGGTTAAAACGGGGGATGTTACGTTGACCCACTCACCACGAAATCTCCGAAACTATAACAGCTACAAATTTGACATTTGGCAGGTAGGTTCCATATAAAGCGTAGTCATATGCTAAGAACTGATTTAACGTAACTCGACCCTTAAAGGGGTAAAACGGGGGTTGGAAGTTTGTATGAAAGTCCTATATTTTTGAAGTAAGAGATTTGAAATTTAAAATGTATGTATAGATAGTAAAAAGGTATCCAAATAATGTATCTTTAGAAATCAACTCCTTTTTGGGGTTAAAACGGGGGATGGTAGGTTGACTCACTCATCACGAAATCTCCGAAACTATAACAGTTATAAACTTAAAATTTGTCAGGTAAGTTTCTTATAAGGCGTAGACATCTGTTAAGAACTAATTGACTAGCCCGTTGGCGCAGTTTGTAGTGACCCTGCTTTCTGCTCCGAGGGTTGTGGGTTCGATTCCCACCCCGAGTCTGGGTGTAATATAAATATGTATATATATATATATTATTTATAAGTATGTTTATCGAAAAAAAAAAATGTAGCTATATACCAGTCGGCTGTTACCTATAACACAAGCATTAAGTTGCTTACTTTAGGAACAGACGACCGTGTGTGTATTGTGTAGATTTTTATTTATTTATTTATTAATTTTACGAAACTCGACCCTTAAAAGGGTAAAACGGGGCTTGGAAGTTTATATAAAAGTCCTATGTTTTTGAAGTAAGAGACTTGAAATTTAAAATGTATGCTCTATACATGGTGAGAAGGTGTTCAAATAATGCATTGTTATCTATATATATAAAAGAGAAAGATTACTCATCACGAGAACTCAAAAACTGCTGGATGGTCCATTCATCCAGGATGGACAAAGATGAAATTTGGCAGGGAGGTAGATTATAATTAATAGACGTCCGCTAAGAACGGATTTTGCGATATTCCACCGCTAAGGGGGTTTAATTGGGGTTGATAGTTTGTATGAAACTTATACAGCAGGGTCGGTTTAAAGCAAAATAACCGCGTTGCAACCCTATGTGTTCAAGAAACATTTATATTGATCACTTATAAGTAGTACAAAAAAATATATTTTTTACAATATCCAACCTTTACGTTACTAGAATACTTTTTATTTACCCCTGTCTTCACGGAGTCACGGAGGAGCGTGCGTTACGCTATTCTGTGACATATAGTTACGTAGAACCATATTAAAAACTGAATTGCATGCAGTATACTTAAACATATTTACACTACAATACTACATTATTACGAAATTATTTCATACCACAATTCTGACGAATTCAACGAACCATTTTGTTAAACGCGACGCGCGCTTCACGCGCACGTAGTCGCGGGCAACAGTTAGTGTATTATAAAACAAAGTCCCCAAAAGTGTATGTGATCGATTCCCTCAAAATCTACGGAACGGATTTTCATGCGGTTTCATCAATGGAGAGAGGGCTTCAAGAGGAAGGCTTATGGAACGGCTAAGCCGATTATGATGAGAGTTTCACTGGAAGTTTGCCGGAAAAACTTTGTGTCACACTGATTTCAACGCGGGCGAAGCCGCGGGCACAGCTAGTTATTTATAAAGCTGAGTAAATTATAATTACCTCATATGGCATCGTCTCGGCACGTGAGCTTGCGTCACTTGACGTCAGCTAACGTCACAGACCCGCCTTCGTAGCGTTATGACATAAGACCCACGGTTAGCAACAATATAAAACTACTCGGGTGACAAAGCTTTTTGCTGTAAAACAAATACAATTTTTGTCCTGTATATAATGTAATATTTGAAGTTATATCAAGTATTGTGTTTATACTCATGTAAATCGAGAAACAAATAAAAGAATTTATTTCTGTGATAAAAATAAAATGGAGCGCTGGGAACTGCGTGATTTGAATCACGGTGCAATGTGTGACGAGTGCGTTACGAAAAGTATGATCGGGTAAGGCGATCGGGGCAAGAGAGAGAGGTGCGAACACACATTTTCTTTCTCTCTTTCTCTTATAGCCAGTTTCGTTTCGTATATCTAGGACACGGTGCAGGCCTTTGTGCAGAAGTTTTACTTCAGTCATGTGGTCTAAAGCACACTAATTTTTTTTTGCAAGTTTAAGGTTCTTAGCGAATACCCTTGTGCACAAAATTATACTTTTATATAAGCATTATTTGTTAGCGGTTGTTATCATGTACACCTGATAGCGATCATTACTCGTAGTAGGGAATATATCCGCCAACCCGCATTAGAGATGATCCTTCTCCTACATGGGGAAAGAGGCCTATGCCCAGTAGTGGGATATTACAGGCTGAAGCGTATATGAGCATTATTACAAGATAAGCAATATATGTATATTTTTTTACGTACATATTATATGCTTCCTAAATATATAATTTTCTTTATAAGTTTCTTTTATACAAACCTTGTGATGACAATAACGAACGAGAAAAAAAAATTCAATTGAATGCAACATTCGAAAGTTATGTATGTACATACATTTCAGCGGTTCCTTTTTACAATAAATAAAATTAGGAATGAAAGAAAAATTAGGGTCAAAGACGGGTGAAAATCAATTGCTAATGATTTGATAGGAGTGCTGCCTTGAGCTTATGCCAGATGCCTTAAAAACCTAATGTCTTGTACATTTAGTAATAATTTATATGACAGAATGTTTACATGTCTAGAACTTAAGAAGATCTGCAAATATATGTTACGGAATTTACGTCACATGCAACCACACATCTGGCAATTATAGCAGTAAATGAGGCCACAAACTAAGCAAATTTACTTCCATAAAAACTTAACGTTGCTGTTCTGGACATCAAGGGTTTTTTAGGACATTACTTATGCTATTTTATCAGAGGTACGATAAAGATTCATCAACATGGGTACCCTAGCTACTGAATCACAGTATTTAATCATGGCTTTCGTTTATTTTTGATGGTAGCTAGATGTTATTTGTTCTGGAATTTGTAACGGAGCAGTCAACGTGTTGTTTAGAGTATAATGAGTGACTCATGGATTTGTAATTATAGTATTCTATTTATGAAGGTCCGGTCATACGTTTCAGAGAAATGCTAATATTAGATTTGATAAATGCTATTAGAGCAAGGTGGACGTCGCTAGACCCCCCTGGCAGACACAAGACAAAATCATCCATCATCTAAATTATCTATCCAACTGAAACCTTTTTGCTTCGTCCAATGTAGGTAGTCAAAGCCCAGCAGTGTGAGCACGAGTCAGCTAGTGCATATATTAAAGATAAGTATTTATTACTACGGACAGATTTATTTATTTAACAGCAGTAATCATTAATTTCATAACAATAAAATTATCCATTATTTCCAGTTTGTACAGTAATTTTAAATGTCATCTTTCATCAACTACGATATCTTATATACCTAACTGTAGTATCATTATGACACTGCTAATTTAGTTTTATACCAAATTTGAAAAAAAAATATTTGTATGACTCACCTGGTGGTAAGCGATTACTGTAACTTATAGACGCCTGCAAAACCAGAAGCATCGTAAGCGCCTTGCCGACCCTACCACCAATCACCATGAGCTCTTGTTACCTTGCTCACACAAGAACACAACACTGCTTGAAAGCATTATTATTTAGCTGTGATCTTTTGTCAGATCAAGGTACTTCCCCAGTTGGGGAGCTACAGATTTTGAGTAGGATGTCTCCTCATGTGCCCGACCTAAGTTAAAAAAGTTTGATATCAACAAATCGTACCAAATCTACAGTAACATAGCGGAACCGCACAAACTTACTTCACTGCTTCACTGACGTAGGGCACAGCAGGAATTTCTTGCTCAAAATATGGAGCAGCCCGACTGGGGTAGTACCTCGACCTTACAGAAGATCACAGCAAAATAATACTGTTTTCAAGCAGTATTGTGTTCCTGTTGGTGAATAAGGTTACCACAGTTCCTGGGGGGGTTGGGGATTGGGTCGGCAACGCGCTTGCGATGCTTCTGGTGTTGCAGGCGTCTATAAGCTACGGTAATCGCTTACCATCGGGTGAGCCGTACGCTTGTTTGCCGACCTAGTGACATAAAAAAAAACTTAAGTGATCTAAATATACAAACCAAGACAAATTTCAATTAACTACGCAGCTCCCACGATAGGTTAGGACGTTTAGGTCGTATGTCACTTTTATCTCGTTAACCCCGTGCTAAGAATACAGTGATTCGATGACTGACTAGGAATTGTTCCATTATCATGTACATTTGACAAAACATTTTAAGCACAGACATTTAAATGAAAATTTATTATTGAACTAGATGTAACCTGCGCGAGTTGCTAAACTTTTTTTAATTTTAATTTTTTTTTTGGACCAACTCAGAAACCTTTGTGGGCTTGTGCACAATACTTTGCTGAAGATAATGACATGATCAAATGCATAGCTTACGATTCTATAAAGGACATACAGATAAACTTTTTTTCATATATAGACACAGCAGATATGTATGTCTTGATCAAAACTTCAGATCATCCCGACTGAGGAACTACCTCATAAAAGATTACAGTCAAATAATACCGCTCTTAAGTAGCGTTGTGATCCAGGTAAAGGTAGCCAGAGCTCCTGGAAAAAATTTGGGAGTGTATTCGGTCGTGCGCCTTTTATGCTCATGGTTTTGCAGGCGTCCAAAAGCTACGGTATAAGTTTATCACAAGGCACACCGTAAGCTTATTTGCTAGCTTATAGACAAAAAATACTCGCAACTTCTTACTGCACGCTTGAATTGGATAGTAAGCTGGTGAATGTGTCATGAGAGCATTACGAAAAGTGTGATCGGGTGAGGAGAACGGAGCAAGAGAGTAGGTGCGAGCATACTTTTATGCATCAGACACATATATTTTTTAAATATCGATCTATTTATATATAAAATATATATGGAAAACAATAGACTATGGACTGGATAACAAAAGACTATGGACTACAGTATATGTAGGGCTAGGAGATCGAAAATTCAAACTTACAAAATTTCAAAAAAAGAAATTGAATAATTTGTTGTCTATTATTTAGGAAAAATAAAATACAATAAAACACGCTTTAAAAATACTTGTATGCTATGTATAGCAAAATTGTATGTACATTACTTATACCCCGATACATTTTTCGACTCATTAATTTTGATATTGTAACAATACTTCCCTTATTATAATAAATAAATTCCTTTTTGCAGTAGCGTAGCGTAGGTGTAGGTAGGTGTAGTGGCAGGGGCGACACGCACCGGGCTACACTTTTTGGGACATCAAAATTTAACAACACTTAAATAATAAAAATATTTAAACCATATATTATTTTTATCGCAACTACAATTTCGAACCGATTGAAAGGAGCGCGGAATTTTTCATTGCTTATTTTGGGGCGAAGTCGGAGAATCCCTTTTCTTTTAATGATATTTTGTAGCGACGGGTAACGTCTATACTTGTGAAATCCCCCGTTTATGTCTAATAATCAGCGAGAATGGCTTTTATTACATACAGAGTGTAAGGGACAGCTTTATAAATTTTTTTATTTAAAATATAACCTGTACAATGTAAAATAATTATGACTGATCTTGCCCAACATATTTGCTTTATAATAATGTACGCAATGTTTAGTATACATTAAATTGAAATACGTAAATAAGAGGGCGGCAAAATTTTTTTCCGCCCCGGGCAGCCGACAACCACGCTACGCCACTGCCTTTTTGAATAACAATATAAATGACGTAGGTACAAATGATATTAAATATTCTGCTGACTTTCCAGATTACTTATAAATACAAATTGTTAATTTTATTTAATTTTTAAATCAATTCGATTTTAGTTTTTAATTTTTCTATACAAAGCCGTTTGTGATTTGAAGTCTAAGTAATATAAATTATTTCAATATAATTGTTTCCTAGCAATAAAAAAACCGACTTCAATTACATCGACAAGTAATACAACGTAAGTAGACAAACAGAATTAACAAACGCACTAGTCGTCACTACGATTTTCGAAGGTTAACCTCGATTTATCTGGGATGCCATCATTAGATCCTAGTCTGCTTCTCATGGTACCACCCTTGGAATATCTCCTTTCTAACAAAAAATAATCATCAAAATCAATTTACAAGCGACGCAGCTATCCGCAAACACACACACACACACACTAACATTGTGACACAAAATTTTTATTATATATATCTATAGAAATAAATAAAATTGAAGTGTCTGTTTGTAATATTAAAATAACTGCTTTTTAATAAATGCATATGCATGTATACACGGTACATATACCAAATTAACATTTTTTTTATTTTTGTCTGTCTGTCTGTATGTCTATCTGTTTGTTCCGGCTTATCTCTGAAGCGGCTGGAATGATTTTGGCGGGACTTTCACTGGCAGATAGCTGATGTAATAAGGAGTAACTTAGACTTATTTTATTTCTAAAATGTATTTATTTTATAACTCTGCGAACTGCTCAATAACTTTTTTGTTAAATTCCACGCGGACGAAGTCGCGTGCACAGCTAGTAAGATATATATAGGGTCGAATCGAAAAACCTCCTCCTATTATGAAGTCGTTTAAAAATGAAACATTATATTTTTATGACATGACAAAGCATTTTTCACTAGTAGACCAATATTATGACGTCACTTAGCACATAATTATGACGTCAAGTGCGAATAGTCAGAAAAGGATATCGTGTCCAAGGTAATAAAACTGTAAAAAAATGTTACAGATCGACCATATTTCTCATACTGTAAAGACCATTATCGTGTAGGTAACATCTAAGCAAATATTTCGACAGTATGTTTCATGGAAAATTGCAACCACGCAAGTAGCACGTTCATAAATCTTTGGATTTTTATAATCATGTGACCCGGTTCACACCTAGTCAGGGCATTATACTTTATAACATTCTTCATACCAGCTTTTGGGTTATGCTAACATCTGCCTTCTTCGACATTCTTATATTGTTACTCATTTGGCATAAATTAGAATACTGGTGTGTGTGCCTCGATGAAGGTTCGCTGTCCCATCTCCTAGTTGTCCTAAGCTTCTTTAATTTTTTCTAAGTGTTATTCCTTGCAAAATTATTTGTCTTTATAAAACGTAATCAAATCGAATCGTATCGAAAAATCTTAAAATTCATAAGCAAAGAAATGATCAAAATTCTTAGTACATCTCTTTTTTTATGCTATCCTATATGGAAAAGAGAAAGGCCATATCTCTTTTTAGCAGTGGGATATGAGGGCTAATTCAACTATTGACAAGAGACCACTAATTTAACTAGTTGTTATCGACACCTGATGTGAAGAACATTTTAAATAATGAAACAATGTTTTCTAACTATACCATCAAAATACTGGGGGAAAAAAGGTATCTTTCAATCTGGGAACCGTATTTATACGACCACTAGAACAATTTTGTATACAAGAGATGAGGGTGAGTCTAGAAGTATGATTGATTTTGTAATTGTGGATGAAAGACTGAGAAAGAAAGTGCTTGACACTCGGGCATACCGCGGTGTTGGTCTCGACACAGACCACTTCCTGGTCATGGCCCGAATACGTGGCCTCTTTAAACGATGGCGCCACCGAAGGGCCGAGCCTACGAGTGTTTTAGCCAGAATAAAAGTGGAAAATCTACAAGGAAAAGAAAAGAAAGATGAGTATGTAGAGAAACTGAAAGAAAGTTTTAAAGGCATAGAAGAGATAGGTGTGATTGAGAATTTGTGGGAGACTTTTAAGAAAGGGGTCGTGAATAGTGCTATTGAGGTGTGCGGGGTAGCTAAAAGAAGGAAAGGAAGAAAGAACTATAATGTGTGGATGGATAAAGATGTACAAAAGGCTGTGCAAGAAAAGAAGAAAGCGTGGTTGGATTGGTTAGCAACAAAAGCTAACCAAAAGGTTCAAAAGGCAACGGATGACGAGGTAAAGGAAGCAAGAACGAAGTATAAAAGATTGAAATCAGTAGCGAAAGAAGTTGTGTCTAGAAAGAAAGAAGAACGAAAGGATGATTTTGATAGGAGGCTCACTGAAGATTTCCAGTCAAACATTAAGTTTTTCTGGAAATCCATCAAAACAGCCAGAGGAAAAATTTCTCCCTCGGAGCTGAGCACAATCAGGAGTCAAGATGGGAGCGTTATAAATGGAGAAGAATGTGTGTTAAAGAGATGGAAAGAGTATTTTGAAAGTGTGTTTGAAAGAGAGGAAGTGCAGGTACAACATCCGGCACCTTCCATTGAGAGTAGTATAAATGTCGATGAAAGTGAGATAAGCATGGATGAAATAGTGAAAGCGCTGAAAAGTATGAGATTAGGTAAGGCTGCAGGGTATGACAGGATCACCGTCGAGATGCTGAGGGCTGGACAGGGTATAGTGGCTAGCCAGCTGTACTGCCTTTTCAATTTGTGCTGGCGAAATGGGCAAGTACCGGAAGACTGGTGCAAAGCCGTAATCGTGCCGTTGTATAAGGGAAAAGGGTCACGGCAGGACTGCATAAATTACCGCGGTATAAGCCTTCTCAGCGTCGTCGGTAAATTGTATGCGAAAGTGTTGATTGAAAGGGTTGTGAATGAAACAGATGAAAAAGTATGGGATGCACAAGCGGGATTTAGAAAGGGAATGGGATGTACGGATCAGGTCTTTTCCTTGCGGTGCATAGCCGAAAAGTTTTTAGCAAAAAACAAAAAGGTCTATTGCGCGTTCGTGGATCTGGAAAAGGCCTATGATAGAGTGGTGAGGAATGAATTGTGGTCAGCATTGTCCGTGTACGGTGTGAGCGGCGCACTCATGCGAGCACTACAATCTCTTTATAGGGATTCTAGTGCTTGTGTGAGGATAAACGGGGCATACACTGAATGGTTTAATATCGAAAAAGGTGTTAGACAGGGATGTGTAGCGTCACCGTGGCTGTTTAACGTGTTCATGGACAATTGCTTGACAGAGTTAAAAGAGAATGAAAGTGGGTTGAGAATGGGTGAGTTACTCGTCAAATGTCTTCTCTATGCTGATGACCAAGTATTACTTGCGTCCTCGGCCGAGGAGTTGCAGGAGATGGTAACTGCTATGAGTGGAGCTTTTGTTAGAAAGGGAATGAAGATGAATGTAAAGAAGACGAAAGTGATGGTGTTTGAAAGAGATGAGGTAGTGACAGACTGTAATATCGTGATTGGAGATGAACAAATTGAACAGGTGAATGAGTTTGTGTATCTGGGTTCGAAGTTTACAAGAGATGGAAAGTGTGAGAGTGATATTGAAAGAAGAGTGAATGCAGGAAACATGGTGAACGGAGCTTTGAACTCCTTTATGAGCAGTCGGAAGGTGTCTAAAAAGGCTCGTTTGGCTGTGCATGAGGGGGTGTTGCTTCCGACACTCATGTACGGAAGTGAAAGTTGGGTATGGCAGAAGAGACATGAAAGCAGAATAAATGCAGTTGAGATGAGAGCGTTAAGAAGCATGATAGGAGTTAAACTGAGTGACAGGATGAGAAATAGTGAGATAAAGAAACGGTGTGGTCTGAAAGAAGATGTAGTGACAAAAATTGAGAAAGGTATGCTGAGATGGTTTGGTCATGTCGAGAGAATGAATGAAGAACGACTGACGAAAAAAGTGTATAAGGCGAGTGTGAGTGGAAGTGTTGGAAGGGGTAGACCTAGGCGGACATTTCAAGACCAAATCGGGGACGTCTTGAAAAAAGGCCAGGTCAAAAGTACCCTAAACCGACGAGCATGTATGAAGGGAATAATGAAAGTGGATGAAGCGAAACAAGTATGTAAGGATCGTAGCAAGTGGAAAGAAGTGGTCTCTGCCTACCCCTACGGGAAAGAGGCGTGATTATATGTATGTATGTATGTACTAGAACAATTTTTATATAAAAATAAATTCATTGTAATTTAAAATAATCCAGATTTCTGCTAAAAAAAATATAGTAATTTCGGTTACAAAAATATTAATAGCAATAATATTGGTCTTCTTTGAACACAGTAACATTGTAAAAACAAATACCATTTTTTAACTCAAATTTCAACATCACATCAGCTTATAATATACATTAAGTTGATATACTACATTATTGGAACTGTTCATACAATGTTTTTAAACTAAAACAATCGTATTCATAATCATTGTAACTTGAACAAAAACAGCTTTCCGTTTGATGTATCACAACGCAGTTAAGTTTATACTACAGAACGCAAAAATTAAAAGTACCTACCTACGAACAATTTACTTCATTATGGATGCGGAATGTAACAAAATTGTAAAACGCCGCCCTGAAAGCTTAACAAAATCAAATACAATATTCTTCACATCAGGTGTTTTATGATTATATACTTTTAATAGAGATATCTACTACCGTGGGTAGGAAATAACATTTAAATCAAAGCGCAAATTGTTTATGATTTCACGTACTAAATATTTAAAAGAATTTATTGCATTCTTGTTGTTTCAGAAGGCGTTGTGTGGGCTTCCGTGACGCTAAGAGTTATTTCTTTCAGTCGTCACAACACGCGCTCGCCCAACATATCAAAACAAATTAATATCTTTTGCACATATATTTTTTTATCTAATAAAATTCTCGTGTCGCGGTGTTTGTAGTTAAACTCCTCCGAAACGGCTTGACCGATTCTCATGAAATTTTGTGTGCATATTAGGTAGGTCTGAGAATCGAACAACGTTTTTTTTTCATACCCTAAGTTGTAGGGGGGGGGGGGGATTAAGGAGGTTAATAGTTAGATATATGGCAAAACAAGGTTTGCGGGGTCAGTAGCCTATTGCAGTCCACTGCTAGACATAGACCTCCCCAAGATCATTACCTAATCATGATAAAATTCATAGACAGTAAATTTATGTAGGCGGTCGTGGGTTCGATCCCCGCATATGACAAATATTTGATTGGCCATACAGATGTTTGCCGTGGTCTGGGTGTTTGTGCAGTCGTTGTGGGTCTCTCCACCGTGCCTCGGAGAGCACGTTAAACCTGTTGTTGTTCCCGGTTGTTATAATGCGCACCTGATAGCGATCGTTACACATAGTAGGAAATATATCCGCCAACCTACAGTGGAGCAGCGTGGTGAATTAGGCTCCGATTCTTCTCCCAAATGGACACATAGGCCTATCCCCAGAAATGGGATGTTACAAGCTGAATCGTGATTAAGTTAAGGGTGCTGGACAACACAGGGTACATTACCTAATTTTGTAATGTACCTTATGTTTTAATGTGGAAATTTTTAATTGATTGTTGATTTTGTAACCATAGCTTTTTGTTATTTAAGGATTTCAGAAACCGATTTGAATTATTAAAAGTCACAGTAATCTATATATATGTATGTATCAATTGCTGTTCGTTTGTCTCGCCAAAACTCGAGAATGGCTGGACCGGTTTGGCTGATTTTGATCTTGAAATATTTGTGGATGTTCAGGGAAGGTTAGACGGTTAGAAACTTGAATAATAATAAGTAATGGAAAATACTAAAATCGACAATAAAATTATTTAATACAAAATGTTCCTGGCTGTGAAACATCTGATGTCTTTTGCCAAAAAATTGTGACTTGGTTGTATAATATTGAAAAGCGCGTTCAGAAAGTATTCTATCTCTTTTAGTCTTTTATTTTATTTTTTACAAATATAGGTATGTAAGTGATACGAAGTTCACTTAATTTATGACAATTTTTTCATTGACTTCATGACTTACCTACTTAATTATGTATCTTTCATTTATTTTTAATGTAAGTATATAAAAAACTGTATATCTTATTAATCTTCCATATAAATAAAAATGAATGTTGCTAAGCGCATAACTCGAAAATGGCTCGACTAATTTGGCTAATTTTTTTTTTTGGATGTTCCTTAAGGCCCACGGAATGTTTTGATATAAAAAAAATAGATTTATTTCATTTTTACTATTTACTATTGACAGAAGGAAGTCTGTCGGGGCAGCTACTTAACCAATAAAAATAAACATAAAACACTGCTTGGAGTTCGAAAAACATGTTTTTATGCGATTGATATAATACTGTTTATTCTCATGACGCGATTTCAGCGGCAATGCAGACCCATGTTTGTACTGATTAACGCCTTACCTGCATTGACTAGTACCATCTGAAATTTTGATATTTGTCACGTGTATTTACTTTGTGATTTCACTTTGTGACGCATTTGGAAAAAAAAATTTATATCTTAAGGTTAGTTCTCACGAATCTAGTAAATTTGTCGAGTGACGTCAAATTTTGTGCCTAAAATACTTAGGGTTACTCGTCCGAGACAATTTAATACGATTATTTTATTAGTATAGACACAGGTAGACACGACAGGTAATATTTTGCTCTAAACTACCTACGAAAAAAGGAGTTTTTTTTTTATGTTACCTCAACACTTTTTACTCCCCGATTTCGATTGTTCTTCTTTTAATCGAAGGGTGATACTTGTCATGTGATCCCACATTTAAATTTAATCGAGATATTAAAGGAACTTTTTAAGTTCCTAGTAAGTATATATAATATTGCGTTAAATTAAGTTATTGATATGTTATCTATAAACTTTGCTAACTGGACTTTGTACTTTTACTTGTACACTTATTTCTAAAATGAGCACAGTTGCGTAAGATTTAGACCTAAGTCACATTATACCTACTATTTTCTACACGCTACGAATTCTCTATTACATCATCATCATCATTACAGCCTATACAGTCCACTGCTGGACATAGGCCTCCACAAGTTTACGCCAAAAATAACGTGAACTCATGTGTGTTGCCCATAGTCACCACGCTGGGCAGGCGGGTTGGTGACCGCAGGGCTGGCTTTGTCGCACCGAAGACGCTGCTGCCCGTCTTCGACATGTGTATTTCAAAGCCAGCAGTTGGATGGTTATCCCGCCACCGGTCGGCTTTTTAAGTTCCAAGCTGGTAGTGGAACTGTGTTATACCTTATTCGCCTCTTACAACACCCACGGGAAGAGAGGGGGTGGCTATATTCTTTAGTACCGTAGCCACACAGTACCTCTATTACAGTGTCGAGGTAATTAGTTTGTTTGTCTATTCAAGATTATCATGCGGAATTACAATTTTTGTCATAATGTATACTAATAACATCTAGATTGTTCTAATATCTAAATATAAGAATTGAAGATCAATTAAACACGTTAATTGATATTTATGGCTTAATAAATAAATGATTTGGCAGGCTATCTAATGTTATTTCTTCTTTGCCATTCCCACACACGCTAAGCGTTTCAGAAGCCGCGGCAACGCTTCTGGCTTAAATTGAACGAGGGAGTAGGTGGGAAAAAGAAGGATTGTAGACAGGAAAATAAGCATCTAAAAACTTAATAAAGCGCGATAAAATCAGAAAAGCTTGTTTCATTATGAGTGAAATTCGCGTAATCATTAGAAAACAGTATACATTGTTATAATAAATTAATAATAGAATTATATCACCTTCTTTAACACAAATTTTAACTTATTCAAGATATACTATACCTACTATATTGCGTATATATGAAAACTTCACATTAAGTTTGTAAGGTTGGATTAATATTTATAAAGAAAATAGACTCTGGTGGGAAGAAGCGGCAAGAACTTCAATAGTAACATCAACAAGTATCCAATAACGAAAAAAAAAATTAATTTACAACTAAAATGTAATTCAAAAAAGCCAACGGTCACGCGGTGTTCCCAGGTCACCCATCCAAGTACTGACCGCGCCCGACGTTGCTTAACTTCGGTGATCGGACGAGAACCGGTGTATTCAACGTGGTATGGACGTTAGAAAATAACATTATAAAATTATTGTATTACTTTGACTAGTTCATTTAAATAAACATTTTTCATCGTTATATAATATTTTTATTTATAATGAAACCTGCTTAAATGGACCCTAAATATAGGGTTGCCAACCATACTTTATAATAAAGTATTTTACTTTATTTTTGGTAAATATACTTTATACTTTTGCATACAAATAAAGTATATGAAAATACTTTATTTTCAATCTTTACTGTGATGCGTGAAACAAGATACTCATTATGGGTACTTAACTATTTAACGGTACACATAAGGTAAAACGGATGATGGAAAGGATTTAAAATTACTGAACGAAATGTTAGATGACAGATGTGGTGTTTTGAATGTGACAGGACAGGTGACAATCTGACATTTGTCACAGATGTCACTACTCACTATCAACGATATTGTAGAAAAATTGACCGTTGGCTTTGTTTATATGCAGTTAAGGAATCAATGGTTGGAAAAATTGTTTGACCTTAGCGAAGATAACTGGCTTTCAATACTCCCTAACGTGTCCTTAAAAAATGCGGTTAAATTTGAAAATTTTGAAATGATAATTATAAAAACTAAATTACAAGACGGATTAAATGTTAAGATGCAGGATATATATTCCGAATGTATAAGACAAAAAAAAAATCACTAATGATGATAAAAAAATTTCAGTGAAAAGTACAGTTGAAAAATGGCAATATATACTTAAAAATGCACCTGATAGCTTACCAAATATAAAAAAAAATTCTTACTTACTTTCTGTTCCCACTACTTAAGCTTTTACTGAAAGGGTTTTTTTAGTAATGAATCTAAAGTAGCGAGAAGAGAGAAATATAGCGTCAATAAATTTAATTAGAAACGAATTTTTATTTATATAAATTTAAATAATGATTTTTAAACAAGTTTGAAACATTTAAATATAACAAAAAATTGTTAGCATGTGCTAAAGGCACACAAAAATACGTTTTTAAAGCAATAAAAACATAAAATTTGAAAAATACTTTTTTTTTCTTCCAAATACTTTATTTTTTCCTATCCAAACCATTTTATACGTTTTTTTTTTGTCAAAAAAAGTTGGCAACCCTACCTAAATATATTAAAAAAAATTCTGTATTTTATAAATACAATGAAATCCAAAACTTTTGCATTAAAATATAATATTTCTAGGATTTTTCAATTGTTCTTGTTTGCTTTATGTTAACTGAGATTAGATTTCTTGGATTTTTGTTGTTTACCTCGTAATTGGGACTTTATAGCTCCATAACCAATATAAGTGAGACAATTATTAGTCAGGTCTAAACGAGTTATGGTACCTATGTTGTTTTTTATTTTCTTAGTATAATTAATTAAAGCAAATTAAAATATTAAAGAGAAACAACTTAAACTAACTAACGATCTTACACAAAATCGTTATTTTATAAAATACAAACAAATATTTTAAGTTATAAGCTTAAAACACACATAGACACATTTTAAACAAAAATATATTAGCAACTATTCAATTTGAAGAAATATTGCTAATTTAATGTTACAGGAGTCTCAGAAAATGATTTACTAATACAACTGTATTAATGATATATAATAGTATTTTAGTATTCACTGACTTCAGCCTAATACAGTCCACTACTGAACACAGCACAGGTCTCCAAAATCTCGCGCCAAAACTAGCGTCAACTCATGTGTTTTGCCCATTGTCACCACGCTGGGCAGGCGGGTTGGTCGCAAGGCTAGATTGTCACACCAAAGATGCTATTTTAGTATTCAGGTCAAAGATATTAACAAATTATTATTCTAAGTATTGGCAATAAAATACTGTACATAATTTTGAAAATTCTCTATCATCTTGTTATACCTACACGAATAAAGCGTAGAGACGTAGCGTATTTTAAGATTGAATATTAAAAAAAAACATACGCTAACTAAGAATAATTATTTTATTGGTATTTTGTATTTTATAAAAATACTAAAATACGTTAAAATTTTTAAAGATAAAGTCATAAAGCAAATATATTGCTGTCGAGTAATTGAATTTTTAGTCTACAAAACATAGCAGGGCAACATTTTTGAGTGCTTGCTTACACGTCAAATGGTTAGTAACAATTTACGACTAATGTTGTTTAAAAAAGCCTTAAACGTGTGTAAATAACCTATTTAAGTGCTTAACAGGCAACTAACTTATTTTTAACATATTGGATGTGCCGGCGGAGACATATAAACATTCCTTAGTTATATAAACTAATGTTATTGTAGGCTAAACTTATCACAGTAAAATGGGTGAGTAAATTTTCTAATTGTAACAATATTTACCAAACAGAATGAAAAAAAATCTCAAGTAATGTAAACAATTATTTCAGGCGGTATATTTAGTTACTTTAGAGGCTTGTTGGGCGCTCGGGAAATGAGGATTTTGATCCTTGGTCTCGACGGTGCCGGAAAGACGACTATTTTGTACAAATTGCAAGTTGGTGAGGTCGTGACAACTATACCCACGATAGGTTTCAATGTAGAGCAAGTTACGTACAAAAATCTTAAATTTCAAGTATGGGATCTCGGTGGACAGACAAGTATTAGGTATGTATACAAACTTTAGTCTTGATAACACAAGAATATATTACCCATATGTGTAATATATTTTGATTCGGATTACGATTAGATTAGATTTTAACGATATTGTGTTGTTTCATAGAAATGACAACAAACATTCTTAGTTAAGGTTCTAAATAAATTTAACTTTTATTTATCAGCTTTGAAATACTTCTCTCATATATATAATAATTTAACCCAAATAAAATTATAAAATTCTAACTGAAGTAGAGCCAGCAGGAAATTCCCTGCTCAAAATATGGAGCAGTCTGACTAGGGCAGTACATCATGACCTTACAGAAGATCACAGCATAATAATACTGATTTAATAAAACACTTTTTTCGGATTTTATCGCGGTTTATTGTTAACTTTTGATTCCCGACGTTTCGGATACTTTACAGCAACCATGGTCACGGGAGGAGTCCTGTTTTATTAAATGAGTAAAATTCGCGTAAACATTAGAAAACAATATAATAATACTGTTTTCAAGCCGTGTTGTTTTCCTGTGGTAAGTAAAGTGACCAAAGATCCTAGGGAGAATTGGGGGTAGTGTCCACAACGCGCTTGCGATGCTTCTAGTGTTGCAAAAGTCTAAAAGGTTACCATCAGATGAGAAATTAAAAAAAAAATCTTATAAGATACACTGTATCATGATAATTCTACTGGATCCATACCTTTTTGTGCTAAAAATTCCTTAATTGAAGCTGATGAATCACATCATGCTGTAACTCAGAGGAAGTAATAATATTTATAAGGTCACCAAAATGAAGTTCATCTGCAGTTATGATAAAATTATTTTTTTTTTACAATTATTGTAAATAAAATTACAGTATTATAAACGTTTACAATATGAACATAATTATATTCTTATCAAAAATAAAAGACTTTAACATTACATTGTACTTTTACAATACAATTGTGTATGTAATAATTTTTTTTTTTCTTTTGTTAATATTTACTTAACATTACAAATGATGTTACAATAATTAAGAGTATGATTGTTTTAGTTCAAAAACATTGTATAAACAGTTCCAATAATGTAGTATATCAACTTGATGGTATAGTTAGAAAACATTGTTTCATTATTTACAATGTTCTTCATATCGGGTGTCGATATTTACTTCTATCATAAATGTTAAAATTTTCTCAATTAAGCTAGAAAGACTTTAATCTAGATTAACTTTTTTTTATACTACAAGTGTACGGCTCACTCACCAGATGTATCACACCAGAAGTGTATCAGCACATTGCCGACACAGCGACACAGTAGTGGTACTCTAGTCACCTTACCGTACTTCCCCAGTAAGGCTGCTCCAGATTTTAAGCAGGATATTTTCTGCTGTTCTGTACCTCAGATTAAAACACATCTAAATATAGAATGGTCTAGAATAGAACAAGAATATTTTATCTTTTAATATAATTCCCAGTAGATACATGCTATGTTTCATAAAGTCAGGAATCGACATTATTTTTGTTATAGTTGTAGTTAAGAGGTTAAAGAACATCATAGGCTACTTAATTATTTATTAAGATTAAGCCATTAGTTCTTTCCTATACAGATTAACATAGCTGAGGAAACAAAGTTGGTAACGTCAGCCATTCATATTATAATTAGTTGAACAACTGTTAAATTGTTTGCTTGTAATGAAATAGATGGCATTGAAGAGGAGTTGATTTGTTCATAATAGGCAATACACATTCACGGAGATCTTTCAACTAATCATAGATTGTTATTGAAGTACGTCACAGCAGGAAATACCAACCTCACAGAATATAACCGCTTAATAACACTGTCTAATAATAATAATTGACTTGTGCTGTGTTCGTGTAGTGAGTAACAAAGATCTCCTGGGTTGGGTTTGGGATAGATAGGGTTGGCAAGGTGCTTGCAAATGTTCATAAAGAACGGTATCCCCTTATCATACCATATGGACCATATTCTTCTTTTCCAACCTAGTAGAATAAAAAAAAATGACAAAGCTCCTGGTCAACTTAGGGTAGGGTCGACAAAACTACTGCATCCTCTTGTCATCAGGCTGTCCATATGCTTATCACCTACTCTTGAGGTATTAAAAATAATAATTTAATCATCAGCATCTGTTGTATGTTTTCAGACCATACTGGCGGTGTTACTACGGGAACACAGATGCAATAATATACGTCGTAGACTCGGCCGACAGAGATCGGATAGGAATATCTAAAGATGAATTAGTACATATGTTACGAGTAAGTATATTATACTTTTAACCAGACTTACAAAAAAGGTGGTTCTAAGGCTCTCATTCTATTGTACTTTTGTGTACCAATTTTAATGTTGTGTGTTATACAGAGAGATTAGATAGTAAGATATAAAGTCAATTAAATATGTATAATAAATTATTTATTTACACACACACACATACATCAGCCTATCGTAGTCCACTGCTGGACATAGGCCTCCACAAGTTCGCGCCAAAAATGACGTGAACTCGTGTGTGTTGCCCATAGACACTACGCTGGGCAGGCGGGTTGGCACCGAAAACGCTGCTGCCCGTCTTCGACCTGTGTATTTGAAAGCCTTATTTATTTAATTAAATTATTTATTTATTTACAAAAAAAAAAATTAAAATATACAATAACCAAATCAAAAAACTTTAATACTGAAAGTCGAAAAAGTATGCAAAATGAAATGTCGAAAAAACAAAAACCCAAATCAGTCAAGAACTCAGTCAAGAAGTCCGTCACAAAACAAAATGTATCACTTTATAATTTGTTTAAACAATTTAAATAGACTTCTATAATAATCTAGTCACTATGATATAATTAATTGTATCTACTAGGAATTATTTAGGAATACTTTCCTGTGTAAGAATGCTATATTGATAAGTTTAAAAAAGATATCTAATAAAACAAAGAAGAAAGAAAATAGTAAGTAAAATCTATACAAATAAATAAAATTGGAGTGTCTGTTTGTAATATTAAAATAACCGCTTTTTACTAAAGTGCATATGGATGTATACAAGGTACATGTCCGTCCATCCATCCATCCGTCCGTCCGTCCGTCCGTCCGTCCGTCCGTCCGTCTGTCTGTTCCGGCTAATCTCTGAAACAGTTGGACCGATTTTGAAGGGACTTTCACTGGCAGAAACTTATCCCGAATCTCTTTCTCTTTTCTTTCTTTTTCCTATAGAGTTAAGATTTTGATCAGTGACATTATATTATCAAATTGATATATCATATTATCAGTTACAAATTGATTTAGTTAACCTTTAATTTTGCATAATTTTCTTACCATATAAGAATTATTTCGGTGTTACTTTTGTCCAAACATTTTAATTAATATCAATATCAGTACTGATCAAATTAAAAGCTAGTAAGTAATATTAATTGAAACCCAATTTTGGTTTATTTCAGACATCATCCAAATAAAGTAAATCTTTTACGTTTTCATATAAATTTTGTATGATTTACCCATTACCAAAAATAAAGTTTGTGTAAAATTTATAAATTTGATAAACTTTTTAAAAAATATGCAATTATTAATGTTCATAATCAATAATAAACTTTTTTGTAATAAAAAAAGAATTATGTGGTTCTATGAAACCGCGATATCAGTGAAACTTTAGTGAACAAAACATTTACATTAATACACAGATCACAACACACAAATATCGCTGAACATTTGCGACATGCGATAGATGAACGAAAAGTTTTGGGGCGATAGAATAAAAGTTACTTTAAAAACTATATTATTTATATGTATTTTACGATTTTTCCAGGAAGAAGAGCTAGCTAATGCAATACTAGTGGTGTTAGCGAACAAACAGGATATGGCCGGTTGTTTAACAGTGGCTGAAGTACACCAGGCTTTGGGTCTGGATGCCCTCCGTGATCGAACTTTTCAAATATTCAAGACTTCTGCAGTAAGGGGCGAGGGATTGGACCAAGCGATGGATTGGCTCTCCAATGCGCTGCAGGCTAGGAAATAACAAATTTAGGTATTTTATCACTTATTTATTTATTTTTGTTATATGACTAATTTAGCAAACAAGCGTAAAGCCTACTAGATGGTAAACATTTACATGATGGTAGCCTATTGATGCCTACAACACCAGAAGCATCGCAAACACATTGTCGACCCTATATCTGATCGTCCCCATTAGCTCTGGCCACCGTACTCACCACGGGAACATAACACTGCTTGAGAGCACCGATATTTAGCTGTAATCTTCTGGAAGGTCGAGGCAATTCTCCAGACGGGATGCTCTAGATTTTGAGCAGGATATATCCTGTCATTCAGTCATTACAGCCTATACAGTCCACTGCTGGACATAGGCCTCCACAAGTTCACGCCAAAAACAACGTGACGCAGGGCTGGCTTTGTCGCACCGAAGACGCTGCTGCCCATCTTTGGCCTGTGTATTTCAAAGCCAGCAGTTGGATGGTTATCCCGCCACTGGTCGGCTTTTTAAGTTCCAAGGTGGTAGCGGAACTGTGTTATCCTTTAGTTGCCTCTTACGACACCCACGGGAAGAGAGGGGGTGGCTATATTCTTTAGTACCGTAGCCACAGAGTATAATATATCCTGTGTCCTGCCTCAATAAAAATAAATAAAATTATTTGTAGTAAATTTTAAACACACACTCAACAATATGCTATGCTATATTGTGGACCTGGAAACAACAAAAAGGCCAAAAGGGTCATTAATGCAATGCAGAACGTTCGTGCAATAGCTAGATGCTATCCACCATCAATTGTCTTGTTATACATTCATAAATGTGAGCGAATCAGCATTAATTAAAAAAAAAATTAAGCTACAAATGTTCAATGATAAAAAAATACCTACCTGAGAAAAAACCTAAGAAATTATATACCTACCTTAGAAAAAACCTTAGAAAAAGAAAAGTATGTGAAATTAAAAATTAAAAAACGTTTTTTTTCCAGAGTACTGAAGAAGATTTGATACACCAATTACGAGTCGGAGTCATAGTCGTCTTAAGCCAATAGAGTAGCTAGCGTCGCTGTCTGACTAACCAACTTTATTTTATGCATCAAAACTTCCAATTTTTTTTAAGGAATTGTTGCGATTTTTCTTTTAAAAACGTGTGATATCTAGTTTTGTCGCTAATTGTACATTGTAATAAAGTTATTTTAACGGATACACGAGTTTTATTTTATAATTTATTTATATTTTTTAGTAATATTATCCGTTAAAATTATTTTATTAATTTTTTTTTTGTGCTTTGTGTCATCGATTAACTAAACTTTGGACGTAAATTTTAAAAAAATATTGATAATATGATCAATTAGCGAAGTGTGTGCTCGCATAAGAATAAAACAGACTGCAATTACATCAAAAAGTAATACGACGAAGGTAGTCGATAAAACTGTCAATTAAATACGCTTTATGAGAGAGAATTCAAAAAGTACTCCTCAGATGTCGGTCAAATTTAAACGAGATCACACGACATACCCTACAACCTATGGTACACCTATTAAAAAGCTAAGGTAACAAAAAAAAACGGCTAAGTGCGAGTCGTACTCGCGCGCCGAGGGTTCCGTACAAACAAAATTATTAAAAATATTTTTATTATATGATGTAACTAAAAATTTATGCTATTCGCAAATTTTCCTTTATCTGTGAAGAAGTTATTTCATACCAAATTTCGAGATACTGAGTTCACGGGAGGTATCCTGTAGGTTTTGATTCCCTTGCGAGTGTCGAAAATTTGCAACATAAACGTTTGCACCTTTTTATTGCGTTGGTTTAAAAGTTTGACTTTTTCACAGCTTCAAGGGACAGTAGACCTGAGTATTTCATATGAATTTCAGCTTGATACCTCCACGGGTTGCTGAGAAAAAGGGTCTTGACAGACAGACGGACAACAGATGATCCTATAAGGGTTCCGTTCTTTCCTTTTTAGTGGAACATGTTTTATTCACATTAACATGTTCCACATACAAGTATTTTAAGCTTCTGCTTTCATACGCTATGTCTATATATGTATGACTTCGTAAATAATCTTTTAAACATTATGAAATTATGTTAAGTTAGTGCTCCAAATGTGATTTTTAAGCAATTAGCTCTTTTTAAAAACGTATGTTTAATCGTAATAATATTGAAGAAACACGTAAATAACGTATGTCTTAATGAAAAATGTTGTCTATCATACATTGTACTTATTAGCTATTTTGAAGTTTTAAAATATGATTTTATAACTATATGGCTTCTATAAGAGAATTAAAAAAATTCTAGAAATTTCGAGACTAATCCTCTTAAGGGGCTACCCGGCCGAATTTACTGTTTTTACATTCCTTATAGTATGCTTGAACGTTGAATAAACAATAAAGTTCTAAAGACAATATTTTAGCTTGATAATTGATCTGTAATTGTGTCTACTGATATATTGAAAAATTTACCTTATCACGAGAAAATGAATTTTTCGTGAACGCTTTTCTTGGTCTAAAATCCGTATAAACTCGCTAATTATGCAACGCATAGACATGAAACTTTAACCAGTAGTGAATAATGCATTACTCTTCAATACTGTCTGCCAATTTTTCAATTAAATAGATAATTTTTGAGAAATCTGTAATATTGAATTTCGTAAGTAAACCGGGCAAGCGGGTGTCTGCGCGGGCGACGAGGAGCATTCGCCTCTCGGCCGTTGTATGAGGAGCTTGTGTCGTTTGATGCGACGCGCGCGCATTTATTGTTTATTATTTTATTTTTATTGACCCCACAATTTTGACATTTGTGTGATAGGACACTGTAGACACTTTAGTTTTACAAGTGAACGAAAGGACGCATTTACTTATTTGCTTGTGCAAATACTGTTTATTTAGTTTTATAAGCGAGCGAAAGGACGAAATAACTACCTATTTGTTTACTTGTGTAAATTGAATATGCCGAAAGTATCAAAAGTGAAATGATATCAGCAACAAAGGCTCACGGAAATAAAAATCGCAGTGTAAGTACTTAATTACGTACTGATTTTTTATCGTAATTTTATATTGTATTGTAAGTTTATTACAATACAATAGAACGTATTAATAAAATTAATATAATATCAATTAAATTTACTAAAATTTACAATATAAATAATCATCTTATTATTTTATTTACAGAGCTCAAAGAAAAAGACAGGTACTACAACAACTCGATGGAAATATAGAAAACCAAGATTTAACTTCAGAAAATTGTCAACTTCGAACTTGCGATGTCACACAGTAAGTAAAATATGCTAAGAGTCACACCGCATTATTAGACACTTCCTGACTGGGCTTTGCGGACTTGGTGCGGTTATAAAAAAAGTAAATCGGTATGTGAACCCGACTGCTTAAATCGCTGTGAGTGATTTAAAATCAAGTCCAGTACTCAGTATAGGAATCTAGATTGAGTACTGGACTTGTTTATCTTTCTTTTCAGTTTTTATGCAGTCGGTTTTTATTTATTTTTTTTAATTTCCTTTTTTTACTTAGGATTAGTTTAAATGAAAAATGAGTACCTAGCCAGGAAGTGACATTTTAATCGTAGGCATCGATTACGTAATAGTATAAGTTTTGTGTGTTATATGTATGTGTGTATGTAATTAAGTATGTATGTTATATTGTGTATTCTTTTTGTCTTTATTCATACTATCTAATGAAATGACAGACCTACTTATAATCGACGAATAAAGTATTTGTATATGTATATTATTTATGAATGTATGTTTTAGTGTGTCAAACATACCTATATAGTACCAAAAAAAATGCAGCAATAAGTGTACTAGTATTTGTTTGCGTGGATGTGTGTGTAGATATGTGTCTTTGTGTTATCTTAATTCAATGTGTACAAAATGTAAAATATGTTATTATCTTAGTAAATGTATATTTTTTTCTAGGACTACCTTCAAAAAAGTGCCACAAGGTCTAGATTTAACTACGCCTATGGCACATAAGAATAAGTTTGCAGAGTCAACTAATGGGTTTAATTCAACCTATTGTCAGGGATTAGAAAGTGAAGAAAAAGAGGTATTTCCATTTTAGTTATCACTGTATTATTTTACCTTTCACATTTTCTTTCTGGTAAACAAATAAAATATGTGTTCAACTTTTTGTTCTCGATTCAGTTATTTTTTTTATTTCAGTTTACTATTACTACGAAACCGGAAGAAATTATATCCGATAAACACGTCGGAAGGAAGATTGTGGCCATATCTCAATTCAAAAATTACTCAACTTTTGTAAACATGGCCATCTAGCGTATTCATCGAATGATATAATACTAACAGGAGAAAATCAAAATAGTCTGATATCATTATTTACTTTTCAGTGTAAAATGTATAACGTAACTCTTACAATCGAAAATGATATCTGTGAAGACAATTATTTAAATTTGAATGCATGTGCAGTAGCTGGTACCATCGCAATAGGATGTGGCCGGTCACAACTTGAAGAAGTGTTGTCAGCTATAAATTTGCCTAGTTTCACTGAAAATACATACGACCACAATCACAAGGTTATTGGCAAACATCGTCATCTCATTGAGGTGAAATGTCCCATTACAGCGCATAGAATCGGCATAGACGAAGCTATTAGGAAGACAAAAATAACCGTCTGGAAAATAAATAAGAATGGTCAATACCACATTAACAAAAATTGGTATTACCAAATTCAAGGTCAATTACATGTAACACAAAGCAAAAAATGTATATATGCGGTATGGGGCAGTGAAAATGAATCGCTTAGAATCGAAATTATTAATAAAGACGATAATTTTTGGCAGAAGGAAATAAAACAAAAGTTGACAAAATTCTATATTGACTGCATACTTCAAAAACTGATTGATCCGAACACATTATTTAAGAAATATACTCAAATAAAAGCAAAAATGTAACCGATTCATATTTAAAAATAAAAATCACAATTTTAAATCAATGAGTGTATGTTTAATCATGTGTACTCAATATAATAATTGTGTTTGCAGGCAAACGAAAAAAAACCGACTTCAGTTATATCGACAAGTAATAAAACGCAGGTAGACAAAAAATTAGTCAAGTAAATACGCATTATCAAAGATTACTCCAAAAGTTGTAATCAGATCTCGATGAAATTTAAATGTGACCACATGATAAACATCGGCTTTCGACTAAATCAAAAATTGTCAAAATCGGTACATTAAAAAGTTATGCGGATTTTCGAGTTTTCCTCGATTTCTCTGGGATCCCATCATCAGATCCTAGTTTACTTATCATGGTACCACACCTAAGATATCTCCTTTCCAACAAAAAAAAAGAATTATCAAAATCGGTCGATAAACGACGAAGTTATCCCCGAACATACATAAAAAAATATATACGGTCCTCCTCCTTTTTTGAAGTCGGTTAAAAAGAGTAGGATTTTTTTTAATTTATTCGGCCCGCTGACTAGTGGTCTCTTTACAATCGACTATTTGGCTAGTCGGCCAAAGCTATAATCAGCACATCTATACTAATTAAATTACTTACCAACAAATAGATATCCAGGTATTTCTTTTTAGTCCATCCCTATTTGCAAATTAACTCTGTAGCGTATTTAAATAATTTGCAAAGTTAGTATTCACATATATTTAGAAGTGAATTATAAATAAAATATATTTAGGTATTTTAATCTGTTTGCGTTATCAACTCTCGGCCTATAAAATCGATTGATGATTGCGCGTTGTAATAATACGCAACAAATCCGCTAGATGTCTTATTTTACCTCACGCGCTTAAATACGTAAAAGTTGTCAGGTGAAGAGCGGGAAGAGGGCGGTCAAGCGAGTTGAAACGCGCGAGGTCATTCAGATAGGGTACGCCCTTAATAAACGGTTAGCTGTCGATGTTTAGTTGATTGATGACAAAATTTTTGTAAAACTATTTCAAAAGCATATCTTACGGCGACGCTTCTTGATAGGGAAATGATAAATACCTATAAAAAGCATTTGAGTGAGTGGGTATATACATAAGTTATTTCGATTATTAATATATATTTTGTATCTGTGACATTCGGATTATTAATAGTAATTTATAATCTGTCGGTAAGATATTTGTTCTAAATACATTATCCAGTAACACTTTGTTGTTTTATTTTAAGTTTATTAGTAAACGGTTCGTAAAGAAAACTAATCGTTTTTTGTATGTAGAAACCGAGCCTAAGTATGAAAGAAGTTTTTGGTACTATATTTTGTTTTTATTATTGACACTCAACGCTGTTAACCACAACAGTTAACAGCGAATTAAAAATTAGTAATTTGTGTTCACAACTACTTTGAGGTACTCTACAAAAATGTGTCCAAATAAAAATATGCAATATAAAAAAACGACCCTTAATTTAAATATTTATTACAGATAACAAATATACACGATAAAAGCGATCCGATTTTTCTTGATACTTAAAGAGAAGTCAGTAAGATATAAATTTGTAATAAATAGCGCCTAATCGAATCAAGTAAGTACAGCTCATAATATACTGAAGTTACTTTACAGCTAAAGTAAACACAATCAAAGTAATTAGCGAGGTTCAATTAAAATGTTAATGAACCTGCATCCTGCTCACGCAATTATGACAGGACATATTCAATATTCTATAGAATATATATCGTTTGTCTTGATGTTTAATGGGGAAATAACATCAACTTATAAATGCTTCTTCAACGAGACCGGTGGTATTTTTAAATCGACTACCCATTAGTAATGATTTTAAAGGTGTGTTTGTGTATGTGTGTGCGCGTGGTACGTGCTTGCGTGCGTGCGTGCGTGCGCGTGTGTGCGTGTGTATGTGTGTGACTTACGAGTTTCTATGTGTGTAAGTTTATTTTACGTACTCGGTATATTTAACGGTATAATTTGATTTTGTCGTAGTATGAAGAACATATCGCAAAAAGATCACAGTCTTCTTCAATCAATCTTATTATTATGACCACTACAACCTTTACTTGCAATTTTAAGTTATTTGGATAAAAATTGTGTGTCAGATCCGACGCACGACTGGAGTTTACTCCTTCAAATCGTCTAAGAAAAAGATTAATACCATATCAAATGGTATAAATTACTCAAAAACGCCATCTATCGAGATGAGATGGAGTTACGTCAAACGTAACGAGGTCATTCGTTCAGTATATTTTACTCCTTATATTTTTTTCATACCGGGGCCTTGTATGAAAATCGATTTTTAAGGAGTTATCTCCAAAAAACTTTTGGATGTCATTCTAAAATTGTTACTGAAGCCAAATCTATAATTAATGTATTCCATTATCTTTGAAAGATTCTTGGTATTGTGAGCGTTCATAAGAAGCTGCATACGTAGTTTATTTTAATTCAGTACCGTTCCCTCGGGAAGGGTCTTTTTATGTCTAATCGCGAATAATACAGAACAAATTAATAAAAAACGAGTGTGTTTGAAGACCACACGACTGAAAAAGCAGCGTCTTCGGTGCGACAAAGCCAGCCCTGCGGTCACCAACCCGCCTGCCCAGCGTGGTGACTATGGGCACAACACATGAGTTCGCGCCATTTTTGGCGTGAACTTGTGGAGGCCTATGTCCAGTAGTGGACTGCGAAAGGCTGCTGTGATGATGATGATGAACCTTTTTTTTTATAATAATTAAGTTTGTTCTAAAATAATGCATCATTTACGAAGGTGGTTCTAAAAACACTATTAATCCTTGTCCAAAAAATACGTTATTTATCACAATTAAGTTAATTTGTTTTTGAATAAAAATATCATCTAAGAAGATATCATAGTTTTAAAATAGCTTTGCAACGAATTAATAGTGATAGTATTTAAGTCAGCTACATAGTGAACAACCAACAACTAAAATGTATTTTATTTAATTATTTATTACTCTCTTACATAAATATAGTAAGACACTTTTACATAAAAAAAGAGAAACTGCAGCACAAAAATTAAATTTAACAAGAGGTAGTTACATTGACGTCATGCAAAGGCAGTCTTATTACTATAAGCAATCTCTTCCAGACAACCCCAGGTAAAAGGAGATTATTAAAAACAAAGTGAGGGATAGTGCAAAAGTAGATAGATACAAATACATAAAATCGCACATACACACACATACAGAAGATTAAGATGTATGTAGATGATGAAGAGTAGATGCATGTATAATGTACCACAAAGTAATAAAAAAACATATAGTTAAAAACACATTTACCAGTATAAAACAAATCATATTTACCCGTTCCATAGTCCTTAGCAATCAGTAGTAACAAGCCCGATGCCGATGGTGACAAGCGAATAATTTTTAAAGAACATGTTTACATTACTTTTATTAAACATTCACAGATAAAGATTACCGGTTGGGCGTCTGTTTTGATATAAATGGCTTCAAGTTAATTAATAATTCGTTAAGAGTGAGCGTTGAGAGCGTTGGTTGGGTTCCATGGTTTTATCAATTCCTAGTATTAGTTTTATAAGTGAAGATATTATGATTTATTGTGATGTAGTCGTACTGTTATAAGTTTTTCATAAAATTAATTGTAACGAAATTCGTGTCCCATATTTCTTTAAAGGTGTAGTGTGGTGTGTCTACTAATTATACCAACGACTATATAATACCTATATTTATTCCTTTCGTCTGTTCCTACGGTAGGCAACTTAATGCTTGTATTATAGGTAACAGCCGACTCGACTGCTATAGGTAATTTTTTTGATAATATACATAGAAATATAAATAAAATATTTATATAATTTATTTTCTAAGTTTAAGTTACCAAATTGGGGTACCTACATTTCTTTAGCCTTAGATTGGTATATTTAAAAAGATTTTGTTATCTCATGTTACTAAATGCTTCCATTTAAATAGCTTTAAACGATTTATAATAAGAACACAGCCGATGCATCAGTCTGTTAAACAGCAGAATATGAGATCAGATTCAAAAATACGACATGTTCGAGAGATTACGGCTTAAGGATCTCTAAACATAATGGTGAATTTTAAATTCTTATCGAATCTAATTAGCTTAAAATCTGCAGAAGAAATATTTTAATTAAATATAGTAATAATCTTGTTATAGTTAATTTCAACTTTTGTCTTTGGTACTTAGAAAATGGCGACAAAATGCGACGAAATATTGCTGTGTCGCCCACGTTTAATACCATTTTAATACAATAATATACCTACTTATTTATAGTCTGTGCTTTATATTTGACAGTCTAAGATATCTTATAGCAACTTAATAAAAATAAATGCAGGCTGTTAAATACTCATTTAATTACATGAGATTTTATCATTTTCAATCATTAAATGACTTCAGATTTTATCGATTACAGATGAACAAATCTTTACTTTTTATCGTGTTATAAAATGTATAGATTTTTCTAGATAATTCAAGTCAATTTATATTCACGGCGAAGAAATTATTCAAAAAGTTAACTATACCTGTTTCATAAATGTATTCAATTGTAAACGAGATGACTAGATTTATAGACGCCATTAGGTGGTAACAGATAGAAGCAAAAGCGAAATGCAAATGATAAAAGTTAATATAGTCTAAGGTTGATATTACATTAAATGTACAGAATATGAAATTCAATATAATATTCGTTTTGAGTAATCTCTGAGTTTTGTCGACGCTTTGTCTGACATCGCGCAAATGTAAAAAGACAACCAACTAATGACTAACGCAGATCAAAAGAACAATATTTGAAATCCATTAAAAATTCTGTAAAACCTCGGCAATTGGTAAGTAATGGATGTAATTAATAACAATCCATAAATCACCTCTTACCTTCAATTCCATGAATAAGATTATCGATATATCATTGAAACCATTTCCTCTTCCTGTCTGACGCTATGTCACGTCGCTTCAGTGGTGAACAGGCTAAAAATTCCACGTACAGTCGTAACTGGACTCGGTCCCTGAGCGCTGACAGCACCGTTCTATTCGCCACAAATGAACTCCATCGAGAGATCATACTTAATGAATGAATAAGACAGGAATATATTTTATGGATTATCTTAACAGAAATTTTAAACTTATTGTTTCGACCATTTCCTCTATGTGTATTGGTACGATTTAAAAAAATATTTGTGCGTTTTTAACTTCATAAATTGATAATGTACATAGGTAAATAAAAAAGTGTCTCATAATAATAACAACATACGCTTCAGCCTATAATATCCCACTACTGGGCATAGGCCTCTTTCCCCATGTAGGAGAAGGATCAGAGCTTAATCCACCACGCTGCTCCAATGCGGGTTGGCGGATATATTCCCTACTATGAGTAACGATCGCTATCAGGTGTACATGATAACAACCGGGACCGACGGCTTAACGTGCTCTCCGAAGCACGGTGGGGAGATCCACAAGGACTGCACAAACACCCAGACCACGGCAAATACCTGTATGGCCAATACAAATGTTTGTCATGTGCGGGGATATGTTTCGCCTATTACTTACCACTCATAACGACAGAAAATTCCTAAATTGTCTTTAACTGAAATACACGTACACTGTACAGGTGTAGCAGACAGAAATAAGTCGAAAGGAAAACTAATTAAATTCACTGTTATTGATAATTTCCCATTTCTTTATTTTTTCTACCAAATGACCAAATTTGGACGGTGTATTTTTTTAATTAGGCTTTTAGTTGCCCATTCCCTTTGTACTACATAAAATATTAGTTTATCGGCATCCATTTTTTTACAATAGTTTCTTTCATTCTCGTTCTTCAGACCAGCAGTTCTTCAAAACTGTCTCCGGTGTATTAATAGAATCTCAAGCTATACGAACTGGACATAACCGACGAAGTCTATAAATGTCAAACTGTTTGTAAAAGTCCTCCCGTGACCATGGTTGCTGTAAAGTATCCGAAACGTCGGGAATCAAAAGATAATAATAAACCGCGATAAAATCAGAAAAAAGTTGTTTCATTAAATGAGTAAAATTCGCGTAAACATTAGAAAACAATCTGTTTGTAAAACTAAAAAAAAGGTTGGATTTTAATCTGACATAATCCTCAACTACAGTTCGGTATTAATTTGCCGAATTTCCTTGTTTTCTCTACTATGTGTAATGGTCGTTTCCCGACATTTACGGCAATAGTAACAGCGACAGCTTTAAATGCTCTTCGAGGTACGATGTAACGTGTACTTCGCTATAAATGCCAAGACACGAAATAAGTATTTTTACAAATGCTAATATCCTCGTCGAGCGAGAATTAAACCAGCTGCGTATCAGGTTTCATCGCAATCGATTTTGTAGTTTTTGCGTG
Source organism: Melitaea cinxia (assembly GCF_905220565.1). NCBI lineage: Eukaryota > Metazoa > Arthropoda > Insecta > Lepidoptera > Nymphalidae > Melitaea > Melitaea cinxia. Next base: position 813,842 of record NC_059397.1, on the reverse strand, counting down.
AAAGAGTATCAATCATATACGTATATCAATCTATACTTACAACCTTTTGAATTTATAGTGCTAAAAGCCACGATCGAAATTATACAAATCATTGAAAAGGAGAATATATTGTTATAATATTATGAACAGATAATTTAATAATGACCCGAAGGAGATCGTTACAAACGGAGCAGACGAGATTTGGTGTCCAAGTTAGGCCTGAATTTATTGGAAGTCGGCTTGTTCAATCAGATCTTCTCTGAACCAACATCCCAATGTGCCAAATATATACAAGAGTATTAGTAGTATTAAGTTAAGATCTAGTAATAATTTAGTATTATAATTTAGTTTATTTAAAAATGTTAAAATTGTTAGTTTTAGTATAGGATAAGTATACTGTCATGTACATATGTATAAAAGTCCCTAATAAAGATAGTCAAAAAGAAAAAAAACCCGAATTGAGGAAATTAGAAGTTATAAAACTAAAAATATTTTCACCTGTGTCAAAGATATATCGCGGTTCAGCCATGCCATTGCCGGGCATAGGCCCCATCCCCGTGTGGGATAAGGATCAGAGCTTAATCCACCACGTTGCTTCACTGCGCGTTGGCGGATATATTCCCTACTATGAGTAACGATCAATATCAGGTGTATATGATAACAACCGGGACCGACGACTTCACATTATTCCAGAAGGCCAGACACACAAACCGGAAAAAAGTATTTGTTCAAATATAAATATTCATCACGAGCGGGAATCGAACCCGCAAACCGCCGGTGTTTAGGCACCTACAAGGCAAACGCACCACTATGTAAGATATATTGTATAAACTTACAAAAAGTCTGTATAGGTGTACATACTCATTTTATAAACTGGCTAGTTAGTTGCCTGTCATTCACGTAAAAAAAAAATAGAATGGAATACTTTATTTAAAATTATGTCAGAGCAAAAAAGGATGTTCATTAAACTCTTAATTTGTTTTAGTTAAGTTTTTTAAAAGTGTTAGAAAATTGTGTTATTTTTTTAAACTTCCAGTTCGAACAGGTAAACAGAAAATAAAGATCAAAGCACCTTCAGATATCGACTTCAAAATAGTGAGTACACAAAAATATCATTATTAACTTTATTTATAAAGTTTTTTACTATTACGACTACGACTAGTATTCACCGGATTAATTTGGAAAATACAAAGAAATTATTTTTACTATATTAAAAAGCTAGAAGTATATAATACGTCTATTAAGTACCTTTATGTTCTCTATATTGCTTGACAAACTAAATTTTTTCCTGGGTTTAGTTTGGTCAGAATTTCCTTCGAAATAGCCCTCTATTTAGAACCTCTAAACATTAGAAAGAACAATGAGGAACAATGAATGAGAAAAGTCAGGCAAGAAATTGTCTTTCAAGAAATTTCTTATTTCTCACAGTATCAAATTTTACGCCGTCATTAAGACGCCATATGAGCGTAATAATTTAAATTCAAAAGAAAGTTGCCTACTAATTTTATTACCGAATCAATAAAATGCTTAAAACTAATCAAATTACTGTAACCCGATATATTTTTGTATCTGTCTAATTTCGACCGTTCGAGGAGCCACGTGTTCAAGTGCTTGCATTTAAAGAATTTCAGTAAATATTATTGTTGTAGTTCAACGATGATTGCGGGGCCCGGTAGCTCGGATGCATTCCTTTAATACACATCGCTAAAATAAACCTTAATTAACCTGAATAAGGTTGAGAATGTCAGTCGTTTGGGCAAATATGTAAAGAACCCTGCATGTCGCTGAAGGACCGTCATTTCGGAAATGTTTTAAAAGGTCTCGCTTGCCATTTGATTCTGAGCTGTAGGTTGGGGTATTTAGCAATTTTTTTCGGATGGACTGTGGTAAGTTTGGGCGCGGGCTGACAGTGGGGGGAGTGTATGCGGTCCGACTGGTTGCGAGCGACGACCGGAGGCTGCGCGCGCGCCGCCGTTCGTACATTCGCATGCTTAATTTTATAATCCCACGTGGCTAATGTTTTAGCTACCGATAGTCGTTGAGCCCGATTTGGAATTTTGTTACTTCTATTTCCTTACTGTATTAAGATATTAAGTATATAAGATATTTTATTATATTATATTTATTTTATTATATAGTTATATAACAGTTTTTGACCGTTGAAGAAAATATATGGCACCAATACAGGAGGATATTCTCCGCATCGAAGAAAATAGTACATGCTATATATTAATATATTAGTTTCAGTATTTATTTAATACAATATTCATTTTGAATATACGGACAATAATTTATTATACTTATTTCTTTTATTAAGAAAATACGATAGACGAATAGAAATACTGACCAGAGTATATCTTTCGTCAAGCTTTTAATTAAAGGTAAAATAAAATTTTCATCCACCAAATAATTAAAATACCGATCATAGCTTCAGCTCAATTAACGTCCCCGGACTAGCTAACATAGAGACGAGATCGTAAACAAGTTTGTAGTAATCAAATAAGGATAAAAAACCGAGCTAAAGATAGCGACAGTTTCACTCGAGAGTACCGTAAACTGATTTACGCCATACCAGTTCCAATCCGAGACCCAGTGTTCGACCGAACTCAAAGGGCCTCGTGCGCGACTGTACAGGGAACAATTCCTCTAAGGAATTTATTAGAGTTCGTAGTGAGCGCGGTAGTGCATCGGACGTTCTCTCCCGAAAATTATCGAGAGTAAGAGTACATTGAACAAGTGTTGAAACAGTGTTAGTCGCCAGTGTATTGTGCGTTCTGGAATGGATGGCTAGGTAACGTGACCTTTTACTTAGCTGTTTGTGTCGTAAGTTGGTTAGTTTGTAAGCTGTTTTTTGCGTTCTGCAATTCGTTTTGAAATTATTTTATTTTCATTTGTGATTTTTGCTTGATGACATGATTCAATTTTCGAATCAGTTTTCGCGGAGTTAAATATCTTCTTTTCCTGTCTGATATAACCAACGAATTATCGATTTATTAACGCGTTTTCGCTAATTCTATGATCAAAATATCTTTGAAAACATTTATTGTATTTTATAAAAACTAATAAGCCAGGAACATTCACCTTTTAACGCAATCTTCAATGCCATTTTAAGTTTAATCGAAATTCGTTGTAACTTTGAATCGTCCACCGCTTCTGTTTTTGTTTAATCAAACTCGTCTTTATAATTTATTATACAAAAACAGTTCCGTCATGTAATTATAAGAATTTTACAATATGTATGAGCTAAAACTTCATGTAGATATAAACTTTCAAATTGACTATTATATGATGTGTAACATTTGTAGTTTAAACGAGTTTTGGCGGTAAATTTATTTCCTATGTTTATGTAATTTTAACATCAAAATACTGTTTTCTTTATCGATACCGTGGTGAGTTTATACAGATAATTACTTTTAGGAATTTATCTGTATCTAAATAAACCACAACACTATGGAAATTTCTCAACAATTGGTTTAGTTAGACCATCGTTTTGTATCGATATTTGTCAACGAATTTCTCGATAGCATCACATTGTTTAGTGCGTTCATTGGCCATATTTGATAGTGATGAATATACTTGGAACAATCAAATTATACCACATCAGTTACTAGCGAAAAATCTTAGTTTTTTTACCACTCAGCAATTATTCAAATTAATTAATTAAATTACTTGGTTGGTATGCTTGGGTTTTAGAATTTTTTTCATGGTATCTACTCGTATCTAAGGAATTTCAAGCACTTGCGAGACACGTTTTACCGAGCATTAGATACAAATGAAGCTAGATTTATTTAAACTAAATAGCGCCTAGGAATGGTGTTCGTTTATACGGATTTATGACTGCTTTTTAATTAAATTCCATTTAACATGAACACAATTTAAGTATATTTACGAATTCCATGAATATTAGCGTTTAATGGCATTTTTTAATCGACATCAATATTATTAATCGGACAAATATTTCATTTTCTTTATTTATTGACACTTTATTGTTTACCAAAACTACACGGTACACATAGTTTTGTGCTATAGTTACAAATGTGCAGTAGGTACAATTGGCGGACTTACGGTTATTTAGGCATTTTTTTTTCTAAATACCGATTTTCTGTTTGAACGCGATATGCTTAAGAATATTTTATAAGAAGTCTATCGGCAATAGATACGGATCTTTTAACGTTTCTTACGAAATTATTTCTTATATGCTGCGACGATATTTGACACATTTTCTTAATTTTTATTTTGAAATATCGAGCCTTTGTTTGTTAATTGTTTTCAATCATCAATGTATTAATTGTATCCGGTTTTGAATACAAAGCATCTTAGCTTCTAATATAACCAGCCGTATTCTTTATGCTCCATTTATTTACTTTTAAACCTTAGCTTTTAATGTGGCTCTTATTGAGAGCTTTAAAGATATTAAAGCCACTTCTTGATACAGTGTATATATTTATAATAATTATAAAAAAATATCTTAGACGAGTGAATTAACGGTCAATGTGGTGGGTGGGTCAATATTTGTTTGTCTTTCACAAAAAATTATAAGGCCGACTAAAATGTGGGTGAAGATAATTGAACAACCTGAATAGCACATAGACTTTTTAAAATCGAAATTTTCTCAATATAGCGTTTATTCAACTCAGAAAACCAAAACTCTATCAATTACTATTAAAAGTCTTAGTACACTAAACACATAACGAACTTTCGAAATTCGAACTGCATAATCCTTTAATTTCAGTGCTACTCCAATGATTTGTTAGTGATCATTATTGTTTTAAACAGTACGTTATCGACAAATAAGCTTACAAAACTATATTAGTGCTGTGTGGCTACGGCACTAAAGAATTTAGCCACCCCTTCTCTTCCCGTGGGTGTCGTAAGAGGCGACTAAGGGATAACAAGGTTCCACAACCACCTTGGAACTTAAGAAGCCGACCGATGGCGGGATAACCATCCAACTGCTGGCTTTGAAATACACAGGCCGAAGACGGGCAGCAGCGTCTTCGGTGCGACAAAGCCAGTACTGCGGTCACCAACCCGCCTGCCCAGCATGGTGACTATGGGCAAAACACATGAGTTCACGTTATTTTTGGCGTAAACTTGTGGAGGCCTATGTCCAGCAGTGGACTGTATAGGCTGTAATGAAGATGAAGATGACTATTATTAGTACATAGCGATATAGTTTTACATTAATCCGGATATACCTAAGGTAAAAGTATAACTATATCAGATGTCTGTACTAATCATTAATAGTCGAAAGCTTCTATCACTGTTACCTTTGTAATAGCAAAATATTCTCGTTTACAGATATAATCATTGTTACAATTTTTGAACTAAGACTTCTTTACGTACGCTTGACTTGGGGAGTAAGCTGGTGAATGCGTGACGGGAACGTTAGAGTAGTAGTGAGTATAAGTTAGTAAAGATAGAAAGAGAGAGAGCTACGTTTCGTATATTACAGTACTAATGAAGGGAACCAAAGAAGTTTTACTTCAGTCGTGTGGTCAAAAGAACACTCGGTTTTATTTCTATATGGCTTTGTTAAGAGATATCTCTATGTGATGAAAATATAGTAGTAAAGTAGGAGTACATAAGAGTTGCAAATTTCGCAACAGCCATTCAACTAGATTTTAATTACGCAATAAATAGCAGGCGAGGTAATAAACAACTGTTTAGCTATTTCTGATATGTCTTTTATGGGCGTTTTATTAAACATTTAATGTTTTGTAATAGAAATGAGAATTAATCAAGTTTTAGGACTATTAAAATGATTTTAACAAGGACGTTCATCAAGTACATGAGCTCATATATAATATCTAACCTATTCTATTCTATTCTAAATATACGCTTCACACTTAACGGCCCCCATTAGGATTTACTCCCGTGTCGGGGGTCCGGAACACACACAATACACAAGCACAAACGCCCGGACCACGGCAAACATCTATATGGCCAATAGAAATGTCTGTCGTGAGCGAGGATCGAACCCGCGACCACCAGCGCAACAGCCTGTGCTGTGAATGCTGCGCCAACGCGTTGTATGTTTACGTGATTATAGGTACGTAGATCAATTGTCTGACTCAATGTCTTAGTATTGTCTTTGCAAATTCTATATGAACAAAAGGTTTAATGGAAATTAGCAATTAAAAAAATATACTTAATTGAAAATATTGAAGTGTAAATAATAAATAAATAATGTAAATATACTTAAAAGCCCCAAAAATTCAGCCTTCTCTTCACGAAATCGGATATAGGTACTTAGAGTTAAAAATTTAAACGCGTTATAACGACAAAAACTTATTAACTGTATTTTGTAAATCAAAGCATAGTCGTAAATCAGCTTATTTTTGTTTATATGTCAGGATAATTTTGTAACTGCATGATTAGGATAATTATAAAAATTTTAGGTTTCTATTAAGTACTGTGATAGTTTAAATTGAAAGGTCTTTTTCGTAAGAAGTTCTGTCTATTGAGAAATATTGTAGGCTATAAAATAAAACGATATGGCATCTTTATGGCATGAATGATGTTTATTATTATAACTCTGTACCTATCAGCGGACACCAAGAGTTTGGTACCTATCAATCATTTGTTTACGATGGAATGGGGTTCTCTTAGAAGCATAAATAAATTTGATAATTTACACGTAAAGCAAACATTGTAAATAATATTTATGTAACATAAATACATAATTAGGTTCCTAGTTAATCAATTCTTGGGTTAATTGGCTTTCAGTTGTGCCAGGGTAGCACTGTCAATTTCGCCAATGTCGCGTGGAATAGGAACGACACGGAGGAGAATGATCAGTGTGGTTGAGATTGTTAAGTTGAAGCTAAAATGATTATAACAGACAATATATATGTTTCTAACAGTTTTGATAAACATGCTTCGAGCCCGCCGTGATATACCTTATGTACCTGTCTTTTATCAGAAATAAAATTAAATGAAATGAAAATATTTATTTCGCTATAAGGTGACACACACTTAACGAAAGTCATAAATAATATCATTTACAAAAAAAAACGACAATTATAAAAGAAAGTTAAGGTAGCAAAATATCAAGCAACAAAAAAAAAATAACATGTTAACATTACGAATTTGTAATGTACCCAGTATAAGCAACCTTAACTTAATCAAAATAGTCAAAATTAAGTTACTCAAAATCTCTAATCGGTAAACATCCCTTCATATTATATCCTCGGATTTATTACATTTTACAATAAATAAGATAAAGAAATGTGTCTATGCTACCCTTTAAGTTTTTTCAAATAAGTGGATTTAGTAAACTTAGTATCGTAGGTTAGTACCTAACGATATAAATTAAGTAACGATATAAACTAGATGTGCCCCGCGGTTTCTCCCAGGGTGATTTAAGTAAAAAAAGGTATTAAAGTATTACATAGGCTATAGCTTTCCTCAATGAATGGGCTATCTAACACTGGAAGAATTTTTCAAATCGGATCAATAGTTCCTGAGATTAGCGCGTTCAAGTAAGCAAACAAACTGTTCAGCTTTATAGTGTCGTTCACAGCAACTGCTCTCCTACTAATTCCGTAACATGTAAAACAGATACACATTTTCTATTTATAATCATGAAGTTAAGTCCAGTAATTATCTTTCTTATAAGATTCTTCTCAGAACGAACAGCATTCCAAACCAGCGGTAGATTTATTTCAACTCAAACACGACTTGTATACGACAATTAAAAATTTAAATTTTACCATTAATTAATATCATGTATTTAAAGTAATTCTGTATTTGAATTGAATTTGGAAAAATCAACAAATACATTAATCTTTACTGATATTATAAAGCTGAAGAGTTTGTTTGTTTGTTTGCTTGAACGCGATAAACTCAGGAACTACTGGTACTTTCAGTGTATCATCACGCTAAAACTAATAAAAGCGGAGCAAGAATGTTTCAAAATTGTTTTTTTTTTTCCTTTTGAGAGTTTCCCCAGCTAGCCCAAAGTAACTTTTCCACGCGGACGAAGTAGCGGACATAAGCTAGTATAATATGAAGTTAATAACTCGTATATCATTATATCTAGAGATCGCTACTTAGTGATATGATCGCTCATTGCACTACATGTATCTAATATTAAGGTTTGCCATGTATAATATCTTTAGTTGGCATAAAATGGTTTATTATTATTATTATAAATATCTTCTAAATTAACTTGAGATTGTAATCTCAACCACATCTATAAATCTTCCCCGTGTCTTATTAGTTCTAAGTGACATTGGCGAAATCGTTTGCTGCTTTCATAGATTGGAAATCATTAATCCAAACGAATATAATTAAATAATTATATCTAACCTCAAAGATTAACTTCCTCACATGCATCGTTAGAATTATACTAACCAAATACTCCTACACTTAAAACTAGAACAACCCGTTATCATTAGCAAAACCTCTTTAAACAGGAAACGAATAAATTAAAAGTCAACAGAGAATTAACGCGAGTTAGATTTATTAAAATTGATCAAGCGTTATTTGATCTTGATTCCAGAAGATTTATACATGCGTTAATGGCTTTGCTAATTCTATTTAACGTTGAAGACCAAATTTGCATATTACAAAGAATCCCAAAGTAACTATTTTTCTTTCAGACGACTTAGAAACGGACCCATAACTTTGTTTTTGAACTAAACTAGTTCCTAATTCTAAGTTGCCACCGATTCTTATCAGTAGAATTAACATTCCAAATTGTAACTTCATATTAACTATTATCAAATAATACATACATTGTAAAAATATGAAACAGAAGTGCTTTCGAAGTCTGTATGATTCTTAAAAATCATTAAATAAGTTTTTCGTTTCATTTTGATTTATACTTCTTTTGTTCCATAATTTATTTATTTATTTTTGGATTTTTATTCGTCATTTTTACAATCGAATCTATTATTTTAATATATGACCGATTTTTTGTGCATATTGGGTAGGTCTGAGAATCGAACAACATCTATTTTTCATCTCCCTAAATGTTAAGGACTGGACTACCACCCCTAACACTGCTAAATATATATTTTTTAATTTTTTGATAAATTATTTATTTTTTATTTTATTATGATTTAGCGTTGAAAAATACACACAACCCTAAATTTTCACCCTTCTACCACCAACCTCAGTTTTTAAATAGCGTTTAGCGGCAAGACAACGTTTGACGAGTCAGCTAGTAGGTATATTATAAAACTTTAGCTTTAGATACCTTTATATCTCAGATAACCTATCAGCATCTTGCAATACAGGTCTATTATTATATATTCTTTCCACAATACGCTGACATTCTAACGTAAAAACAATTTTAATTTGAGTTGGTAGATCGTAATATTATCTATCAATAACTTGATTTATAAAGCCCTGTCAAAAGTGATGACTCATTGTGTCGTTTTTATAATACAGATATTACATCATCATAGTTATTCGCACATTCATAGACCAAATTAATAATGAATGTTTTTCATATATTTATATAATGCAGTCTTATTGTATTATTATTAACATTATGACTAAATCTAGACGTAGTCACCGTTGTGTGATTTCTATTAGTAATAAAATGTAAGTAAGGTTGTAAGTAAGGTAACAGCGGCTGGATTTTATCATCTACAGGACCAGACAATTGTGAAGACAAAATAAAATTTTCGTGACTAATAAACTGTATACATACATACCTACATAAAAACATAAATACAAACCAATAAAAAGTCCTAGATATAAATGGATCGACTTCTGTTATTCTCCTCAGAAACTATATTAACAGGTCTAAATATTTACCCTTAGTTGAATTAAATATAGTTTGTGATATAGGGCATTAAGGGACTGACATTTTCAGCGCAGCTGTAAAAAGTCCCAAAATCAAAATAGAAAAAATATCATATTTACTGTCACCTATCCTATAACACAGGCAAAATTTTTCTAACTTTGTAACGGAAGACTGGATGTAAATTCACAAAAACATACATATATTTATTTATTTATATGTACAAATAGGTCGGCACATTCATGACAAACAGGTGAGTTCAGTCCATTTTTGGCGCGAACTTGTGGAGGCCTATGTCCAGCAGTGGATTGTATTAGGCTGATGTGATGGTGATCATGAGATGAAATAGGTCGGCAAACAAGCGTACAACCTGCAGCACCAGAAGCATCGGAACGGTTTTGCCGATCATACCGCCGATCCCCCTAGGAGCTGTCATCACCTTACTCACCACAGGAACACAACACTGCATGAAAGTACTATTATTAAGCTGTGATTTTCTGTAAGATCGAGGGACTTCCCCAGTCGGTATATTAACAAAATTAGTTTTTCCCAAACATGTCATCGGTCAGACGGTCGGTTAAAATTTAATTATATGCACAGATCAAATACAAAAATGTTGGCAATGTAGGTTTATGTATCCGCATTCAAAGTAAATTCTTATTAAAGTTAAATTCATTCGCCGCTCGGTTCCTAGATAAGTTATGACTTTGTTTTGTAAGACCGCGTGCTACTGCCTAGCTAATGTTAGGTCAGCGTCGTAAATTATACAATACAAGCGAATTAGTCTTCCTAATAGCCAAGTCGTAGTCAACAGGTAATTACTGTTGCAGTTTATTATTACCCTGTGTATATCCGATGGAATTTTATTACCTCATGTAATTGAAGCTTATTTATTACGTAACAGGTAAATTAAAAGTTGAAAACGAAGGGCCCGTTTCACTGATTCACTGATCACTGATTCCACTGATTTCCATTAACGCTATTTGACAGACGACGGTAACCAACGGAAAAAATGTTTTTATGTATTATTCTTTTCCATCATCAAATTCTACTATGATTATGGCATATTACTATTTGTAATTGTGAATCTATTTAGTTATCAATGTAATTGAAGTAAAACTTGTTTACGCACGCTTGACTTGGGGAGTAAGCTGGTGAATGCGTGACGGGAGCGTTACGAAAAGTGTTAAGTTAGATGGAGCGAAGGAAGTTTTACTTCAGTCGTGTGGTTTAAAACGCACTCGTTTTTCTTAATTAAAGCGAACGAAACAGATCCTTATGGCCTATTCTACCTTCTGCTGTTTAAGTCTATTTGTAACTTATATGCTGGATAAATTTTATCCACAAGCGATGAAACAGGCCCTTAAAGCTCAGGTGGTATGGAGAGTTCATTGCTATTATTTATTTGTTTATTAATGCTTTATTGCACAATACGTTATAAAATTGTGTAAAACCCGGATTTAATACCAATAATTATTATCAATAAAATATTGGAAATATTATGTTTGTCGATTCTATCAAAATAGTTATTTTATTATGGTAATTCGAACGTAGTTCAACTAAAACGTAATTAAGTCTGTATACAGTTATAATGTTCGTAAAAAGCACTCATGTTCTTCCGGCATAAACACCGTATCAGCGTGGCTATAATTTTACCGAACTAACTAAACGTCATATCTGGTAAAATTGACGAAAAACAAATATACAAAAGTTCTCATCGTTATAAATTTTCTATCCTATACTTTCACCCTTAAGACTGTCAAATTTAATTGACCCCAAATACAAAGAGTTTACGCTTCCAAATTAAAACAACAACTTTTAGAACCTTCCCCATTTACTAGTCGGTTAATAATAATAAAAATAATTGTGTTTGCTCGCAAACGAAAAAAAACCGAAATCAATTACATCGACGAGTAATACAACGTAGATCGACGAAAAAATATTCAAGTAACTACGCGTTATCAAAGATTACTCAAAAAGTAGTTATCAGATCTCGATGAAATTTAAATGTGACTACATGATAATCATCGGCTTTCGATTAAATTAAAAATCATTAAAATCGGTACACCTAATAAAAATTTATTGCGGATTTTCAAGAGTTTCCCTCGAAAGTTATGCGGTATAATACAACGTAGGTCGACGAAAAAAGCGTCAAGTAAAAACGCATTATTAGATATAGCTCGAAAAGTAGTTGTTAGATCTCAAATAAATTTAAATGGGACCAATAGGCACACACCACCTTTCGATTGAAAGAAAATTTGTCGAAATCGGTCCACCCAGTCAAAAGCTCTGATGTAACATACATAAAAAAAAATACAGTCGAATTGAGAACCTCCTCCTTTTTTGGAAGTCGGCTAAAAAACAACAAAAAAGCGTCATACCATAAAACTACCAACTTATACAGACGAATACGTATAAAATATTTGGCTAAAGTTTTTAAGTATGTCATAACATTTGCTTATCTCCAATACTGATGGTAGGTAAACGAGATGAATGCACCGCCGGTGGCGGTCGTCACGACACACTCGCACGCGCCGCTGATGTATGCGTCTGTACAGTTAATATGCTTTTATTCTGATTTAAGATATGCCTAAAAGGTGAACATTGATATTTCAAATTAGTGCCTCGGGTTATGATACGGAATTTTATTGGTACTGATGCTTTTAACTGAATATATATTTTTTGCTTTTTTTTACTTTATTTTAAATACGACCTCAATTGAACTGACCACATGGGTGTGGCGACCGCGAACCCGCATGAGGGTACTTTTTGTACAGTAACAAATCAATAATTTCTTTATTCAAGTAGGATTTTGACACTTTTGATTTGTCTATTGATAAAGCATTTTATATTCTTTAGTATATCAAATTAGCTGCCTTGGTGAAATCCTTTTTTTTTTTTTTTTTTTTAATACTGTATTCTCATTCTAACGAAGCATTTATTTTGCAATTTGGTGCAGTATTAGAAAAATTATGGGCGTTCATACATTTCAGCGATTCCAAACTATTTATAGATGTAGATAATGTGAAGCTACAACCAATTTGGAAAGCAGATTCGCCTTACAAGAATCTGCATGAAACTCAAGTGTTACTCATACAAAACCGTTAATTATTATAGACTAGCTGAATTCAACAAAATAGTTATTGTTCAGTTATAAAAAAAAGTAGCCTAGTTACTCTTTATCACATCAAAAAAATTTGAATACGAATTCATAAACACATCTTTAATTTTTAACCGACTTCCAAAAAAGGAGGAGGTTCTCAATTCGACTGTATTTTTTTTTTTTTTTATGTATGTTACATCAGAACTTTTGACCGTGTGGACCGATTTCGACAATTTTTTTCTTAATCGAAAGGTGGTGTGTGCCAATTGGTCCCATTTAAATTTATTTGAGATCTAACAACTACTTTTCGAGTTATATCTAATAATGCGTTTTTAGTTGACGCTTTTTTCGTCGACCTGCGTTGTATTATACCGCATAACTTTCTACTGGATGTACCGATTTGAATAATTCTTTTTTTGTTAGAAAGGGGATATACATAGTTTAGTACCGTGATAAGGAAATCAGGATCTGATGATGGGATCCCAGAGAAATCGAGGTAAACTCTTGAAAATCCGCAATAACTTTTTACTGGGTGTACCGATTTTGATAATTCTTTTTTTTTTTTTGTTGGAAAGGGGATATCCCTAGTTTGGTACCATGATAAGGAAACCAGGATTTGATGATGGAATCTCAGAGAAATCGAGGGAAATTCTTGAAAATCCGCAATAACTTTTTACTGGGTGTACCGATTTTAATATGATGTTTGTCATGTGGTTACATATAAATTTTATTGAGATCTGATAACTACTTTTTGAGTAATCTTTGATAACGCGTAGTTACTTGACTATTTTGTCGTCGATCTACGTTGTATTACTCGTCGATGTAATTGAAGTCGGTTTTTTTTTTTCGTTTGCGAGCAAACACAATTATCATTTACTTGGAATACAAGTATTGCTTCAATACATTACCATTTACGGAATTCTACCTAATAGAAAAGAAATAATAGAAAGTAGCCTATTCACTCGAGACTTAAAGTTTCCCAGGTTGTAGTTATCAGGTAACACAGACGCAGGCAGAGAGTTCTATTCTTTCGTGCGTCGTACGCATTAAGAATGTACTGGCGAAATTATTTATAAATATTATGTGGGAAAAATCATTATTTGTCCGTGATAAATTTTTAGGTCACTTTACTTGACATAACCAATTTTAATGATTGTTTTGTTTTTAAAAAGCTTCATCGTCTAGAAATAGGAAAGCCATAACCAATTTAAATGATTGTTTTGTCTTTAAAAAGCTTCATCGTCTAGAAATAGGAAAGGCTATAAATCTATACCAAAATTATAAAGCTGAAGAGTTTATTTGTTTGCTTGAACGCGCTATTCTCAGGAACTACTGGTCCGATTTGAAAAATTCTTTCTGTGTTAGATAGCCCATTTATCGAGCAGGCTATTTTTTTAACTAACACGTGTGAAACCGCGGGATTAATATAAAAGACTAGCTAGTCTTTTTATATACATCATAAGTCTTATCCGTGTTGTTTAATTATCTGTTAGAGTTTTCATTTTTATAAATAAAGAATAATAAATATCAAATTCCGAAAGACTGTTACAAATCGGACAATACGTTTTCTTTGTATTCGTTATTATCAGGACAGAGTTTGTATAAAAGAAAATTAAAAAATATATATTTATCAACAAAAAAAAAATGGTGTTACGAAGTTCACTGAACTCTATATAATTTAAAAGGCTTTCAAAACCAATCTCAAACCCCACCCAAACCAGACTGTTCTGAAAGTATACAAAAACCTTCCAGTTTGATAGTAATTGTATGACGAAATCCACAACGAAAATATATTCTAAACAGAAATGGGAAGAAATATTGCAAATTGTTTTCTAATAACTAGTCATTACGTAATTAATCGCTTTAAGATATGTACGCTTAAATGAAGGTAGAACAAGGATTCTTGTACCCTACTCTGTGCTCTTGTAGGAAATATCTTGCTTTCCGTTACATTCTAGATAAATTTTGAAAAAAAAAATGAAAGGTGCGCCTGACCTGTTTTAAACAGTGCCGAATTATCGAGTGATCTCAATATTATTAAAACGTAAAGCCTTAAATATTATATAATCTTTAAGTTTGAAATGTTGTTTCTCAAGCAAAAGCTCTAAGTATGATATAAGTTTTGTAGTCAGTATTGAGAAATAATATGTATTTTGCGATTCAGTAAAAGAAAGAAATAGTCAAATTAGTTGAAGGCTAACCTATCTTATTACAATTCGTAATAACTTCTTTTAAATATATTCGCTTTATGGGATTTTGTTTTTTGACATATGTTTTACCTGTCGCTATCTGTCATTGAGTAGTTTTACGAATAAGTCTGCAAATATATATTGTGATGTTACTCTTCTTGTCAGAAGATAACCCAAAATCATCAGATGTATAGTTTTTTTTTAAATAAATCTATACTTATTTCTGTAACCAAAATGTCATAACCCGAGATTTTAGTATTCCAAAAAAAAACACAGCCTCTTTATACGATATTTTTTTGAACTCGTAACCCTTAATGCTAAGCAAAAAAAAATCAATCAACATTCTCGCAGCATAGTTGATGTTAATCCACATAAAATACGATTTTTGAAGATGTATCCATACGTTAATTAGGTAACAGAGCATCCAGTGAAATGTTCGGCACGCGTAAGAGGATGTACGTATCTGAGATCAGGGGTCTTGATTTTTTTCACTTTTTTGGATGCCATTGTGTCAGGTAGAGCGGGGTGGGCGGTGGTCGTTTTATTTTGCGAGAAACACCTGCTCAGTGACTTTCGTTTGACATTGCATTCGATTTAACGATGATGTCCGTAGGAAAAACTAGTAGCGCAGTGCTTGACGCTGGTCTGACAGCTTCGATCTGAGTTATATATAGGTAATAAATGTAATTCTAATTGAATTTATTATCATTTATAAATTTTTTGTAGAAGTAATTGTTGGTTTGTTTGGATGAAAAATACTGCAGTGAAATTCGTTTTTAACTTAGAAATTGACACATGATGTAAATATTTTTTTGTACATTTTTTACTGTAGTGATGAAAAAGTTTATTAATAATAATTAATAAACTTTTTCATCACGTCTTTGTCACTACCGGCTGCCGATGTTGTAGATGACGACTTTCCTGTCTCATTTATATATATATATTTTCTCTTTTTATTTTTATTTGTATTATATGTATATCAATTATTCTTCTTCTTTTTATTTTTTCTTTAATAGAACTATTGTATAACAGAAAAGTAATAAACAGTGAATAAATTTTTCACCTTACGCCCACGTGAAGGTAGCGAAACGGCCAAGCCACATATTTTGACTAAGGTGTAGAGTTTGTCAAGTTAGGGCTTGTAGAGTTAGGACGTGTAGAGTTAGAAGCTTAGCTCTACATGAGATCTGATAACTTTTTGACAGTGCGAGCCATATGATCTCGTCTTGGCAACATTTTACATGAAAATGTTTTTGGTGGGATTATAAATTTCTAAAGGCCTTCTCTAATGTTTGGAAATGTCCATGGGATATGGAAAATCATTTAACATCTGATGACTCCAAACGCTCGTTTGCTTTATTATAAAATAAAATATTGTGAACAAACTTAGTACAATACTTTTCTTTAACAAACCAAATATTAAAGGCACAAAATTAGTTCATCGACCTCCCCGCTACAGTAGGATAAGTTATTACATAATAACCTGTTCACAATGTTCTACGAAGTGTTGGCGCACTGTGACCCCTCGACAGGTGCATTGACACAGGGTTGACGTGCGAGGATCAAATAACAGAGGTTCGAATACACGTCGCATATTATACACATGGTTTTGTACATCGAGAAACGTATCAAAAAAATAAATAAAAAACTAGTGTGCTTTAGACCACACGACTGAAGTAAAACTAACGAAACGTAACTCTAGCTCTCAACTTCCGTTCGCCTAGCTCGATCACACTTTTCGTAACGCATTCACCAGCTTACTCCCCAAGTCAAGTGTGCGTACAGAAGTCTTACTTCAAAAGGTGTACGTATCAGATCCGATTGCAACCTGAGTTTACCTCGCAAGAACGAAGGTACCGAACGAATTATATCAAAGACTATAAATTATCATTAATAGCACACACTACACATATGATATAAATCTTGAAATGGATAACCAGACAACGAGCAGCTTTATATGTATGTAGTTCTCGATCTTAGCGCATCCGGAGCAGAGGTTGAGAGTAATTTAATATGTTGGATATAGCTTTATATTTAAAACGGTAATGATAAGATTTGATGGCTTTTAAATATTAATTCATAGCAGAAAACTTGTAATAAGAGAGTGATGAAGGTTCCTTTTGCGTGTTTATTATTTTGTGATATCGAAATTCAAAATAATAATTATATTGCCAGAGTTTGTATTTAAATTTGTGCCTTTCTTTAAACGTAATCATTTTTTTTTCATATACTACTAGGTCAATAAACAAGCGTACGGCTCACCTGATGGTAAGCGATTATCGGAGCCTATAGACGCCTGCAATACTGCAAGCATCACAAGTGCGTTGCCGACCCTACCCCAATTCCCCCAAGAGCTCAAGGTGACCTTACTCACCACGAGAACACGACACTGCTTGAAAGCAGTATTATTTAGCTGTGATCCTCTATAAGGTCGAGGCACTCCCCAGTCTGGTTACTCCAGATTTTGAGCAGGATACATCCTGTTGTATCCTACCTCAGTTAAAATTATTAGACTAGTCGACCCTAGAACGTTTGTACCATAAATTTTATCGTATGTTCGTACCATAATATATTGTTATTATATTTGTTTTCTTCTGTTTGTTGTATTATAGTTGTTATAATATTTGGTTTCGACAATAACGAACGTAACAAAAAAAAAATTAAACAATTTGATGCAGCAGTGGCAGTTTTGCGTGAACATACATTCTGCGATACATTTTTATGTATAGATAATAAGTACACTAAGAAAACATAAAAAATATATATTACATAAGCTTATCTTATTCTCCTTATTATTATAATATATTAAAAACATATTAAAAAAAACTATAATTACTCTAAAACACGAAAGCTACAGTCCAAATGATTCCATAATAATAAAATAATATATAAAAATTCCATGGATTTCGAAATTAAATGCACGTCGAGCGTACAAGCAAAAAAAGGCTTAAGTGCTAGTCGTATTCTTAAGCGATGGGTTCCCTTACTTTAGAAAGCTTAACAATAAATAATACGTATATATATATATTTATTCATTAGACACCAAAATAGTACACATAAATATTATAATGGTACAGAAATTATGGTAACTTAAATGCTTGATGATAGTTGATAAGGAAATTTGTAAGTTATATGGTACGGAAAAACAATTAAGCTTTGCTTTAATTGTTTGTTGATCAAATAAAAAAATATATATTTATAGTATTTATTAACTGCTTTATATTTCAGTAATTTACTGATAAAATTGTCAGGTTTTAGTACTTCATAATAGTAAAAAGATAATATTAAGACATTTAAGAGTGGCTTCATTAGGCGTGTTCTTTGGGGGTGTTGATAGGAAATTTTATGTTTCTGTAAAAGTTTTAAATATGTACTAATTACGATTACAAAAATATAGTGCCTTGTGAAATGGTACTAAATTATGGTTAGAGGGTTGAGTCACAGTAAAAAGGTTTTATTGTCACTTATGTACCATACGGAACCCTAAAATTTATATGACCCTCGGGACAAAATACCGACGTAATAGCCGGGTGCGCGGACGCACGTTGTTTTGTTGCTTTGATTAATGATCGCGCTACTGGCTCAAAGGCAAGATTGTCCAGTGGCAAGAATACCAGGATGTAACTCGACGAATCATTGCCACGCACTAAGGCCCCTTGGGTACTCTAGGATTATTTATTTGTGCTTGACAACTATAGTTAGAATATAGTGTCCCACACTTAATTAAATAGACATATTTGCAATTTCGATTGATTAATGTCGGTGAAGATTAATCGGTGCCTAATCTGGGAGAATATTTGGGCCGCATTCAGCGTGGGCCACGTACAAAGCAAACTTTGAAGAAAAACGTATAACTTACTATCTACAAGAATCAGTATAGTGGGTAAAGTGGAGGGGTGATAGTCAAAACGTGTGTTTAGTTGTAAGTGATCAACGCAAAGTCTAAGTTCATTAGGTTTTTATTGTCATAAAAAGATATTAGGAGATATTCAATAAATCTCTGGTGAACATTTTAATTTAACTTAATTCAAAATTTTATCAAGTGACTTGCAACCAGGAATGTACAAAACCTTCGACCGCAGGGGATAAGCTGGCGTTTATACTTTAGCTTTTAGGCTTAGTTAAGGGAAGGCAACTACGACCGAGGACGCAAGCTAACATTCACTTTACCACACTTAAAACATTACCGAAAAAACTACATTAGAATTTATTTAGTAGGTATATTTTCTTTACAATGATGTTAAGATGTAAACATTTCATTTCCTTATGAGGTTAGGTTAGAAATAGGTTATTCATTAACATCAACAGCATTTCACAAACACGATTATCTTCTCCCTATATGGAATTATTGAATGTTGAAAGCAAGAGTGGTTTTTTGTCTACTCGTACGCAAAGCCTTGAATGGATTAGGTATAGTGTACATATGTATACTTCGCAATGAAAAAGTATTTGCTGTGAATACTTCGGATGTTTTTGAGTTTTATTTGTGCTGACACTCGATGGTTGTACTACTTTTCTTTGCTTGTATTATTTTATTGTATTCACTATGTTGCTGCTGCTTCCCAGTACAAAATCAAAATTAAAAATAACTTTATATAAAGTATCGTCACTATCTGAATTCAAATTATATATGTTTTTACTGAATTATTTTTTATTCATTTGAATTATTCAACTAATATCTCAATGATAACGTGGCTGTTAATTTCGTTCAGTTTATAGATTATAAACGTTGTTTTGTAGAAGTCTTACCAGATTTGACAGCCAGTGCCCAGTGTTACTACGAGTAAAATCACTAATGGTGCAGGAACCAAGAAAGTCAACTGAGGCTACGGGCTGACCATGACAGTAACCAACAAATAAAGTTTACGATGTATAATCCTTTTTGGAACGAAGTTTACGGCAGGCTTGACATTTGGCTGGGCGACCGAACTGAAAAAAATGTGATACTAAAACCGTAAGAAAAATATGTAACGGAAGTGACGTAATATCAGTCACACGACTGTATAATATTACGTTTGTAAAACTAAAATATTACTTGTAAACTTATTTAAATTATTTATGTAATTTTATACTGTCGACAAAAATAAATAAAGCTATATGTTTTTTTTTTATTTCACTTAATAGTTTGAACTATTATTATTATTTTCTTTGATTTATTTTATTTTACGGTATTTGTTATTTTCTAAAATACTAAATTTCCTAAATACTTTTATGTACTTAATTAAATACCAATCGACAAAATAAAATAAAAAAATCAAGAACTAGAAGATATATATAAAATTCAACACTTTTTTTTCAAATTGTGTTGCTTCTATACTATCCGAAGGGACGTCGTTCCTACCTGGTGTCCCATGACACCACATAATTTTTATTATAGAAATCCACTACATGTATGAGATATTTCTATTCACAATAGTGAATTTAAAAGTTGTAGTTTATAATTGAGGTAAAACAAAATTAATTACCTATTTTACTGTCTGTCTATTCGTAACTTATCTGTAGGATAAACTTTAACCACAAACAGTAGAACAGACCCTTAGGACTTAAACAGTGAGTAACGTCTACGACGAGTCATTCATTTTTGTTCGCCGTGGAGGGATGTCATAGCAATGTCGAGTTCTCCGCGAATTGCTATTAATTTTCAAGCTTAAGTTATTAAAGAACAATCTTCTTGTCAACGAGCATGAGATTACAATTTTTGACGAGTTTGACACATTGAAATTATATTTGTGTGATTATTTGTAATTTTGTTAATATTCAAATAAGTTTAACTCGAAATTAATTATATTTAAGTCTTTTTGAAGAAAATATTGAAAAAAAATTTTAGTCGATTCAGCGGAGCGTTTTTATTCAATTAACATTTTTTAACTTAAATTATTTATGCGTAAGAGTATAAAGTAATGCTAACGCAGATTATAATATTTAATAAATCTACAAAAGATAAGTTACGGTTACAATTCAAAATTACTTACGCATTTCAACTAGTAGCTACCAACTAATTTATGAAAATTTACTTATTTATACTTTTCTAATGCGTGCACGGTCACCTCTTGTGGCACAATACTATACCGATTTGGATTAAGTTGTATGTTTTTTTTTTCTACAAGTCCTTATCATTCTTAATAATAAATAAATAAACGGTTACACTCAATGGCTCCTAGTAGGATTTTCTCCTGCGGCGGAAACACACAACTCACAAGCACAAACACACCAACTACGACAATTATTTATTTATCCAATACAAACATACAAACATTTGTATTGCGAATAGACATGAGCGGGCATCGAACCCGCCGACTACAAACGCAACACGCAGTACTGTGAGCGCTGCGCGAACGAGTCTTTGAAAATCAAACTAAGGCATTCAAAAATCAATTTATATCACATACCTACTGTTACAGTAGCATTAACCTTTATCGCCTTGCTAGTCCTTTGTAGGAAAAATCATAATATAAATGAATATTTATGAAATTCAGTGTATTGTATTTAAATTACTCGATGGATAATACAATTCATAAAATCTCGTGACTTCCCTGTCTTGTACGTGTGTCACCTTATAACATTTTAATGGGTTTTAATTATTCATTTTCTAACCGAAAGCTTAATTGTTCCTATCATGTAATCTATATATTAATTCGTGAGGAAAAAACTTTGTACCCCTTTTTAGGAAAATTGCGCGAACGGAGGAGTATAAAATTTCGCACACTTATAGTTTATATAGAGATGGAGTGCAGAATACTAATATTTTTTAAAAATTATCCATAAAAAAAACCATCAAATCAATAAATAAAACATTACACACACTACCATGTATTGGCACACTAACGCATACATACTCTTTTGTTTCTTATTATAGAAGTATAGTGTCTTTGACAACAGAACTTTGGTGATGTTCAATCTTTTAATTATGGTCGATTTTCGACCACTGGGCAACCACTAGTT
This sequence comes from Melitaea cinxia, assembly GCF_905220565.1. Taxonomy (NCBI): domain Eukaryota; kingdom Metazoa; phylum Arthropoda; class Insecta; order Lepidoptera; family Nymphalidae; genus Melitaea; species Melitaea cinxia. The sequence continues at coordinate 791,872 of NC_059397.1, read as the reverse complement.
CCATTTATTTGATCGATATCTGACAACTGACTGCGGTGAGTTAGCTCAAATAATAATGCTTATTTAATTGATTATGTTTTCGACTACGTCCGTTGTATTGCTTGTCGATGTAAATTGACGTCGGTTTTTTTTTTTTTTTTGATTGTGAGCAAACACATTTATACCCCTAGGTAATAATGGTGTCAGCAGAACACCGTTTGCCGGGTCATCTAGTAATTTATAATGATCCATGCACCTACTTATTGTAAAAAAGTTAAAATGGGAGTGTAAGGAAACCAAGCCCAGATTTGCTCCATTAAACAATACAGAGAATCGTCCCCCCCACTTTACGATACGCGTCAGTGATGATTGTTTTAATACTAGAGGCCGACGCGATTTCACATGCCTAGTAGTTTTTTTTTTTGTGTGTTAGTGACGTCCTTGGTAAAAAAAATTTATGCATGAAAAATAAATTAATTATTTTAATTTACGTCGACTATTTTATATGTATACAAACTATAATTCTAAGGCTTAAATCCATTCATACACTGCTGGACGTAGGCCTCCCCTAATGTTCGCCACTTCGTCCAGTCCTGTGCCCTCTAATTCCGCCAGCTTCACGCTGTCTTCTTTAGGTCGTCATTCCACCTGGTTGGAGGGCGGGTTTAAATAGATCCTTAATAACGTAACGTAACATGTTGAAAATTTGAATATTACACATATTTATAAACATTTATTGTTACATAGTGTTAACATATTAATAAAATATAATAACATACACATAATAATATTGTGTGTTCATTTTACCTATTATTTGGGAGCATTATAATTGTATATGGTTTTCAGTGTAAAGGAATATACTCCTCAATCGGTTAATGTTATATAAACTTATTATTATTTTTTTAAATTTAAATGTGTCTATCACATATGTACCCAACTGACGAAATAGTTTTAATTTACTTATCGTATGTCAACTTTATCTTAAATAAATGAAGGGTTTGCGAATTTTCTTTGTCTCAAAACAACACTTTTAAGCTAAACTTTAAAATAGCTACTAAATCGCACTTCCGTTACGGCACTTTTACGTATCAAATGTATGTACCTAACACATAAATAAAACAAAAAACATAGTAAGTTAGAACCGCTTAATAAGCATCCCATTGTCTATCACGTAATTAGCTCCTGTGACCCCCTTTGCCTTGCTACTCGTGAGGAACATTATCAAGTCAACTATTTCTTCCGGTTCCGACACACGATTGAGGAGCGTTTTTGGCCGAAAATCGTCCCAAGAGGAATCCATTTTGGAGTTTTCAATAAAATCAGTCTTAACCGGTCCAGGACTTATCGCGTTCACTCTTACACCATATTGACCCAACTCCGTTGCAGCGCAAGTAGTAAAGTGATTCAAGCTTGCTTTTGACACATAGTAACTTGTCAGACCTAAACCAATGGGTGGCATCGTAGCACCTATACTTGATATGTTCACAATATTTCCTTTATTCTTAACTAGATATGGGGCGGCTAAGTGTGTTAAGTGAACTACAGCACGAATGTTAGTGCTCATCATGGTATCATAAGCAGTCATCATATTTTTGCCAAGTATACCATCATTTTTCATAAACATGGCTGCGTTGTTGATCAAGACGTCGATTTGTCCAAACTTCTTGACGGTTTCGTTAATGATTCGTCTCGCATCATCGTCGTTAGAGACGTCCGCGCGGATCACGAGCGGCGAGGCGCAGCGCGCGGCCACGGAGGACAGCTTCTTCTCGTTGCGTCCGACCATCACGACGCGAGCTCCCTCGTCGCTGAACATCTTCGCCGCAACGGCTCCGATGCCGGAGCTTGCTCCGGTTATTATAACAACTTTGTTCTTGAAGCCCATTGTAATCGTTTTCTTGGTAGTTGTCTTAAGTTGCTGTCTTTTTACATTTAACTATATGTGTTAACAACAGAAGGAATCTGGTTGAGCATATATTTTTTAACTCGTTCTCGTTCCTACTCTTTCTCTATTTATTGTTTTAATATTTCTGAATTCAAAATTCAAGTTTTATTTTATTGACCTCTCTTACACTACATTGCGTAAAGAATTTTAACAAGAACACATGGTACTTAGCCGGCGACGGCTGATTCACTAACCCGTAAACTAAAGTTATTTATATTTACGTATGTACGTTTGTAACCTTTGATGTAACCTTATTTGCTAATCATGGTATAATTAACATTGCATTAGACTCTTAGAGTTCCAGTTGAAATCTGATTTTTAAATAACAGCTACGAGTGAAGAAATAGCTTGAAATATCTTTCGTTTATGTCTCTTTGGGTACCTATTTACTGAAATTATGTATAAAATACTATAATACTCGATTCAACCTGTGACATCACACTGCTGGGCAATAGGCCTCTTTCTCCATGGAGGAGAAGGATTGGAGCTTAATCTACCACGCTGCTCCACTGCGAGTTGGCGGATATAATAGGTACTTACATTTCTGCAATGCTCAATGCATATTAATAAAATAAGATAAATATAAAATAAATACACTTACTGTCAGAGCATTTTAGATAACTAAATAAAGGTACCAAAACGTCGCAAACGTTGTAAAGAAAAGATGTTAACCTTGAAAGATTCTTAAAAAATTATAAAATCAAATGATTAACATAACATTACGCTGAATTGACGTCAAATGTATATAATATATTACATCTATTACTTGAATTAAAACTCCAGTGTGTAATAATATTTATATTTTAGTTTGCTTATATTGTCAGATAATATTCGTATACAATCGAAGAATCAAGTAAAAAAATATCCTCAGGAGCTAATCTTGATAAATATTGATTGATGATATTGTTTAAAACTATTCTTGCAGAATGTACGCTACTTCAGTAGTCTTGAGTTTTCTGGATCTGCTTCTAAAGATGAGTATTGCATAGGGAACTATCTTTGGTCCTTTTTTATTTAAAAGGAAGTCACTCCGTACTTTTTTAAATACTTATAATTTGTGCTATAGTATTTTGTTCTCAGCAACTCAGTGAGTTGTCTCTGTTGAGTTGTTGTGACAACTCACCTGATGGTAAGCAGTTATCGTAACCTATTGACACCTGCAACACCTGGAGTATCGCAAGCGCTTTGCCGACCCTGGTCCTGACCACCTCTTACGATACCCACGAAAAGAGAGGGGGTGGCTATATTCTTTAATGCCGTAGCCACACAGTAGATTTTAAAGTACATATGTTGCTAATAAATTGGTATTAAATAAAAGAAAAATTAAAAATAACAAAAGTGGTTACTGGCGGTCAAAAACAAGGTCATTAAACCGCGTTCACAGGCGATAAGATAACAATATAATAATAAAGTTGTCATGGGTGTCTGGAAGAATGGCTAATTAGCCATAAGGCCACCCATTGTACTTGACTGTCTGTAACTATCTTTATGCTTTGTTTGTAATATATTTGTGATGTACAATAAAGTATAAATAATAATAAAGTTATATGAGCATACGTCAAAATTATAATTTTAGTATTTATATTAGTATTTATATGGTCGATGATTTTATGCATAATTTTGTGTTCTTTGAATTAGCGGGTCACCTTTAAAAATGTTGAGAGAATTTAAAACTTTCTTATAATGAGTACAATACCAATCTTAACCATTGAATTATCTATACGTAATCATTTAAGAGAAACATTTCTTTTTCTTTTGTTTTGTTTATTTAAACAATATAATACCTTTTCTATAGACCTAATTGCATGCGTTTATTTTCTATTATATTATATCTATGATTTAGTTGTAAACCAATAAATGATAGTATTTACTTAAAAAGTATAATGTATCAGAATTTTTCTGTCAATAACGAAACCTGTTAAAATTATTTTGCCTACAGTGTTATCTTAATATGCAAATGCTTTATTAAAACGAACAATATTTTACGCTTTATCAAATTGACTTCAAATCAGGTAACCAATTACTTCATGTTAAAATACTATGTCATAATAATTTTATATTTATTTTATTAAAATATTTATGTCTTGGCGAATTACCTTACAAAAAGTTTAAGGAAACACTTGAAATACGGACTTTGTGTTAACAATTTTAGTTTGAATAGTTATTGTCCAGTAATATTCATAACGATATTCTGTAACAGACTGTAAACTTTTAGTGTTTAAACTTTTAGGTTTTTTCTTTTTTGCTTCAATTTTTAATCTACAGTGACGGAAGGGTGAATTGTCCAAAAAAAATTGATAAAAAAAATCATTTTATTAAATCAAAACAAAATAATCTTATTAAAACCGTTTGACGAGCATACCGTTGTCGGTCACATAATGAGCTCCGGTGATACCCTTCGCCCTGTCGCTCGCGAGGAACATAATGAGGTCTGCTATTTCTTCAGCTTCCGACACTCTGTTGAGGAGAGTCTTCGGAAGTACGTCGTCCCAAGTGATAGACATTTTAGCATTGTCGAGGAAATCGGTCCTAACCGGCCCAGGGTTCACTCCGTTCACTCTTACACCGTGCGGACCCAGTTCCGCAGCGGAACAAACAGTGAAATGATCCAACGCTGCCTTTGATACATAGTAATTAATCATATCTGGCGAGCTTATTGCCATCTTTCCGGCAATACTTGATATGTTTACAATGTTACCCTTAGTCATAATTAGGTGTGGTGCAGCTAAGGTCGTTAAAAAAACGACAGCACGGAGGTTGACTCTCATGACTGCGTCATAAGCTTGCATCATGTCATTGCCAAGTAGTCCACCGTTGTCTACCGATAGCCCAGCGTTATTAACCAAGACGTCGATTTGTCCAAACTTCTTGACGGTTTCGCTAATAATTCGTCTCGCATCATCGTCCTTAGAGACGTCCGCGAGGATCACGAGCGGCGAGGCGCAGCGCGCGGCCACGGCAGAGAGCTTCTTCTCGTTGCGTCCGACCATCACGACGCGAGCTCCCTCGCCGCTGAACAACTTCGCCGCGGCGGCCCCGATGCCGGAGCTCGCTCCGGTTATTATAACAACTTTGTTCTTCAAATCCAACAACATCTTGTATCTGCACTAGGGTAAACAAGACTATTGTCTGCTAATCCAATGCAGCCTGTTTTATTTTCTGATGTTGTTGTTTTCTGTTAAAGGAAACTGAACTCTTTCAATGAGTATTTTAATGCGATGATAAACTATGATTTGAAGTGAAAATTGCAAATGTCATGCATTGTAAGCACTCGTTAAATTAAGTGGCACTGTAGATACTGGTGATGAGGAAGTTTGTAATTATTAAACTGTATTTAAGTGTTTTATAAACAACTCAATGATTATGCTTATTATTTTAAAGCACCGTGTTTGCATCAACTTACAAAACGTCAAAGTATCCTAGAAGTTTTTCAAGGTTTTGCCACTGAAGAAGAGGAAATGAGAACATGTCTATCAAGACGTATGTATAAGTTTTTTCAAGTAATTTTTGTTAAACAGTAAAGTCAAATTTTTCCTGTGCTATTTACAAACGCTAAAATAATAAAAACAATTTTAAAAATCAATTTTCACTCTTTGATCATGAATCTCAAAAACAAATATTTCATAGAAAACATAAGAAATGAAAATAATTTTTCATTGTTATTATAAAATATAATATGAAAAATTTTCTTCGTATTTTATTATAAGATTCGAGGTAATATTTTGCTAAATTTATTTACATCAACAACAATATATATGTACCATTTCGTTCGACAACTTACCGCCATCTCGTATATAGTGACAGAATTTGACTACTGTAGAAATATTGGGACTGCTCATTAAAAAACCGCGACAAGTGGTTTTAACAGCTCTTTCTTGATGTTAACTTTACAGTAATAGAAAGAGAATTCCTAAAGAATTCTGAAGAGACCGAAACAGATGAGAAGCGCGCGCATCGCGCATCTTTTCTGTTGATCAATTCTGGCTGCTTATTCTCGATTTCTTGCTTAATCCTCTAATAAATCAATGGTTTTGCACAGCGGTAAATAGGTAGCTCATAATGAATGAAGTGACCTTATCGCGTGTCAACCTGGGTTTTGCGATACACAGCTTGACCGACCTTTGACTACGATATCTTTCGTACATTCTTATCGAAGGTGATTCACCTTTCGTCACCAGTGATAAATCTCTTCAAAAACGTTTCGATATCATTACGTCTTAAGAGAGAATCGCAAATGAGTAGGTACACGGTCCATTAGGTTTCTCGATAGGTTCATCGATCTTTTTGTTCTGTGTATCAAAACCAGCCAGTTACAAACAATATAACCAAAAAGGTTTTATTGTAAATTTTTACTAGAAAACACGAAAAAACTTTATTCCAAACCTTATTATAAATCGTAATTTGATACAGTATCGTGTGTGTGTGTGTGTGTGTGTGTGAAGAAAAATAAACTTTTTACGGTTTTATTATTCTGTAACTCTTGCACCATTGTGTACCACTACTAACAGAGGTCTCTTTTAGAGACAAGTTCACCCTCGCCTACTCCCCTAATAAATATGATATACATATATACTTATGTTTCAAAGTGAAATAAATAAAGTATTTAGTATATATTTTGCATACATTAGACTAGCTGTTGCCCGCTATTTAATCCGCTAGATATTGATAATATGTATAAAGAAGAAGGAGTAGCTCATTTAAAGTATTACAATGACTAAATATCTCATTGTATAACATATTTATCGTTCTATTTTCGTGCGCTAGAACTACCAGACTGTTCGCAAAGCCACTCGAATAGACTACATAAAAGAGGCTTACGAAAAACAGTCTTTACTTACTTTTTTTATGTTACTTTTATGTAAGTTTAGGCTAGAATTAGCTCCATATTTAACCATTCGGAATATTATTTATTTGACATGCCATCATAAAACCAATGATTGTGTTTGCTTGCGAACACAATCCAAACTCAGATTACAAATCCGACTTCAGATTACATCGACAAGTAATACAATGTAGGCAGTCTAAAGTCAAGTCATAAAATCGTTTTAAAAATCATTATATCAAAGCTTTATTCTTATTATTATTATTTTTTTTTTTTTGGTTTTATTATTCTATAACTCTTGAACCATTGTGTACCACTAATAGAGATTTCTTATAGAGATAAGTTCGCCCTAGCCAATCTCTTCTTGTGGTATTATGTTATTTTTTCCGAAACCCGTTTGCTCTTTCTAGACTCACGTGATTAATTAATTTCAGCCTATCGCATTCCACTGCTGGACCATCTCCAGACCTCCGCTGCTCTAATACAAGAGATATAAGAACTCTTATAGCAAAATAGGGTGTCCAAAGTTTTTCAAAGGCCACTGGGGAGAAGACTTCTTGTGAAAATCAAAACAGCGGATGGCAGAACCTTTTTCTCTCGCCCTCAGATCCTAGAAGAGGTCAATAATTTTTATGATCAGCTGTACTCGTCGAGCGGCACACAAGCCATTTTTCAGAAGACGCCCTGAATATCGAAGTTGACGAGATTAGTGCGGCGCTTGAGAAGTTTAAAACGGTAGGGGGATAACAGAGTGACGATTGAACTCCTTAAGGCCGCAGGGTAACCTGTCCGGCGTCCGACGATAAGTCTCTATTAAAGAATTACAGACCGATCTCTCTTCTGAACCACGTCTATAAGCTTATCGAGAGTCGTTACGAATCCTCTCACCACAAGACTCGACGAACGCACCGGAGCAGGCTGGGTTTCGACATGGCTACAGCACCGTAGACCACATCCATACTGTTCGGCAGATTTTACAAAAGGCTGAAGAATATAATCAGCCTCTGTGTATGGCTTTTGTGAACTACGAAAACGCCTTCAACTCGACACACACTGCCTTCCGATTAAAAAAGTCATCGAATATGGGTCCACCCAGTCAAAAGCTTTACGCTACCACACACAAAAAAAAAAAAAAACGAATCGAGGACCTCCTCCTTTTTTGAAATTCGGTTGAAAGTTAAGCAACAAATCAAATAAATAATGTTATGAATTATAAGTGCTTATCACTTATAATAATAAGTGTTTATTATACTCATTTGATATCACGGTACAGTTATTTACAATTTCTATCAAAAGACTGGGTCAAAGACTTTTTTTGCTTTCAGGTTAACTGCGCTATGGTTGATTATAAAAGACTCTGCTCAATATTACAATCGTTAGTTTATTTGAGGAATTGCAGAGACAACATCACGATGAGTTTCATGAACAAGGTCGTCATTGTAACAGGAGCGAGCTCCGGCATCGGAGCCGCCGCGGCGAAGATGTTCAGCGACGAGGGAGCTCGCGTCGTGATGGTCGGACGCAACGAGAAGAAGATCTCCGCCGTGGCCGCGCGCTGCGCCTCGCCGCTCGTGATCCTCGCGGATCTCTCTAATGACGACGATGCGAGACGAATCATTGACGAAACCATCAAGAAGTTTGGACAAATTGATGTCTTGGTTAACAACGCTGGGCTCACGGTAGACAACGGTGGACTACTTGGCAATGACATGATGCAAGCTTATGACACAGTCATGAGAGTCAACGTGCGTGCTGTCGTTCTTTTAACAACCTTAGCTGCACCACATTTAATCAAAACTAAGGGTAACATTGTGAACATATCGGGTATTGGCGGAAAGATGCCAATAAGCGCACCAGATATGATTAATCACCAATTGTCAAAGGCAGCATTGGATCATTACACTGTTTGTTCCGCTGCGGAGCTGGGTCCGCACGGTGTAAGGGTGAACGGAGTGAACCCTGGACCGGTTAGGACCGATTATCTGGAAAATGCCAAAAAGGCTATCACTTGGGATTATGTTCTTCCGATGACTCTCCTCAAGAGAGTGTCGGAACCTGAAGAAATAGCAGACCTCATTATGTTTCTCGCGAGCGACAGGGCGAAGGGTATCACCGGAGCTGATTATATAATCGACAACGGTATGCTCATCAAACGGTCTTAATAAGATTACCTGTTTTCGATTCAAAAAATGTTTTTGTTTTAAAATCAATTTATTTTTATACGATTCACCCTTAAATAGTTGCTGTAGATTATTTTGAAACTCCCGGTATTTCGGCGTCGTTTTCAGCCGCGACCGTGACTGCCGCAATGTCGCCGAAATATCGTAAGATACAAAATAACAATCGCGATAAGTTCCACAAAAGTGTCCATAGTGACCATGGAAGCTTACGAACTAATAATTAAATACTACTGAATTAATGATATTTTTAGTAGAAATGTTTGTTATCGAAAATAAGCACCTAACATGTATGTTGAGTGTGAGGCATTTATTTTTATCTTATTACAACAAATTTATTACGCCACATACAATAACATATCTGAATTGAGAAACTCCTCCTTTTTTTGATGTCAGTTAAACGTTTCAATTTATCACTTGGTCCAAAACATACATTCGTATATCATATCATAGTGTTGTAACTGTATTTAACTTTTTTAATATGTGTAAAGATTTCCTCCTATATATTGACTCTTCGCTAACCCGCATTGGAGCAGCGTGGTAGATTAAGATCTGATCCTTCTCCTACATGGGAAAAGAGGCCTATGCCCAGTAGTGGGATATTACAGGCTGAAACGAATTGACTCTTCACGATATTTCTGGAACCATAAGGTGTAGAGACTTAAAATTTTGTAGGAATATTTCTTTTGCTGAGTAGAGGTCAGCTAAGAACGTATTTTAAAAAATTCCACCCACAAGAGGGGGTTGCGGGGACGTTAACAATGGAAATTTCCACTTTTAAACTATATCTCCTGTCGACTCTGAATTTGGTAGGAATCTCTTATATGTGACATAGAAATGATCAATGAGCGGATTTTGTGATAACTCATCCTCAATAAGGATTTCGGGGGTGGGCGTTAAAAATGAAAATTTTAAATGTATGTAACTCCGAAACCAATGAACCAATTTTTATCAAGTTTTGTAGGCATCTGTAATTTGGTCCGACTTGGAAGATAAGGTAATTTTTATCTCGATTGGACCTGATAGGTGGCGCTTCTACCGGTATGTAAGCTATCAAATTTGATAGCTGTTTTCCGGGCAGGACAACGTCTGCCGGGCTGCCGTCAGTTGTAAATATATTTTAAGTACATTCAATTCACAACCAAATAAAAAAGGCGTAGAATAGTAGTTAAAAAAATCATTACATTAACGCTTTATTGTTTTTATTAAACTTTCTTTGGTTTTATTATTCTGTAACTCTTGCACTACTGTGTACTACTACTATGTACTACTAGTAATGGAGATATCTTTTAAAGATAAGTTCACCCTCACCTACTTCCTTAATAAATATGATACATATACATCACTTAACTTCACTCACAACTTTTTCTCCGACCGATTAGATAACTTTGATTTAGATGATAGTGAATCAGCTTTCGCCAACTTAGTACCATGAGTTCTTACTTAAATTCTTTACAATATGTAGTGCAAGTGAAGACAGTAAAAATAAACTTAAAGTTTGTATTAAAACAATTAAGAAGAGAAAAAGTAGGAACGAGAACAAGTTCAATCAGATTCCTTCTAGGTATCGTTAACTACATGTAGGTAAATGAAAAAAGACAGCAACTTAATTTAAGACAACTACCAAGAAAACGATTACAATTCTAAATAAGATTATACGTCGGCTGGCTGCTTGAACATGAAAAAATATATTTTCAATGATTTCCTCAACGAGATACAGGTCCTCTGGCAATTAGTTGTTTACGATTAGATATTTGTTGCCAGCGGTTTATAATCACCCAATACTCGATCATTTCCTTCCTAACCGCTACAGCATACAAGTATGCCATTAGATACAGTTACGTCTTCAATAAAATAAGCAAATACTCGTATAATAAGGTTGTCTGGAAGAGATCGCTACTAAGCGATAAGCCCGCCTTTATACATTACTATCTCTATGTGTAAATAAGTGTTTTATGTAAATCTTTTCTGATTGGTGTGCAAAAAAATATATTCTACCTATCTATCTAAGGTAAAGTCTGCAAGAGTGTGTGTAGGTTTGTGGACGCTAAAATGTGGAACTTTGGAACAGATTTTAAAAGAAACTAGTAGTAAGTAGAAAACTAAGCTATTTCTGATTATCATAGTTACTCAGTTCAGCCTATTGCAGTCCACTGCTGGACATAGGCTCCCCTAAGTTCGCGCCAGACATCCAGGTTTTCCGCAATCCTCATCCAGCCTACACCGGAAATCTTACGTAGATCGTCGGTCCGACGGGCCGGAGGACGTCCACACTGCATTTGCCAAGGCTATCATAGACTATATTTGTTTCCGAAATAATACCTTATCAATCCGAAAAAATTATGTATTATGAATTACTCACACACCACAATTAAGAAAAATCACTCTCGTACTCCTTTTATCACAAGGCGTCTTACTTATTTATCTTATCTCCTTACCCATATGTAAAGTGACGAAACATTTTTGCTACAACAACGATCGATGGCTATAAGAGACACTAGGTTGAGTTTACAATTTATAAATGAAAGTAGCTGACCCGGCAAACGTTGTCTTGCCACTAAACGCTATTTTAAAATAGGGGTTGGTGGTAGAAGGGTGAAAATTTAGGGTTGTATGTATTTTTTAATGTTGTATCATAAAAAAATAGAAATTAAAAATTTTGTCCAAAAAATAAAAAAAAAATTTAGGGGTGGACTACCCCTAACATTTAGGGGGATGAAAAATAGATGTTGGCCGATTCTCATAGATACCGGATAAGCACAAAAAATTTCATCAAAATCGGTCCAGTCGTTTCGGAGGAGTATGGCAACGAAAACTGTGACACGAGAATTTTATATATTAGATTTTCTTTAGTAATTAAAATAAAATTTAACTGTTAATATTTATTACATAATAAACAGACTACTTACAAAGTTTTAGTACGTTTATCGTATTTTAACTTACCTAAGGTAATGTAAGCCTTATGAGCTAGGGCAGAGTAGAAAATTTCTTGCTTAAAATCTGGAGCAACCCGTCAAATACCTCAACCTAGCAGAAGATCACAGCAAAATGATACTGCTCTCAAGTATTGTTGTGTTTCTGTGGTGAGTAAGGTGGCCAGAGCTCCAAGGGAGAGTCAGGAGTAGGGTGAGAAACGCGCTTGCGATACATATGGTATTTCAGGCGTTTATAAGCTACGTTAACCGCTTACTACGTTTGTTTGTACTTCACTCCGGATTAGGTTTTATATTTATATCAAGTGCAAGTTCGCTCATGCGTGGAGTACTGCTCTCATCTTTGAGATGGCTCAGCCAAGCTTCTGGTGCTACTAGCTGGTGCTTCTTGGTCGCTGCAATGCTGCAAAGCTTGGAACATTGGCGTAGGGTGTCCAGCCTGTCGATTTTTTATCGAATCGAAAATCGAAACTCCACAGCCTCATTTCCCCGTGCCTCTTCCATCTTCGTACAACCAGATGCACTGCGTTACGCCACCCTTATATATGTAGTTGACATTCCCACTATACGTACTAAGCGATTCGCTAGTACATTCTTAATGCGTACGGCCAACTACAACTACAACTGTTTCAGGATAACTACAACCTGGGGAGTCCCGAGTGAGTAGGTTACATCTAGGTAAGCGTGCTCCGGCCTAGACCGCATTTTCATTGAAGATCAGGTGAAATAGTGGTCAAACACAAGCTTATCTTAATATAAAAAATAAAAATAAATCCTGATTAATATTGCATTATATTTCTAGGAATTACTTTTCAAAAAAACATTACATTAAAGTTTTATTCTTATATTAAATTTTTTAATGGTTTTATTATACTGTTTAATAAATTACTAATGGAGATTTCTTTTAAAGATAAATTCGCCCTAGCCAATATCGCCTTGTGTGCTATGCAAATTTTTCCGAATCCTGTTTTTTCTATTTAGACTCACGTGATAAGTTCATGTCAGCCTATCGCAGTCAACTGCGACCACCTGCAGATATTAGAACTCTTATAGCGGAATAGTGGTTCTAAAGTTTTCTAAAGACCACTGAGGAGAAGACCTCCTGCGAAGCATAAAACAGGGGGTGGCAGAACCGTTTTCTCTCGCCCTCAGATTCTAGAAGAGGTCGAGAATTTTTATGGTCAACTGTACTCCCGAATGTCTAAGTTGACGAGATTAGTACGGCGCTTGAATAGGTTAAAAATGGGAGGGCTTCAGGGGATGACGGAGCTTCGACAGAGTTCCTTAAGGCGGATACATCTCTTACTATCGTTTTTCCAATGATATCGTCATCTTTGCAGAGACGTTGAAGAAGCTGAGTCAAATTCTGGGCGGCCTAAATGAGTCCACCCGCTTAGTCGGTTAAGTTATGTTTAAGTAGTGATAGTCATACCAAGACTGATATCGGTCGATAGCATCCTTATAGAAGTTGTTCAGGATTATTTCAACCTAGGCCATATTATTCAACTTGGGCGAAACAACTTCGAGAAGGAAGCCGATAGGAGAATTTAGTTGGGCTAGGCGGCATTTGACAGGCTTCGTCGAGGCTTCACTTTGTTTTTACATACTTGCCGAGACGTGGCGTAAGCGAGACACTGACAAAGAGATTAGTCCAAAAGCTTCAAGTTGCTCAACGCGAAATGGAACGGGCTATGCTTGACGTCTCAATCCGTAAACTGAACTAAAGTAACGATAGTAACCAACATAGCCCACAGAATCAGCAAGTTGAAGTGGCTCTGGGCTAGTTATCATATAGTATTGCATTAAAAAGGCCGCTGGAGCAGACGTGTCCTGAAGTGGAGACCGCATATTAGCAAAAGCAGTGTGGGAAGTCCTTCGGCCCGATGAACCGACAATCTGTTCAATCAACTGGTATGTTTTGCGCGAAGTTGGGGAGATCTTTGTACATCAGTGAGTGCGATAAACTGAATTAGGTAACCAGCTACCAGAAAAATTACATCGTACCCGTGATAAGCTGATAACATGTCGAATACTTTACTGTTACTAGGACAATGATAAGTTTACACGTTACCTTTTAATGATTTTCAAGAATTCTGTAATAACCTCTAAAAAAATGATCGAACTAAAAACATGTTCCACTGGCAACTGTTTATTTTATTCTCAAAGGAAAACAAACTCTTAGATTAAGTATTTTGATATACAATATATTGCAAAAAAAATAAGCACTCAGCCGGCCTAGCATGCGTACAACGAGATATCTCTTGACGAGAGAGAGAGATAATGTCTACATCGAGTATTTTCTCGATTACCCTAACATGCGCACTACGAGAGACAAAATTCTCTTCCGAAGACTTCGCCTTGTCGAGTAGAGAAACATTATCAACCATAATCACAACTGAATATCATTCTTATTTCTTATGTCGTAAAGTTGAATTTACAAGGTTATTGACCAATCGTGCCAAACCGGGATGAGCCAACGTTTGTATAATTTCAAACGAGTGACACATGTTTTATTTAACAATGTTCTCGGCCTTTTGGCTAAGATAAAAAGTGTATATCTAATTTAAAAAATCTAATATGGAAAATAAAACGGCGTAAGTAAATGAATTTAATTATATATGTAAAACAATATGCTCGTGTTGTGCTTTATATCTTGTCGCACATTAGATAATTGTAATTCTATCACGCATTGTTTTATTTATTTATTTATTTTTAATTTTTAAAATTTTTTGAATTTTTTTTTTTGATTATTGATTTTACTTTTATTCTATTTAATTTTATTTTTACTTATTGATTTTTTTAATATAATTTTGTTTTGTTTTTTATTCTGAATGTTGTCTTGTCTTGTTGTACTAACCCAATATGGACTTATACTTTGGTCTGAAATAAAGTATTATTATTATTATTTAGAATAAGAAGCAACAGGGCGCAAATACGTTTTTTGTGTCATTATATGGCACACTTCATTCGACTTTTCGCATTTCCCGCTCTTCGTATACCGAAATTATATAATTATAATAAGGAACCGCCATGGTATACAAAAAATAGGCACCCGGTTTTATTTATTTTTTATTTATCGTCTTTCTCGTCGATAATATTGAAAACGAGAAGTTTCTCTTCCTAAAACGACAAAATTCGACAAAATTACGATGTCATGTTAGCTTCCGTAGAGATAAATATCACAGATCACTAAAATTTAATGATTATCTCTTCTATTGACGTAACGAGAAGAGTATCGCGTGCACGCATGTTAGCTACTGTAGACATAGAGAGATAATACGAGAAAAGGGGTAGACAAAATTTTGTCGTGGCGCGCATGCTAGGCCTGCAGGTATTGTGAATTATTATTAATAAATACCAATTTATAAAAAAAAAAACATATATCACATGTCACAATAGCGCCTAAAAATGTTTTAAAATATATTTGTTTTATTAATTTATGTCTTCATTAATAAAAATTTGCAAGCCATTCTACTTTTTTTTAATTTAAAATATATCCACGGACTTATAATGCCTGTGCTTTTGTTATTACATTTGATAGTAATCGATACAATGGTACTTAAAAAAAGTTGCAAATTTACATAGAGAATACTAATTAATTAACATAACTATACTTAGTGTCCCTAATGTAGACGTGAGTCCACCGACCAGAAATTATGCTGACTTAATCTAATACTTGACATGCATACATATATATATATATATATATATATATATATATATATATATATATATATATATATATATATATATATATATATATATATATATTTGTTTCGGTATATACGTGCACAACAGATACACATATTTATTATATCCACTTACAATAATATTTCATTTATAGAAGATGGGTTTACATAATTTGGTTTTATTATATTTATTATTTTTGTCTATATTTACGCTTACTTGCTAGCTACAATATATATATACTCGTATACTTATTTGCTACTTACAATGTACACTTAACCTATGTTATTGCAAATATGCAAGCCATTCTATTATTATTTATAACTTCTACCGTACATATTCTTAACACTATTAATAGCTAACAAGCATACGTCCCAGCTGATTATAAGCAGTTACTGTAGCTTATGCACGTCTGCAATGCCAGAAACATTACAAGTTCGTTGACAACCCAGTCAGCTTCGACCCGTCACAGGAGTTCTGGCTTACCTACTCACAGCAGGAACACACTTTGCTTGAGGTCAATATTATTTACACAGGTAAATGTTACTAAAGGATCTTCTGTAAGGTTTTCCCAGTCGAACTGCGCAAAACGATTTTATAATAGCCACAAATAAATTTAATGTTTATATTAAAAATAATTGTGTTTGCTCGCAAACGAAAAAAAAAAACGACCAATTAAATCGAAAAGTATCACAACGTTAATTGACGAAAAAAATAACAAACGCACTAGTAGTCACTGCGATTTTCAAGGGTTCCTCTCAATTTCTCTGGGATTCCATTATCAGATCCTGGTTTTCAGATACCACCCTTGGAATATCTCCTTTCCAACAAAAAAAGAATTATCCAAATCGGTTCATAAACGAAGACGTTATCCCTGAATATAATTAACATATATATTAATTAAATTTATGCAGTGTTAAGAATGTACGGTAGAGATTATATAGGTTTGAATTGAGTAGCCTCCTCCTTTTTTGCAGTCGGTTAAAAAGTCAGTTAAAGCGTATTGTTTAGTTAGAGATTAATGATTGTTCGAAATTAAGATGTGTGATTTACTGCCGCTGTATAAAATTGAGGCTGTTTGACCAGTTTACTACGGCTGTAGCTACTTACAATTTCGATTAGGTATATGGTTCGATGAAAATAATACTGCCTTTGCAGATGCAAATTCTACTGAAATTTCATTTCATCCGATATGGGAGAATTTAATTCACGCTATTGTTTTATGATTGTTGTTGTAGGAATTGCGTCATAATATTTGTAACACACCATTTTTATAGCAATAATTGTGTTTGCTCGCAAACGAAAAAAAAAAACAGATTTTAATTACATTGACAAATTATACAACGTAGGTACATAAAAAAATAGTAAAGTAGACACGCGTTATCAAAGATTACGTAATAAGTAGGTAGTGAACAACACGACAACGCGTACACGAACAACCTTTCGATTAAAAAATCATAGAAATCGGTCCACCCAGTCAAAAGTTTTGAGCTACTAACTACACATAAAAAAATATAATCGAATTGAGAACCTCCTCCTTTTTTGGAAGTCGGTTAAAAGTTAGGCAAATAACTAAATAAATGATGTTATGAATAATACGTAGTAAGCGTCGAGTATCACGGTACAAATTGTATATTACTTACAATCTATATCGAAAGAATTAAAGAGTTCATTTTGCTTCGAGGTTAAGTGCGCTACGGTTGATTATAAAAGGATCTGCTTAGTATTATAGACGTCAGTTTTACTCGAGACATCGTAGCGACAATATCGCGATGAGTTTCAAGAACAAGGTCGTCATTGTAACCGGAGCGAGCTCCGGCATCGGAGCCGCCGCGGCGAAGATGTTCAGCGACGAGGGAGCTCGCGTCGTGATGGTCGGACGCAACGAGAAGAAGCTCTCCGCCGTGGCCGCGCGCTGCGCCTCGCCGCTCGTGATCCGCGCGGACGTCTCTAAGGACGATGATGCGAAGCGAATCATTAACGAAACCGTCAAGAAGTTTGGACAAATTGATGTCTTGGTTAACAACGCGGGTCTCACGATAAACAACGGGGGACTACTTGGCAGTGATATGATGGAAACGTTCGACGCTATCATGAACATCAACCTCCGTGCAGTCGTTCATTTAACGTCCCTAGCGGCGCCGCACCTGATCAAGACCAAGGGCAACATTGTGAACGTGTCGAGTATTGCAGGTACGATAGCACCGATCGGTCCAGGATTGGCGGCTTACTACGTTTCAAAAGCAGGTATGAACCATTTCACCGTCTGCGCTGCGGCGGAGTTGGGAGTTCACGGTGTGAGAGTAAATACGGTCAGCCCCGGACCAGTGAGGACTGACTTCTTTGAAAACGCTAAATCTGCAATCGATATCGACACCCTCCGTCCCATGACCCTCCTCGATAGAGTTTCGGAGCCGGAGGAAATCGCAGACGTGATTTTGTTCCTCACGAGCGACAGAGCGAAAGGAATCACGGGATCTAACTACGTGAACGACAACGGCATGACTATTAAACATTAAAACCAATCCTAATTTTAATACACTCAATTTTATATAAATATTGATTTATTTTTGTGTGTGTTTTATTTGTTGACAATAAACAGAAGCAGTATTCTTATACTTCAACTTTATAAAGTTGCCATTTTTTTTCTTCCAACTAGAACTGATTAAACATTTCTATACTAATATTATAAAGCTGAATAATTTTTTTTTTTTTTTTTTTTGTTGAAACACGCTAATCCCAAGAACTACTGGTTCGAATTGAAAAAATATTTTTATGATTAATAGTCCATTTTTAGGATAGGCATTTTTAAAATATAATCGAGTTTGTTCTAAAAAAATGCACTTTTTCTACTTTATTTGGGATAAAAAATCTTACAATATACTTTAATTTACAAATTACTGAACAATTTCCTTATTGTGAGACCAACATCGATGTCCGCGTAATTATTTATAATATTAAAAAAAAAACTCTCGAAAACAAACGATAGAAAATATAAAAATTGTTCTTGAAATCATTCGATTTCAATAAATATCTTACAAGAAAAATAATCCCGAATCGTAAAATGAAAAGGTGATTTTATTGCTATATATAAAAATACTTCATCAACAAGGCAATTTTGTGATAATAAACTTTATCTTTTATAGCATTTATATAATTTGGACGCATAATTTAGGCGATAATGTAAAATCAAATGAAACGATTCCGCGTCGCGTGTGAAATATGTAGGTATGAGTAAAAAACATTGTATTATTTTTGGACTGTAATTACTCATGGTTCAAAAAAAGAACTGGTATTCGTATAAGTAACATAAACAACAGTATTTGTACATTGAAACTGTATGTGTGTGTTTTTTTAAAAAAACCGACGTATTTTTACTTATTCGTTATAGTCATTGATATAATATATTCTTCTGGTTGAAAGGAAATAAATCTATTAAAATGTGTTTTCTTTTTTTTATCAAATGTTTTTAATTTAGTTTTTTTTTTCTTTTATAATAGATATACACATACTTTTTACGTATAATTATTGAAAAAAAATATTATTAGTTACATATTTTCTATAGGTGCAATACGTAAATTAAAACATTTGTTTTATTATCTAATAGGTATATAGGTAAAATTCTCGTGTCGCGGTGTTTGTAGTTAAACTCCTCCGCTTGACCGATTCTCATGAAATTTTGTGTGCATATTGGGTAGGTCTGAGAATCGAACAACAGCCCCCTAAATGTTAAGGGTAGTCCACCCCTATTTTTTTTAATTTTTAGATAAATTATTTATACTTTATTTTATTATGATTTGAGGTTGAAAAATACATACAATCCTAAATTTTCACCCTTCTCCCACCAACCCCTATTTTTAAATAGCGTTTAGCGGCAATACAACGTTTGCCGAGTCAGCTAGTAATTTATAAAAAGGCGAAGAATTCAATAAGCAGAAATAATTTAAATTTGCTGTAGTAACGGTAACTAACGGCTTTGTAAACAGTCTAAGAACGTCAAAAATAATAATTGAAATTTGATTCCCAGACTCTGAGACAAGGTCATTCTGTAACGACCACAATTCAAAGTTTAAAATTACGTGTTAAATACCTAATAATTATTTAAATTTTTTGTATCAATTCAAATTCCGTTTTTTTTACTTTTAAACCAAACAACTTTGCCATTGAATTTTTTTCAATAGGACTTGTTGTTTAGCCGGAAGTCGAGGTAAACCGTTTTTTAACCGACTTCCAAAAAAGGAGGAGGTTCTCAATTCGACTGTATTATTTTTTTTTTTTTTTTTTTTTATGTATGTTACATCAGAACTTTTGACCGGGTAGACCGATTTCGACAAATTTTGTTTTAATCGAAAGGTGGTATGTGTCAATTGGTCCCATTTAAATTTATTTGAGATCTAACAACTACTTTTCGAGTTATATCTAATAATGCGTTTTTACTTGACGCTTTTTTCATCGACCTACGTTGTATTATACCCCATAACTTTCTACTGGATGTACCGATTTTGATAATTCTTTATTTGTTGAAAAGGGGATATCCCTAGTTTGGTACCATGATAAGGAAATCAGGATCTGATGATGGGATCCTAGAGAAATCGAGGGAAACTCTTGAAAAGCCGCAATAGCTTTTTACTGGGTGTACCGATTTTGATAATTTTTAATTTAATCGAGAGTTGATGTTTATCATGTGGTCACATATAAATTTTAGTACCTGGGTGACCGAGCTCCGCTCGGTATTTTTAGTAAATCGTGAAGGATTAGTAGTAGAAAAGAGTTAAAATGATTCGCTGCCAGTTTGGATGAAGTCTTTTTTAACCGACTTCAAAAAAAGGAGGAGGTTTCTCAATTCGGCTGAAGGAAACTCAATATATATATATCGCACCTTCGGTGCAACAAAATCACAATTCAGGACACTTTTTTTGTTATGTCTTTTATTAGGACTTTTTGATAATTTAATATAAGATTTTTAAACTATAGCAAAGAAAGTAAACTATTAATTTTATAAAGATTTCAAACCTACCATAAATAATAATCCAGAAAAGAGGAAGTAAAAGCGAAAAAAAAAAAATTAAAAGTCCTCTCCTGTAAAATTAAGAAATAAGCTGTTGTGACTTTGTTGCACCGAAGTTGCGATATATATATCACTACATAGCATAAAACAAAGTCGCTTTGTCTGTCCCTATGTCCCTATGTATGCTTAAATCTTTAAAACTTCGCAACGAATTTTGATGAGGTTTTTTTTAATAGATAGAGTGATTGAAGAGGAAGGTTTATATCTATAATAACATCCATTAAATAGTGGAGATATACTGTTATTTTTGAGGTTTCTATTGTGATGTCGTAAATAATTACAATTTTACCGCTTACATTGCAAACGCAGCCTGAACCCTACGAGATTTATCAAAATAATGTACTAAGTATTATACACATTGAAAAGTTCTACAGAAAACTCCGCTATGGTATATATGTCTATCTCTTATGAATATCCCACAATAAAATTTTTTTGTCATTTACTTTTTACGACAAATAATGGCTAATTTTCAAAGCGATTTTAATCAATACAGCATTAATCCTTATCTAATTAAATACCTTAAATACATTGTTGATTTAATATAGATCTATATGGCCCTTTACAGTATATGATTTAAATAAATATTTTTGAAGATATTGTAGATTTAAAAATTGCGGTACGTAGCGTTTGCGGCAGCTCCTGCCGGCTTTTACTCTAAAGTTAACGCGTGCGGACCACAGGCAGTAATGAATAAATCAAAACTACTGGATCGATATTAATCGTTTTTTTTCAGTGAATGACATAGGCTATAATTATATTTTATACCCGTGCGAAGCCGGAGCGGGTCGCTAGTATATATATTAATGTATGTTCAGGGATAACTTCGTCGTTTATGAAAAGATTTTGATAATTCTTTTTTTGGTGGAAAGAAGATACCCCTGGTGTGGTAGCATGATAATGAAACCAGGATCTGATGATGGGCTCCTAGAGAAATCGAGGGAAACTCTCGAAAATCCACATAACTTTACATTAACTACATAATACTTAACATACTACTGGGTGTACTGAATTTGATGATTTTTAACTTAATCGAAAGCCGATATTTATCATGTGGTCATATTTCATCGAGATCTGATTACAACTTTTGGAGTAATCTTTGATAATGCGTATTTCTCGACTATTTTTCCGTGTACCTACATTGTATTACCTGTCGATGTAATTGAAGTCGATTTTTTTTCGTTTGCCTGCAAACACAATTACTAATAATTAATTAACACAAAATAAAAATAAAAAATAACGATAAATTAAAAATTGATATAAAATACACAATTACAAGATTGAGAGTAATTGCTTCTCAAAACTGATAGGCGCTCCAACAAATCGATTTTTTTTTTGAAAATCATATTTACGAATTACATATTTATAAAATATGAATAATATTTTTTTTTACCGACAATAATAAAAACTATAAATAAAAATAAAAAATCAAAAATCAAAAATAAAAAATAATTAAAAAATAATAATGATAAAATATGAATAATATTTTTCGATTTTACCGACATAATAAATAAAAAAAAAGGAACAACCTATTTAAATAAAAAATAACCAGTGCAATTAGAAAAAGAAAAAGAAAAAATAATTGACCAGGGACATGGGGATTTGAACCATGATCTTCTCGGTTGGTACCGACCGACCGATTTCCCACCGAGCTATTGCAACTAACTTGACAAATGCGAAATTTACTTTCGCATTCTAACGATATTTTTTTCGCTCCCTAAAAACAGGGATAAAACGACATTTTCTGAAAATGAATCCTAGCTAGATAGATTTATCTCCCCCGAAACCCCCTATATACTAAATTTTATGAAAATCATTGGAGCCGTTTCCGAGATCCAGATTCTATATATATATATATACAAGAATTGCTCGTTTAATAGTATAAGATTGAGATCTGATAACTACTTTTTGAGTAATCTTTGATAACGCGTAGTTACTTGACTATTTTTTCGTCGATCTACGTTGTATTACTCGTCGATGTAATTGAAGTCAGTTTTTTTTCATTTGCGAGCAAACACAATTATTATTTCAGTCACTTGAAATGCATATACATAAAAAAAAATACAGTCGAATTGAGGACCTCCTCCTTTTTTGGAAGTCGGTTAAAAAGGATGTATTTCATTAATGAAAGGAGTAATTCATCAAATCAAGCTTAAAATTAAAAATATTGATAAACACAAGGGATCAGGATCGAACGGTATCCCTCCTGTTGTATACAAGCGTTGTATTAAAACAATATGTGTTCCTTTATGTGTTCTTTTCAATAAATCCTTAAAGTCTGGTACGTTTCCTACACTGTGGAAAACAGCTCATATTGTCCCTATTTTTAAATCAGGTGACAAATGATGATGCGAAAATTATCGTCCTATAAGTATTTTATCTTGCTGTGCCAAATTATTTGAGTCAATTGTTTATGATGTGCTGTATAATCATTTTAAATCTTCTTTATCTCCTTATCAGCATGGTTTCGTAAAGGGTAGGTCGACTACGAGTAATCTGTTGGAGTATAAGAGTTACTTGTGTAAAGTATTTGCTAAGTGTGGGCAAGTTGACTCAATCTACACCGATTTCTCTAAAGCTTTTGATCGAATCAATCATTCCATTTTAACACATAAGTTGGCACGATATGGTGTTCATGGTAATCTTTTAAGATAGGTGGAATCTTATTTAAGCAGAAGAACTCAGTTGATTGCTCTAAATGGTGAACTTTCATCTGTCTTTACGGTAACATCCGGCGTTCCTCAAGGGTCACATTTGTTTTTTAATATTTTTGTGAATGGATCTTACGGTGTGCTTAAAAAGTCCCTGTCTTTTGTATGCCGATGATTTAAAAATTTATCAGACCATTACTGGCATCAACGATGCCATGAAGCTCCAAGAAGATTTAGATACCATAGCAAGATGGTGCGAAGTGAATGAGATGGACCTTAATGTTAACAAATGCTTTGTTGTTTCTTTTACAAAAAAGAAATTCCCTATAAATTTTAATTATGCCATGAATCAAAATTCCTGAAATCAAAGACTTAGGTGTTATTTTTGACAAAGAATTAAGGTTTCGTACGCATTATGACTTTATTAACCAAAATGCTTCAAGTTTACTTGGATTCATTCTAAGAGTGTCTAAACCTTTTAAAAGGGCTTCATCCTATTTAGATTTGTATCATGCTCTCGTAAGAAGCATATTAGAGTACAACACTGTGATCTGGTCGCCAAATTACTCCGTTCATGTTAACCGCATAGAAGGAATACAAAAGCGTTTTCTTAAATCGGTCTGCTTTCGTCTCGACCTGCACTGCGAGCTCCACACTTACTAAGAAAGAATGAAAAAGTTCCAAATGATATCTCTAGCCTGTCGTCGTAAATATTTAGATCTTATGACACTTTATAAAATAATTAATTACTTCATTGACTCACCATACTTGCTGTCTCAACTTAACTTTAACATAAACTATCGTATTAGAAGGCCTAAGGTGTTCTCTCTTGACATTTATCGCAATACTACCTCTTATTATAATCCTTTATCTCGTATGTGTCGCCAGTACAACCAGCTTGTCAGTACGTGTATCGATATAGACATCTATCACTGTTCTCTCGCTTCTTTCAAAACCAAAATTTTAATAAGTATAACTTGTTAAGCAATCTTAGTTTTTAAGTTTAAATTTATATATGTATATTGCATTCCATCCACTTCTGTTCTGCTTAGTGTATTATGTTACTGTATGTCGTACACATTAAGGGTTTCAACCTAGATATTATGTTATGTATGAACTATTTCTGTATCTTTTAATGGCTGTAACCTGTTCTGTACTTAATTAAATAAATAAATAAATGTACTAGCTGTGCCCACGGCGTCGTCCTCGTGGAATTAAAAAGAAAAACTTGTTATTCAGTTCGCATAGTTACAAAAAAAAAGAAGAATGTAAGGGTCGCCTAAGTTACTCCTTATTACATCAGCTATCTGCCAGTGAAAGTCCCGACAAAATTGGTCCAGCCGTTTTAGAGATTAGCCGGTACAAACAGACAGACAGACAAAAATTGTAAAAAATGTTATTTTGGTTTATATTGTATTGTGTATATGTACTGTGTATACATTCATATTCATTTAGTTAAAAGCGGTTATTTTAATATTACAAACAAACACTCAAATTTTATTTAAAAACTAGCGACACGCCCGGGCTCCGCACGGGTGCAATGCTGATACTAAATATACAGAATACTATAAATGATATATAATGAAATACTACAGAATGTCTTTATTTATAGTGTGAAGATAGCTTATAGCATGGTTATTAACATAATAACAACAACATTCAAATATGCGTCGTTAAATTACCATTACCATTTTATTATATGTATATAGATTAACAAACCCAGCAGACGTTGTACTGCCCGAAAAACAGCTACCAAATTTGATTGCTTACATACCGATAGCAGCGCCACCTACAGGGTCCAATTGAGATAAATAAATAAATAAATATTTACACAATACACACACGGTCGTCTGTTCCTAAAGTAAGCAACTTAATGCTTGTGTTATAGGTTACAGCCGACTGGTATATAGCTACATATCTTTTTTCGATTAACATACTTATAAATAATACATATATAAATAAATATTTATATTACACCCAGACTCGGGGTGGGAATCGAACCCACAACCCTCGGAGCAGAAAGCAGTGTCACTACAAACTGCGCCAACGGGCTAGTCAGATAAAAAACTACCCTATCTCCCAAGTTAGACTAAATTACAGATACTTACAAAATTTGATAAAAATTGGTTCAGTAGTTTCGGAGTTTATCGTTCACATACACAGTGACACGAAGTTTTTAAATATATAGATAATAATGTGTATGAAATATTTGAAAATATTTTAAAATTTATTGGCGGTGACTAATATTGCTTAATATTGTGCAATCAATTACTGAAAGAGCGTTTAAAACAATAGTTTAAAGAAAGTTAGGTATGGTTTAACGAGATGAATGATTTCGCGAAATTCTGTATGAAAATAAAATATAATAACCGAAGCAGAACAGTAACAACATAACGAGAAATTAAATGGTATTTTTCCAATTAAACGTATTCTATATTTTATAGAGCTATAAGGTGTGTTCCTTCAGACGTGTAGTTTGATAGTTAGCAACCGGAAGATTATAAGAAATAGTTGGAAAACCCGTTGATATCAACTTTATATAATGTTGACGTTAACGCAAACGTTGCTTTTTCATAAATGTTATTAACCCCCTAAATCCGCCTCCATTATAACTTAGGGGTATGAAAAATAAATGTTGACCGATTCTCAGACCTGCTCGATATCCACACAAAATTTCATAAAAATTGGTCTAGTAGTTTCGGAGGAGTATGGTAACTAACTTTGTGACACAAGAATTTTATATATAAGATATAAGATGATAATAATTTTAACTTATTGATTTATAAAAGCGCGCAAGTGTTTTGTAATAAAAGTAATAATCTTCTGAAGTACCTATACTGAAGTTACAAAATAAGTACAATATTTGATCAAAAGTTACTTTGGTCGTCATAATTCTTTAATCGATATTACAGCCAAGCTTGTGATTATTATTACTGTGTAGTGTGGTTAGTTGGTAAAATATTAGGCAGCCACAAAGGACAAATAATATTGAATAAATATTTATTACATTTATATCTCTTCACACATCGCTTAATTTTGCAATCTATATCTTAAACCCTACACAAAGAGTTCATTTTGCTTTGCGGTTGACCGCGCTTCATTTTTATAAAAGTATCTACTTAGTATTATAGGCGTCAGTTTTACTTGAGCAATTGTAGCGACAACATCACGATGAGTTTCAAGAACAAGGTCGTCATTGTAACCGGAGCGAGCTCCGGCATCGGAGCCGCCGCGGCGAAGTTGTTCAGCGACGAGGGAGCTCGCGTCGTGATGGTCGGACGCAACGAGAAGAAGCTCTCCGCCGTGGCCGCGCGCTGCGCCTCGCCGCTCGTGATCCGCGCGGACGTCTCTAAGGACGATGATGCGAAACGAATTATTGACGAAACCGTCAAGAAGTTTGGACAAATTGATGTCTTGGTCAACAACGCGGGTCTCACGATAAACAGCGGGGGACTACTTGCCAGTGATATGATGTCGACGTACGACACCATCATGAACATCAACCTCCGGGCAGTCGTTCATTTAACGTCCCTAGCGGCGCCTCACCTGATCAAGACCAAGGGCAACATTGTGAACGTGTCGAGTATTGCAGGTTCGACATCTCCGATGAATCCAGGAGCGGCGAGTTACCACGTTTCAAAAGCAGGCATGAACCATTTCACCGTCTGCGCTGCGGCGGAGTTGGGAGTTCACGGTGTGAGAGTAAATACGGTCAGCCCCGGACCGGTGAGAACAGACTTCTTTGAAAACGCTAAATTACCAATCGGAGTTGACATATTCGCTCCCATGACCCTCCTCAACAGAGTCTCGGAGCCGGAGGAAATGGCAGACTTGATCTTGTACCTCGCGAGCGACAAGGCTAGAGGAATCACGGGATCTAACTACCTCAGCGACAACGGCATGGCCATTAAACATTAAAATCAATCCTAATATTAGTACACTCAGTTTAATATAAATAGTGAATTTTTTGTGTTTCATTTGTTGACAATAAACAGAAGCAGTATTCTTATACTTCAACTTTATAAAGTTGCCATTATTTCTTTTTCCAACTAGAACTGATTAAATATCTATACTAATATTATTAATCTGAAGAGTTTGTTTGTTTAAACACCCTTATCTAAAGAACTACTGGTTCGGAATGAAAAAAAATATTTTTATGTTAAGTACTTAGTCCATTCACCGATAAAGACTATAGGCTATAAAACATCACATTACTACCAATAGGAGCTGAGTATTAATAACAAATCGACGGGTTCAAAGTGTATATACAAAACAGCTACTTTTCAGGAGAGCGCATAATAGGAAAAAGTGCTCCTGTTTTGTCAATTTCAAACCAAATTTGTTAAAATTTTCTTCACTGCTACATTATTTACAAAGACAAACACTTGTATATTTCATTTCTTCTAATTCTGTTTACTTTACGAGATATTACAGTTGTCTGCCTCTACATTGTGCTTAAATATGGCAACTGAATTAACCAACACTTATAGTCGTTTCTACATCGGAACTAAAGAATCTGAATTTATTAAAGTATGTTTCATATATTTCAATAAGTATAAAAGTATGACTTTTCCAATTCCAAAAAATTCCAAAAACGTCTTTCCATGTCTATTGTGATGTATTCAAATTGTTTACTATTATGATAACACTTTCACACAAACCTTAATACGTAAAAAGCCGACTGATACGATATAAATCCTTATCAAAATAAATACGTTATACAACACAAGTATTCATTTTTTAACAAAATTGTCCTTGGCATCATTCGATTTCAGTGAATATCTTTGAAGATAAGATAGCGGAAAGTGAAAAGACGATTTTATAGCTTTATTATTATATTAGTCAGGCATATGAATACGAATGAAAAATACTTTATGAGTTTTTTAAATTTGGTAGAATAATTCAGGAGATAATGTAAATCAAATGAAACGACGCCACGTCGCGTGTCAAATACATAGTTTGGCCATAAATACTTTTACAATTAAAAATAAACAAAGTAAAACATTTGAATTTAGAATCTGTCATTTTTATCTGATTGTTCGTTGTCGTGTTTGTGTGGTACGGAAAGAGAGAGACGCACAGAAAATTTTTGTTTACGGATGATAAAATTTTTACAGTTGGGTAATATTTTAACAAACAAAATGTCCTAATTAGTCAACAGAGTACAGCGTGGGCTAATATCCAACTTCAGTGGTGGTTTGGTGGGGTGTTGAAGGAGTGACTGAGCCATGTTTTTGTGAAAAAAGTAACAACACCATGTCCAACACCATGTTCAATGAAATGAATGTCCAAGAATGGTCTTTTCAGCAAGGCTCGGCGCCGGGTCATAAAGCTCGACCCACCCAATCTTGGTTAGAAACCAACTTTCCGGACTTCATCAGAGCTGAAGAGAGGCCGTCATCTAGTCCCGATCTTAAGCCGCAGGATTATAATTTATGGTCCGTTTTAGATAGTATGGCTTGCTCTAAATGTCATGATAATTTGGAGTCCCTAAACAACCCGAACGATTGGCAGTGCAGGATTTTCCCATGGAAAAAGTGCGTGCTTCTATTGATAACTGGCCTCAACGTTTAAAGGACTGTATAGTAGACCACTTCGAATAAGCTTTATATATTTTTAATGGTTTTGTATTAACGTATTAAACAAAAACACCGTAATAGTAACAAATGTTACGTGCAATAGAAAAAATGTTTTTTTTTTTTTTGTATAAATATTTAGAGCAAGACTAAATATATTCTACTTAAGATTTTTTAGCTAAATTATTTTATTTTATTATTTTTGAAATGTAATTATTAATGGTTAAAATAAGAACTTAGCTCGTGTTTTTTTTTAAGTATAATAAATAATATTATTAGTACATTGAAACATCCACTTTGTCCAGTAAATGAACCAGCTGTTTAAATGAAACAACTTTTTCGGATTTTATCGCGGTTTATTAACTTTTTAACGGTTTATTAGCTGTAAAGTATCCGAAACGTCAGGAATTGAATTCGCGTAAACATTAGAAAACAAAACCAGCTGTTTTTAAGAAACCGACGAATTTTTACTTCGTCTTTAAGGCCATTGAAGTAATTAATTATATTCTACCGGTTCGCTTCAGCCTGTAATATCCCACGGCTGGGCATAGGCCTCTTTCCCCATGAACGAAAAGTATCAGACCTTAATTCACCACGGTGCTCCAATGTGGGTTGGCAGATATATTCCCTAGTATGAGTAACGATCGCTATCAGTTATTTATATTAATAACCGGAACTGAAAGCTTAACATGCTCTCCGAGGCGCGGTGGGGTGACCCACAAGGAACAATTCATCAAACCAAACGTTGCGTTGGCTAGAAAATTATTGCATGTCGAATGTCGAATTCACTAATATGGGTATGTAATAATAATTATCCATACATATATAAAAATGGTAGGAAAGTCAAAACTGTACATTGAATATTTTTTTAAAAGAATACTTGGGGTGTGATCTACAATCGATACCGAAGCCAAAAATATAGTTCTTAAAATTTTTGTCTGTTTGTCTGTATGTATGTCCGTAATAAACTCAAAAAGCACTGCATGGATTTACTTCAAATTTGGCAAGAATATTATTAAGAAGTCGGGTCAACATATAGGCTACAAATTATCACGCTATCACCATCGGGGAACGAGCAGTGAACCTTTATTTCTTTAACGCATTCTGTAATAACGTGTAATCTAACGACGCATGTTTGAATGTTGTTGTTATGTTAATAACCATGCTATAAGCTAGCTTCATACTATAAATAAAGACATTCTGTAGTATATTTAGTATCAGCATTGCATCCGTGCGAAGTCGGGGCGGATCGCTAGTATTTTATAAATCACTTAAAGATGTTGTAGTACACTTTGTCGAGCGTTCCGTAGAGTTGTGATATGTAGAATTACAGCGTTACATTATATTTTGCGTATAACGGCCCCCTGTAGGTGTTTTACAGTATTTGAGACAATTTTATTGACGTGACAACGTCTAATCAAAATCAAAATCAAAATCAAAAATAGCTTTATTCAAATAGGCTGTAAGAGCACTTTCGAATCGTCATTTTACAAATCAAAACTTTAAAAATAAATTATTATTTTTGTAAAAGTGAAGCTACCACCGATTCGGAATGTAGATTCTGCAGAGAAGAATCGGCAAGAAACTCCGCAGTTACTCTTTTGAAAATAAATATAAACTGATAATAAATCGATGAAAGCCGGCTGCATGCACGAAAAAGGATGACTCATTGTAGCGTTACGCTCATTGTTCCGTTACGCTCATTGTAGGCACGCTTGCACCGCATCTATTTCTCTTCCACTCGATTGCATCCGGGGAGATGTTTTGTTATGACGCATCATCCGTTAACCAACTTTGCGGAGAACAATTTTTTTTATTCTTATAATTACTTACTAGGTTTACCCGCTGCTTCGTTTGAATTTTTTTTTGTAATAAAAAGTATCCTATGCTACTTCTAATACCTCCAAGAATATGTGTACAAAGTTTCATAATGATCGTTTTCGCGTGAATGCGTAACAAACAAACTTACATTCACATTTGTAATATTAGTAGGGAGTTCTTAAAAAATTACTTAAAAGTAGTGAGTTGATTTCAATGAAGACCTGTTTCATGCAACAGCGATTAGAATCAGATTAATTAATTTATTTTTAATACTCGAGACTAACCAGCAAGTACATAAACACTAAGGCGTTCTCTTTGTTTATATGGATACGTGTTCAGTAAGTCCGTTTTAAATGCTTTAATTTCAGACCACTGCGCTCAGTGTTCAACTTCGTCTCTGGGTCAGAAATGTTGTTTTATGATTAAAATACTCAACTTAATGGACGAATAGAAGCGCCTGTGATATAATAAAAGCAATGTAAATTAAGCATGAAGAACTTTGCCTTGACAAAACCTACAGGTACAATTTCAAAATTTTAACATCGAAACAATTCCTAACTGCATAGAGTAAATAGTCATCGCATACTTAAAAATAAAAATTTTTTTGCGAGATTTATAGAGCTTAATAGAAAAAAAAAAATAGAACAATGTGTATTTTTTTTTCTTCCTTAAACTATGGGCTGCAGCGAAACTCCAAAAAACGTAGATATCATTAAGTTCAAACAGATATATGATTTTTTCGTTTTCGAAAATGTCTTAAAACATAAACTATAAATTTATTTCTCTGGTGAACTATAGACAAAAGATACTCTTCCTCCTAATGCTGTTCAGAACACTGGTGGAATTGAATACTATGCTGCGACTGACCACTACAACTATAAAACAAATTATTTTAGGAACATTGAGACGCAAAAATGTTTTTAATAATGATGGCACAAGACATTGCGATGTTTTTAATGTAAGAACTTTAGATGTACACGTAAACTTATAATTCAGTGTCTTGGCCAACATATTCATTTATAAGAGTAGAAATAAATTATACCAAGCAATGGATGCAGAAAACAAGTTTTTTGGATTATTTAAAAAAATGTTAAATAAAAAAGTGTGCGTGTGTACTTATGCACGCACGTAAGAAGTTACACTTCATTGTCTAGCTTACTTCTTCTGCGTTGAAAAGCTAACTTCAAGGTGTCGATTTTTTGTGACTGTGTGCGCGCGCATAAAAATTTACTCACATCATATTTCCCTAATGTGCCAAAAGCTGAATAACTTCAGAAAATTAAAGTGTGGCTGCTTAATCAACTTACGTTAAAGATCTTAGTATTACTTCTTACGATAAAATAAACTATGCATGGAATGTGGTAATTAATACTTCTGTATCATTTGATATCTGAGAATTGGACATCGGCTTCAGCGTGCAGGAATGTATACGCTCACAACTACAGTAGGTACACAACTACACACTACATGCAGTAGCATCAACCCTGTGTTATCTTTAAATACTTAACGCCTACCATAATAAATTAACAATTTACTCGTAAAAAAGAATTGGTAAAATATTTTGTAAGGATAATACTAGAACGTACACTTTTTACCCACAACCGTAACATTAATTTGAAATTTGAGAATTAGTCGTCGGCCTCGCCTAGCGGGTACTCGTATAACGTATGTTCACTGTGCATACTAATACTACCTCTCTTGTATACATTTTGTCCGTCAGAATATAAGAAAGGTCGGAGGGGTCTAGATATTGGACCAAAAGAGTTACAGCACCAAGCAGACGATAAACTAAATCAGTTATTGTTATATTCAAAAAATTGCATATCTGTTAACTAGTTACCGTAATTTTGTAAGCTTATTTGTATGCTAAGCCGTCCAGTCATAAGAGTGACTCCATAATAATAACAATACTAATAAATAAGTTTAGGCACTTCAGGTTCAGGTGTTTACTCTCTCATTCACGACTAGGGGACACATTTTTTCCCTTTTAAAAATGACGACAATTGTAATTAGTTGCGCATTTATGATAAACGAAATGTCATAAAAGATCTTATATAGGTGTATTAAATGGATTTGCATAAATAGAAACGTTGAGAAAATGAAAATATTTGTCAAATCAATTGGCGAGAATGTAAATATTTTCGCGGGCTTCGTTCCTATTTTATTGTGTATATGTTGGTGTGTTAAATTATAATTGCTTTATTTTGTCACTTATTTTACGAGTATTATTTGATAAGTGTAAATTTGTTGAAAAATAAAATAGATTTCTAATGTACAAAATGCCTAATTATGAATATTTGTATAGGAAAGATATTTCCCTATGGTCCGTAAGGGACAATTATTTGAACTATTGACTAACTACTAAACAAAATATGCTTATTACGGTAGTAATTGGTGTTTTGGTTTGTTATTACATAAGTATGTGTTTGTTTTGTAAATAACGAAACAGTTCAAGTGACAAATTATTTAGAAAAATTGTGGCTCATGAGTGAACTTCGTTACACTGCACCATAGAGCAACACGGAGGGGAGTAGCCCTGGCGTTTTTTACCGATACAAAACTGTCTGGCATTTTTTGCGGGGGGAAATTACACACATGCTTACTTTATCTAATTTCCACACAAAAATAATCGTCTATCACTACGAAACTCACACATACTAAATTAAAAACACACTTACATTTGTCACACACACATAGATACATTCTGTGTCATTACAGTATAATGACGCGCCGCAACTACACTGACAAATTGCTTACAGCCGTGGTTGTAACAACTGTCGATATGCATTATCGATAAATTCAAGTACTCGGTTAGGGAAATAAGGTTTTTAAAGTGATACAAAGGTAAGATGTTATGATAAAAATATACTTAATTTATTATATACTACAAATCAAACATCTTCATGTAAAATAAACGATTATAAAGAGTAAAGATTTGATTGTTTGTTTGTTAGCATTGAATAGGCTCCGAAACTACTGGACCGATTCATAAAAATATTTCACCGGTGAGAAGCTACACTATTGCTGAGCGACATAGATTATACTATATTTTCAAGAATATTAGGGATCCATACTAACACTCCAATAATGTAACCCAAGGGATAAAAAATAACCTAAAAAATTCCTTACATTGCGTGCGCTGCAAAAACTAATGATAATAGAAATATATAATGTAGTAAGACCTTGTAGAATACATCTTTATCTACAATAATTGTATTTGCTCGCAAACGAAAAAAAAACCGACTTCAATTACATCGACAAGTAATTCAATATACGTAATATATACGCGTTAATAAAGGTTATTCAAAAAGTTGTTATCAGATCTCGATGAAATTTGAAAATCATCAAAATCAGTCCACCCAGTCAAAAGTTCTGAGGTAACATACATAAAAAATATAGTCGAATTGCGAACCTCCTCCCTTTTTGGAAGTCGGTTAAAAAGTGTGGCGACAGCATATGTTTACCTATTATAATTATGTCACAATACGTTTGGTGCAACGTTGTCGTGCCAAAAAATGCCAGTTTATAATAAACGATTTAAAGGTAACCCACATTTTGAGGAGTTGATGATGTACACGGTGATGTCAACGAATCAGGAATAGGGAGCGTAGCACTATTGGCATCATAAGATGATAGCTTGTCATCTGCTAGATTGAATGATTTGTTGATGACTCTGAAAGGATGGATTTAACATTGTTAATTTGTAAAGTTGATAAATCTGAGCTTCATTTCACTACTATGACTAAGGTAAACCATATCTTGAATACCATGTACATGAGTCAAAAAAAAACTTACGGGACTAAAACAGTGTGGCGTTAGTGTTGGTTTGGTGCCCTCGACTAATTTCGTTCTATTGTTCGCCAACACTTGAAAGTTAGTGGTATTGATATGATCTGAGCAAATTACACTATTTTTTTTGTGGGCGTCCAGGTTAGTCTGTTATTACATTTTTTTTTCATCTATCCCTTAAATGATTATTAGAAAACCCGCCAAATTTTTATATAAAACATTAAGGTCAGGCTCACATTAAGTACTTCTAGTAAAATGCGTTAATACTCATAATACGTGTATATATTTACTAATAAATATATAACTATGTTTATTAAAAAAAGCTAGCAATATAATATTTTAAATAAATCAAAATCTCAAAAATGTCTGTCTCTTCTTTTGCCTTTGCCGTTTTTATCGATAACTATCTACAAAAAACCGGTAACAACACTATCGCTCGGCGACAGTGACTTCTCGGAAATAGACTCCGATCAGTCGCTCGACCGATCCGCATATTGTATGAGGGCGAGCGGCCTGTGTTGCTAAACAAATCGAGTCAACACGACCGATAATATTTGTAATTGTTAAGTTTAAAAAAGGTTTAAAAGAAGTATACAAGTAATAATGTGATTAAAAAATACTTACGTATGAAAGGTAACGCCATGTTTTAGTAAAGGAGATGGGGACTTTTGGGCCAAAATGTAATGAGTAGAGATATTGTTTAAAAAATTGGTCATATTTTTTTATTTTTAAAGTATAAAATATCAGCTCATTTCTGAATCTAGAAGCGGAAAAAATTGAGAAAGATAGTTTTCATCAAATTATTTGGGTATCGATTCAACTATAATCGATTACAGAATTCAAAAAGAAAATGTTTGCACTAGTTAATTAACTCAAGATATTTAGTTGCGCAATTAAAGCTGTAAACAATAAAGTGCCTTTAAATAAAGTTACATTAAAATCGACAATATCAATTAATATCTGATAAACAAAAATTATTATCGATTTCATATCGATTTAAAATAAATCATATTTTTAATGACAGCTTTGACAGCTGACTAACAATAACACTGTGTCCGTCACTCGTTTTGTGTTTACTGTTTTCCGATGCATTCTGAGTCCATTCCTGATATTTATTTATGGTTTCAAGTTTATATCAATATTTGTAGTGAGTTTTCAAACAGTCTTCACTAAATATAACAAATATTAATGCTACAAGAACTTAGTTATCGGGCTTTTTTATAGACATTGTAACATAACCTCACTTTTATAAAAGTCTGATAACTCACTCTCAGATAGCCAAAATATAGATAATCTTCAGCGAGGGAGCAATAAGCCTAAATGCATTAATTGATACCATTTTCATTTCATTACATTTTGGCCCAAGAATGTATGGAATCGTATCATTCTCCTTTGACGTGGCAGATCTCTTTTTGCAGCAAAAAACAGAACATTTTGGCATTTTTGAAGGACGTTGATTCAATCGCGCAACTAGATTTGGTCTAGTGATTAGTGCGGCTGCAACTATTTTTATTGTACGCATATGGCCATTTGCCCTTATACCTTGGACAGAAGGGAACGCCTGTGCATGGCTACTCCCCTCCGTGTTGCTCTTTGCACTGCACTGATTTTATTATATACTTCCTATGTTAGAGTGAAAATTCTATCGAAGCCGACTGATACAGTAAGCAAAAGGTTTTCTAAACCGCTCGAAAATTAATGTGCTGCCTGTAATTTGTTATACGTTATAGTTATGTATGGGGGTCGTTTAGATCAAAACAAAGCTTGTTCATAGCAGGTCGACTGTAAGGCTAAAATAAAGTATTACCTGCTGCTATATTTTTTTGTGCTAGACTAGCGCTAAATAACGGTTATGAAATATGTACCTACCTATAATATTAAATGAACCCAAACGCGTCGAAGGAAAATCATGCAATAACCTAGAATACCGCGACATAAAACGATCGCGTGAGTATAGTTAGGTACTATGTTCGCATAACGGTCGGTAAAAATATATGAAATTGTAACCTTAATAAATAATAGCCTGGTGATGTCATTATTTCAGTGCCTACGCGCGTCTTTACTTATGGCGTTTAGTTTTTGGTCATTTATAGAGGGACATTCTTTAAAAACTAAAAAAACCGACTTCAATTACATCGACAAGTAATACAACGTAAGTAGACGAAAAAAATTAACATAATTATGTTTCCTCGCAAACGAAAAAAAAAACCGACTTCAATTACATCGACGAGTAATACAACGTAGATCGACGAAAAAATAGTCAAGCAACAACGCGTTATCAAAGATTACTCAAAAAGTAGTTATCAGATCTCGATAAAATTTATATGTGACCACATGATAAACATCAGCTTTCGATTAAATTAAAAATTATCAAAATCGGTATACCCAGTAAAAAATTATTACGGATTTTCGTGAGTTTCCCTCGATTTCTCTGGGATCCCATCATCAGATCCTGGTTCTTTATCATGGTACTAAACTAGGGATATCTCCTTTCCAACAAAAAAAGAATTATTAAAATCGGTACATCCAGTAGAAAGTTATGCGGTATAATACAACGTAGGCTGACGAAAAAAGCGTCAAATAAAAACGCATTATTAGATATAACTCGAAAAGTAGTTGTCAGATCTCAAATAAATTTAAATGGGACCAATTGGCACACACCACCTTTCGATTAAAAAAAAATTGTCGAAATCGGTCCACACGGTCAAAAGTTCTGATGTAACATACATAAAAAAAAATACAGTCGAATTGAGAACCTCCTCCTTTTTTGGAAGTCGGTTAAAAAGTACTAGTCGTCACTACGATTTTCGAGGGTTTCCCTCAATTTCTCTGGGATTCCATCATCAGATGCTGGTATAACTATACCTGAACGGTTTATTATTTTCTCGAATAATAAAAATAAATTTAATTTAAAATATTTTTAGCGTCAATCTCACGGAGAGGGTTCAAAGCACATCTTACTACATATCACCTAAGGGGGGAGGGGTCTAAACTGATCCCCAGGAGCTCTGGTCACCTTACACGCCAACAGGAACACAACACTCCATGAAAACAACATTATTTAGCTGTGATCTTCTGTAAGGTCGAGGTACTACACCAGTCAGGCTGCTCCATATTTTGAGCAGGAAATTTCCTGCTGTGCCCTACCTCAATTGTTTTATTATCCCATGTAATTAATGGATGATAGATAGACAGATTTTAGAGAATTTAACTTTGTTGTACAAAATTGTTTGTGTTTTGTAAATAAGAACAAGACAATTTGATGCGACGATGGCGCGCCGGCAGCGAATTATACTCATGACACGTTGCTGGAATGTTATTAATCTCATTCCGTGTAGGTGCCCTCGGAAGGTCAACACTATAAACTGGTTTGGCACCCAGTTATATATAATTAATCGTCTGGATTCGTTTTACACGTCCAAAAGGAATTCCCAAGGTCGTCCATCCACTAGAACCATTTACTAAAAATTAATTATTAAAAAAAAAACAACTATAATTTTTATTTTTTAATTGACGAAATATAAGATATTTTAAGATTTAAATCCTTAAACCCATTTTTGTGCAAATACTCTGCAATATACATTAATACAATATCTATATATTGTACTAGCTGTGCCCGCGGCTTCGCTCGCGTTTGAAATCAGTGTGTCACAAAGTTTTCCCGGCAAACTTCCATTGAAACTCTCATCAAAATTGGCTTAGCCGTTCCGTAAACCTTCCTCTTGAACCGCATGAAAATCCGTTCAGTAGATTTTGAAGGAATCGATCACATACACTTTTGAGGACTTTGTTTTATAATACACTAAGTGTTGCCCGCGACTACGTCCGCGTGGTTATGAGAAATGCATTAACTATTAAGATGTTTAACGCAAATTATTTTTTTATTTCAGTCACTTGAAATGCTTATCACACTGAGTAACTTTTTAAAAGGCACAATTTAGTATAATTTAATATTGTTTTTATAAAACCTCTCTATACACCATATTCTTATTTTTATTTTCAGGCTGCAGTATAAATAATCTATCAAAAAAGAAACAGTGAAAAGTTTATAAAATCCTGCAGCCGCAGATTTATAATAATAAATACTAATTGGAAATAAAATAATTTTTACTGGCTTCTATTTATTCTAATACTCTTACAAATTAAACATTTTTTTTTAATAAAACTTATTGTACTAATATTACGATCGGTTTTAATGTTTAATGGTCATGCCGTTGTCGTTGAGGTAGTTAGATCCCGTGATTCCTCTAGCCTTGTCGCTCGCGAGGTACAAGATCAAGTCTGCCATTTCCTCCGGCTCCGAGACTCTGTTGAGAAGGGTCATGGGACGAATATCGTTGAAATCGATTGGTGATTTAGCGTTTTCAAAGAAGTCAGTCCTCACTGGTCCGGGGCTGACCGTATTTACTCTCACACCGTGAACTCCCAACTCCGCCGCAGCGCAGACGGTGAAATGGTTCATGCCTGCTTTTGAAACGTAGTAAGCCGCCAATCCTGGACCGATCGGTGCAATTATTCCTGCATTGCTTGATATGTTCACAATGTTACCCTTGGTCTTGATTAGGTACGGCGCAGCTAGAGACGTTAAATGAACGCAAGAGCGAAGGTTGATACTCATGACGGCGTCGTACGACGACATCATATCATCGGCAAGTAGTCCCCCGTTGTTTATCGTGACGCCCACGTTGTTGACCAAGACGTCGATTTGTCCAAACTTCTTGACGGTTTCGCTAATAATTCGTTTCGCATCATCGTCCTTAGAGACGTCCGCGCGGATCACGAGCGGCGAGTTGCAGCGCGCGGCCACGGCAGAGAGCTTCTTCTCGTTGCGTCCGACCATCACGACGCGAGCTCCCTCGTCGCTGAACAACTTCGCCGCGGCGGCCCCGATGCCGGAGCTTGCTCCGGTTACTAAAGCAACTTTGTTCTTGAAACTCATCGTGATGTTGTTGCTACAATTGCTCAAGTGAAACTAACGCTTGTAATATTAAGCAGATCCTTTTATAAGCAACCAAAGCGCGCTAAACCATTATCATTATCCACTAAGCACTTATCTAATATCTACTGTTATCCGGTCCTGATTTGTTGACAGCTTTATTATTTTTAACCGACTTCAAATAGGAGGAGGTTACTCAATTCGACCCTATAATGGTTTACCATTATCATTATGCACTAAACATTTATCTAAATGTTATTCGTTATGATTTTTTGACAGATTTAGTATCTATAAATCTATACAAATAAAAAAAATAAAGTGTCCGTTTGTAATATTAAAATAACCACTTTTAGCTAAATTCATATGCATGTATACACAGTACATACCAAAATAACATTTCTTATAATTTTTGTCTGTCTATCCACCTATCTGTTTTTTCCGGCTAATCACTGAAACGACTGGACTAATATTGACAGGCAGATAGCTTATGTAATAAGGAGTAACTTAGGCTATTTCTTTATTTTATTTTTATTTTATAAATCTGCAGACTGAACAATAATTATTTTGTTAAATTCCACGCGCACGTAGGCGCATATGTTGCATAATGTGTCGCAATATTCCGTACGTGTTTTATTTGGTTATCTGTACCAAAAAATAAACAGTAACAAGTTCAATTACGTATTCTTAGAGTATACATTTTGGTTTTTATTGTCTTTCCCAGACACACTCAGTAACATTTTAATTTATTCAGCAGTTTTACGTTATGAAGTATCAAGGCACTAACAGGTACAAAAATGAAAGAATAACAGTTTTTGCTCGAATATTAATTACAGAATTTTGATAAACAAAGTAGCTTTTGACCAAATATTGTACTTATTTTGTAACTTCAGTTCGGTACTTCAGAAGATTATTACTTTTATTACAAAATACTTGCGTGCTTTTATAAATCAATAAGTTATAAAATTACATCTTATATATAAAATTTTCGTGTCACAATGTTAGTTACAATACTCCTCCGAAACGAGTGGACCGATTTTTTTGAAATTTTGTGTGCATATCGGGTAGGTCTAAGAATCGGCTAATATCTATTTTTCATACCCCTAAGCTATAAGGAGGGAGGGGGATTATGGGGGTTAGTATAGTTAGTATGTTGTTGTGGGGTCAGCTAGTAGTTATATAAAGTTGATATCAACGTGTTCTATAACTATTTCTTACAACCAGAACCTAACTATAAAGCTACACGTCTGATGGAATATATCCTATAGCTCTATAAAACGTAGAATACGTTTAATTGGAAAAATACCATTTAATTTCTCGTTATGTTATTACAAGTCTACTTCGGTTAATGTGTTTTTTATACAAAAATTCGCGAAATCGTTCATATCGTTAAACCATACCTAACTTTCTCTAAACTATTGTTTTAAACCCTCTTTCAGTAATTGATTGCGCAATATTAAGCAATATTTATGACCGCGAATAAATTTTAAAATGTTTCATAATATTTCATACATATTATTACATCATATAAAACAGCCGTGCCATGGCAGTACTAGATAACGTACCTATCAGGGGCGAAGCTATCGCCGTATCAGCCGTATCAATGATACGGGTAGCCGTGCTTCAGAGACCCCTAGCATTTGTAAGAAAAACTTAGTAAAACGTTATTCACAATGTCACTTAATCTCATGCTTCCCGGAAAAAAAAACATTAAAAAAACTACAATTTTATTTTTGTGTTACCCACACATTAGGAATTTTAAACATTTTTGAATATCATATCAAAAATGATTAAAAAAACTGTCATACGTGTACGCAATGTGACAATATTGCGGGATTCCCCCGTTTAACTCATTTACTTAACTTCCCGCAATAACCGATGAACAATGACAAACAACAGAGAGCAATATTTACGTGTTTTATTTCATTTTAGTTCAAACGTTATTAAGTATAACGTATTACATTGTAATATAATACATTATTTTTCTTCTGATTGTTAATTGGTTAATTAGTTTGATTTGTGAAAAGAATGAGAGAAAAGAGAATATTCCCATAATTACCTTAGCATCATATAATCTTCCTTTAAGAGGCCATGATTCTGATTCTGGAAAACTTATGATCCTACATTAAAGAACTCGTTTTAAGATCGAAAGCCGAAATAAATTATTTAAGCCCTACGATTCAAAATGAAATTATTAATTTGTTTGGTACCGCGGTTAGGAATAATATAATTTTAGAAATTAAAAAAAAACTCCATTTCTGACAATTATTATGGATACAACACTAGACCTTAAAAAAATTAACCAAATTTCTGTAGTTCTTTTTTACCTAGTTTTCAGTAGCTTAATGAAAAGAATAAAACATCTGCGAGTCCTTTTTGGGGTTTATAGCAGTAACTGATTGCAGCGCAGAAGGACTTTAAACTAAAATTTAAAATACGATTAAAGAATATGGAATTGGTTTGTCTGAAATGCTAAGGAAAGGGTTTCGATTGAACAAATCTTATATCGGTTGTATATGGAGGATTCCAAGCCCTTGTAGAAGAGCGTGCCCCGGATGACGATTATGTTAATTACGCTGCACACGCATTAAATTTAATTTTGAACGATGCTGTGAAACATGTTCTTGAACTGTCGACGATAATATAGAAAAAAATATTGAAAAAAGTCGATAATTAAATGCTTCGCTTTTTTAGCGATTGTACAAAACTGAAATCGTCTTCAGCTATAGATGATTTAGTAAAAAAAGGCACGACAAGTGTATATTTAATTTTTCACCTGGCTCAATTTCTAGGAGGTAGTGATAATTTATAATCAATAAAGATTTATTTTAATTTAATGCAAGCATTTTTGTTTGTTTTGTAAGAAATGTAAAGATTCGCTACGCTACTGGTACCTATATAATTTTATTTAGCTTTTTGTGGAATTCCGTATAGTAATAAAAATGAAACAATTTTGTATAGAAGAATCAGTCCTATTCTTAGAAGAAAGTAATCCTAAATCTATCTACAAATATAACATTTTTTTTTTTCATTCCTTCACGGTCTTCTAAAAGCTCAAGGTATATTGTAAAACAACGTTTGCGCGATCAGCTAGTACATATATTTGTAATCTTCTTCAATTTAAAATAACTGAAAAAATAGTATAAATTCAAACTGAAATCTACCTTATGATCTTAGTAAATACAATAATAATTAAAAAAACCGCCTGCGTGAAGATCAATTAATAGAAAATCAACTGAAAAGGCTGGAACAAGATTCAAGATTGGAGAATTCAATAATTACATAAAGCCAGCGAAATAAACCGAAACAATATTTATTGGTATGTACATTAGGTGTCACTGTTCATCATTATTATCATCATTACAACCTATACAGTCCACTGCTGGACATAGGCCTCCACAAGTTTACGCCAAAAATAACGTGAACCCATGTGTTTTGCCCATAGTCACCATAGTTACTGTTGTACACTTAAAAATATCAATACGGTAGTCTTTCGAAATTGTATGCAACATCGTACATAACAATAGGCAACGTTAACGTTATTGGATTCGTTTATCTACCATTTGATATGGTTATTCTAATAATTTATTCTAATATTGAGGTTATTTGTACCAGTTATTAGTGTTCTTCTTATTTTTATAATTTTTTTTTGTTTTACCAACATAACGATACAATTACACGTTCTTCAAAAATAAGTGATTCGGAGAGCTTTCACTCAAGAGCCATCTTAAAATAAGAAACGGATTTGTGAAGGCTCAATTGATCGCTGCGATTTTACCAAAATTGAACAAGATGTAGTTCCATTCCCGCTACAATAGTCTCAGTCTACAGCTGGGCATTGACGATCAGTTTTTCGCGTCAGTTTAACTGATCAGTTTTTCGCGCTCTCCAAAATTTGATCGTGAGTGTAGAACCATCGCTCCAGAGTTTTAAAGGCCTTCTACACGGTCGCGATCGACCGCCGACCGTCGTATCCTTGGTCGGGTCAACCAATTTTTGTATTCATTCTACACGGTCGGTGGTTGACTCAACTTGTCAGTTCTCCTCTGGTATTTGAAGCGATGGTTCCTTGCATTTTTAACCGACTTCCAAAAAAGGAGGAGGTTCTCAATTCGATTGTATTTTTTTTATGTATGTTACTTCAGAACTTTTGACTGGGTGGAGCAATTTCGACAAATTTTCTTTTGATAGAAAGGTGGTTTGTGTCATTTGGTCCCACTTAAATTTATTTGAGATCTAACAACTACTTTTCGAGTTATATCTAATAATGCGTTTTTACTTGACGCTTTTTTCGTCGACCTACGTTGTATTATACCACATAACTTTCTACTGGATGTACCGATTTTGATAATTCTTTTTTTGTTGGAAAGGGGATATCCCTAGGAATACCTATAAGGAAACCAGGA
The DNA here is from genome assembly GCF_905220565.1 of Melitaea cinxia. Classification (NCBI taxonomy): domain Eukaryota; kingdom Metazoa; phylum Arthropoda; class Insecta; order Lepidoptera; family Nymphalidae; genus Melitaea; species Melitaea cinxia. The sequence continues at coordinate 748,088 of NC_059397.1, read as the reverse complement.
TCTGATGATGGGATCCTAGAGAAATCGAGGGAAACTCTCGAAAATTTGCAATAACTTTTTACTGGGTGTACCGATTTTGATAATTTTTATCGAATGCTGATGTTTATCATGGGGTCACATATAAATTTTATCGAGATCTGATAACTGCTTTTTGAGTAATCATTGATACCGCGTAGTTACTTGACTATTTTTTCGTCGATCTACGTTGTATTACTCGTCGTAATTGAAGTCGTTTTTTTTTTTTTTTCGTTTGCCAGCAAACACAATTATAAAGCAACAGAAGGTGGGTTTGGCAATAACTTTTTTATGCTAAAGTGAAGTGAAGTTTTATGGTTCTTTTCTTTGTATAAATCGGATCCAATGTCCCAAAGACATGGCAAATCAATATATAAAGATATAAATTCGGTCAGAACCTCTCGTTCGTGGCGTACGTTTTGCGAATCCATTGCAATACGTGATGACATGCGCCCGTGACCATAGATAATACACTGAAACTAGCTACCCGTGACGACTGACAAGCGCAGACTGAAGCGCTCGCGTCGGCCGACAGCGTTCCACACGGTCGGGCCATGGTCGGGACCGACCACGAACGTAGCCTGTCGCGAGAGATGCGCTCGCGACCAAGGCCGTTGACATCAACCAAATATTGGTCGGGTCAACCGTTTTCCACACTGTCTATTTTTATATCGACCCGACCAAGGACACGATGTTCGGCGGTCGATCCCGACCGTCGTGTTCTTGGTCGGGTCAACCAATTTTTGTATTTATTCTACACGGTCGGTGGTTGACTCAACTAGTCAGTTCTTCTTTGATGAGATGCGCTCGCGACCAAGGCCGTTGACATCAACCAAATATTGGTCGGGTCAACCGTTTTCCACACTGTCCATTTTTATATCAACCCGACCAAGGACACGATGGTCGGCGGTCGATCCCGACCGTGTAGAAGGCCTTAACTGACGACGCGCCACGAAAATCCAACCCGGCACATCGCGCCGAACTGCCCGTGTGTGTGTAATCATCATTCCAACCAATCGCGTCATTTTGCTCGCAGCGGCCGCGGTGATTAAAAGTGCACTAGTGTAGTTTTTACTTTTAAAATGTCGGCGTCGGTGTTCCCTAGACGTGTCATAATGAAAGATAAGCGGAAACCTTCCTTATCATGGTACCACACCTAGAATATCTACTTTTCAACAAAAAAAGAATTATCAAAATCGGTTCATAAACGACGAGGTTATCCCCGAACATACATAAAAAAAGTTGTTACATAACATTTTTGCGCCCCATCGCACACTCCTTATTTAGTCCTCTGCTTAAAGGTTGCCTGGAAGAGATCGCTGTATTAGCGATAAGGCCACCTGTTGCAAGTGATGCAAATTCTATTTTTATATATATCATTTATAATGCTGTTAAAACCTTGTATTGGTGTGCGAAAGTATAAATAAATAAATAAATAAAAGATAGGGTCGAATTGAGTAACCTCCTCCTATTTGAAGTCGGTTAAAAATAATAAAGCTGTCAACAAATCAGGGACGGATAACAGTAGATATTAGATAAGTGTTTATTGCATAATGATAATGGTAAAGCGCGCTTCGGTTGATTATAAAAGGATCTGCTTAATATTACAAGCGTTAGTTTCACTTGAGCAATTGTAGCAACAACATCACGATGAGTTTCAAGAACAAGGTCGTCATTGTAACAGGAGCGAGCTCCGGCATCGGAGCCGCCGCGGCGAAGATGTTCAGCGACGAGGGAGCTCGCGTCGTGATGGTCGGTCGCAACGAGAAGAAGATCTCAGCCGTGGCCGCGCGCTGCAACTCGCCGCTCGTGATCCTCGCGGACGTCTCTAAGGACGATGATGCGAGACGAATCATTAACGAAACCGTCAAGAAGTTTGGACAAATCGACGTCTTGGTCAACAACGTGGGCGTCACGATAAACAACGGTGGACTACTTGCCGATGATATGATGTCGTCGTACGACGCCGTCATGAGTATCAACCTTCGCTCTTGCGTTCATTTAACGTCCCTAGCTGCGCCGTACCTGATCAAGACCAAGGGTAACATTGTGAACATATCGAGCAATGCAGGAATAATTGCACCGATCGGTCCAGGATTGGCGGCTTACTACGTTTCAAAAGCAGGCATGAACCATTTCACCGTCTGCGCTGCGGCGGAGTTGGGAGTTCACGGTGTGAGAGTAAATACGGTCAGCCCCGGACCAGTGAGGACTGACTTCTTTGAAAACGCTAATTCACCAATCGATTTCAACGATATTCGTCCCATGACCCTTCTCAACAGAGTCTCGGAGCCGGAGGAAATGGCAGACTTGATCTTGTACCTCGCGAGCGACAAGGCTAGAGGAATCACGGGATCTAACTACCTCAACGACAACGGCATGACCATTAAACATTAGAACCGATCGTAATATTAATTTACTCAATAAAATTATATTTAAGCATGTCAAGCCTTTTTTTTAAAGTTTAATTTGTATGGAAATGAGTGTAACAAAAGCCAGTGTGAAGTCATTTTGCATACCTATTTCTATTGTTGTTATAACCCTTTGGCTGCGAAATTCTCGAAAACCGTTAAAAAGTATTGTACATGTATGTAACTGTATTGTAATGTAAGTTATGACGGTGTGTCTAGTTAGAACAGAGTTTTCAATGTATTCAGTGTATCACAAGTAGTAAGAATTTTTCAGGTATTTCTTATTTGTCGCATATGTAAACTTACTACATCATCACTACATAGTATAAAACAAAGTCGCTTTTTCTGTCCCTGCTCATGTATGTACGCTTAAATCTTTAAAACTACGCAACGGATTTTGATGCGGTTCTTTTTAATAGATAGATTGATTCAAGAGGAAGGTTTATATGTATAATAACATCCATTAAATAGTGGAGAAATACTGTTATTTTTGAGTTTTCTAATGTTATGTCGTAAATAATAATTATTTTTTTCGCTTAAATTGCAAACGCAGGCTGAACCCTACGAGATTTATCAAAATAATGTACTAAGTATTGTATACATTGAAAAGGTCTACAGAAAACTCCGCGATGGTATATACCTATCTCTTATGGATATCCCACAATAACATTTTTTTGTCATTTACTTTTTACGACAAATAATGGCTAATTTTCGAAGCGATTTTAACCAATACAGCGTTAATCCTTATCCAATTAAATACCTTAAATACATTGTTGATTGAATATAGATCTATATGGCACTTTACAGCATATGATTTAAATGAATATTTTCGAAGATATCACAGATTTAAAAATTGCGGGACGTAGCGTTTGCGGCGGCACCGTCCGGCGGGCGGTGGCGGCAAAGTTTGAATTTAGCAGCGATCGGATGCGTTTATTATCGGAGCTCTCTAGCGAGGAAAATAACAATACTTAATAAAACAGTGCTTTTCAGCGCGACAACGTATCAGTAATTATAAGTAACTTACGATAAGTAATTGTATGATAGTAGTTTTAAAATATAAATTTCATTTTATTGTAAGGTTAATTTTTAAATCGCACTTATAGTAAATAATTAGTATAAGTACATACGGTTAGATAAGATTAACCATAATTTTTGTATTGGAATTTTCTATTAAGATCTTGGTTAAAATTTAGAGTTAGATCAATTTAATATTAGGGAAATTATTTTCAAAAATCGTAATTTAAGTTGAAGTATGTAAGTTCAGAAAAAGAATAGAATAGGTATCTTTTGTTGTTGATGATTGTTGATTATCTTTTGTTTTTAGTCGAACGAATAGCAAAGTATTTTTAATTAAATTAAAATCGTAGTTTAAGTTGAGGTATTTCAGTTAAAAAAAAACTGAATAGAATAGGTATCTTTTGTTTTTCATGATCGTTGATTATCTTTTGTTTCTAAAGTAAAAAACGTAGTGTATATTCCAAAGATATATTGTATTTCTGTAGTGTATTTAGCATCTGCAATGCACCCGTGCGAAGCCGGGGCGGGTCGCTAGTAAATTATTAAAATAGAATTTTTTGTCAATTATCCAGCCTTTCTTTCCGAGTACTGAAGAGTGACAGAATAATAATACGACGTATATTATAATTTATAATACTCGTACTTTTTTAATCAAAATATGTTTTACGAACATTTTTATGAAGGTTCTAATAAAGTTTCACAAACAATATTGTCTTTTATTCAGATCAACTTGTTTTTTCTAATAATGAAATTTGAATTTAATTAACGGTTAAATCTTTAAAAATTCTAAAATATATAAATATCAACGAGTCATACAGTCTTATATTTTAGATTTCTAATAAAACGATAGTTTTATGGGTTAGTCCGTAATGTATTTCATGAAAGTTTGTTCATTTATGTTTGTGCCTTTTTTTTTTACAATTACGTACCAATTACAGAACCTATATTCTCATCATTGACCAACATCATCTTAATCCTTCGTTTCTCACATTTATTAACGAAACCGGTGTCGTCAAACTCACACAAGGTCACAACCTAACAGTCGATAATATACTACAACAAAACAATTGTGATGATTGGCTGGACATTATTGAGATCAAAATAGCTTAAATAATGGAACGAAATTAAACTTAGGGACGGTGGGATAGAGCTCACTGCTTTTGTACAGATGTTTCCGCGACGCTTACAGCTATTCAACAACAGATGTCGGTTTTGTCCTACCAAAATATATAAACCCAATGACGCTACACATAGAGTTGACATTGACCTAAAATATTTCCAGCTATTTCGGTAGTGACGTGATGAGTGACAAAAAATTATTTGTTTTTGTCGATATTCTGATTACATGATGTCGAAAATTAAATATTAAGAACAATCTTGGTATTACATTTTTTGAAGTAAAACTTCTTTATGCACGCTTGACTTGAGGAGTACGCTGGTGAATTCGTGACGAGCGCGTTACAAAAAGTGTGATCGCGAGAGGCGAACGGAAGTTGAGAGGGAAATATAAGTTAGTGATCATTATTTTCAGTACGTATTCTATTTGCCTAATATTATATAGCTGAAGCGACTGATTGAAGTAAAACTTCTTTAAGCACGCTTGACTTGGGGAGTAAGCTGGTAAATGTGTGACTAAAGCGTTACGAAAAGTGTGACCGTGGCGAACGAAGCAAGAAAGAGGCGCGAGCACAAAGTTTCATTTTGACTCTTTCTCTGATAGCCAGTTATCTTTCGTATATCTAAGAACGATTTTCAAGAATTCCGTTGCCACAGGGTTATAAAAATAATAGGAATATACAAAATGACTTAATATTGGCTTCTGTTACACTTATTTTCTTACAAATTAAACTTAAAAAAAAAGGCTTGACATACTTAAATATAATTTTATTGAGTAAATTAATATTACGATCGGTTCTAATGTTTAATGGTCATGCCGTTGTCGTTGAGGTAGTTAGATCCCGTGATTCCTCTAGCCTTGTCGCTCGCGAGGTACAAGATCAAGTCTGCCATTTCCTCCGGCTCCGAGACTCTGTTGAGAAGGGTCATGGGACGAATATCGTTGAAATCGATTGGTGAATTAGCGTTTTCAAAGAAGTCAGTCCTCACTGGTCCGGGGCTGACCGTATTTACTCTCACACCGTGAACTCCCAACTCCGCCGCAGCGCAGACGGTGAAATGGTTCATGCCTGCTTTTGAAACGTAGTAAGCCGCCAATCCTGGACCGATCGGTGCAATTATTCCTGCATTGCTCGATATGTTCACAATGTTACCCTTGGTCTTGATCAGGTACGGCGCAGCTAGGGACGTTAAATGAACGCAAGAGCGAAGGTTGATACTCATGACGGCGTCGTACGACGACATCATATCATCGGCAAGTAGTCCCCCGTTGTTTATCGTGACGCCCACGTTGTTGACCAAGACGTCGATTTGTCCAAACTTCTTGACGGTTTCGTTAATGATTTGTCTCGCATCATCGTCCTTAGAGACGTCCGCGAGGATCACGAGCGGCGAGTTGCAGCGCGCGGCCACGGCCGAGATCTTCTTCTCGTTGCGACCGACCATCACGACGCGAGCTCCCTCGTCGCTGAACATCTTCGCCGCGGCGGCTCCGATGCCGGAGCTCGCTCCTGTTACAATGACGACCTTGTTCTTGAAACTCATCGTGATGTTGTTGCTACAATTGCTCAAGTGAAACTAATGCTTGTAATATTAAGCAGATCCTTTTATAATCAACCGAAGCGCGCTTTACCATTATCATTATGCAATAAACACTTATCTAATATCTACTGTTATCCGTCCCTGATTTGTTGACAGCTTTATTATTTTGCTAATAAAAGTACTGTTGCATAATATGTCGCAATATTCTTTACGTGTTTTATTTGGTTATCTGTACCAAAAAATAAACAGTAACAAGTTCAATTACGTATTCTTAGAGTATACATTTTGGTTTTCATTGTCTTTCCCACGCACACCCAGTAACATTTTAATTTATTCAACAGTCTTACGTTATGAAGTCTTAAGGTGGCCATTGACGATCATTTTCCCGTCAGTTTAACTGATCAGTTTTTGGCGTCAGTTAAACTGATCAGTTTTTCGCGTCAGTTGAAATATTTGCCCATTAACTGGCGTCACTCCGGCCCTTCAGTTTTCGTCCAACCGGGCTGTTTAAAGGACGTGTAGGTACTACCTATTTTTGTTGAGAAAAAAAAAATGGAACCTGATTCCGAAGAAGAAACATTAATTCTCAAAGCGGCTACTGTTTGTTGCCATATACTGGTCTACAACAATCTATAATTTTATATGAACAGTTTTTATAAATGTATTTATTTATTTCTAAGTGTTATTTATATGTATTTATAAAAATAAAAAAAAGTATCTATATCAGCCGGCAGTTACCTATAGCACAAGCATTACATTGATTACTGTAGGAAGAAACGACCGTGTATATTTTATAAATATGTTTAAAAAAATAAATAAAAATAGTAGGTGTGTAAAATAAAACTTTTTTTTAAATTTTATAATTTTCGTCCGTTTTTCACAAACATTCTGAATTTTCATATTTTTCAATAAAAATCTGTTATTATGCCTCGTCTAGGGGACACAATCGCCGACATTTTAAATACAAAAACTACACTAGTGCACTCTCAATCAGCGCGGACGCTGCGAGCAAAATGACGCGATTGGTTGGAACGACGATTACACACACACGGGCAGTCGGGCGTAGGGCTGTTGATACTTTTTGCAGCAGATGCATATGCGCAGTTGTTTGACTCTTACGATTATTAGGCACTAAAAGATTGATTATAGAAGTAATTCGTTCAAATACTATAGATCTAGCAAAAGAAATCGAATATTTAACAGTTTTATTTTTTGTTTTTTGATGAAATAATATTCAACAGCTATTTCCGATAGCACCAGAGTGAAATGTTTACTATAAATCCAAAATTTTAGTGCATTTAACTTTGAAATATTTGGTTGATCTAAATACTGCTTTAATTCAGCAGGTATTGTAAGTAACAAAAATTGTGACTAAAAGTCATTAGACAAATTTTTCAAGAGTAATATCATATTTCCATGTCTGTCCCATAAGGATGAAGTTGTTTCTTTTTCTCTGCGTGGAGAAGCGCCTACGAAAATTACATTTCGTTTTAGGACAATTAGTTCTAATAACTTAACTGATCATCATGAAACTTTGTACATATATTCTTGGAGGTTTCAGAGCAACTAGAATAGTTTTTATAAAAAGTATTCTATGTTGCTCTGAAACCTCCAAGAATATATGTACAAAGTTTCATGATATATATATAAAAAATAAGATCTCTCTACTTATTTAATGGCTTTAAAGCGAGCGAACCGTGGGGAAAAGCTAATATATAAATAACTAAACTAAAAGAAGATAATTGTATTTGCTCGCAAATGAAAAAAAAACCGACTTCAATTACATCGACAAGTAATACAACGTAGGTAGACGCAAAAATAGTCAAGTAAATACGCGTGATCAAAGATAACTCCAAAAGTTGTAATCAGATCTCGACGAAATTTAAATATGGCCGCGTGATAAACACCGGCTATTATATTAAATAAAAAATCATCAAAATCAGTACAGTAAAAAGTTATGCGATATAATACAACGTAGGTCGACGAAAAAGTATTTAAGTAAAAACGCATTATTAGATATAACTCCAAAAGCAGTTGTTAGATCTCAAAAGAATTTTAGTGGGACCAAATGACACGCAACACCTTTCGATAAAAATTGTCGAAATCGGTCCACCCAGTCAAAAGTTCTGAAGTAACATACATATAAAAAAATTACAGTCGAATGAGAACCTCCTTCCCTCCTTTTTTGAAGTCGGTAAAAAAATAATGTTGTGTAAATAAAGTTCAGTAGATTAAGTTTATTTATTATATTCTAGTTTAAATAATTGACGAGAAAAAATAAAATAATAAAAATTTACTTAAAAAAAACGAAGCGTTACGAAACATAAGTCTGTCTCTCTTTCTACTTTCACTAACTCATGTGTCCCTCTCAACTTCCGTTTGCCTCGCCTAATCACACTTTTCGTAACACTCTTAGTACGTATTCACCAGCTTACTTCCCAAGTCAAGTGTGCGTAAAGAAGTTTTACTTCAAAGATGTCGATATTTAAATTTCAATATCGAACTATCGATATATCGTCCAAAAAAGTATTAGTAATAAATATCGATATTTCGATATATCGATATTTTATCAACAATCCTAGTTCGGCGCGACGCGCCGGGATGGATTTACGTGGCGCGTCTTCAGTTAAAACTCTGGAGCGATGGTTCTACACTTACGATCAAATTTTGGAAAGCGCGCAAAACTGATCAGTTGAACTGATCGTTAATGGTCCCCTTTAAGGAACTAACAGGGAAAAAATGAAAGAATTTTTGCTCAAATATTGATTAATATTGACAAACAAAGTAGCTTTTGACCAAATAGTGTACTTATTTTGTAACTTCAGTTCGGTACTTCAGAAGATTATTACTTTTATTACAAAATACTTGCGTGCTTTTATAAATTAATGACTTAAAATTAGTAACATGATTAGATAAAGTTAATATCAACATGTTTTATAACTATTTCTTAGAATCTTCCGGTTGCTAACTATCAAACTACACGTCTGAAGGAACAAACCTTATAGCTCTATAAAATATAGAATACGTTTAATTGGAAAAATACCATTTAATTTCTCGTTATGTTGTTACTGTTCTGCTTCGGTTATTATATTTTAGTTTCATACAGAATTTCGCGAAATGATTCATCTCGTTAAACCATACCTAACTTTCTTTAAGCTGTTGTTTTAAACGCTCTTTCAGTAATTGATTGCATAATATTAATCAATATTAATCACGGCGAATACATTTTAAAACGTTTCATAATATTTCATACATATTGTTACATCATATTACACAGCCGTGCCGTGATAGTACTAGATAAGGTACCTATTTACTTATACGAACTTTTTAATTATTTGTGGAATTCCGTACAGTAATAAAAATAAAACATTTTTCTGATAGAATAAACAGTCCCATTCTTAGAAGAAAGTAATCCTAAATCTACAAATATAACAATATTTTCTACATTTCTTCACGGGCTTCTAAAAGCTTTTGATATGTCTACGGTAACGGTCAGTCATAATTTTCCATTAATTTTGATAGTTTTTATTTAAGTATAATATAAAATTGTGTTCAAACAAAAACAAACCGACATCAATTTTAATCGAAATGTAATACAACGTAGGAAGACGAGAACATAGTGAATTTAATACGCATTATTAGGGATAAGTCAAAAGTTTTACTAGTCACATCATCATCACATCAGCCTATTGCAGTCCACTGCTAGACATAGGCCTCCACAAGTTCGCCCAAAAAATGGCGTGAAATCATGCGTGTTGCCCATAGTCACCACGCTGGGCAGGCAGATTGGTGACCGCGGGGCTGGCTTTGTCGCACCTAAGACGCTGCTGCCCGTCTTCGGCCTGTGTATTTCAAAGCCAGCAATTGGATGGTTATCCCGCCATCGATCGGCTTTATAAGTTCCAAGGTGGTAGTGGAACTGTTGTTATCCCTTCGTCGCCTCTTACGACACCCACGGGATGACAGGGAGTGGCTATATTCTTTAATACCCTAGTCACATCCTGATGAAATCTAAATGGGACAACACGAAAAGTACCCGTCGAAATGAGAACGTCCTTTTATTAAAGTTAATTAGCAAAAAAGAAATCACATAATTAAGGATATATTGGATAATACAGATTTTTTATTATTTATTAATCACAGTGACGAATTACTCACATTAACTGAGTAACGTTATTCATAAACAACTTTTTGTTGGTTCAAATAAATTAATTAAAAAAAAAAAACAATGTCTTTGAATCCTTTTTCGATATAACACTCATTGACTTAGCTTCTTAATTTAGACATCTTGCACGTTTCATTTCCGCTCATTGGTTCATTATATATTATAAGATCAATCGTAACACAAGTAAAACAATGATCAGTAGGTCATTTTAGTTTAGTTAATTAGTAGCATCATTTATGACCACGCTCCTTGCTTACCATTAACCTTTAACAACTGTCTTAAGTTTGTCGTCCTTAAGTGTCATTACATCATTACAGCCTATACAGTCCACTGCTGGACATAGGCCTCCACAAGTTCGCGCCAAAAATGCGCGAACTCAACACCAAAAACGAAAAAAATGTAAATACATAAAATAGCATTCTTTTCTGTTTTCTTTTTAAAGTTGACTGAGGTTAAAGGATCATTTTGACACAAAAGTAAACTGGTCAATAAAATGGTCAAACAAATCAAAAGCAAAACTTTCGTTTACGATTGCACTCTAGGGCACGACAAGCGTGTTCGCGGTTGGAGAGGGACGGAAAGCGACTCAGCGCATGCGTTGCCAAGGTTACGCGCCGCGCCCGCATCCCGCACTTCGATTGAGAGCCGAAAATCTGGTACTGCGCATCCAAGGTTTATATTGAACTTATGCGCCGCCTATATATACCTACTAAGTTAAGATACTCGCATATCTACTGAAATCCCATAAACGATTTTAGAATTACCAGATAATTAAATTAAAGTTTATATGAAAATAGTATTTCCGAAATAAACCTTATTATTTGTTCAAGAATATATTAATCACGAAATATAAGAAAATGTGGAAGTGTTGAATAGGCGGGGTACGCGTGCCAAAACTAAGCGGAACGCTTATTTGACTTAAGTTACCAGGAAACATTGCGTTAAATCACTTGTCGTACTCATCGTTCACATATCTTTGTTTTGCAGCGAAAAGGCCTTACTGTTCCATTTTACAATTGATGCAATGAAAATGCAAAAATGATAGCAGAAGAAGAAATCTAAAGAATGGGGTTATTTTTTACGACCGGAAAATAACGATATATTCTTTAATTTAAAACAACTGGAACAAATAGTATAAATAATTCAAACTGAAATAAACTTTATGGTCTTAGTAAAAAAGCTTATTATAGTTAAGACATATATGGCTTTCCTTCTGGGAGGTTCGCGCCACGAAATTGATATTTATTTTCGCTACTCAAGTAGGGATATATAATTATAATAATAAAAATGCATGTTGCCAGTGTGTTGCAATTTATTTAAAAAAAAATGCCTGTCTGCTTGGTTGCGAAAAACTACAAATTTGAAATAGGTATTTTGATTGAGAATGTATTTAATATGTATTTTAAGGTTTCCTAAAGACGCTACTGACAAAGAGAAATGGATAGATGCAACTGGTGTCTGGTAGAGTTGATTGGATGCCGACAAAATCAAGCACGATATGTTCTGAAGATTTTGGAATAAAACTTCTTTAAGCACGTTTGACTTGAGCGGGGAGTAAGCTGATAAATGTGTGACTAAAAAACGTCACGAAAAGTGTGACCGGACGAGGCGAACGAAGCAAGAAAGAGGTGCGAGCACAAAGTTTCAATATGACTCTTTCTCTGATAGCCAGTTATCTTTCGTATATCTAAGAACGATTTTCAAGAATTCCGTTGCCACAGGGTTATAACAATAATAGGAATATACAAAATGACTTCATATTGGCTTCTGTTACACTTATTTTCTTACAAATGAAACTTAAAAAAAAGGCTTGACATACTTAAATATAATTTTATTGAGTAAATTAATATTACGATCGGTTCTAATGTTTAATGGTCATGCCGTTGTCGTTGAGGTAGTTAGATCCCGTGATTCCTCTAGCCTTGTCGCTCGCGAGGTACAAGATCAAGTCTGCCATTTCCTCCGGCTCCGAGACTCTGTTGAGAAGGGTCATGGGACGAATATCGTTGAAATCGATTGGTGATTTAGCGTTTTCAAAGAAGTCAGTCCTCACTGGTCCAGGGCTGACCGTGTTTACTCTCACACCGTGAACTCCCAACTCCGCCGCAGCGCAGACGGTGAAATGGTTCATGCCTGCTTTTGAAACGTAGTAAGCCGCCAATCCTGGACCGATCGGTGCAATTATTCCTGCATTGCTCGATATGTTCACAATGTTACCCTTGGTCTTGATCAGGTACGGCGCAGCTAGGGACGTTAAATGAACGCAAGAGCGAAGGTTGATACTCATGACGGCGTCGTACGACGACATCATATCATCGGCAAGTAGTCCCCCGTTGTTTATCGTGACGCCCACGTTGTTGACCAAGACGTCGATTTGTCCAAACTTCTTGACGGTTTCGTTAATGATTTGTCTCGCATCATCGTCCTTAGAGACGTCCGCGAGGATCACGAGCGGCGAGTTGCAGCGCGCGGCCACGGCCGAGATCTTCTTCTCGTTGCGACCGACCATCACGACGCGAGCTCCCTCGTCGCTGAACATCTTCGCCGCGGCGGCTCCGATGCCGGAGCTCGCTCCTGTTACAATGACGACCTTGTTCTTGAAACTCATCGTGATGTTGTCGTTACAATTGCTCAAGTGAAACTAATGCTTGTAATACTAAGCAGATCCTTTTATAATCAACCGAAGCGCGCTTTACCATTATCATTATGCAATAAACACTTATCTAATATCTACTGTTATCCGTCCCTGATTTGTTGACAGCTTTATTATTTTGCTAATAAAAGTACTGTTGCATAATATGTCGCAATATTCTTTACGTGTTTTATTTGGTTATCTGTACCAAAAAATAAACAGTATCAAGTTCAATTACGTATTCTTAGAGTATACATTTTGGTTTTCATTGTCTTTCCCACGCACACCCAGTAACGTTTTAATTTATTCAACAGTTTTACCTGATGAAGTTTTAAGGCACTAAGAAGGACAAAAATGAAAGAATAACAGTTTTTGTTCAAATACTGATTACAGAATTTCGACAAACAAAGTAGCTTCAGAATTAGTACTTCAGAAGATTATTACTTTTAGTTTCATAATTGTGTTTGCTGGCAAATGAAAAAAAAGGGACTTCAATTACATTGACAAGTAATACAATGTAGGTAGGCGAAAAAATAGTCAAGTAAATAGGCATTATGAAAGATTACTCCAAAAGTTGTAACCAGATCTAGGTTAAATTTAAATGTGACGCCACAATAAACATCGACTTTTGCTTAAATTAAAAGTCATCAAAACGGTACACTCAGTAAAAAGTTATGCGGATTTTTGAGGGATTCCCTCGATTTCTCTGGGATCACATCATCATATCCTAGTTTCCTTATCATGGTACAACACTTAGGATATCTTCTTTCTAACAAAAAAAGAATTACTTACCAAAAAAAAGTTCATAAACAACGAATTTATCCCCGAACATACATTAAAAAAAAAATACAGTCGAATTGAGAACCTCCTCCTTTTTTAGAAGTCGGTTAAAAAACGGGCAAATTGAGTAACCTCCTCCTTTTTTGAAGTAATACGTGCGCGCTTTTATAAATTAAATAGCTCTATAAAACTTAGAATACGTTATTTTGAAAACTTTTATTTAATTTCTCGTTATGTTGTTACTGTTCTGCTTCGGTTATTATATTTTAGTTTCATACAGAATTTCGTGAAATCATTCATCTCGTTAAACCATACCTAACTTTCTTTAAACTGTTGTTTTAAACGCCTTTTCAGTAATTGATTGCACAATATTAATCAATATTAATCACGGCGAATACATTTTAAAACGTTTCATAATATTTCATACATATTATTACATCATATTACACAGCCGTGCCGTGATAGTACTAGATAAAGTACCTATACCTATACCTATACGAACTTTTTAATTATTTGTGGAAATCCGTACGGTAATAAAAATAAAACATTTTTCTCATAGAATAAACAGTCCCATTCTTAGAAGAAAGTAATCCTAAATATTTTCTTCATTTCTTCACGGTCTTCTAAAAGCTTTTGATATATCTACGGTAATGGCAAGTCATAATTTCTCATTAATTTTGATAGTGTTTATTGGTTCAAAGACTTCATTTTTAAAAATTTATTTTAATTTAAACACTAGGACGTTACAAAATAATTTTATAATGCTAACACTTTAAGAAATAGTTATGAACAGAACAAATATTACTATCATCATCATCATCATCATCAGTCACTTCAGCATATCGCAGTCCGCTGCTGGACATAGGACTCCACAAGTGCGCGCCAAAAATGCCGTGAATTCATGTGTGTTGCCTTCTTTCTTCTTAACCGACTTCGAATAAAGGAGGAGGTTCTCAATTTGACTGTATTTTTTTATGTATGTTATTTCAGAACTTTTGACCGGGTGGACCGATTTCGACAATTTTTTTTTTAATCGAAAGGTGGTGTGTGTCATTTGGTCCCATTTAAACTTATTCGAGATCTAACAATAACTTTTCGAGTTATATCTAATAATGCGTTTTTAATTGACACTTTTTTCGTCGAATTACGTTGTATTATACCGCATAACTTTCTACTGGATGTACCGATTCTGATAATTCTTTTTTTATTGGAAAGGGGATATCCCTAGAAATACCTATAAGGAAACCAGGATCTGATGATGGGATCCTAGAGAAATCGAGGGAAACTCTCGAAAATTTGCAATAACTTTTCACTGGGTGTTTCGATTTTGATAATTTTTAATTTAATCGAAAGCTGATGTTTATCATGTGGTCACGTATAAATTTTATCGAGATCTGATAACTACTTTTTGAGTGATCTTTGATAACGCGTAGTTACTTGACTATTTTTTCGTCGATCTACGTTGTATTACTCGTCGATGCAATTGAAGTCGGTTTTTTACATACATAAAAAATAATTGTGTTTGCTCGTAAACGAAAAAAAAACACAGACTTCAATAAAAACCGACTTCAATTACATCGACAAGTAATACAACGTAGATCGACGAAAAAATAGTCAAGCAACTACGCGTTATTAAAGATTACTCAAAAAGCAGTTATCAGATCTCAATAAAATTTATATGTGACCACATGATAAACATCAGCTTTCGATTAAATTAAAAATTGTCAAAATCAGTACACCCAGTAAAAAGTTATTACGGATTTTCGAGAGTTTCCCTCGATTCCTCTGGGATCCCATCATCAGATCCTAGTTTCCTTATCACGGTACCAAACTAGGGATATCCCCTTTCTAACAAAAAAAGAATTATCAAAATCGGTACATCCAGTAGAAAGTTATGCGGTATAATACAACGTAGGTCGACAAAAAAAGCGTCAAGTAAAAACACATTATTAGATATATAACTCGAAAAGTAGTTGTTAGATCTCAAATAAATTTAAATGGGACCAATTGGCACACACCACCTTTCGATTAAAACAAAATTTGTCGAAATCGGTCCACACGGGCAAGTTCTGATGTAACATACATTAAAAAAAAAATACAGTCGAATTGAGAACCTCCTCCTTTTTTGGAAGTCGGTTAAAAAATACAGTCGAATTGAGAACCTCCTCCTTTTTTGGAAGTCGGTTAAAAACGGGCCTATCATTTAGTGTCGACTACAATATTTTTAATTTATTTGCAGTTGTTCACAGAATATTTTTAAAGTTTATTTTTGTAATTATCCTCTGTAATGTCGAAAAGTACAGTAGTATTTGGTTAATTAAAGTGGGTCAAATATCTATTTGTGCGTTTACCGTAATAGTTACGAACTTTAGGTGTTGCCAGTTTGTTTAGTGTAATTTTTCTTGTCGTAATTTTGTTTTTCTTTTTTTAATTTGTTATATCAATCAAGAAATAGAATAAACTATTATCATCATCACCTCACTTCAGCCTATCGCAGTCCACTGCTGCATATGCCTCCACAAGTTCGCGCCAAAAATAGCGTGAAGTTTGTGCAAACGAATTAATTGTTAACAACTCAGCAGCAGTGAAGGTGAGCGTTGATACGCATCTTAAAGGGGATCTCCTTAAACCTACACCTAGGTCGCAAGTCCTAGGCACTACTCTGAGTTACTCCCTCTACCACACTGAATCCATCAAATGCTAAGAAGTTAATCGTCACCACGTTAACTAATAACTATCCCGTGTTCCGTGCTGCGTACCCTGCTACTAAAACAACTTTTAAAAAACTTAAACTTTTTAAATAAACAAAACCTTTCTGCTAGGTGATTCCTGTATTATAAGAAATTGGTGATATCATAAATTATGTTTACTTGTCACAGTTCCACTACCACCTTGGAACTTAAAAAGCCCGCCCGATGGCGGGATAACCATCCAACTACTGGGAATGAAATACACAGGCCGTAGACGGGCAGCAGCGTCTTCAGTGCGACAAAGCCAGCCCTGTGGTCACCAACCCGCCTGCCCAGCGTGGTGACTATGGGTAACACACATGAGTTCACACCATTTTTGGCGTGAGCTTGTGGAGGCCTATTTCCAACAGTCGACTGTGATAGGGTGAAATGATGATTATGATAGTTTTATAATAATAAACAAAATTGTATATAGTATGGGTGTGTGTATCAAAAACATAGTAGTGTGTGTAATGTTTCTTTTTTTATTGATTTAATGTATTTTTTTGCACAATTTCAAAAAATATTAGCATCTGCGCTCCTTCTCTATATATACTATAACTGTGCGAAAATTCGTATTACTCCGTCCGCGCAATTTTTGTAAAAAGGGGTACAAAGTTTTTGCTTCACGTATAGATTAAGAAGATATTTGTAATCTTCATCAATTTAAAATAACTGAAAAATTAGTATAAATAACTGAAATCAACTTTATGGTCTTAGTAAAAAGCTTATTATGGTTAAAACATACGGCTTTCCTTCTGGAAGGTTTGCGTCACGAAATTGACGTTTGTTTACGCTACTCAAGTAGGGGGATATAATCTATCTGAAATAACGTATCGATATCGATATCGATGTTTGCTTAGGCAGTTAGTGCATGTTGCCAGTGTGTTGCAATTTATTTAAAAAAAATGCCTGTCTGCTTGGTTGCGAAAAACTACAAATTTGAAATAGGTACTTTGATTTAAAATTAATTTTAATATGTATTTTAGGGTTTAGTAAAGACGCTGCTGTCAAAGAAAAATGGATAGATGCAACTGGTAGAGTTGATTGGATGCCGACAAAATCAAGCACGATATGTTCTGAAGATTTTGCAGTAAAACTTCTGCACAATAGACCTGCGCTGTGTCTTAGATATACTAAACGTAACTGGCTATGATAAAGAGAGAAAGAAAATGTGTGCTCGCACCTCTCTCTTACTCCGTTCGATTAATCCGATCACGATGTTCGTAACGCTGTCGTCACGCTCTTACCAACTTACTCCCCAAATTAAGCATGCATAAAGAAGTTTCACTTCAATAAGCCGCTTCAGATAAACAATATAGGCAATTATAATACGTACTGAAAATAATGCAAATTCATAACATTTAAGTTACGATTTTACTTTACTGTTTAAGGCCGTGACAAGTTCAATGAACACTCACGGCATTTCATAGTGTAGTTTACACATTTTTACATACTTAATGCTCATTCAATAAAAAACGAGTGTACTTTAGACCACACGACTGAAGTAAAACTTCTTTAGTTGCCCCTACAGTAATACACGAAATTTTATTCACTCTCACTCACTTTCTATCTTCACCAACTTATATGTATATCCCTCTCTCAACTTCCGTTCGCCTCGCCCGATCACACTTTTCGTAACGCTCTCATCACGAATTCGCCGCATCGTGCATAAAAAAGTTTTACTTCAAAAATTGTAATACCTACCAAGATTGTTCTTAATATTTAATTTTCGACATCATGTAATCAAAATATCGACAAAAACAAATAATTTTTCGTCACTCATCACCTCACTACCGAAATAGCTGGAAATATTTTAGGTCAATGTCAACTCTATGTGTAGCGTCATTGGGTTTATATATTTTGGTAGGACAAAACCGACATCTGTTGTTGAATAGCTGTAAGCGTCGCGGAAACATCTGTACAAAAGCAGTGAGCTCTATCCCACCGTCCCTAAGTTTAATTTCGTTCCATTATTTAAGCTATTTTGATCTCAATAATGTCCAGCCAATCATCACAATTGTTTTGTTGTAGTATATTATCGACTGTTAGGTTGTGACCTTGTGTGAGTTTGACGACACCGGTTTCGTTAATAAATGTGAGAAACGAAGGATTAAGATGATGTTGGTCAATGATGAGAATATAGGTTCTGTAATTGGTACGTAATTGTAAAAGAAAAAAAGGCACAAACATAAATGAACAAACTTTCATGAAATACATTACGGACTAACACATAAAACTATCGTTTTATTAGAAATCTAAAATATAAGACTGTATGACTCGTTGATATTTATATATTTTAGAATTTTTAAAGATTTAACCGTTAAGTAAATTCAAATTTCATTATTAGAAAAAACAAGTTGATCTGAATAAAAGACAATATTGTTTGTGAAACTTTATTAGAACCTTCATAAAAATTTTCGTAAAACATATTTTAATTAAAAATGTACGAGTATTATAATATACGTCGTATTATTATTCTGTCACTCTTCAGTACTCGGAAAGAAAGGCTGGATAATTGACAAAAAATTCTAATTTAATAATTTATGTAGTAAGTTTACATATGCGACAAATAACAAATACCCGAAAAATGCTTACTACTAGAGATACACTGAATACATCGAACATTTTGTTCTAACGAGACAAGACATACTACGTAGTAATAATATGACACAATCATAAGTTATACATGTACAATACCTTTTAACAGTATTCAAGAATTCCGCAGCCACAGTTATAACAACAATAGAAATATACAAATGACTTCACACTGGCTTCTGTTACACTCATTTTCTTACAAATTAAAATATGGCTTAACATACTTAAAAATAATTTTATGGAGTAAAGTAATATTACGATCGGTTTTAATGTTTAATGGTCATGCCGTTGTCGTTGAGGTAGTTAGATCCCGTGATTCCTTTAGCCTTGTCACTCGCGAGGTACAATATCAAGTCTGCGATTTCCTCCGGCTCCGAGACTCTGTTGAGAAGGGTCATGGGACGAATATCGTTGAAATCGATTGGTGATTTAGCGTTTTCAAAGAAGTCAGTCCTCACTGGTCCGGGGCTGACCGTATTTACTCTCACACCGTGAACTCCCAACTCCGCCGCAGCGCAGACGGTGAAATGGTTCATGCCTGCTTTTGAAACGTAGTAAGCCGCCAATCCTGGACCGATCGGTGCAATTATTCCTGCATTGCTCGATATGTTCACAATGTTACCCTTGGTCTTGATCAGGTGCGGCGCAGCTAGGGACGTTAAATGAACGCAAGAGCGAAGGTTGATACTCATGACGGCGTCGTACGACGACATCATATCATCGGCAAGTAGTCCACCGTTGTTTATCGTGACGCCCACGTTGTTGACCAAGACATCGATTTGTCCAAACTTCTTGACGGTTTCGTTAATGATTCGTTTCGCATCATCGTCCTTAGAGACGTCCGCGAGGATCACGAGCGGCGAGTTGCAGCGCGCGGCCACGGCGGAGATCTTCTTCTCGTTGCGTCCGACCATCACGACGCGAGCCCCCTCGTCGCTGAACATCTTCGCCGCGGCGGCTCCGATGCCGGAGCTCGCTCCTGTTACAATGACGACCTTGTTCGTGAAACTCATCGTGACGTTGTCGCTACAGTTACTCAAGTAAAACTGACGCTTGAATTTATAAGCAGCTCCTTTTATACAATTGCAGCGCTGTTAACCGTAAAGCAAAATGAACTCTATGTGTAAGATTTAAGATAGAGATTGCAAAAATACGCGATGTATGAAGGGATATAAATGTACTAAACATTTTATTGTTTGTCCTTTGTGGCTACTTAATATATTACTAATTAACCATACTTCAGATTAATAAGAATTACAGGTTGTTTTTTAATGTTTATGCGAATTTCAGTCATTATAGTGAAACAATTTTTTTGGGTTTTACCGCCGGTCATTCAATTTTTTATATGCCCGACATTGAGGAACCAGTCCTCCCGTGACCATGTTGGCTGTAAAATATCCGAAACGTAGGGCATTTAAAAAACTTAATAAACTGCGATATAATCGTTCTATATATCGTAGAATACGTTTAATTGGAAAAATACCATTAAATTTCTAGTTATGTTGTTACAAGTCTAGTTCGGTTAATGTATTATTTCATACAGAATTTCGCGAAATTATTCATCTCTTTAAACCATACCTAACTTTCTTTAAACTGTTGTTTTAAACGCTTTTCAGTAATTGATTGCACAATATTAATCACTTCAAATAAATTTTTAAACTTTTAACAATATTTCATACATATTATTATATTATATAAAACAGCCGTGCCGTGACAGTATCAGGTATACAAATTTTTTTTATCATTGTCTGGAAGTAGGATTTAATAATTTTTGGAGTTTCGTATACTTATAAAATAACACGAATTTTCGCTACTGTCCTACTCACAGAAGTAAGTGATATTACAAATACAAGAATTATTTTATTACTTTACTTACCACGAACATAACAAAGCCTTGAAATGTTTAGAGTAACAGTCCTTATAATATAAAATAAGTGAAAATAAGTGATAAATTTCCCATTATTATTTGATGGTGCTTAGCCAAGTAGATGTTAATTATGAAAACACATGACTCATATGATTTAGTGATTATGACGAGGTTTTCAACGTCGAGGAGCAGCTAGTTTTGTCGATCCTTTTAATTAATAGTAAATTGTTCTAATAGATAGGTAAACCACAAAACCAACATTTTTAAAATAGTCGTCAGAGATCTGGTTTGAAAGCTAAATTTCTATTTACATAGTTAGGATCGCTGTACAATATTCCAAACAAGAAACACAAAATAAAATTCAAGGTCAATTTGCTTGTGTACGTCTAGACTGACGGCGTTCGGTAGTAAACTAGGTACTTCGAATAAGTAATAATTATGTGTACTCGCAAACGAAAACAAAAGCTAACTTTAAATACATCGACAAGTAATACAACTAGAAGATTAACGAAAAAATAGTCAAGTAAACGCGTTATCAAATATTACTCAAAAATTGCTCATCAGATCTCGATGAAATTAAATGAGA
Organism: Melitaea cinxia; assembly: GCF_905220565.1. Lineage (NCBI taxonomy): Eukaryota > Metazoa > Arthropoda > Insecta > Lepidoptera > Nymphalidae > Melitaea > Melitaea cinxia. Next base: position 726,627 of record NC_059397.1, on the reverse strand, counting down.
CTATGCGACAAACACCTAGTTAATTATTTAAGAGCAAACTGTGTGTATGTATTCTTTAAACTTAGGCACTTTTGAATTTTTAAAATTGACAAAATAAAAGGAGATAATTTTTAAAAGGACCGTCTCGAACTCTTTCGAAATTCTACCGGTTTTTTTTTAAAGGGGCAAACTCAAAACAGGTTTAAGGAATTTACATTTTGTACTAGTGTGTGTTATAAGTTTTTAAAAAAATATATTATGTAGGTATATTAGATGGGTGAAAAAAATTGTTAAAATTAAAAAAGTAATTAATTAAATTTTCCCATAAAAAAATTACTTGGTGAATTGAAGTATGATACACTAATAGTTTCTTCTGAACGGGAACTTTCAAGAAATTTGGAAATTATTATTTAAAAGTAATATTAAACGGAAATAAATTAATTACGAACAAGACTAAAATATTATTTATGATAGTGAAATACTTTGAACTTAGAATTTGATGACCTTGAGCTAAACGCTCTTCGTTTTGCCAGCGACGAATGAGTCACTGTCAAGGTTACCATTGTTGCCCATCGATTTTTACCGACTGTTAGGCGCCATGTTTAGTTGCCATGCGCTGTTTGCTAAATAACATAATATTGTGTATTTTTAAATTATTACATGAAAGTTTCATTTATCGAATGATAATTCTATAAATAGAAGTTCATTGACGTAGTTTCCTATACCATGTGGTACTTATGCCTGTATTTATTGCACAATAAATAACAAATGTTGTGCAATATTTTTGGTATTATGATACTAGTAAGAGATCTCGTCTTTGTTTGTGTTTATTTATCATTTTAATAAAAGGCAACAGAAATATATGCTATATACTATCAATAAGTAATAAATTAATTTGTTTATTTTCTACTGAAAAACACCCACTTAATGCGAAAAAAATATTATTGCGTAATATTATGAAACTATTTTGGTGTTGACTGAATACATACGTTATCGTACTTTAGCGTCGCACGATGCAATATAGCACTAAACTACCCAAAAAAAGAGTGCAGAATCCTGTGCAATCAGATCCAAACATTCCAATATCAATGGTATGACCTCACTTTACCCTGTTTTTTTCCGATATTGACGGAGTGAAATTGTTAGTGGTTTGGCCAACGCCTTGGTTCGTGTTTTGAAATTGTAAGCCCGATTGTATTGAATACTTCTAAAATTTACTGTAGAGAAAATTAAATTATTTTTTTTGTATTAATAATTTCATAAATAAATAACAATAAAATAATATTTGATATATATTATAAATATATTACGCCCAAGAAGTATCTCATCACTTTCTTCTGATGAACTTTCTGCAGAGACGTGAATAATAAACTGCTCTAACTAAATTTTTCTGCATAATTATCGACTTCGTACATTTTTGTTTCGATCTTGGTTATGACGTGATTGACATATGACGACCATTTTTGGCCGTCCACTGTAGCTACTCCTTGTAACAAAAGAGTCCAAACGTCATCAATTTTTAAACTTTTGTTATTTGCTGCCTCGTAGCCCTTTACTTGAGCCCAAGCAAGCTCAATTCGGTTGAGCTCACAGTGATACGGTGGCAAACGTACGACGAAACGATTTGTGGACTTCGCCATCGCGTCAACGGCAAATTTTACAAAACAATCTTTGTTTTGCTTAACTAAATCTTGTTATTGTTACGTCACAGGCAATATTTTTCAACTGTAGCCATTCAACAATGTCTTGTTTATAAAGTTTGTGTGTGCTTTGTGAAGTTTTTAAGAATTATACCTACGATGCATTATCTAAAACATCCAATTTAGGCAAAACGTCTTGGAACCAATTGTCAAGCACTTTGGCGTTCATATTTTATTAGGTTTTATTAGATTTAAAATATTTCAATCCTTCTTCTATAAATCCTATTAAATAAAATTATAATAATTAAAACATTTCTGAGTGATCACCATTTCTTTCCTTAATATTTCGACATTTTTTAAATTTTCCTATGTATAAAACTTTTACAATAATGAAACCAAGAAATAAAGAATTATCAATAGATAAGAAATTGTTTACAAAAATCCATGATATAAATAAAATGATAGTAATGACAGCTTAAGATAGGGCACATCAAATACCCCTGTACAGTGTAATCGCTTAAGTATTATTATTTTGCTGGATAACACTGCCCCCCAAAACTCTCTTTAACATACAATTGATACATATAATGTAATAAATACTTATATAAATAATCTAATAAATTTACATCTACTTATAATATATACATAAATATAAGCGGGTGGAGGATTACTGCTGTGTGGTAGAATATAGCCACCCCCTCTCTTTCCGTGGGTGTCGTAAGAAGCGACTAAGGGATAATACAGTTCCACTTGCACCTTGGAACTTAAAAAGCCGACCGATGGTGTGATAACCATCCAACTGCTGGCTTTAAAATACACAGGCCGAAGGCGGGCACCATACCACCCAAACATACGCTTATACAGATATCTTACGGAACGTACGTTACGATATGTTATGTTACGTACTTTTTCCAACGAAAGCGCATATGTACTCTCATATGAGTTCCTGAAATAAGAACTTGCCTCTGATTTGACTCCGACCAAAGATTAAAAATTAGCAAAAAAATGAGCCTGTCGTATTTTTAATTTGAAGCTCCTTTGAATTGTATAGAACAAAGCTGAGGCTTCGAAATGATCCTTTGGAAACGCCTGCAGTGTCTTAGATATACGAAACGGCTATGAGAGAAAGAAAAAAGAAAATGTGTGCCCATACCTCTCTTGCTCCGTTCGCTTCGCCCGATCACACATTTTCGTAACGTTCTCGTCTCGCATTCACCAGCTTATTCCCCAAGGAAGCGTGCGTAAAGAAGTTTTACTTCAAAAAAGTTTTTATGAAATAATTATTAAATTAAATTGGATTACAGTGAGGATGGTCGCACGCTCGGCGAGGCGGCGCCGGCGGTGGCGGCGGGCGGGCCGGCGGGCGAGCGGGCGGAGCGCGCCTGCGCGTGCGCGGCCTGGCCGCCGCGCCGCCAGCCTGCGCCGCACGAGATCCTACGACCGAAGCCGCGCAGGTGACTGTGTTTGTCAATTATAATCTATATAGCAGTAACATTCAGCCTGTGACATACCACTGCTAGGTACTTTCTCTATCTAGGAGAAAGATAATTATCTATATATAGATGATAAATAAATATCTATGTCATACACACACGGTATTAATGATATTTTTTATGCTAGCATAGGACGAAATAAATATATAAATATCTTATTACATACACACAAAAGTTGTCTGTTCCTAAGATAAGCAACTCGAAGCTTGTGTTATAGGTAACAGCCAGCTGATATAGCTTTTTTTTTGAAAAATTTTAATATCTGTGTTCAACTTTATACTGGCAGTCCTGTAAAAAACGAGTGTGCTTTAGACAACACGACTGAATTAACCTTCTTTATCTGCCCCTACAGTAATATACGAAACGTAACTCTCTCTATCTCCACTAACTTATATCTCCACCTCAATTTCTGTTCGCCTCGCTCGATCACACTTTTCGTAGCGCTCTCGTCACGCATTCACCAGCTTACTACCCAAGTCAAGCGTGTGTAAAGAACTTTTACTTCAATATTTATAATTTTCCGAATGCTACAAATAATACCCTTATAGTAAGGAGGTTGATAGTGCAAAGCCTTGTTTCAAATGTATAATGTAATTTACATATACGAGTAGGTAAGAGCGCCAGGCTCCGTTACTCTGTCAATGCGTTGGTCACGCAAAGCATTCCTTAGACTTAGAAAAACGAAACATTGCCACCTGTCACTATCTATAACTATATATCGCACCCTTAATAAAACAAAGATGTAACTCAAAAATCGCAATTTGCGGGAATTGGCGTTTGAAGTTTAGCACTTTTTCCGCATTGTGTTTGATTAAAAATTACTAATTATTTGTAATGCTCTTAATGACTTTTACTATTGATATCAGTAGTTTATAGTACAGACATTAATAGAATAATAGAAAAACAACTGTGTTAAAATCTATAATAGCTGTAAAATGGAGATGAAAAAAAAGTTCCGACTTAAATCTCTTTATGCCAAAAATTACTTAATATTTTAGGTAGTATTTCAAAAAAATTCTCTTTAGTATTAAAACATAACAAAAAGTTTTAAAAATAAATCACAATATTTCGTTTTATGATTATTTAATTGTAATTATGACGTTGTATGTACTAATGCGTCATTTTTTTATAAAACGAAAACTAAAATTTATCACCTTTTTTTTAAATTAAACAAATTTTTATGAATCATTTGATATTTATATATCTCTTTATGGCTACAAATATTGTTTTTTAAACAAAACAAAAGGTATATACTATTATAAGAATTAGGTACAATTAGTCTCCAGTAAATATCTCCTAAAATCACAAATAATTACTAACCACAAATAATCTAATATATAAAATTCTCGTGTCGCGGTGTTTGTAGTTAAACTCCTCCGAAACGGCTAGACCGATTCACACGAAATTTTGTGAGCATATCGGGTAGGTCTGAGAATCGAACAACATCTATTTTTCATACCCCTAAGTTAAAAGGGGGGATTAAGGGGGTTAATAACATATATGGCAAAACAACGTTTGCGGGGTCAGCTAGTAAATAGTATAAAAATCAGCAGTCTCTTCTTATATTGTCTATCATCTTGTTTTTTCTCATTGTTTGAATTATCATAAATGATACACATAGATCAACTGAGCTTTTTTTGGTTGGTGAAACCCTAAGTTAAATACCGTCGGAATCAATATTTTCTGCACATTTGAATTTACAATTTTCGGTACATGTATCTTTTATAAAACGAGCTGGATTTGTATACGAGCTTTTGACACTGACGTATATGATTGGCCTATGTTTCTGAGCCGTTTTGCTCTAATTTGATGCCATTTTTCAACGTTTAGTGACCTTTTGCGGCCCCCACACATATTTGTACAACTGAGCTTCTTAAAGCCGCAGAGCGACCTGCCGTAAAAGACTTGGCAAGACTCTTTAACACTGACATCCACCGAAGTACTACGCCGGAGTTGTGGTCCAGGAGTGTGGTGGTGCTGTTCTTTAGGAGAGGCGTTAAGTCTCTGCTGAAGAATTACAGACCGATCTCACTTCTGAGTCACGTATATAAGCTGTTTTCGAGGGTAGTTTCGAATCGTCTCGCCATAAGACTCGACGAATTCCAACCACCAGAGTAAGGGTTTCGAAATGGCTACAACACCGTAGACCACATCCATACTGTTCGGCAGATTATTCAAAAGACAGAGACATATAATCAGCCGCTGTGTATGGAATTTGTGGACTGCGAGAAAGCCTTCAACTCTGTCGAGACCTGGGCTGTCCTGGACTCTCTGCAGAGATGTCATATCGACTGGCGATATATCGTGGTACTGAGATGTATGTACGACGCAACGACGATGACCGTTCATATCCAGGACCAGAGAACAAGACCTATTTCCCTGCGGTGTGGGTAAGACAGCAAGATGTAATATCACTGAAACTGTTTGCCACTGCGCTGGAGGATATCTTTAAGACCTTGGATTGGGGGGAACAAGGCATCAACGTCAACGGTGAATACATCTCTCACTTTCGTTTCGCCGACGATATCGTCATCTTCGCGGACACGTTAGATGAGTTAGGCCAAATGCTAGCCGGTCTAAACGAGTCCTCCCGACGTGTCGTTCTCTGTATGAACTTGGACAAAACGAAAGCTATGTCTAACAACCAAGTCATACCGAGACAGGTATCGGTCGATGTTACCCTTCTCTTAGTTGTTCAGGATTATATTTACTTAGGCCATACTATCCAACTAGACTGCAACAACTTTGAGAAGGAGGCCGATAGGAGGATTCGGTGGGGCTGGGCGGCATTTGGCAGGCTTCGTCGAGTCTTCACTTCGAAGATTCCGCAATGCTTGAAGACAAAAGTCTTCGAGCAATACGTCCTGCCTGTGTTAACATACCGAGCCGACACATGGACACTGACGAAGGGACTCGTCCACAAATATAAAGTCCCTCAACGTGCAATGGAACTGGCCATGCTTGGGGTTTCCTTCAAAGATAGGATTAGAAACGAGACTACCGCGAGAGAACAAAAGTAACCGACATAGCCCACAGAATTAGCAAGTTGAAGTGGCAGTGGGCTGGTCATCTGTGTCGCAGGACCGGTGGCTGTTGGAGCAGACGCGTCCTGGAGTAGAGACCGCGTCTTGGCAAACACAGTGTGTGACGTCCTCTGGCCCGTTGGGCCGACGATCTACGTAAGATTGCCGATGTAAGCTGGATGAGGATTGCGGAAAACCGGGATGTCTAGCGCGAACTTGGGGAGGCCTTTGTCCAGCAGTGCATTGCAATAGGCTAAACTGACTGACAAATATTTGGTTTATTATTGCAGTCAGAGTCAGAAGAACTTTGATTTTCAAACATAAAATTTCTTCTGTTGACAGGCTTATTAAAAAACGTATTAAAATCTGCAGTGGATCGTCGTCACTCAGGTTGACGTCACTTAGATCTGTGTATGCTGGAGAAATATTGTAACTGGCCACACTACAATACAATACAATTTCGTCGCTCTCTCAGCTGAATTTGCTGCCTCTCACTATTTTGTGGTGAATTGGTGTAAGACGTCTTTTGTTTACTATCCGTTGTAACGTTTTGAGGGGCAGGGTTTTGGGTAGGCATTGAACTATTGGAGCTTGAAAAACTGGATGAAGATGAGCTAGAAGAGCTTGACGATGATGAGCTAGATGAATCGGAACTAGATGAAGATGATCTTGAAGACGAACTAGAGGACTGTAAATGGCTAGTATTATTTAGGTGTCATTTTTCTCGTCAACTCATAAGTGACAGTAAAATATTGAGTCGGTGTCATCATTTTCGTCAGCTCTTCAGTTACCTTTTTGGGCTCTGGAGATATATGTATTTTGTTGATTTTCCTCTTCAACCTGTATAACTTTTTTAGTCTAAAATAACAATAATTGATAATACTGTAGTATATTTTAAGGATGAATAATAATCATAATTATTTAACGTCAAAGTAGCAGGATTGTTGACAATGATCTATTAAATAATTAGAGTAAAAGAGTAACAAACATCCATCCATACGTCATCCTCATAAACTTTCACATTTATTACAGTAATAAGATGAAAAAAAAAAATTATAACTTATTACACTATTATGTTTATCTTATAACTTTTACGCTCGATACGCTGTAACTCTTCATTGTAGTGTTCAGTATCTGATTGTGGTATTAAACTTAAAAAAAATTGTCAGCTCTAAGACGACATAATTTTCAAAACCTATACAAATAAGCACAACAGTTACAAGTTATTCTTAACTTTTACACGAAAAGGGAATTAATGTTGAAAGTTTTTACTTATCTTTCGTCATTATAAATAATAAAAAGAAGTAAACAAAAGTAACTTTTATAAACGGCCTTATTTATTACAATAAAGTGATACTTAATCAATTACTCCAACAACTAAGACATATATTTCAATATAAAACTGAAGTGTTAGGCGTTAACTTTGTAAAATTTGTCAATTTTTAAAACAAAAACGAAGTAAATCCAAATGTCATCACATCGTCATCAAATGCGTTTTCTGAGAGAACGAAGTATAACAAAAATTATCTTTTTATTTTTAAATAATAAAATATTCCATATTTACCTTTTAATGCAATATCGAATTATTTGATGTTATTCAAAACGACAGAACTTCAATCTACGCTCACTGCCGGTGCATCTCTGAATCACGCCACTTTATAAGAACTGACTTGTCAGCTCCAGTTGATAGAAAAGAGAGCAACAATCGCGTATCTCTCTGTATCTTATAGTTAAAAAGCCGGAGTCGAAGTCTACCTATTCTTTACGCGACGAAGACACGTTTGGTTGTAAAATCTCCAAATCCACAAATTTTGAGTTACATCTTTGTTTTATTAAAGGTGCGATATGTACATGAGATAGAGAAAGATAGATATCGCACCTTTAATAAAACAAAGATGTAACTCAAAATTTGTGGATTTGGAGATTTTACAAGAAAACCCGTCTTCGTCGCGTAAAGAATAGGTAGACTTCGACTCCGGCGTTTTAACTATAAGATACAGAGAGATACGCGACTGTTGCTCTCTTTTCTATGAACTGGAACTGACAAGTCAGTTCTTATAAAGTGGCGTGATTCAGAGATGCACCGGCAGTGAGCGGAGATTAAAGTGCTGCCGTTTTGAGTAACATCAAATAATTCGATATTAGATTAAAAGGGATTTAAAATAAAAAGATGATTTTTGTTATACTTCATTCTCTCAGAAAACGCATTTGATAATGATGTGTAACATTTGGATTTACTTCGGTTTTGTTTTAAAAATTTACAAATTTTACAAAGTTAACGCCTAACACTTCAGTTTTATATTGAAATATATGCCTTAGTTGTTGGAGTAATTGGTTAAGTATCACTTTATTGTAATAAATAAGGCTATTTATAAAAGTCACTTTTGTTTACTTCTTTTTATTATTTAGAATGACGAAAGATAAGTAAAAACTTTCAACATTAATTCCCTTTTCGTGTAAAAGTTAAGAATAACTTGTAACTGTTATTTTGTATAGGTTTTGAAAACGGAGTCGTCTTAGAGCTCACAATTTTTGTTAAGTTTCAGCGTATCGAGCGTAAAAGTTATAAGATAAACATAATAGTGTATCATTACAACCTATACAGTCCACTGCTGGACATAGGCCTCCATAAGCTTTCGCCAAAAATAGCGTGAACTTATGTGTTTTGCCCATAGTCACCACGCTGGGCAGGCGGGTTGGTGACCGCAGGGCTGGCTTTGTCGCTCCGAAGACGCTGCTGCCCGTCTTCGGCCTGTGTATTTCAAAGCCAGCAGTTGGATGGTTATCTCGCCACCGGTCGGCTTTTTAAGTAATATAATAATAGTGTAATAAGTTATAATTTTTTTTCATCTGATTACTGTAATTAATGTGAAAGTTTATGAGGATGACGTATGGATGGATGATTGTTACTCTTTTATGGCAAAATGACTGAATAGATCATTGTCATTCAACAATGCTGCTATTTTGACGTTAAATAATTATGATTATTATTCATCCTTAAAATATACTACAGTGTTATGAATTATTGTTATTTTAGACTAAAGAAGTTATGCAGGTTGAAGAGGAAAATCAACAAAATACATTTATCTCCAAAGGCCAAAAATGTAACTGCAGAGCTGACGAAAATGATGACACCGACTCAATATTTTACTGTCACTTATGAGTTGACGAGAAAAATGACACCTAAATAATACTAGCCATTTACAGTCCTCTAGTTCGTCTTCAAGATCATCTTAATCTAGTTCCGATTCATCTAGCTCATCATCGTCAAGCTCTTCTAGCTCATCTTCATCCAGTTTTTCAAGCTCCAATAGTTCAATGCCTACCCAAAACCCTGCCCCACAAAACTTTACAACGGATTGTGAAGAAAAGACGTCTTACACCAATTCACCACAAAATACTGAGCAAAATATGAGCAAATTCAGCTGAGAGAGCGACGAAATTACAATAGTGTGGCCAGTTACAATATTTCTTCAGTATAATACACAGATCTAAGTGACGTCGACCTGAGTGACGACGATGCACTGTAGATTTTAATACGTTGTTTAATAAGCCTGTCAACAGAAGAAATTTTATGTTTGAAAATCAAAGTTCTTCTGACTCTGACTGCAATAATAAACCAAATATTTGTCAGTCAGTTCAGCCTATTGCAATGCACTGCTGGACATAGGACTCCCCAAGTTCGCGCTAGACATCCCGGTTTTCCGCAATCCTCATCCAGCTTACACCGGCAATTTTAGGTAGATCGTCGGTCCAACGGGCCAGAGGACGTCACACACTGTGTTTGCCAAGACGCGATCTCTTCTCCAGGACGCGTCTGCTCCAACAGCCACCGGTCCTGCGCCACAGATGACCAGCCCACTGCCACTTCAACTTGCTAATTCTGTGGGCTATATCGGTTACTTTCATTCTCTCGCGGTAGTCTCGTTTCTAATCCTATCTTTGAGGGAAACCCCAAGCATGGCCAGTTCCATTGCACGTTGAGGGACTTTATATTTGTGGACCAGTCCCTTCGTCAGTGTCCATGTCTCGGCTCGGTAATGTTAACACAGGCAGGACGTATTGCTCGAAGATTTTTGTCTTCAAGCATTGCGGAATCTTCGAAGTGAAGACTCGACGAAGCCTGCCAAATGCCGCCCAGCCCCACCGAATTCTCCTATCGGCCTCCTTCTCAAAGTTGTTGCGGCCTAGTTTAATATAGTATGGCCTAAGTAAATATAATCCTGAACAACTTAGAGAAGGGTACCATCGACCGATACCTGTCTCGGTATGACTTGGTTGTTAGACATAACTTTCGTTTTGTCCAAGTTCATACAGAGAACGACACGTCGGGAGGACTCGTTTAGACCGGCTAGCATTTGGCCTAACTCATCTAACGTGTTCGCAAAGATGACGATATCGTCGGCGAAATGAAGGTGAGATGTATTCACCGTTAACATTGATGCCTTGTTCAAGGTCTTAAAGATATCCTCCAGCGCAGTGGTAAACAGTTTCGGTGATATTACATCTTGCTGTCTTACCCCCCGCCGCAAGGAAATAGGTCTTGTTCTCTGGTCCTGGACATGAACGGTCATCGTCGTTGCGTCGTACATACATCTCAGTACCACGATATATCGCCAGTCGATATGACATCTCTGCAGAGAGTCCAGGACAGCCCAGGTCTCGACACAGTTGAAGGCTTTCTCGCAGTCCACAAATTCCATACACAGCGGCTGATTATATGTCTCTGTCTTTTGAATAATCTGTCGAACAGTATGGATGTGGTCTACGGTGTTGTAGTCATTTCGAAACCCAACCTGCTCTGGTGGTTGGAATTCGTCGAGTCTTATGGCGAGACGATTCAAATGTGCAGAAAATATTGATTGCGACGGTATTTAACTTAGGGTTTCACCAACCAAAAAAGGGTCAGTGTGATATATGTGTATCATATGATAATTCAAACAATGAGCAAAAACAAGATGATAGACAATATAAGAAAGAAGAGACTGCTGATTTTTATACTATTTACTAGCTGACCCCGCAAACGTTGTTTTGCCATATATGATAACTTAGGGGTATGAAAAATAGATGTTGTTCGATTCTCAGACCTACCCGATATGCACACAAAATTTCGTGTGAATCGGTCTAGCCGTTTCGGAGGAGTTTAACTACAAACACCGCGACACGAGAATTTTATATATTAGATTATTTGTGGTTAGTAATTATTTGTGATTTTAGGAGATATTTACTAGAGACTCATCATCATCATTACAGCCTATACAGTCCACTGCTGGACATAGGCCTCCACAAGTTTACGCCAAAAATAGCGAGAACTCATGTGTTTTGCCCATAGTCACCACGCTGGGCAGGCGGGTTGGTGACCGCAGTACTGGCTTTGTCGCACCGAAGACGCTGCTGCCCGTCTTCGGCCTGTGTATTTCAAAGCCAGCAGTTGGGTGGTTATCCCGCCACCGGTCGGCTTTTTAAGTTCCAAGGTGGTAGTGGAACTGTGTTATCCCTTAGTCGCCTCTTACGACACCTACGGGAAGAGAGGGGGATGGCTATATTCTTTGGTACCGTAGCCACACAGTACCCGTAGCCACACAGTACCCGTAGCCACACAGTACCCGTAGCCACACAGTACTAGAGACTAATTGTACCTAATTCTTATAATAGTGTATAGTTTTTTTGTTTAAAAAACAATATTTGTAGCCATAAAGAGATATATAAATATCGAAAGATTAATAAAAATTTGTTTAATTTAAAAAAAAGGTGATAAATTTCAGTTTTCGTTTTATAAAAAAATGATGCATTAGTACATACAACATCATAATTACAATTAAATAATCATAAAACGAAACATTGTGATTTATTTTTAAAACTTTTTGTTATGTTTTAATACTAAAGAGAATTTTTTTGAAATACTACCTAAAATATTAAGTAATTTTTGGCATAAAGAGATTTAAGTCGGAACTTTTTTTTCATCTCCATTTTACAGCTATTATAGATTTTAACACAGTTGTTTTTCTATTATTCTATTAATCTCTGTACTTTAAACTACTGATATCAATAATAAAAGTCATTAAAAGCATTACAAATAATTGGTAATTTTTAATCAAACACAATGCGGAAAAATGGCTAAACTTCAAACGCCAATTCCCACAAATTGCGATTTTTGAGTTACATCTTTGTTTTATTAAGGGTGCGATATAGTAATTGGAGGAAATGTGTATGTGTGTATCTATCTTTATGTGGTGGTGTGGTAGTCGTGACTCGAAATGAATGGGTAAATGTAGATTCCAATGTAGTGTTTAATTTTCATTCTATTTTATCAGACGTCAAGTTTGTGGAAACAGTATTTTAAATGTATAACACAACCATCCAACTACTGGCAATGAAATACACAGGCCGTATACGGGCAGCAGCGTCTTTGTGCGACACGACAAAGCGGTCACCAACCCGCCTGCCCAGCGTTGTGACTATGGGTAAGACACATGAGTTCACACCATTTTTGGCGTGAACTTGTGGAGACCTATGTCCAGCAGTGGACTGTGATAGGCTGAAATGATGATGATGATGAAAATTGCAATATTTCAGAAAAACACAACGGTTGTTTAAAATTGATGTATTTGGTAGTAGTAAATTTAGTGGCGCTGTTTTCGTGAAAGATTTTATTATGAATTTTACAATAAAAACAGTTTATTAAAGAGTATCTGCGGAGTTTCTTGTCGATTCTTCTCTGCACAATTTACATTCCTAATCGATGGTAGCTCCACTTTTAACTATATACAATTAATGTATTTATAGTGACGATTCAAAAGTGCTTTTGAAGCCTATTAGATTATAGTGATTTTTGTTTTGATTTTCAAATAAGTTTTATCTAGAAGTTTCAGAAGATATCTTTACTTGCTTTTATGACAAAAACGTAAAGTGATTTGCTACTATAAGTCATAGTGATGATTTATAGCTATATATACTGGGTAATATAGCCCCGAAAACCGCTACCTAAAAATAAACATATAAACGAAACTGTCCTCTTTATAATACCAGCAAATACACAAGGAAAAGTGAAGGATAACTATAGGATTGACAAGGAAACAAAATAGAGGAAGAGGAATGTATGTAGAGGAAGTTGTGACAATTAAAAGTTTTTACATTATGATTTTAGGCACGTTTTATTGCATATTAATTCGGTATTTTATATTTTCCTGGTTACTTTTAAGCTTAGTTGGTGTCAAAAGTAGATATGGGTTATTTAATAATCTACATATTATTACGTGAATCAAAAACTTTGTACCCCTTTTTACGAAAATTGCGCGGACGGAGGATTATGAAATTTGGCACACCTATAGTTTAAAGGAGTGCAGAATGCTAATATATTTTTAAAATTGTGCATAAAAATATATTAAATTAATAAGAAAAAAAAAAACATTACACACACTACCATGTATTTGAAACGCACACGCATATATATAGTCTTTTATTTATTGTCAAAGTCTGCAGTCAAATTATTATTTTTTTAAAGGTTCTTTATTTTCAATATTTTTTTCTTTAATTTAAATTTTCAGTTATGGTCGTACCTCTGGACGACAACTACATAGTAGTATAATTTTGAATTGACTCGGGACGTTAAAAACCCATCAGAGGACAAAACGAGTGTAGAATGTGCGATGACGTGCGTGTGTGTCGGTTCGTCTGTGCCGCCAACTAGCGGAGATTCGTCGTTGGGTACGATAACAGACAGATATTTTTATAATTTATTATGAAGTTAAGGCTGAACATATACTAAATTCAAAATCAGACTTAATGTTTTCTTTTAACATACGAGTACAAACTGCCAATGGTCGACTGTTCTTACGGTAAACAACTTAATGCTTAATGCTTAGGTATGTTATAGGTAACAAGTGACTGATATGACAATTTTTTGATAAATAGAAATAATCCCTGCTGTGTGGTTACGGCAGTAAAGAATATAGCCAACCCGCCAACTCCCTCTCTTCCCGTGGGTGTCGTAAGGATCAACTAAGAGATAACACAGTTCCACTACCACCTTGGAGCTTAAAGAGCCGGCGTGATTGTGAGCACGGGTGTATCTATATATGTGTATGTATGTTTGTTACTCTTTCATTGTTTTTGAAATTAACCAAAACTTCTAGTTATTACGGGTTGACTACGGGTCGGTACATTATTTTTTTTTTGTGTTTTGCATAATAAATTATACAAAACAGTCCAAACGGCGTAATTTGTGGCGGTTATTTTGAGTTCGATTAGTTTAAGCACCTGGACTACTGTGGCCATAAGCTCGCTATCATTTTAAACAGCCTATAAGCTTGTAGAATATTAATTTATTTATACACTTCTTATTACTTTTTTAAATATAGTGTCTAGTTATGCATTTTATAATGATTAATTTTCTTTTATATCAGTGTGATCCTATTTTGGCCATTTTTATTCATTATATTGTATTATAACGCTGTTGGATTGCTTAATAAAAAAAAAATAAAAATAAAAATAAAATTTTATTTTATTTTGATTTATTTGGAAAACAGACAGTGTACAGAAACTTAGTTTAAAGCTAATTACATAAAAAAGAAAATAAAAATACACTGTTTAAAAGTTTTTACATACGGTTGCTACATAAAAAGCCAGAGCTTGTACAGTAAGTAATGGCTAATATAAAACAATTGCACAACGTTCAATTAAACATATTTACAAGTTATATAGAAATTACGTTAATCCAGTGCTTTTTCAAAACAATAAAATAATTATAATACTTTCCTACTATTATATTTCCTATACCTATGATTTATTTTTCTATTCCTGCAAATTGCCTTTTCTTAATGTATCTAAATTGTGTTATACAATCGGTTAACTTATCGTTTAAAATTTAGTACATTTACCTACTATGATTGTAAGAAATAGTTGGTGAACAATTGTCAGATATTCTTACAGATAGAAATAGTTTTTTTATCATAAAAAATAATTAGCAAACGACGTTCCCTAATTACTTTGTATTTGCAGAATATTATCTCAGAATTGAGATAGTAACTGAGCATTAAATTATACACTAGATTGAAACTAGTCGAAAAAGTGTACCTACTATCAAACTATCGTACTTTTAAAGGGATCCTAATCACAAGCTAAGAGCAAGGTTGAATTGACAGATGCTGAACTTGATCGATATACGTTTAAAAACTGTGCATAAACTTAGAAGAAATTAAAAAGGACAATATCCTCTATACATCTACACAAATAAATAAAACTGGAGTGTCTGTTTGTAATATTAAAATAATCGCTTTTTACTAAATTTATATGTACACAAATATATACACGGTACATATACCAAAATAACACATTTTATAATTTTTGTTTGTCTGTCTGTCTGTTTGTTCCGGCTAATCTCTGAAGCGACTGGACCGATTTTGACGGGATTTTCACTGCCAGATATTATATTTCTTATTATTATATTTCACTGCGAGATAGGCAGATAGACTGCCTAGATACGGATATATATATATATATATATATATATATATATATATATATATATATATATATATATAGATCACAGCTGATATAATATGGAGTACCTTAGGCTACTTTTATTTTAGTTTTTTTTTTATAACTCCGCAAACTAAACAATAATTATTTTGTTAAATTCCACGCAGACGAAGTCGCAGGTACTGTGCTAGTTGTGATATAAAATATAATGTCAGAATGCTGTAAGTTTAATAATAATATTATATATAAATTAAAATAAATATTACAACCAGATTAATAGCCTTCTTTGCATCTAAATAACCCTAAAACACTACTGTATTTTTAACCGACTTCCAAAAAAAGAGGAGTTTCTCAATTCGATTGTAGTTCTTTTTTTAATGTATGTTACTTCAGAACTTTTGACTAGGTAGACCAATTTCGACAAAAAAAATTTATTTGAGATCTAACAACCACTTTTCGAGTTTCGTCGACCTACGTTGTATTATGCCGCACAACTTTTTACTGGGTGTATCGATTTTGATGATTTTTAATTTTATCGAAAGCTGGTGTTTATCATATGGTCACATTTAAACATCGAGATCTGATTACAAATGTTTAAAGTAATCTTTGATAACGCGTATTTACTTGACTATTTTTTGGTTTACCTACGTTGTATTACTTGTCGATGTAATTTAAGTCGGTTTTTTTTCGTTTGCGAGCAAATACAATTATTGTCAAACTAGTATCGCTGTGGGGCTTAAGAGGCCGCACAAACAATACTGACAATGAGTTTTATAGGAAATACGTATACAGCAAACTATAGTTTATACTATAAATTATGGGACCTTTAAATGAAATAATAGATAATTGTAGTAATCAACATTGTTAAAGTTTGAAATTGTGTGATTCTGAATCTTTGGTTCCGTTTTTAAACTGAAAAGTGGCACTTGAAGAAAATATATCATAAAATTATTGTAAGGAATCATTTAATTCACTTTTTCTTTAGTGAATGCTGTATCTATTAATTATTGTATTTGATGGCAAATGAAATAAACGACTTCAATTACATCGACAAGTATATTATAAAAATATAATATACAAACGTAGGTAGAAGATAAAATATTCAAGTGAATACACTTATCGAAGATTAGTCATGAAAGTTCAACCAAATTTTAATGGGACCACAAGACAATCATCGGCTTCCGAGTAAAGACAGAATCATCAAAATCAGTACAATCAGTAAAAAGGTATGAGATTTAATAGCTGTGTACCTACACTGATTAGATAAGCACATTCTAAAATCTTTTTGGGAAAATTAGATATTATTATTTCTACAAAATTTTTCACAATCAGAACACATTTGTTAATCGCACATATGTTTTTTGGTATGGGTAACACTGATATGTTCATTTTAGATTTAGTTTACGTTAATAAGACGTACATATACATATTACACTTCTGTTCTCATTAAAATACCCTAAAGGACCAATGACGTACCAAAACCATAGAATTCCGGCAAAACTAACATGAAGTTAAAGAGGCTAGTGGGAGCTAAGCCCTCCTCTCTTGATATGCTCTAATACCAGTTGTAGTCTAATATTAGTTTATAATATTGTTTTTCTAGCTCTATTTAAACACTCACTGGCATCGACGCAATTGAACTCTCACGGAATTATCCTTCACTAGATTCGGCCTCACAGACCCCACATCAGTACTCGAAGGTTAACGAAACTTGATTAATAATCAAAAAGTCAATTGTCATTATATTCATACATGATATCATTATTTTATTAAGTTAAACCTTATGATAATCATACTAGGGTTAATTATACGAAAGCACAATTTAAACAGACGGTCGAAACAAGGAGGCAAACGTTTTTCTCATTAATAAATCAACAATAGTGAAGTCTGGACTTTCTCCCGCTTGGGATGGGATTTTATTATGATCTTGAACAATACTGTGGATCGTTTTATGCAACGAAAGTAACCATTGAGTAAAACTGAGGAAAGTAACTTTTAAGTTACCACATTTAATTACACCATTCATAATTAGTGTTATGTTCTTGCTTTCATCGTCGAAACAAACAGTACGCGTGGGAATGCGCCAAAAATCATAAGTTTCTTAACTTCTATTCATTATAATAATTTGAGTAACCAAATCTTGAGACGATGATAGCTTCATTTAAAAATTTACTAAATATTTCGGTGGGTTTCACCAGCGTTTAATATCGTTTACTATTTTCATCTTCTTCCTTCAAAATAGGCAATCCACTCCAAAAGTAAAAAAATAATAATTTTGGAACTAAATAATTGTGTTTGCTCGCAAACGAAAAAAAACCGACTTCAATTACATTGACGAGTAATACAACGTAGATCGACGAAAAATAGTCAAGTAACGACGTGTTATCAAAGATTACTCAAAAAGTAGTTATCAGATCTCAATAAAATTTATATGTGACCACATGACAAATATCAGCTTTCGATTAAATTAAAAATTATTAAAATCGGTACACCCAGTAAAAAGTTATTGCGGATTTTCAAGAAGTTCCCTCGATTTCTCTGGGATCCCATCATCAGATCCTGGTTTCCTTATCATGGTACTAAACTTGGGATATCTCCTTTCCAACAAAAAAAGAATTATCAAAATCCGTACATCCAGTAGAAAGTTATGCGGTATAATACAACGCAGGTCGACGAAAAAAGCGTCAAGTAAAAACGCATTATTAGATATAGCTGGAAAAGTAGTTGTTAGATCTCAAATAAATTTAAATGGGACCAATTGGCACACACCACCTTTCGATTAAAAGATTATTTTTCGAAATCGCTCCACCCAGTCAAAAGTTCTGATGTAACATACATAAAAAAAAAAAAAAAAAAAAATACAGTCGAATTGAGAACCTCCTCCTTTTTTGGAAGTCGGTTAAAAAGAAGTAATATTTATTCCATGATGAGCATTAATTTTAAAGATTTTTTTTGTATTTTATTGTGTAAATTAAGATGTATTTGAAAATTAATAAATTTTATTAAAGTAAAATAAATTCTATATTTCAAATTGTAATCAAATCTTTAATCATTGTCTATAATTCATCTGTACTTACTTATTGTTTCACGAGATACTAATATGATTTATGGACAGTTTGGATCTCTTGACCATGAATTTTAAATAACAACCTGTCACAGACGTTTTTCTCAGGACCTTCTTCATGTAGATGATATATTTTATGACCTGTTGGCGCTGCTGGTTGTGCCCGTAAAAAGTGTAGGTGTAATATTTATGGCCTAAGACAGAGGCACTAACTTGTCTATCGTAGAAACATATTGTAAAACTATTTTGTCCAAATATATATTTTTTATATATATAAATAAAAAGTATGTGTGTGTGTGTTTATGTGTGAATGGTATATGTTGAAAAAAAAATAATGTATTGTCATATATAGCTATAAAAATAGTTTAAAAAGGTCCCGATTTACCTGCAATTCAGTTATTGGTATCGTTATTACTATCGTCAACTGTTTGTACTTCTGTAAATGACATGGCCAATTTTTGTATGGGCGTTCGAACTTAGCGTACACTGATGACTTTTGTTGTTATAAACTCGTGATAATAGGCACATTAAATTGTTATAATTATCAAACTCACAGAACTTGTCATTACAATAGACTAGACGTTAACATGTAAGAGTATAGGTTATGATTTAAAAAACTAGGCGCTTTCAAACAGTGAACAGTTTCGAATTATTATAGACTACAGTAAACTGATATAGTTAATAATAGGCATTTAAACAAGGCAAAGGCCACCTACTCATCGGTCGTATGCCTTTTATTGAAAAGGTAAGGGAAACAAAATAAAAAAAAGAGTAAAAAGTAATATTTATTTTATTTTTAATATTCTTGAATTATTATAATTATGTTGTCTAAAAAGCCTGCTGGCGCTTGAATATTGTTTTGGTGCCTTGCCTAACCAAAGTACCAGATTAAAATCATTACACGACAACAACAACCAACAGTACAATATTATACAAAAAATAAATGAATTTGTTAATTTTTATCAATAATCATTGAAAACAAGTCGTCGCCTCGCTTCTCAGCTCGTACGATGATAATGTTGTAAATCAAAACATGCTAAATTATTTTCAAGGCTATTTTGTTAGAATGCAATTTGTAAAATGTAAACAAAAACCAATTTGTTTTTAATCGTGTACACGTACCTCCTTTTGAGGTACCGTAGTTAAAATCTTTAAAAGAAATAATACTATTAAAAAAATAGAAGATTGATAAGAACAAGAACATAAACAAAAAGTTTAATATTATTACTCAAACAGGATAAGAATCTCTGTTGAATCATCATTTCAATAAAAGGATAAATATTTTAACTGATAAACCGAAATTACTAAGGAATTTATAAAGCAGTTTGCCGCTAAATGAAAATAAATTTTACACACTAGTCAACAAGTTAGTTAAGCATGCACGCTGGCCGTCTTAGATTACTACGAAACTGTTCCGCTGACTTAGCATTGTCACCGGGCCTTTCATAGTATTAATAACGGAGACTAAACATAGAGATTAATTAATTCCTGGACTTGTTTATAAGAAACATGAATGTAATAATATACTGTGTGAGAATCAGAAATATAACAGCTTCCAAATCGGCAACAAGTTTCTCATCTTTTATTACGTTCTTAATTTTAAGTATAAATAGTTTTATATATATAAAAACCCTTATATCCAAGGGCAAAGTTTTACTAGCTTGTGAAATAGTGTGTATAAAACAAGTTTTCATTATACACATATATACATTACTCGTCATTAAGTGCATGAGACAGGACACACGGTCACCATATGTGGGAAGTTATTTTTGTTTTTTACATACTATTTAACTTGTCGTTGTCTGTGATACCGTACCAACATTAACGAAGAGATGTGTGGGTGTAGCGGCGCTGTCCTTAAATACGAAACATGCCTGAATATATAATAATTTTATATTATATTAACAGCTCTTTCATAGTAATTGTTGAATTTCTTGCCGATTTTTAACCGACTTCCAAAAAAGGAGGCGGTTCTCAATTCGACTGTATTTTTTTTAAATGTATGTGACTTCAGAACTTTTGACTGGGTGGACCGATTTCGACAATTTTTTTTAATCGAAAGGTGGAGTGTGTCATTTGGTCCCATTTAAATTTATTTGAGATCTAACAACTACTTTTCGAGTTATATCTAATAATGCGTTTTTACTTGACGCTTTTTTCGTCGACCAACGTTGTATTATACCACATAACTTTTTACTGGATGTACCGATTTTGATAATTCTTTTTTTGTTGGAAAGGAAATATCCCTAGTTTGGTACCATGACAAGGAAACCAGAAACTTTTTACTGGGTGTACCGATTTTGATGATTTTTAATTAAATCGAAAGCCGATGTTTATCATGTGTTCAAATTTAAATTTTATCGAGATCTGATTACAACTTTTGGAGTAATCTTTAATAATGCGTATTTACTTGACTATTTTTTCGTCTACCTACGTTGTATTACTTGTCAATGTAATTGAAGTCGTTTTTTTTTTGTTTGCCAGCAAATACAATTATTATGTGTACAATAAAGAGTAAATTATTATTATTATTAAAAGTTTGGTACGAATTACTAGTTTATTGCATATCAATCGTTAGTAGACGCTTGTTACGCTAATTGAGCGTCAAACAAGCAAACAGTCAAACCAATGGTAAGTGGTTAACAAAGGTTATAAGTAAAAGCATCAGAACGCCGATATCGGACCCATCCCTGTACAGGAGTTCTGGTAACCTCACTCCCCACAGGAAGACAACACTTCTTGAGAACTTTTTTTTATACTTCCTCAGACGGTTACTCACTCAAAATATTCTAAGGTTTCTAAAGATAATACAGAGAAATACATATAGTCATAGTTACGTGAACGACTACAACAAATTCCGTGACCAATACGAATAATAATCGCTTGGTGTAGTCGTACGTTTAAATTGGTTTATTAGAAGCTCCATCACTTTGGTCAATTGAAGCAATTGGTAAATTGACGGATTTTCTTTCTGAATCGTCAGTAATAAACAAAATTGATTCGTTTACGAGTTTGTCACGAAATGACCTTGAAGGTCAGCATTGATTTTAAAACAATATTTATCAGTATCACGGTTTAAGCAATCAACTGCAATTAGACATGTCTTTAGTAAGAAACTTTTTCTTCTTCTTCTTACACTTCTATCTATACAAAAGTAGATGGAAATAGTTGGACTGCCGGGAACTGAAAGCCAAAGTGCCTGTACCGAAATCATTGTGGGTAATGCTTGATGGTCACCACGCTGTGCAAACGGATTGGTGACCACAGCTGGCTTTGTCGAAACGAAGACACTGCTGCCCATCTCCGGTCAGTGTATTTATAATCCAGCCGGTGGATGACTATCCCGCTAACCGTCGACTTATACAAAAATATTAAACATATGAAAATATTAATATAAAAAAATGCAGGATTGCTGGAACGATGTTCCTTGTGCACCACAAGCGTCGCGGAGGAGTACCCTGGCCGGCAAAAAACGTCCGTAACGTTAAAAAAAGCGTAAGATTTGTATGTATAGTCATGTATGATGGCTATACAGTGTCTAATTTATAGTCTATGTGATGTCTGCTTTTATTATTGCAGTTTCCTATTATTATTATATCACTCGATAATTATTATATATTTTTATAAATCATCATTACATAGTAAAATGACCCAAGAATAAAAAATAAAACAAACGGGGTGAGCTAAATAAAACCGTTTAACAAAGTCGCTTCCCGCTATTTGTATGCTTAGATCTTTAAAACTATGCAATTGATTTTGATGCGGTTTTCTTTAGTAAACAGAAGGAAGTGTTATAATTATAACACATACATAATATAGTAGAGGAACACTTATAGTTTTAGAGGTTTCTCATGTGTTGTCGTAAATAAACACATTTTTTGCGTTTACATTGCAAATATTTATTTTATACTAGCTGTGACCGCGACTTCGTCCGCGTGGAACTTAATAAAACAGTTATTGTTCAGTTCGCAAAGTTTTATAAAAGTACCTAGTTTAATTTATTCCTTATTACATCAGCTATCTGCCAGTTGAAGTCCCGTCAAAATCGATCCAGCCGTTTCAGAGATTAACCGGATCAAACAGACAGACAGACAAAAAAAGTTCTTTTGGTATATGTACCGAGTATACATCCATTGGCATTTAATAAAATGCGGTTACTTTAATTACAAACAGAAACTCCAATTTTATTTATTTGTATAGATTTTAGGTATATTTAGTATCAGCATTGAATCCGTGCGGAGCCGGGGTGGGTCTCTACTTGTAAATAAAATAAAGATGATGAGATAATTTTGTAAGTCTCTTATCGATAAAAAAAATCATAATTAAAAATGTATACCCGAATGATTATTTTCTTTATACCTCGAATAGAACCTGAAATTAATATTTTATAATAAGGAACTTCGTTGCTATCTGGTTTCCACGACACCACACGGTATTTTATTTTTATTTTTATCTTATCGCGATTACTTGGAAAAATACAACGGAATAATACAAGGGCAAAATGACATATTACACAATATACCTATTTATCACCGAATGTCCATTACTATCTATATGTTGATACAGTCCGTCAATACTTATGATAAGTATCGATACAAATATTGAGATTATAAATAAACAACTGTTATTAAGGAAACTTTTGACTATAAAATTGAGTGCTACTAAAACAGAAATAAATGCCCAACCCTCAACGACTCCCAGTAGGATCAAAATACTGTATCGGGTGTTAGGATTTACACACAACACAAGCATAATTTGGCCGCTCGAAGGAACTACGACTGAGCTATACCCAAACGTTTGTCATGAGCCGCAATCAAGCACCGATCGTTGCTTTTGTCACAAAAATAATTGTATTTGCACACAAATGGAATAAACCGTCTTCCATTACATCGACAAGCAATACAACGTAGGTAGACGAAAAAAAATGTCCAGTAAATACGCGTTTTCAAAAATTACTCAAAAATTTGTTATCAGATCTCGATGAAATTTAAATGTGACCACATGATAATATGATAATGTCAGCTTTCGACAAAATTAAAAATCATCAAAATCGGTACATCTAGTAAAAAGTTATGAGGTATAGTACAACGTAGATCGACGAAAAAATTGTCAAGTAAAATCACATTATTAGATATAACTCGAAAAGTAGTTGCTAGATCTCAAATAAATTTTAACGGGACCCCACCACCTTTCGATTAAAAAAAATTGTCGAAATTGGTCCACCCAGTCAAAAGTTCTGAAGTAACATGCATAAAATAAAATAAAAATACAGTCGAATTGAGAACCTCCTCCTTTTTTGGAAGTCGGTTAAAAACACAGACACAATAAATTATGAATTGATGTACCTACACAATGTATACTATAAAAGTACGTGTCTATAAATAAATATAAAAACGGCCCGTACCACGATATACTACGGTGTCCACAAACACCAAAAGCTGAGACCAAGGCAAACGTCTGCATGGCCTACAAAATTCAATTAATTGAGCAGTAGCGCAACAGCCAGCGTTGTAACCGCTGCGCTAACGCATCGTCATAATCGCAATAAGTATATGCAACATACGAGTACATGCATACTAGACATGTATAATCAATTACAGAGTCCAGATCAGGAAATCTCATCTCATCCTGATCAGCCGGTTCGGTCCGGTCCTTTAAAAAAAAACGAATGTATATTCTTGAAAAAATTGTTTAACAAAAAAAAGAAGCGAATTGATATTATAAATATGTTACATAACATAATTAATATGATATTTATTTCCGTTTATTTTTTCTTACTTTTTACTTTAAATATTAATTATTTTTATGGTATTAATTAATTATTATTATCAATTAAATTTTATTTATTAACTTCTAATAATTAACTACTAATTAACTATTTCCTACTACATACGACTGCTCCACTGTGTAGAAATGGACTCCCTGCTAGACTGTCCTGATAACTGTATATGTATATACTAAGTGCGCTTAAAAACATTAATAGCGCGAATCATGCTCAGTTCGCGTAATTTCTTTCAGGCTATCCGGACTGAGTCCTGATCCAGTATGCCTTACCATACTTGATTATATTTTACATCAGGTTATCCTGATCTGGACCGGACCGGGTCCTGATCCAGTATGCCTTACCATATTTGATTATATTTTACATCGGGCTATCCTAATGGATATCCTGAGGAATCCTATCCTTAAGGAATTTCTTGCTCAAAATATGGAGTAGCCCGACTGGGGAAGTACCTCGACCTTACAGAAGATCACAGCTAAATAATACTGCTTTCAATCAGTATTGTGTTCCTGTTGATGAGTAAGGTGATCAGAGCTCTCGGGGGGGATTGGGGATTGGGTCGGCAACGCGCTTGCGATGCTTCTGGTGTTGCAGGCGTCTATAGGCTACGGTAACCTCTTACCATCAGGTGAGCCGTACGCTTGTTTGCCGAACTAGTGATATAAAAAAGGAAAAAAAAAGTCCTTGTCTGGACCAGACCTGCTCCTGGTAGAGCTTGCCGGATCTGGCATGCCTCATTCTATCCTGATCCGGTCCAGATACATGATCTGGTTGAGCCTGACCTTTTTTCTAGTCGGGAGGATTGGAGCTTACTCAACCACGCTGCTACACTGCGGGTTGGCTGACATATATTCCCTACTAAGAGTAACGATCACTATCAGATATTTATGACAACAATTTTATTATTATAACAAGCGGGACCGATAGCTTAACGTGCTCTCAGAGACACGGTGGGGAGACCCACAAGGGCAAACATCCAAACCGGATCCGGTTTTTACTAATACAAATATCCATCCCGAGTGGGAATCGAAATATTTGCACATATATAAGTATCCACCCCGAGCGGGAACGGAACCCTCAAATCGCCGGTGTTTTAGGCGACTACTCGCATCACTACACCAGAGCGGTTGTTTAACTGAGGTTATGGTTTGAGGTTTAATTAATTAATTAATTAAATTATTTAGTAAAGAGCTTTAATATATTATTAAACAAGATGGTGTATTTGTTATTTGATTATGATTTTTTTTAACGCATATTATTTTCTAATATTTGACACTACGTATAAAGTTAATAAATGAGTAGCGGTCACGCAATTTAATAATTCATTCATTTCATTCATTCATTACAGCCTATACAGTCCACTGCTGGACATAGGCCTCTACAAGTTTACGCCAAAAATAACGTGAACTCATGTGTTTTGCCCACAGTCACCACGCTGGGCAGGCGGGTTGGTGACCGCAGGGCTGGCTTTGTCGCACCGAAGACGCTGCTGCCCGTCTTCGGCCTGTGTATTTCAAAGCCAGAAGTTGGATGGTTATCCCGCCATCAGTCGGCTTCTTAAGTTCCAAGATGGTTGTGGAACCTTGTTATCCCTTAGTCGCCTCTTACGACACCCACGGGAAGATAGGGGGTGGCTAAATTCTTTAGTGCCGTAGCCACACAGCAATTTAATAATAATGTATTGTGAATATTTAACGTAATCCACTTACAATAAATCGATACTGGATATCGAATAGAACCTGCTTTTGCTTTTAATTATTTCTGTAAAGTGTTAGTTAAAAGTATTGTTGTAAATACGAAAGTCTTTGTACCGCTTGAATAGCTTGATCGATTAAATAGACTAAGCTTATTGTTACCAAAAAAAAAACACTTAAATTTAACGAGGCTACAAAAACAAATAAAGATTATAGACTTTCAAACATTTATTTTTGTGTGCCTTGGTTCGTCGATTATTCATTCGTTCTCGTTAAGTCGATTCTTCAGTTGTGTTCCTGTGCTTTATTTTAAAACACGAAAATATACCTGGCGCATAATATACTCTTGTATAATTTTACCAAATGCATTATTTTCAATCAATTGCTATTTTCATGTCGATCGAGTTTAGACTGAGATCACTCTGGAGCGGTACCTAGAGCTAAATTTAGAGCAACACTTATGGTTCCGTTCACCCCCACGTTGAATGCAACTGAACTATACTGTTAACTCTTATGAATCTCTGGAGGCACTCGCTACATTTAAACGCAATTAACATCAATATTTTGACGCACACTGGAACCTCTCTAAGCGCAAGTTTCGGTTTTATTTGTAGCTTAGCTATGAATGTGTTAGTCGATGACGATTTTAGCGCAGTTATGTCTAAAACCGGTCGTAGTAATAATTCTGTTCGACGTATTTTATGACTTAAGTTACGGTAATACAATTTAGCGTGAATCAATCGAAACTTTCATGTAACAATTAAAAGTTACACAAATAAATCGAGTAAGAACGGTACCGCCAATCCGCAAGGTGTGCGTGCGTAGGTAAGAGGCGTCAGTAGCGGGGCGTTAACAATGGTTCTTGGATTAACGGCGTCGGCAGTGCGGCCGTTGCGCTCGCGCAGTCATGCTGTGCTCTGCGCGTTGTTCGTGCTTCCTTTGTCGTGAGCTCCAATCTTGCCGCGCCGCTGACTCCAGAAAACCGCCAGCAAAACACAACATGTGCGACAATTTCATACTTAAGAAGGCCGAGGCCTGGGAACCTATGAAATTTATTCGTGGAGCTGCAAGGCTGTCAGTGCGACACTGGCAGAGCCGAGAACCGCTCACACCGGCCAAGAAGCGCGCGTCACCACACAAGTCAACCAGCTGTGAGCAATTGTACCAGCAGCCGGTTGAGGATTCGGGTCCTTTCGCTATGCGTAAGGCGCCCAGCACCGATCGGGTGAAGACACCTGAACATAAGCCATTGTTGAAGTTTCTTGGAAATTCGCGTTCCAAAAAAATTAACAGTGATAGTCAGGAAGCAAACTTACGTCGAAGCGTTTTGAATTTTAGAAGAAATGAATCACCTAGTTCTAAAAACATTCATGAAAAATATATACCACTTAAGCGAGCGGCCTCACCTCCAGAACACATTTATAGCGAACCAAGGCAATGGAATTCGAAATACGATGAATGTTGTCGACCCCCAGTGTACCAAAGTGTAGAAAAGAAAGTAACTAACAAAGAAGCTGATAAAAAGATATATAACAACCGGCCACCTTGCTACGATGAACTAGCAGAAAGACTCTCTCATGAAAGAACTAGAAAAGCCAACGTACCCCATGCCGAAGGAGGTTTAGCCAACAAAATAACTCAGAATAATAATAAAGTAGTTATTTATTTCGGAGATTCTATAATACGAAAACATAGTGAGCAAAAGAAAGAAGAAAATAGACAGAAGGAAATAGCAGCTCAGAAGGAGGAAGCAATATACGTGAACCGACAAGTTGTTGAAGTTGAGAACCTAGAACAAAATACAGACGTGGATAAAGGTGGTGGGAGTCAGCTAGTTTCTGAAGTGGAGGTACCTGAAGCTATTTACTCTGAGATTAAGACTGAAGATGAGCAAAAAACGCACGACAATGTGACTATTAACGATGGGACTTACAAAAAGGACATTTTTGAATCTGTGAGTTCTGATGGATTTGTAATCGTGGAATTTGAAGGAAATTTCGAAAGGGCTCGCCAGTTAGTTGAGCTGGTGCACGGAGGACGAGTCGAGCACAACGAGGCCACAGTGCTAGACGAGGACGATCAATGCGACTGGAGCTTCATTCAAGACTGGAGAAAACGGTTAGTTGCTCTCAATAAAAATATATTAAAATATCTTGTATAGATGAAATAGTCACTCTGACCTAGATTCCTACCGCGTAACTTTATCTTAATTAATTCAAATTTACCGTTGCTATGTAACTTAAGATATTTAATGCTTAATTTTGGCTCCAGGAAACACAGTGCTATTAAAAATGCATTGTGTAGTGTTTGCATAAAATGCGGCACAATTTGGCAAAAATATTGTATTTCTGGCACAGATTAGCTTATTTGGGCAATATTGAGAATTACTTCCGTGTGTTTCATGCTTTTCATATAGACATGCGAAGATTTCAGAGATGATTGTGATAGAGTAGGTTACATAAATATTTTTTGTTTTACGTTGAGATTTCCGAAGAAATAACTGCACGAAAATATTTCGTGTTAATTACATTGAATCCTCTGATAATAATCTGATGTTATGGTCAATGACCCCGTGCGAGCTTCCATCTTTGTCTGTTCCATCTTTCATCTTGTATAATTCGATACAAAAAAATGTGCATTTTTTAAAACGAGCGTCATGTTTTCGTTTCTTACATAACATACAACGGTATAATTATTTCTTGTATCAGTTCACATTAGCTGTTCTGTTCCTTTTGTTTCATCTTTCCCGAGCTCTGATTATTGTTGTCTGTTCATATAACTTCCTTGGGAATTTTTAAACATTTGCACAAACAATTTCAGATCAAAAATGATTAATTTCATAACTCACCAAGGGATTATATTCACTTTCTCGTTTGTTCATTTTAATGAATTTAATTATTTTATTCTGCTGTAATTAATCTGTCTGAAATTAAAATTACTTTTAGAAATGCCTACTTTTATATGTACATTCGTATCTTCCTAAATTCGTTTCCATGTATAAAATTACATTTGTTGCACATGTATATGTTATGATATAATTCAACCAGCTTTATTAAGCTACATAACAAGCTATTTTGTTTTACATGAATACATATATATATATAAAAACAAAGCATAGAAGATTATCAAGGACGGACATAAACCTTCACACAACGTTGACACCAAAAAAATATTTATTTTAACTCTTATCTCCTTGTATTTAGAGTCTAATCTCGTATGTATGTCACACATGGTATCACATGTTCATGCATGGCTGAGAGCGATACACACACTAATACAACCATTAAGAAACGACTGCATTGACTAAAATAAACCATTTCTTCAACTTAGTACAATCTAATCGTAAATTGTATGAACAAACCAAACTTATTTAGTGCTTACGTGCTACAAAATAGATGTTGTTTTATATAAAATTCTCATGTCGCGGTGTTTGTAGTTAAACTTCTCCGAAACGGCTTGACCGATTCTCATGAAATTTTATGTGCATATCGGGTAGGTCTGAGAATCGAACAACATCTATTTTTCATACCTCTAAGTTATAAGGGGGGGGGGGTTAAGGGGGCTTATAACATATATGGCGAAACAACGTTTGCGGTGTCATTCAGATGAAATTCGTCAGAAAGGTAGTTTGTACGAAAGTCCTTTATTTTTTATGCTACAAGCTTGTAATTTGGCAGGAAGATAGTTAATAGTTTAATAGTTAATAGGCGTGTCATGACTGCAGCCTATCGCAGTCAACTGCTGAACATAGGACTTCACAAGTTCGTGCCAAAAATAGCGTGAACTCATGTGTTTTGCCCATAGTCGCCACGCTGGGCAGGCGGGTTGGTGACCACAGGGCTGGCTTTGTCGCACCGAAGACGCTGGTGCCCGTCTTTGGCTTGTGTGTTTCAAAGCCAGCAAATGGATGGCTATCCCGCTATCTGTCGACTTTTTAAATTCCAAGGTGGTAGTGGAATAAACGTCTACTAAGAATAAATTTTGTGACAGGGCATTAAGAAGATCTAAGTGCACTCGAAAGATTTTATAAAAGTTCCTAATTTTTTGTGCTACAAACTTGAAATTCGATACAGAGGTAGTTTATAGTTATTAGACGTCCCTTATGAACGGATTTTGTGGCAAGACCGGACACCTTAAGGTGGTCCGGAAAGGTGTTGCGTTTCATATGATCCCATTTAATTTTAATTGAAAGCAAACAAGTGCTTTTCGAGTTATATCTAATAATGCGTATTTACTTGAATACTTTTTCAGCGACATACGTTGTATTATTCCGCATAACCTTTCACTGGGTCTACCGATTTAGGTGATACTTATTTTAACCGAAAGATGATGCTTTTTTTTGTAAATACATTTAAATTTGATCGAGACCTGATGATGTATTTTCGACTAATCTCCTTCAGCCTGTAATATCCCACTACTGGGCATAGGCCTCTTTCCCCATGTGGGAGTAGCATCAGAGCTTAACGCTGCTCCAATGCGGGTTGGTGGATATATTTCCTACTATGAGTAACGATCGCTATCAGGTGTACATGATAACAACTGGGACCGACGGCTTGGCGTGCTAACGTATTTACTTGATTGTTTTTTCGTCTACCTACGTTATATTACTTGTCGATGTAATTGAAGTCGGTTTTTTCGTTTGCGAGCATACAAAGTTATTTTAATTAAATGTATCATATAGCACGGTAATTCGATGCCATTTCTGTTTTTCAACTCTTTGTACACTCCCCTACCGCTCTTTTCTTCGCCTTGTCCTATACTCAAAAGTTGTCAGGAAGAAATCGCTCATAGCGATAAGACCGCCTTTGTATATCTTTTCCTATATATATCTAATTTTGTTACGTTTCTTTATGGTGTACATAAAACTCGGCTTAGTGATTAAAAATCGATAAATGTGCATTTCAGAATTAGTGGACAATCTACCCTTAAAGGGTGACATTGGGATAGAAAGATTAAATGAGAAATTCGTTATTTTTGAAAACATCAAATTTTAGTTGCGAATATTAAAAATGAGTAAACATAGTTGCAATTTTTGTGAAAATTTTAACTTTAAAGGGGTGAAATGGGGAACGAAAGAAGAAATAATATTTGCATGGAAATCCGTTATTTCTGGAGTTAAAAGCTTTAAACTTTTTTCATCGACATTAAATCAGCATTTTTTAAAAGCTTTAAACTTTTTTCATCGACATTAAATCAGCATTTTTTAAAATTAGGGAAAATCACTCACATAATAATCATTGTTTGACGTTTCATATAAAACCGCGTTTTATTTTTGCATAAACATTATTTTACCTTTTATTTTTAGACCCGATTAGGTATTGGTTAAGAATAAAAATGAAATTAAAATGAAATTGAAAATAGTGTCGATGTAATTTAGAAATTTTAGAAGCATAAAATTTTATTTTTAGGATTTTGATTGGGTGTAACACAAATAAATATCCAGCGTTTACGGAAATTCTGTATGGTTAAATAGGAGATTAGTTCGTATAACTGAAATTATCTAAAAATGGCTTGAGAAACCTAAGGGAAGACAGTTTTTCGAGCGAGCTTTGCAAGCAGTCTGGTAGTTCTAACGCACGGAAAGTGAACCATAAATGTGGTATAAGAAGGTCATGCATTTTTATAATAATTGACTATACACTCCTTTAGTCCCTCCATGTAAATATTATTCAATTTTACGCAAGCGAAGTCGCGGACAACTGCTAGTAGTATTATAATTACATTTTTGTAGCATTTTGTCGTTCATGTAAGATTTTATTCAACCAGTTTGTTTTATTTCTTTTCACCAGAGGACTTTCTATAAAAGAACGACGTTTAGTAAGTTAGTGAAATAATCCCAACTTAATCGACTAATTAACAGCAAGAAAACACTCGTACCCGTTTACAGTGTTTAAATATTTCTAATTAATTTAAATAAATTTAAACAGACTTTTCATACACGTTGTCAACAAACCTTCGACCTTACAAATTTTTATCATTGTTGATGATGAACTCACATACACTGTTTTTTGTTATTAAAATAACTTTGGTCTCTTATCTTTAAAAGCTATTTATACTTTGTTTAAATGGAATTATTTTGGATACGCTGATAAATGTTTCGTTGAAATTAGGTAGTTTAATTTGTGTTATTTGAATACGTATTCTTTATGTAAATTTTTCTTGTCGAGAGGTTTCATTAGAGTTCATTTACACGCAACAGTCATGAGATTAATTTTAAATGTTTGTTTCATGTACTTATAATAAATCTGGAAGTAAGCCCTGATGACCAAAAAAAACATACATATCAATTGAAGTAATAGTTTTAAGCTTTGAAACAATTTAACGTTGAAAGGTTAAAAAAGTATAAAATTTTAACATTTTGTCTATCAAATAAGGATCCTACGAGTACTAATTGACCACCATTAATTGACCAAAACAAATATTATCCATTTGAAGAAACGCAACATATCAAAGAATATCAACCATCTGTGTTATAATGTGTGTAGTTGGTGTTCATCTGTTGATTAAGGTTGACGGGTTAATTTAGCGTATGACATTCCACGGCATCCCGCAAGTTAATGTCAGAATTTTAATAAGAATCGCTTTGCAGCTTATTATTTTATTTTAAAAAAATTAAAGCAGAAATTATTTTCGGATGCGCTTAAATTGGATGTCGAAAACATATTTCAGAACAGTTTTTTTTTCTTTCTTTTAACGGATAACGTATGTATGTGCTATATCTTCGGTAGTTTAATTATCTTTTATTTCATCTGAAAGTTTGATTTGATATTAATTAAATATCATTTGTTGTCATCATCCACTTCATTTTATCTGAGAGATACCTTTATACATGGATCACGCTGTCACGCATATTAACGATTTGTAAATATAACCATAAAAGTCTTAGATTTAGCGTCCCCTAGTTAGATAATAATTCTTTGTCGAGGCTTAAGAGACACTATACACAAACACCATGTATGCCGTAATTAGTGTGATTATGCGATATAATATATTTATATTGTTTATATTTATATGTCTTAAATGTAAGAAACGTAAGAAGTTCTCTCTCTTGCTCCGTTCATCTCGCCCGATCACACTTTTCGTAACGCTCTCGTCAAGCATTTACCAGTTTATTTCCCAAGTCGACCGTGCGTAAAGAACTTTTATTTCAAAAATGTTATCCAATTTGATGCAGCTGTTTGGAAGTTCGCTTCAGCCTGTAATATCCCACAGCTGGACATATGCCTGTTTCCCCGTGTAGGAGAAGGATTTTTGGAAATTATACGCGTATATTTCAGTGATTCATTTTTCAATCATAAATGATCGCCTGTGAACGTCATCAACCTAATTGAAAATAAGAGAAACAGGATCTGGATATTAATACGAACGTAACGGTTTTAGAAACGATCATATCAGTAGACTATGTGGTAATATAAATATTTATAATTTAAATGCAAAAACACATCTGCTTTGGGGTTATGTTACAGCGATAAACCATCCGGCTTTATTGGTTTGATATAATTTAATAAACTGTTGTTAATGTTTTAATCTATAACTATAAATAACTTTTGAAATCCTTTGTCAATAAAATAACAATAGAAAATGATTTGATATCAATATCCATTAAAGAGTTTAGGTTTTTCAGTTTGGGTCAAATGAAATGAAATTTTTCTTTATTCAAGAAAGTTTTAACACATCCTCAAATATTTATATTGTAAAAATGTATTATGGTCCGTAAATAATAAAAATTTCTTGTAAAATTTAAAAAATGTGTATCTTATACCAGATATGGAATATAGATTTAGTCGAGTAGATCATTTTCGCGCTATGCAGTCATAACATTTAGGCATTGACTACCTACGAAATTAAAGCATTACTGTTTGCTTACTAGTTACTCAAATTTTGGTCCATATTCCACTAAATTTGTGATGGGTGCCAAACATCATGAAGTCGCTTCACCAATTTGTAACCATTTTTCTATGTCGAATAGGAAATTAAACTGTCTTTATAATGATCATTTCCAGCGTTACGCAACAATGTTCACATGCTCGAAGAAACGCACTTCCATTTAGAATTCACACTTCCTGCGTTAGATGATGATGGTCGTGTGTTCGTGTTTTTCCACTTTCGTTTTTATTAGACGCTCGGGACCAAATAGTGCTTCAACATTTCATTGCTACTTATCTGATATACGTAACGTTTTATTTGTGTTTTGTTAAACTGGTTTTCAAATTACGTGATCTTAAAATTAATATTTGAAGATCATAATTAGTTAATGTCTTCATGTTTTCTAGTATTTATGATTTGATTGACGGAAATACGAAGAGCGTGGGAAATTTGCACGAATTTGTCATATGATACAATCTTCAGATGCTTATTAATGATATTTTTTATGCTAGCATAGGACGAAATGAATATATAAATATCTTATTACATACACACAAAAGTTGTCTGTTCCTATGGTAAGCAACTTAATGCTTGTGTTATAGGAAACAGCCAGCTGATATAGCTAAATCCTTTTTTTTTTGATAAATATACCTAGAAATGTTACATAAATATATAAATACAAATATAACACCCAGACTCAGGTGGAGATCGAACCCGCAACCCGCGGAGCAGAAAGCAGGGCCACTACAAACTGCGCCAACGAGCTAGTCATGTGATGAAATACTTGTTCAGCGGTGATAGTGCAGTATATGTATATGAACCGATTCGAGTAGTCGCAATTTATATCCCCAGTTATGGCAAATATTTGAATAGATCATAATTATGTTTTTAAGTATATTTGTTCGGATTGTGTGCATTTTATCTTTCTGATTCAAGATTCTCACACTTACAAACAACTTACAAACTTTATAACTTACAACTTACAAACTATAAATAAAATCTATAATAGCTTTAACAAAAGCTATTATACTTAGAAAGTCTCAGTCAGAGGTATTTAACGAAACAAGCACTCAAACAAGATCCGAACAACAAGATAAGGGGACATAATATCTATTTTGAAGTACATAGGAAATTGATTACAAATCATTCTAGGACAGGTCCGTACAAAAACAACTCGGAACAGTTGCACCGTCGTGCTAAAGGACGCCGTGATTCGACTCGGGCATCAGACTCGCCCGTGCGTTCGTCACGCGACGGCCATCACTGACATTGTTACAAACACCGTTTATTTCAAATAACTTGACAGATTATATGTATTATAGTTCAAGCTATTGGTAACGGCGTATTTGTTAAATAGGCAACAAACAATTACGACAATACTATAGTATAACTATATCTCGTACGTGGTATCGACATTAATCCATCTACATGTTGTGAGAATAATTTTGAAACAATGCGGTTTCCAAAATTTTTATTGCTTTAGTAATTTCGACGGCAGCGATCATTCCACATAAGTTTTTTTCCGTTCTACGTGACATTGGTGAAATCATCTGTGGTGTATGATATTGGCACTAGTCAATGTCATTAATTTTAAAAGTAATCTTCTTAATATATAAAACAAAGTAGGGTTTGTTCGAACACTTATAATTCGAGAACTTTTCGTGGTTTTTATTTGTTCTATATTAGTCCGTCCTGAACAGCAGAATAACTACTAAAAACTAAAAAAAAAAAAAAAAAAAATTCTAATACAAAATGTTCATCTTGGGATGATGCTTAATGTTTAACTTGGGAGATAGGGTAGTTTTTATCTCAATTGGACCCGGTAGGTAGCACTGTCATCGGTATGTAAGCAATAAAATTTCGTAGCTGTTTTTCGGACAGGACAAAAAAATCCTTGTCTAAAAATATTTTATTTAAATAAAAATTTTAATAAACAATATCGATTTGATAACTTCTTTTTCAAAGTAAGTTAAAAGGTGCTAAATTCAAGCACCATAATATTTCAAATTTTTACCAGTCCTTAGCAATTACATACATAATGGCAGACTGTTGTGTGTGCGTGAATTATTTTAGTCACCAACCCGCCTGCCCAGCGTGGTGACTATGGGCAAAACACATGAGTTCACGCCATTTTTGGCGTAAACTTGTGAAGGCCTATGTCCAACAGTGGACTGTATAGGCTGTAATGATTGATTGATTGACATAAAATTATTTCTGATAGCCATGGACTTCGTAATACTGTTAATGTTGAAAAATTCACAAAGGAAATAGGTAGTTACATAAAACAATATTTGTTTAAATGTTGTTAGTCATGTAAGTCTAACTTATTAATAATTTGACGAACGAAACAAGTTTGGCAACTGTTTTAGATTTAGCCGTAAACAAAATCGCAATCTATGTAGATACCTAAAATTACTGTTGTGTAATGAAATGTTGTGCATGTTTTCGTATTATATGTA
This sequence comes from Melitaea cinxia, assembly GCF_905220565.1. Classification (NCBI taxonomy): domain Eukaryota; kingdom Metazoa; phylum Arthropoda; class Insecta; order Lepidoptera; family Nymphalidae; genus Melitaea; species Melitaea cinxia. The sequence goes on along the minus strand of NC_059397.1, from coordinate 690,147 downwards.
CATTTATGTTAAAAAATTTGTATATCTGTAAAATAATGTCCACAATTATGGGACACAAAGAGATACTTGTTTTGCCGTCTCACCATTTTTATAACAGATCTTTAAAGAATTGTGTACTTTTTGTGAGACGCAAAATTTTAAGTAGCATGTTTCTACTATTAACATTGGTTCAAATTAATGAATGACTGAAGAAACTTAGATTAAATTTCTAATTATACATAATATGCATTTAAACGAAACATTTATTTGTACGCCAAAAAGGCCGTTTTATCGTAATTGTGGAACATTAAAATAATAATCCTTGTAATCAGAAGTTATTGCTTGTAGCTAATGTACGAATAACTTTAATTCACTAACTAAACGATAACTTTACAAAGACAAGTGGTACGCAGCTGCACGCTTTCGGTACTCCTTGTATTGCATTAAGATTATTAATTTTATAAATAATGCACTTTAAACCGCAATGATATTTCTGCGTTGCATTACTGAAGCCAGAAACTTTATTCTCGTCTTAATCTTAACAAGATGATTGATTCCAGTCGGACATATATATTCTACAATCGATTTTTATATTTATAAATATAAAAACCGATCTCCTACTATAGTAGGAGATCCGAACTAGGGATGATCGTTAACATCTGTTTGATGACTGAGGAAGTACCGCGACTTTACAGAAGCTAAGTAATACTACTTTCAAATAGTGTCGTGGTCTTGTCGTGAGTAAGGTGACCAGAGCTCTCGGCGGGCTCGAGGCTAAGGTCAGCAATGCGCTTGAGATGCTTCTGGAGCTGCAAGTACTGCATTTGCATCTAAAGCTAAGTAGTGGTTGTAACCACTTACCGTCAAGTAGGCCGGGGACTTATCCACTTTTGTAATATAAAAGCTAGACATGTATATGTCTGTAATTCGCTTTATCTACAACTCGATCACTATTAGCCTTCTTCGCCAATTCCGCCACTAAACTCCGTTTTCCATAACAAGTATCCCCGGTAACTTGTAATCAATATTTGCAAACAAGCTTTCATGAATAACGATATTTTTATTAAAACTTTCAAACAGTTTCGTAGGTTGAGAAATTATAAAAGTTTTTGGTCCAAAGAATTTGTTTATTTATTGCAGATGCTACCGTACATATTGTAAAGGGAACTCTTAATAACTACTTAACAATGACACTTCCAGTTGCGCATATATATTTTAATACTACCCTACATATTGTTAATTTCTTGTCTCGACTGTAAATTGTTTATATATTGTATTGAGATGTACCCAACATATAAATTTTTGTTTAACTTTAGAATTTGTAATTTCCCGTGGAAGTGAATTGTATTCTTTTGAGAAATAAATAACCTTTAACCTTAACTCCAGACCGTCAAGCGGATGTCGCCCGGCAGAGGAGGGCGCGTGGTGCGCGAGCGTGTCCGGCGCGCGGGCGCTGCGCGTGCGGGTCGCAGGCGCGGCGGCCGCGCACGCCCGGCGCCTCTCGCCCCCGCCTCACGCGCACAGAGCCACCACACCGTCGCCTGTGGAGCCGCCCGCTAAACGTATGTAGCTTATAGTTTTATATTTATAACTGTGCTGTTCGCGTTCATTTGCGGAAATAATAGCCTATAGGCTATAAGCCTTCCTTAATAAATAGGCTATGCGATATAAAAAAAAAGTTTTTCTATTTGAGCCAGTAGTGCCTGAAGATCCTGAGGTTAGCGCGTTCAATCAAACAAACTTTTCAACTTTATAATAGTGGTATAGATTTTCTCGTAATAATTGTAACAAATTGCAAATTGATAATCGTGTATATGAAATGTATGTAGGTACTATGGAAATTGAAAATGAAAGCAAAAAGAAATATTTACGATCGTATATAAAATAGTTATTTATTATTGTAACAAAAACAATACTTCTAACGTTAAGTGATATTTAAATTAATCATTGGAACAGTAACTAGGTATGCTACAGTCGAACCAACGCAGGAATTAGACCAGAACAGGCTATCACGAGATGAAATCTGATGAGATTTATACACAGCACAGCCTTGTAAGAACGATGTTATTTAACCAACGTTTAAATTAAATTCACGAAAAAAAAATGCTGTGAGGTATATGGACTACCTAGAACGTCTAACAAAAATTAGAGTAGAAAACTAGACGTAATTCAACAATTTTTACATTAAGTTCTATTAATCAAATACCTTTAAACGAGCAATTCTTGTATATATATAATCTGAATCTCGGAAACGGTCCCAACGACTTTCATGAAAGGAGATGGGGACTTTTGGGCCAAAATGTAATGAGTAGAGATATGGTTTAAAAAATTGGTCATATTTTTTTATTTTAAAATATAAAATATCAGCTCAATTCTGAATCTAGAAGCGGAGAAAATTGAGAAAGATAGTTTTCATCAAATCATTTGGGTATCGATTCAACTATAATCGATTACAGAATTCAAAAAGAAAGTGTTTGCACTAGTTAATTAACTCAAGATATTTAGATGCACATTTAAAGCTGTAAACAATAATGTGCATTTCAAATAAAGTTATATTAATATCGAAAATATCAATTAATATCTGATAAACCAAAATGATTATCGATTTCATTTTGATTTAAAATAAAACGTATTTTTAATGACAGCCTTGACAGCTGGCTAACATACTGTGTCCGTCACTCGTTTCGTGTTTACTGTTTTCCGATGCATTCTGAGTCCATTCCTGATATTTATGGTTTATGGTTTCAAGTGTATATCAGTATTTGTAATGAGTTTTCAAACAGTCTTCACTAAATATAACAAACATTAGTGCTACAAGAACTTAGTGATCGGGTTTTTTATAGACATTGTAACATAACCTCACTGTTACAAAAAGTCTAGTAACTCCACTCTCAGATAGCCAAAATATAGATAATTTTCAGCGAAGGAACAATAAGCCTAAATGCATTAATTGATACCATTTTCATTTCATTACATTTTGGCCCAAGAATGTATGGAATCGTATCATTCTCCTGTATAACGCAAGGGGTTTAAGGGGCGATATAAATCCATCTAGCTAGGATTCACTTTTAGAAAATTTCGTTTTACCCGTCTTTCAGGCAATGGAAAATTGATGACAATATCATTAGAATATGAAAGTAAATTTCGCTATCATCTATAAAGTTATAATAGCTCAGATGTGAAATCGGGCGGTCACAAAACGATATGACCCCGTTTCTAATCCACATGTCTCCAGATCTATTGTTATTTTTTCCTTTTTTTTGTAATTGGATTCGTGTTTTTTTCATCTAAATAACCAATTCATATTTTCTCATTATTATGTCGGTAAGATCGAAAAATATTATTCATATTTCATCAGAATTAAAATAAAAATTTCAAAAAACACGATTTACCAAAAAAAAAAAAAAAAAAACGAACTAAGCTTGGTCATACAGGTCCTAAATATTATACCTCGAATAGATCGTTAATCGTGGTAAGACCGCCGGAACCACCAGTTGAGCAGCATAAGGGATTAAGCTCCTTGTCCTATATGGAGAATTGACTAGGCTCAACTGTGGGATGTTACAAGCTGAATCAAGAAAAAAACGAATGTGCTTTTATACCACACGACCGAAGTAAAACTTCATTACTTGCCCCAACAGTAATATACGAAGCTAAACTCTCTCTCTTTCTATCTTAACTAACTTATATCTCATTCTCAACTTCCGTTCGCCTCGCCCGATCACATTTTTCGCAACGCTCTCGTCACGCATTCACCAGTTTAGCCCCCCAGTCAAGCGTGCGTAAATAAGTTTTATTTCAAAAACAATCAATCCAATTATTATCAAAATCTGATATAACCTTATATCACCAAAGTAAATCGAATGCTTGTGTCTTAAGCCTCGTATGATTAGTGTGATCGATGGCCTATAAGATGACAGATAAGCCAGATCTGAAGAAACGATAACTGTTCCGATTTAATTAGACGTATGATATCTATTACACCATATTATGACATACATACTTATACAAGTGGATCTCTGTGCGATGAAAGATGGATGAAAAAAGCCTAACTCTTGCTCAAAACAGCGAAATTTGTCTAGTCTTCAAATATCTATAGTGATATACAAAACCGGCTTGAATGAAACCGTTTAGTTGTCGGTCTCGGTTATATGTATATTCAAAAACTTTAATTTAATAAATAAATAAAATAAATTTTATTGGTAATAAACACTGCTTACGCAAGATAAAATTTAATAAAATTCAATCCTAATACTAAACTACAAAGTTTTAAACAAAAATATAAATTAAAAAATATTAATTTGTAATGTCACCAATCGGACCCACTCATCGTTGCCTTAAGAGGAAAGGGTACCAGGTTTTTCTCCATACAAACGTAGTCGACTGTTTTCTCCCTGGATAATGACACTAGATCAAATATTTTTGTGACATAGAACTCTTTGCTGCCATGACCATGCCCCTATGTTTTGATTTTTTTCATATTCTTATTATCATAGGAATTAGGAGACTTCAAAAACTCGAAATATTGCATAATTTTTTGTACATTTTCAGACACTCATTAAAAAAAATATATGCATATTTTCAAAAAAATGAAAACATAGGGGCATAGCCGAAGTCTTCTTTTATTTTCTAAAAGAAAAAATAAAAAAAAATTGCCATGTTTTGAGGAGAAAACAGTCGACTACGAAACACTGTTTTGGTCAAAAATTATATACCTAAAACGGTCTGAGCTGCAGTTGTCCCTTTCTTGCTTTTTGGGGGATAGGTCTGGGGGAGGGAAGGGTCAAAGCAATACGTATATACGCCAGCGAAGTGATGCCTCATAGTCGACAATTATATCGATACACTAGTGATGTAATTTTTAGTCGATATTTTCTAAAATTCGTATTAACAAAATTAAATAATTTCTCTTTTCATAACTACAATAAAACCGTATTAGTATATGCGGTTTTTATTGTAACACTGTGCAAACCTGGGCTAACGAAGGGTTTCGCTAACAAATAACAATGATAATTATGGTAAATAACTGTGTTGTTTGTTTTTGGTATCAAATTAAAGGACTCAATACAGGATTTCAAAAAAGTATATTATGATTATTATTACCGTAATATTAATAAAAAATACAATAAGAAAGTTTAAAAAATTAGGACTGCTCTTTCCCATGCCTATGCCAAGCAAGCTGCGAGCCGCGCTTCTTCCTCACCTCCTAGGCGAAAAACAACTTACTCTTCCAATATATTTTTTTTATCAATTTCGGAATACCTTGTAAAAAGCTATGCATGGTCAAACATAAATAAATACAGGTACGTGGCGACTTTAGAACCTCCTCTGTTTTTTTTCATCGGTAAAGAATTGCTTAGTTGTTTTCTTGACATTACTGAGGAGCAGATTATTAAATTTGGTCGAATCTATGTACCTATGCGATTCGTATTTGGACTTCGCAAATAGAATCATATTTCTGAATTGCGTAAAAAACTCAAGTGGCACCACTGGCGTAGCATTCCTTGGAACCCCGGGAACCTTGGGGCCCTGTATCAAAATTAGTGGGGGGAGGGGGGGCAGGCAAATGATGGGTAAAGATTTCTCAAAAAAATGCTTGCATTGAATTAAAATAAATATTTATTGATTATAAGTTATAACTTCCTCCTAGAATAGACAATAGTGAGTGTAGTCTACTGTAGCTGTTCCTGTTCCATCGAAATCCTTAGGTAATTTTTTATCAGTTTTAGTTTTGAAAAACATCAAGTTAATACCTCCGGAAAACTGGATGCAAGGCTATTGAATTTTATCAGTAATAATTCCATGAGTTCTTTAATCGAATGAATGTTTTGAATTTCGGATTTTAAGCTGATTTAAAGAGCTTGTAGTTCCAAGCTGGAGAGTTATTAGCCTTGACCTGCAGCAATAGATGCGGGCGATCGTTCGCTTCAGCCTGTGAGGCCAATACTATTAGTGAATTCCTATGAATCTTCCGCATCTATATGGGGGATTCACAGGCGCATAACCTGAAGAAGAGATTCAACGCTGCCAGGTCTTACAGGTAGTAAATCGCTAGGGCAAAGTTCAAACACAGCAGAATTGGCGAGAGACTATTGGGCTTTCCAAATGGAACTCGTGCCTTTTGTTTCTTACAAAAGCTGTCGAAGGTAACTTTTTTTAGTCTGCACTTCCATCATTGCGTGAACCTGAAGGCACATTATGCGAAAAAGTAAGCGAAAATTCTTTGCACTCTTTTTGCGTCGAATTCAACTCTTGACGATGAGGGAAAAGCACCATCGAGCATTCCACGGTGCGAGCACGCGATGCGTAATGTGCACTATGAGCAGTGTCGTTTGTCGTGTTCTGCATTCTTTCGATGTCAAGAAGTCTAGTGGTGCTAATTGTATCCACCAGTGGTTTGCAACCAATGTGCGAGCTTCGTGCGCAATGTTTCCGCGTACATTCAAAGTGTGGAATGACCTTGCTAAAATTTGGGGGTTTTAAAGCGTCTAGTGTCTACATCTTTTCTCTAAAGGCCATGGGCGACGGTAGTCGTTATAAATCAGATGGCTTCGTCTGCTTGTGTGCCCCATTCTTATATAAAAAAAGATTAATTCATTGTTCATAATGATTAACTGAATCCCGAAATAAACGATACAGAATGTTATCAACAATTGGGCGCACGCTTGACTCGGATAAAAGGGGACTGCTTTTCAGACTTCAGTCATTTCTGAAGTGAAAACTCTATAGGTATGTATGACAGTTTTTTTATTCTTTTTTCCAGGAAGCACAAGATTAAGTGACATTGTGGATAACATTTTACTAATTTTTGCTTACACACCTTAGGGGCCCTGTAAATAGGGGGCCCCGTATCATTGATACGGCTGATACGGCAGTAGTTACGCCCTGAGTGGCACCCAATTCCCTACTTCGGGAATACGTATATTCTCAACTTACTTTACACTATTCTTTTTAACCCTGTTGTACCTGCTTATCTAAAACGACGATTTAAATTTCTTAGTGATTCCAATGAACGCAGTTTTCGTTCTGAGGAAAGCTTACTTCTTGAATTTCCCTCTCACTCCTCTTTCTTTTATACTAAATCTTTCACTGTTCAAGCTTGTCGACTTAGGAATTCTATAGACGTGTAAAATCGGTTTCTATTTTTAACCGACTTCCAAAAAAGGAGGAAGCTCTCAATTTAACTGTATTTTTTATGTATGTTACTTCAGAACTTTTGACTGAGTGGACCGATTTCTACAATTTTTTTTTAATCGAAAGGTGGTGTGTGTCATTTGGTCTCACTTAAGTTTATTTGAGATCTAACAACAACTTTTCGAGTTATATAAATAATACGTTTTTACTTGACTATTTTCGTCGACCTACGTTGTATTATACCGCATAAATTTTTTACTAGGTGTACCGATTTTGATGATTTTTAATTTAATCGAAAGCTGATGTTTATCGTGTAGTCATATTTAAATTTCATCGAGATCTGATAACAAATTTTTGAGTAATCTTTAATAACGCGTATTTACTTGACTATATTTTCGTCTACCTTTGTTGTATTACATGTCGATGTAATTGAAGTCGACTTTTTTCCTTTGCGTACAAGTCGAACTCGGTCCACCCAGTCAAAAGTTCTGAAGTAACATATATACAAAAAAAAAAGAAAAATACAGTCGAATTAAGAACCTCCTCCTTTTTTGGAAGTCGGTTAAAAATCAATCTGATAACTATTATTATTTTCTGTTGGTGTACAATAAAGTGTATTGTTATGTTATGTCATGTTAATCAACCACTCTTTAAAAAAATTCAATCGATTACGTAATTTGCCTAACTAAAAAAACATAAATAAAATAATAATTGAAAAAGTCGCCTTCATGACTTTTGTAAGTGTACAGTACATAATGTTTGAAATTGGTGTGATTTATTTAGCTATCTTTGTGTAATTATTGAATTTTTATCTTGTTCCAGCCTTTTCAATTGACTTTCTAATAGTTGTTCTTCACGCAGGCGGCTTTTCTTGTTTTTTTTTTTTAATTATAATATTATTTTTAACCATTGTTATATCGCCGCAATTATATATTAATTAATATATATAGCCTATACCTATGTATTAATAACTGCGACAAACATGAGACATTACAAATTATATAGGTACTAAGGCAAACATTTTATACTGTGTATGTACTACATTACATATATATACTATACTTACACTTATACTATGTACTACATGTATACACTATAATTATGTATGTATTTCATTACCCATTCTTACACACACCTCAACCATGTAATTACATACCTAATTCATAAATAAAGTACCTAAGTATTTCGATAATTACCCACAAAAATATAGACATGTATCAAGTCACAAAGAGTATCCAAGTCAAAATAATAAAACATAATAATAAGTAGTTTACGAAATTCAATAATAGTAAGCCGAGTCACAGCAATACGATGCAGAACAAATTCAATAAAACAAGCCAAATTCAGAAAAATAGCACTATGCGCTATATGTACTCGTAGTCAATCACAAACGAAAGATGCGAATACTAAAATATCGTCAACAATTAATAGCTGAATAGCCGGCGCACGCACACTAACAACACGACAGTCACACATAGAAAAAACGGAGTGGAGATGGCGCGGGGCGCGGTAGCAGCATGCAGCGCGACAGAAACATTTTATTCAAATACCTATTTTTGAAAAGTCTCTTCGGTACCCTTTCCTCTTAACACTGATTTTCAGTGAGCACCGTGTGTATATGCAGACAGCAAAAAATGCAGCACGGACAGTGATAATATTGAAAAAATAATAATAAAAAACAAATAAACAGCAAGAATTATTATATATATATAATAATATTTGACAATGTATTAATAATATCTAATAGATTTGTCATACGATTATTTATCTTATTTTAGGACGGAAATATTGACCTTGTTCAGTAGAAGACACTGGGTCTTAACTTCCACACACACACACACATACACTTATCTTTCCATCTCGTGTTCAATAAGTATGTCAATGCTTCTGTCATCCGCTGTAATATTTCATAACAGCTGATTACACCCGTGACTTCGTGGCATTGCTTATCATCAACCGACTTTAAAAAGATTCCCAATTCAATTGTGTTTTCTTACGTGTGTTACCTACCTCATTACTTATTATTGGATGTGCTGATTGTAACCCTTTTTTTTAAAATCGAAAGCTGGTGCTTGTCGTGTGGACTACACGACAAGCACCAGCTTTAAATTTAACTGAGATGTAACGAGAACTTTTTCAATTATCTCAAATAATGCGTAATTATTTGACTATTTTTGTGACTACCTACGTTGTAATACTTGTCGGTATAATTGTAGTCGTTTTTTTGTGTACGAGCATACACAATTATAAATGTGAACGAAACGACTTCGTTACCATTTATTATTAATTTAACTTTTAGATGGTATATCAAGATGATTCATCAGATTTTAAGTGACTCCGTAAATTGTAAATGAACTAACATCCAATTTTTTTTAAGTCGAATTGTCTCGATGCGAGTAAAAAACAATAGATTCGATTTTAAAAATACAAAAAAAAAAAAATTAAAGTTCATATTAAAAAGTATTTAGGTAATAGCTAAAGCTGGAAATGGAAGACCATACAAATCATAAATATGCGGGTTCAGCGGTGCTGTATCTCTTACAAGACCTTACTAAATTAATAATGGCAAATAATTAAAATTGGCAGTTTTTAGAAAAGAGTTACAAAGGAGTGTCTTGCTGATTCTTCTCGGCATACCTAGTTCGATTTTGAATAGACACAGATTATACATAGATAGATGAACATATCAAAATATAATTTTTTATATCTTTTGCTTTTTTACTATTTATTTGTTTATTATTTATTTAATGACTCTGTTTTTCATGTATCATACATGCATTGCTAATTTTTTTTTACTAATACATATATTATTTTCAAACAAGTAACTACGGGATTTTTTGCCGATTCTTCTCTGCAGAATCTACATTCCGAATCGGTGGTAACTTTACTTTAAACAAAAGTAATCACTTAAAAGTTTTAATTTGTAAAATGACGAAGCTGCTTTTGAAATCTATTGAATTAAAACTATTTTTGATTTCAATTTTAATTTTTTATAACATTGAGAAAAGTATGAATTACATTATATTTAAAGTAACAGTATTACGCATATAATTTATTTGTCACGATAGTAACAGTTAATTAGAGTCTAGTAAAGGTTAAATACACATAGATACATCAACAAACCACAACCATATTCCGTAAAACGAAAAGCATATAATTTTTATTTACAGTATAATTCGAGTCCGAGAGTGACAATGTGTCGTTCGCTCAACGATATTAGTTCGTTTCATTTGCCACGCAGACTAAACATGCGAGTACATGACACTGTCAGTATTTAAAGAGACATTGACAGGAATAAACTTAATGTGTGTCGTTTTATTTAATTGGTTCATAAAGACTGTAACGTCGCACTAATAGGTAAAGGCCTCTTTCTCCATTTAGGAAAAGGGTCACAGCTTAATTTGCTATGCGAGTTGCTTGCTATGCAACACATTGGCAGATATATTCCATTCCGTTTATAACGATTGCTATCATATATGTATGATAACAGCCGGGATCGATACCTTAACGTGCTCTCCGAGAACAGATACCCAGACGACATACGAACATTTACACAAATGTAAACATCTGCCCCGAATAGGTATCGAACCCACGACTCGTTTAGGTGACTTGTACCTGCACCAGAATCGTTGTTATATACTTTTTTATGACTTTATTTCAATATTTTTCTTTTCAATTTAATTCTACTTAATTCCCCCTTTTTATGTTTGACTGTTTATCTCTATGTCACTAATCATAAACACCTGATGACGTTAACCCACAATGGGGCAACAGGTTGTTTAAGCTCGATTAATCATAGCGTTGAAAAAAAATGTGGCATCTTCATAACAAAATTTTTTTGCCTTGTGGCATCTTCATAACAATTTTTTTTTTTGCCTTGTGGTAAGACCATGTTTCAGTATTAAAACATGCACTAAACTTCAATTATAATGCTGTGATATTGAATATTTAAAAGGTGTGTTACTGTTTGTAAAGCAAGATTTTTTAACTCTGGTATTTAGAGCATAAACAAAAGAATTCGTGGTAAACAATATTAGTATGAAGTCTCTCGCTTAAATTTTTCCGAGACAATTTGTTTCTTCAATCGCTCGCCGTGTTTTCAAAGAAAATAATTAGTGTTATGTAAAACAAGTCGGTCGCCATTAACATTGGGCTTTTTATTTATTATTTAACATACAATTATAGACAATTATTAGATTTATTCGACTCTCTCTGTGAGTGAAAACGAAATAATACTTTCGTCAAATACTAGATGCGGCGCGCATTTCCACCCGTGTATGTTTTTATTCACCCTGAGATTACTATATCGTTTTATAGCTGATTTTATTCGTTGTTAATGTAGATTTCTTATGGTAAAAGAATTAGCAAAATTATTTCAGTTGTAGAGACAGTTGAATGGAAACAAAAAAATATATTCTTTTTTTATAATATTACTATGTACAAAGATAATGCTCACAGTTGGACTGATATTTGATTATGGTATTTATCGAAACAAATAAATTCTGGGAGTGTAAAGTATACGTATATAACTAGTTCAATGAAAAAAAACCTGCAACTGACAGTTGTTACGTCTTACGTCTTTGATTCTACCTACTAAATGATTTTCATAAAATGAAAAATAAGGAATATTCTCATAAACGAAAATTTCAAAACCTTTTGCAATAATTTTTTATCTCAGATTACTATGATATCGACAATACACTTTAAATCATATCGAGAGATAAACATAAGTGGGTAATTACACATCTGCTGATAAATAATTTATTACAGATCCTTTATCAGTGACTAATTTTTCATGCGGCTTCACCCGCATGGTTTACACGATTTTTAATTCCATATTATCCTGTGGAAATACAGCCCATGTTATTCAGTGTTAACTTACCATTCTATTAATAAAAGAATTATAACAATCAATGCAGTATTTTATTACTTTATCAATTAAAGACATAAAATCCAATATTTGTTTCTATAATATCTAATTATTAATATAGACTAGTGGTTTCCCAGTGGTCGAAATTCGACCAGAATTAATAAAACTATAATCTATTCTAAATATGACCACACACTTTAAAAATAAACAAAAGAGTATATACGCGGTGTGTGTCAAATACATGGTAGTGTGTGTGTTATTTTTTTTTTTTTATTAATTTAATGTATATTTTATGTATAATTAAAAAAAAATATTAGCATTCTTCACTCCTTTAAACTATAAGTGTGCGAAATTTCATACTCCTCCGTCCGCGCAATTTTCGTAAAAAGGGGTACAAAGTTTTTGCTTCGCGTATTAATATATAGATAATGAAACAAATACGTCACATGTTAATTTATTGCTAAACTTATATTTATCTTTCAATCATTAAACGTTCCATATTCTTATCAACTTTGACAGTTTTGATTTATGATATTACAATTTTATATAATTATACATAATTATGATGAAATAATTATATAATTTATATCTGATTTATGAAGTGATATAACACGCACACATATATCATTAAAATCATTACAATTAAAAATTATACGTAGTCCGTATATAAAATAATTATTTTTTTTTTGTTTAAACAAAGCATTAAAAAACAGTATACGTCCATATTGCTCAGACTTATCCCAAAAAAAAATGAAAAATATACAAATAAAAAAAATCTAGACATTGTAACAGCGAAATACCGTCAGTCGGTTTACGTCCCAGCTTTACTGCTTTAGGTTCTAGGACGTCGCAGGACTATCGATCTGTCTTAGGTAATAAATCACCAGTAGGAACTTCATACACGACGTTTGACAAAAAATATGGGCAATGTAGTGATTGAGGATATTCATCACTACACAGTATAAAACAAAGTCACTTCCCGCTGTCTTCCTATACACATATACTTAGATCTTTAAAACTACGCAACGGGTTTTGATGCTTTTTTTAATAGATAGAGTGCTTCAAGAGGAAGGTTTATATGTATAATACATGCATAATATAGTAGAGGAACACTGATAGTTTTAGAGGTTTCTAACGTATCTTTTGTTGTTAATATTATCAGCATTATACCCGTGCGAAACCGGGGCGGGCCGATAGTTTTAAATAAAAAGAACACATACTTTTTAAAATTTTAAAACAATAATAATTTTACTATCTTAATTTGCATGAATGTTGTATATGTTAGAATTAATTACCGTTTTAATGAACATATGTAAATATAATCATAATGAATAATTAATTAGCTCTTTAAACGTACACCTCTTGTTTCTTTATGTTTGTTTTGCATGAATTTCTTACCAGAAGAAGCTATACTATTTTAATTAATCCGATATAAAAATAAAAAAAATGGGCATCGGAAAGCACGTTAAACTTTCGGTCCCGGTTGTTATCATGAGTACCTGATAGCGATCGTTACTTATAGAAGGGAATATATCCGCCAACCCGCATTGGAGCAGCGTGGTGGATTAAGCTCTGATCCTTCTCCTACATGGGGAAAGAGGCCTATGCCCGACAGGCAGAGGCAGTATTACAGGCTGAATCGTATAAAATAAATATACAATTAAATATGTAAACTAAGAATGTTTACTCAACATAGCTAGTAGTCATTTTATTATTATTTGGAAATATTCATTAGGTAGAAAGCTATAACTTCTCTTTTTTTACATGTCAGTATTGATATCTTTACACACAATCGACACGATATCGTCGAGTATGTCGTGAGGTGTAAAAAGTTTTAATTGTAATCGTGAGTTGATTCCCAAGCTCGTTCTAAACGCTTTCCATCTCGAAGAAAACCTTTAATTTTTTTATTAAAATCGTTCCTAACGATGACAATGTGGATGGGAATTTATTGTAAGATCGAGAGTGATGAGACAACGCATCTTTATTACAAGGTATTTGACGCAGTTTTCCTTGTCTTTTCGATTCATATCAAGCTGTCGTAATAATTTAAATTTTATTGAGGTAGTTGTCGAGGTTGTAGGTTGAGGTAGGAAATATCCTGCTTAAAACCTGGAGCAGCCCGACTGGAGAATTGCCTCGACCGACAGAAGAACACGGTTAAATAACACTGCTCTTAAGTAAAGTTGTGTAAATGTGGTAACAAGGGCAGTACTCCTGAGGACCGTCGAGGATTGGGTCAGCAATGCACAGGAATGCTCCTGATACTGGCGTCAATAAGCTACGGTATCCGCTTACCATCAGGTGGAACGTATCGTTTGCCCTTTGTAATAAAGAAAAATCAAAATTCCACATCTCCAGTAAACGCTACATCGTCTCGATATATCGTTAATTACAGAAATACTTTAAATTTGATGATTATATTTTAATAAAAACCAAAAATTTGATAATTTTGTAAAAATCCTCTTAAATAGATTGATAGACAGAAGAAAGATTATTTAATTTAATAAATAAATTAAAATTTAATAATTGTGTCTGTTTTTAAACAAAATAAACCGACTTGAATTTACGAGTACATCGACATATACTACAACGCAGGTAGTTAAATAAATAATAAATAAAATGCGCATTATTAAATACAATTCTAAAAGTTCTCGTCACATCTTGATCAAATTTAAACGGGGGGACATGACTTGACTAACTAAAAGTTATAAGGAAACATACTTAACATTCTGTCGAATGTAAAACGTTATTTTTAACCGACTTCCAAAAAAGGAGGAGGTTCTCAATTCGCCTGTACTTTTTTTTATGTATCTTACATCAGAACTTTTGACCGTGTGGACCGATTTCGACAAATTTTTTTTTAATCGAAAGGTAGTGTGTGTCAATTGGTCCCATTTAAATTTATTTGAGATCTTACAAGTACTTTTTGAGCTATATCTAATAATGCGTTTTTACTTGACGCTTTTTTCGTCGACTTACGTTTTATTATACCGCATAACTTTCTACTGGATGTACCAATTTTGATAATTCTTTTTTTGTTGGAAAGAAGATATCCCTGGTTTAGTACCACAATAAGGAAACCAGGATCTGATGATGGAATCCCAGAGAAATCGAGGGAAACTCTTGAAAATCGGCAATAACTTTTTACTGGGTGTACCGATTTTAATAATTTTTAATTTAATCGAAAGCTGATGTTTGTCATGTGGTCACATGTAAATTTTATTGAGATCTGATAACTACTTTTTGGGTAATCTTTGATAACGCGTAGTTACTTGACTATTTTTTCGTCGATCTACGTTGTATTACTTGTCGATGTAATTGAAGTCGGTTTTTTTTTTCGTTTGCGAGCAAACACAATTATTTTGAAGTCGGTTTAAATTAGCAAATAATTAATTTGAAACTAAATACACGTGAACACAACTCCCACAGGAGCGACGCCATAAAGTCTGGCCACTTGTCGTTATTAATTACTGGGCCTGTTTCACATCTGACTGTTAAAGTTTAAATGTTAGTTTTAATTATTTTTTTATATATCTTTAACATTCACACGCAGTCGTCAATTTCTAAGGTAAGCAACTTAGGGCTTGTGTTTTAGGTAATAACTATATAACTATATATTAGGTAATAACGATATTTGTGTTATTCAATAAATGGACATACAGACACACACACACACACACACACACACATACACACACAAACGGGCGCGCGCGCATGCTTATACTTTTTATTTGTATTTTTTTTTTCAGTGAAATTTAAGTATCCAATTTTTTTTTGAAATAGTATCAACGAGTCAAGTGAGAGTCGAAATTACGCAACTAAAATTAAATAGATTTTTCTTGAAAGAGTAAAAAAACATCCACCCAAATCGTTCTTTATAATATATAATGGGATAATTTACTAATTCCTTCAGCCAACTCCTGGTCTATACCTAAACGATGTACTTACTAATCAATACGCCGATCCTCGTAATAAAACAGATGAGACGAGATAGCGGCGAGTTTGATCACTAATGAAGTATTTATTGATGTTCGACCACTAACAGCTCTCGTGGCCGGACTTACATACAACAGTGTCTGTATTGAAGACAGTTGACTCTAGTGACGTATGACGTCACTGAGAATTTCACAATTAACGTTCGATAAAATTACGAGTATACCTAATGAAACTACTTTTTCGGATTTTATCGCGGTTTATTAAGTTTTTTTATTCCAGTGTTTGAGGTTTAACTTTAAATATATCATAAAAAATGAGCGTTATAATTTACAATAAAATGTAATATAATTTGATGTTACGTTTAACGATAAAAAGTATATGATAAATATTTACGCGGTAAATACACTAACTTGTACATCTCAAACCCCGTTGTTATAAAATTAGGTATTTAATATAGAAATCTTATGTTTAATATTAATGTTTGTTCAGACACGTAATATATAATAAAAAAGACACAATCAGAATTCAAACACCAGCATGGTCTACAGCTGAATTCTCTATTTACAGAAATTAGATCCGCAGCCGTTAGGGTATAGCACTGACTTTTACTTTAAGCTTACTAAATTAATGGTCAACAACTAACATATATCTTAAAATCTGAACAAAGATAAAGTTGCCGTAACTCCAGCGAACACGGTACTTGACGGTGTAAATTTGAATCCTCCCGTTATACTATATGCGCCAAGATAACTGTTATATATTAAAGACCTGTTTCACGGTTGTTGATTAGGTTTATCCTGCACATAAGCTGCTATTAGACAATTATTAAATAACAGCTTTTAGATTCTCAAATGCGAATAGAAATATTTCATAAGTAAACTAGATATCTATGGCGAGAAAGCAAATCCCTTGATAAAATTTTATCTGTTGGATACCGTCATACATCGGATAGCTTTGACAGCCGGTGAAACAGGCCCTAGAGTTTATGTCATAGGGAAGAACGCGGAAGTCTTGCATTTAGATATATTATACGTAAATTGTCATTTAATTTGTTCTGTTGTTGCTTATACGAATAACATTTTGAAGGAGACTATTCTTCAGCAGTCATGTAAGAACAATATGCATAAGTGTGTCCAAGGTCCTAGGTATGCGTTGGGTGTTAAAAAAAGACGACTAGCTACAAGACTACGGAAGGCTTTTTGGAACAAACGTTTTCATTTTTGAGTATATCCTTTTCACTAATAACTGTAATAATGCTTCATTATTTACATATATATTTTTTTTATCATATGCTATTATCATTTTTCTTTTAACTTCATAATTATTACTGTTAGTTATTATTATATTTTACTATTATTTTATTATATTTATAGATACATATACTCCCATTATTTATTTATTTTTTTTGTATCTTTCTAAATTTAATTTGTCTTTTGAACTATTTATTAACTTGCAAACACACACATGACATCCAGCGATGATTCTTTTTACTCCGCCGATTCTCTCAATGAGCCTTCGTTGTGTTTAAATTTAAGCAACAATTGTTTTTCGCTTGGTGATGTTTTAAGCAATGCGTTCGATGGTTTTGCAAAAAATTTTAATATATGTCATATAAATGCTCAAAGCATACCTAGTCACTACAAAGACCTGCTTACTGAATTCTCTCTTGATACTTTGCACGCTATTCTTATCTCTGAGTCTTGGTTAAAACCTTCACTTTCTTCTTCTTATTTTCCTATTCCTGGCTTCATATTAGTAAGAAACGATCGTATTGGCAGAAGAGGTGGTGGTGTAGCTATATATATTAAAAGTCATCTATCCTTTAAACTTATATGCCAATCTTCTCCAACTCATAACGCTTCTATAGAATATATTTTTTTGGAGATAAATTTAGGGCGTAAAATAGCTCTTGGAGTGATCTATTGTCCTCCAACGATTGATTACTTTTCGCCTTTGGAGGACGTTTTCGAGCGTGTTTTGTCTAATTACAAAGAACTTGTGATAATGGGAGACTTTAATACCTGCTTACTCAGAAATGATCATAGATCATCCAAACTTCGTGCAATTGTTGATTCAGTTAACTTGAAATTTCTGCCACTTTTACCTACGCACTTTACAAAAACTTCTGATTCTCTTTTAGACCTTGTCATTTGTTCAGATATCAAACGTGTTTCCAGATTTGGCCAATACCCAGCCCCCGCTTTCTCTCATCACGATTTAATCTACGTCTCTTACAATCTTAAAACCCCAAAGCCTAAGCCTCCTACTTTATTTCTAAGGAATTTTGGCATCCTTGATATTGAAAAATTATCTAATGATGCGTCTTCCATTCCCTGGGCTTGTGTTTACGAGATGCAGACTATTGATGCTAAGGTCAATTTTCTTTGTTCAAATATCACTTACCTTTATAACAAGCACGCACCTTTACGTAAAGTGAAAATAAGGAGGCACGGGACAGCCCCCTGGATTAATTTGGATATACGAAAAGCCATGGCCAAAAGGGACAGTGCATTTCGAAAATTTAAGCTGTATCGATCGGAAATCAATTGGTCAATCTACAAAGCTGCCAGGAATAGGTGTAACCAAATGTGCAGGAACTACAAGCGCCGATTTATTTCGGATAAAATATGTAACTCCTCAACTACAGACACTTTAAAATTTCTTAAATCTTTAGGTATAGGCAAAGACACTAGGTCTAATAACAACATTTCCGTAGATATTGATGACCTAAGCCGCCACTTTAATACTTCTCATGTTTTTGATGATAACACCAAACATGACACTTTATCTACGATCCTAAGTCTGCCAAAATATGAAAAGTCCACATTTAGTTTCTCACAAGTAAGTGATGCCGATGTACGGAAACGTGTGTTGTCACTTAAATCCAAGGCTCTAGGTTGTGATGAAATTGGCCGCACAATGATTATTCATATTTTGGAATCTATACTACCTGCTGTTACTCACATTGTCAACTTTTCTCTAACTTCAGCTACCTTTCCGGATTTGTGACGACGGGCTCTGGTTCTCCCATTACCAAAAATTTCTAACGCATCCCTTCCGAATCATTACCGTCCTATTTCTGTTCTCCCGTTTCTCTCCAAAATTCTCGAATCTATCGTCCACAGCCAGTTGTCTGAATATCTTTTATCTTGCAACTTATTGGATCATTTTCAATCCGGATTTCGTGTAGGCCACAGCACTACTACTGCTCTGATTAAAGTGACCGAGGATATAAGAGAGGGGATGGAGAATAAATCCGTGACAATTCTAACACTTATAGATTTTAGTAACGCTTTTAACGCGGTGGATCACGATTTGTTACTCGCTCTAATATCTCGAATTAGCATCTCTGACGTTGCTCTTCAGTGGTTTTCTTCATATCTTTGGGGACGCAAGCAAGCGATATGCATTGGCTCTAAGCGTTCTGATTGGTGCGACGTTGCTGCGGGCGTTCCTCAGGGTGGAATTCTCTCCCCACTACTATTCTCACTATTCATTAATTCTATTACTTCTATACTTTCCTGTCAGTACCACCTTTACGCTGATGACTTGCAGCTTTATGCACAAACTAGCATCGACCGTCTTGATGATACCATTGCTAAGCTTAATGATGATCTTTCGCGTATCTCGGTCTGGACCAAAAATTTTGGAATTAATGTCAATCCCTCTAATTGTTTGGAGTTCTCGTCAACTATCAAAAATTCAACAACCTACATCACCTCTCTTTTTCAATAACGTGGTTATCCCGTTTTCCTCTAAGGTTAAGGATTTGGGTGTGACTTTGGATTGCTCTCTCAGTTGGGCAGATCAGGTTCGTGAGATATCTCGCAGGTTTTATACATTCTTTCATTCTATCTTGCACTTTAAAAATTTTCTTCCCGCGAAGGCCAAGATTAGTAAATTGTTTTCTTTTACCTATTATTGATTACGGCGATGCTTGCTACCCTGACTTAAGCGAGGAGCTCCTGATCAAGCTGCAAACACTGCAAAATACTTGCATTCGCTTCATTTATGGGCTGCGCAAATACGACCATATTTCGTCCTACCGGTCTCAACTGCAATGGCTGCCGATTAAAGAAAGGCGAAAATTGAGAATTCTCTGTGTACCCTCTATTCTGTAATTTCCAACCCTTTTGCTCCTTCTTATTTAAAATCTAAATTTAATTTTCTCTCTAACACTCATTCTAGGGATCTTCGTTCTTCTCTTAACCTTACTCTATGCATACCTTCTCATAAATCTGGTTTTGTGTCTAATTCTTTTACAGTTAATGCCATCAGACTGTGGAATGAGTTACCGGTCAACATCAGGAACTCTCCTTCTCAACTTTCTTTTAAAACCCAGGTTAAAAAGTGGTACCTAAAAAAACTCTGTCAATAGCCTCTCCTTATTTATCTTTTTACTCTCCTCATCTTAGGCTTACACTAAATATAACTTCATGTCATGACATTTCTTCGTGTGTTTACTTTTGTTTGAACGTATTTTTTTTTTCTTCTCTTTTTTTTATATATTTTGTTTGTAGTATGTATATATGTATAAGTATATTTATGTATTTATATGCGTATGTTTATTTTGCTTATACTGTTTTATAGTCCTACCTCAACACTTACTTTTACTATTTTTTTACGCCTTAAGGTTGACTGGTAGATAAGGCTGTACGGCCTTAAGTCCGCCTTTTGCGCAACGTGTTATCTTGATGTGTTGTTATGTTGTTTTTTTTTTTGGAGTTGTGTAATAAAGTTTAAATAAATAAATAAATAAATAAACTGTAATTAAAAAACTTTGTACCCCTTTTTCTGAAAATCACGCGGACACAGGAGTATGAAATTTCGCACACTTATAGTTTATATAGAGGACTGCAGGATGCTAATATTATAATACGCATAAAAAATACATTAAATGAATAACAAAAATTACACTACAACGTATTTGACATACGCACGCATAATATATAATCCTTTGTTTATTTTTATATAGAAGTATAGTTTTTGACAACAGAACCATAATAATGTTCAAACTTATAATTATGGTTGAATTTCCACCCCTGAGCGAACACTAGTTCCGATTTAATATTTAAAAATAATCATATTAATATGTTTTTTTTTTCTTCTAGAAAATGTAGAAGACCAACCTCCAGCGTCTCCCGAGGCACCAAGCGCTGTGCAATTGAAGCCAGTAACTGCTGTCTCTCAGATAACGGTGGCGAGCGCCCCGGTTCGGAGCGCCCCAGTACGCAGCGCCCCCGTGCAAAGCAGTTATGCGCTCGAACGACGGACTAAACACGAACATCGGCCTGTTGAAACGGTTGAAGTGCAGGTATTGTTATTTATGTTCAGCTTTTGTTTCTATTCTAGATTTCATTTCTATCTTTTTTCTACAAAACACTGTTTTAAAGTGGGTATTTTAAATCTTAAATCTCATATCAGAATGCGTGATTTGAGTGTATTTTAGCTGATATTGAAGTTTCCGTTTAGCGATAATGAGTATTTTATCAAAAAGTATTTTAAATTTTTTATTATATTTTTTTAATATTTATTTTTTTTACAGTTACTGAATTCCGACGAACAAAATATCACGATTATATTTCTTGCTAATCATACAATAAAATATAAAAAAAGTGTTTGTGTATTTATGCATACGCACGTAAGAAGTTATACTTCATTGGCTAACTAACTTCTTCGTTGACTAGCTAACTTCAATGTGTCGGTTTTTTGTGACAGTGTGTGCGCGCATTGTAAAAAATTTACTCTCATTTTCCCCTAAAGTGTCAAAAGAAGTATAACTTCAAAAGAAAAAAACAATCAAGTTCTAAGGCAACTTATTCTCTATGGAAATCTCACTGTTTTCGCTTCTCCCTGTTTCAGTGTTTATTGGCTATGTTAACTTACCTAGCATTGTTTTGCCTTATAACTTATTCTTTATACCTTCCTATTGTATTAACAATGTCAGGTCTAAGTGACTTATTGTTGATTATTATATAAGATAATTGTCGTGAATAGCCATCTAGTAGATTGTTAGTCCTGTCGAGAGTCTGAAAACCAACACAATTCAATCCCAAATGCGTAGACATCGACTAAAATCTGCATGACCTAAACAAACATTTTGTCATGTGATTAGAGCGTCATCGAATCCGTATTTTTTATTTTTATTTTAGGTAACAAACAGTTTGGTTACACACTATTTTACTTTTAAATTTAAATACTAAAGATATCGAAGGTAATAAACTCCAGGTGTATTTCTGCTACGGCCTATTAAAACACTTACCTATTTATTAAGTTTAGGTCTTCAACATTTTTCGTAATATTTTACCGGTGGCTCTTAAACGGTAGGTATCGACGTATCGGTTTACCCCTACAGTAATAGTAAAAGCATTGGAGCAGCGTGGCGGATTAAGCTCTGATCGTTCTCCTACATAGGGAAAGAGGCATATGCCCAGTAGTGGGATATTACAGGCTGAAGCGAATAGTAAAAGATTTTTTTTATATATAACTAGGTCAGCAAACACGCGTACGGATCACTTGATGGTAAGCGATTACCGTAGCTTATAGACGTCTGCAACACCAGAAGCATCGCAAGCGCGTTGCAGACCCTATCCCCTATTCCTCCCAGGAGCTCTGGTCAACTTAATCACCACAGCAATAAAACACTGCCATAATACTGTTTATTATTTATCTGTGATCTTCTGTAAGGTCGAGGTACTTCCCCAATCGGGATGCTCCACGTTTAAACAGGAAACTGTCCTACTTTGCCCTACCTCAATTAAATATTACACGTAAATTGTCATTAAATTTGTTATATAGCCTACACGTCTTTTAAGCTCAGCCTGGGCTTCCTTTTACAAGTATGTTTAATACAAGACATGAGATTCCAATTAACGTGTTAACGCAAACAAATCATTTAGTTATTTTTTTTTTTCAATTTTTGATTATCTTAATTTATAATTATTTGATGAAATCTGTTTTTTTTTTTCTATTTGTTAAGTGTTAATGAAAACGATCCTCGGTAGATCCTCGATATTGGTAAAGTTATAGAGTTAGAGAGCGATAAATCCACATCGACTACAGATGTAACTGTTATTCACCAAGCAACACAATTTATAGCGGTTTGTTTCCAACGAATCTACGATTTTCTCTTCCTTCTCAGAAACGGAATAAAACGCTACCACTATTTAGATGTATACAATTCAAATTTACTGAGACTTATTTAGCGAGTAACACGTTTGTTTTTAGCCAACTTAAGATTTATAGTAAAGCGTAAAACATGTTACACAGCCAAGATAGCTTCTAAATCCTATAATATATACGAGTAATTAAACTATAACCGATGGTGTTTTTATAGGAGAGATTTTTAGGGGAAAAACATGCAACTACGACGGTATGAAACCTGTAACAAATATGGACTTTGGATTGTCTATCATATTCCTGGCATGACTACTGCGTTGGCAGAATTAAAATTTACTGAAATAAACAGGGTATATTAATATTGTATATTGTTCCAGTAACATTCACCCACATTTTAATAAAAAAATCTTACATTAAAATGAGCACTGTTTGATTACGAATACGATGATATAGGCTTGTCTGCTAAAAGTCTGGTTTGAATTGCGGTTGTCGAATATAATATAGCCTGGCCAGGAATTATCCAGCTAACCTTTTCGCGATTTATCTGTAACATACTCGTAATTTATCTCTAACATAGTAAAGTAGATAATTATTTAACTATTTATCATGTCTAGTTCGGATTTTGGACTAGTATGTTTTATCTTGGTACACTTAGGTATTAAAAATGGAGCTGTACTTCTGCAAAGTAATATAAGGAAATCGTAAAGAAGTCGCTCTATACACACATGCAATAAACAATGCAGACGTCGCGAGAGTAACTAGTATTCAATACTACTACAGTTACATAGGAAACGAAAGAATAAAGTAGCACAACGTTTTTTTATTTTATTTCGTAAGGTCAGTTGTTGGAATTCACTCCTTAGTAAACAACATATAGTGCGCGGTATGAAAACAATATAAGGAGTGCAATCGTATGAAACAACGAAACAGCGCAGAGAGTGACGATTTCAAGCGCTTTTAGTTGAAGAAAGATATTGATATGTACGATTTTATTGTGTTGATCATTAGGAAATTCTTAACTCACCATAGATGGCGCCACGGTCGCTTATACCGAATATAAAATCATCATATCAGAAATTTCGATCTAGCGAGTACATCGTTCCATAGCTTAATTGGCTAGAACACCGACTCGGTCAGTCGGAGATGCAGGATCGATCCCCGTTGGAACGGTCGATTTTTGATATTATATTAAAAAAAAATTAAGATATTGATATAACAATACACGCATTTACTAGATGGATACGAAAAGCAAGCGTGAATTTATGTTTGATTTTAGAGTTTTATAAACTAATTTAATTAAACTTCTTCTTAAGAAGTAATCTCCGGTTGCGTGTCGATCTGAAGCACACTTTCTTATCAACTGGCCATTACTATTGTATATATGTATGCAATTAATTCTAAATATCGTACAAAGTAACGGGTATAAGCTAGTTTGAAATACTTTAAAAGGTTTTTCATCCCGGCTTTACGGTATTTGAGGTGAACAGATTAAGCCCGGTCGATTCGTAACGAACATAATTCGAGTTGAATGCGATCGCGCACGCCACCGAGATTAATGTTACGGTTTTCAAACTATTACGTGCGATTGCGTCGCGTGGAAGAACTATAACGGTAAAATAATTTACATATAACCACTAAAGTATATGTAAATAATGACTGACTCAAGAATGACTAGATCAATTCCCTGCAGATTCGACAGACAGACAGCAAACTTGCTGAAGGTTAATGTTAAATGAAAATTTAAGATAATTAGATAAATTCAGAACACGTAACGATGATATAATGGTCGCTAACAGAGAATACCATAACATTATCCAATAATATGTTCCATGAGTAATTGTTTCTTAAATTATAACCAATAAACTCTTAATTCTTGATTAAACAATTAAGGACGTTTACATTACTATACGCATCAGCCTGTAATATCCTACTACTGGGCATAGGCCTCTTTCCCCGTGTAGGAGAAGGATCAGAGCTTAATCCACCATGCTGCTTCAATGCGGGTTGGCGGATGTATTCCCTATAATGAGTAACGATCGCTATCAGGTGTACATGATAACTGTAATATAACGGTCGATCGACGCATCGATTGTCGCGCTCGATGACCGCGTCAGTCGTGAATAAACGGTGTCACTGACAACTCGCTGTCCTTTTATTTAAAAACATTTCATTGGCGAACGAGGATTAATTTATTAAAATGTCGATCGGAAAGTTATCGGAGTTCAACATAACATCGGGAAATTGGTCGATGTACATTGAAAGAACAGAAATGTTTTTCAAAGTTAACGCGGTTAAAGAAGACTTATGGCTACCCACTTTAATTGCGGCGATGGGCGATGAAACGTACGAGTTACTAAGTAATTTGACGAGTCCCGAAAAACCGAGCACCAAGACTTACGCAGCGGTGGTGAAGCTGATGGGTGACCACTTACAGCCGAAACCATCTTTTATGGCAGAGCGATTTCGATTCCGCCAAAGAAGGCAAAATGCGGGTGAATCAGTTTTGCAATATATTTCGGAACTAAAAAAAATGTCAAGATTTTGTGACTTTGGGACGGTATTAGAAGAGAATATGCGGGATCAGCTGGTATGTGGTCTTCGAAGCGAAGCTACTAGACAACGTTTATTCGCCGAAGACAGCTTACAATACGCGAAGGCAGTCAAAATTGCCTCAGCCATGGAAGCGGCGGAAAGGGATGCCGCAGCAGTGGAGCAGACAAGCGGCAGTGGCAGTGTGAGCAGCGAGGGCGTGGCGGATTCCGTGCATGCGGTGCAGGTGGCCACGCGGAATAGCCGAGGCGGACGTGGCCGGGGCGGCCTACGGGGCTCAGCGGCGGTGCGACGAGAGAAAGAAATAAACAGTAATTGTGCGGCTTGTGGATCTACGGATCATATAAGTGTTGGGTGTCGGTACAACCGGTTCATCTGTAGTAGATGTGGACAGAGGGGACATTTACGTCGTGTATGCCCGGTACGGTCAGGTGGCATCTCTCGGCGAGAAGGGCTTCCAAACAATAGCATGGTTGCTGGCTTCGCGGACGACAGAGTGCACCGATCGGAGGTGCTAGGGGTGGACGAACCTCCTTTATCGGACGACGAGGTCGAGCCGGTCGTAGAAGATCTACATCAACTTAGTCTTAACAGTTACAAGCCGGTGAGTTTAAAAATATGTATAGATGGTATCGTTTTACCTATGGAAATAGATACTGGATCATTAGTATCATGTATTAGTAAAAATACTTATGATAAATATTTTAAAAGTAGGTATTTAGAGAAATCAAATATGTTATTTAAATTTTATGATGGTTCTACGATTAGACCCCTAGGGGTGATCAAGCCACTCGTCAAATATAAAAAAATAAGTAAAATTGTAGAATTATTTGTAATTGAGGGTGGCACCACTTCGTTATTGGGAAGACAGTGGCTTTCGGAATTTTACATAAAAATACCATCATATAAACACGTAGAAAATATGAATGTAATTAATGCGGAAAATAATTTTAATCATTCTATTAATGTATTACTCGACAGATTTAAGGAGTTATTCTCGGAGGGACTGGGACGGTTCACGGGCGGTAAGGCTCAGCTGCGGGTGCGCGAGGGGGCGACGCCGGTATTTTGCCGCGCGCGGCCCGTGCCGTACGCGCTGCGCGAGCGGGTCGAGGCGGAGCTGGCGGGCATGCTGCGCGCGGGCGTCATCGAGCCCGTTGACAGCGCGGACTGGGCTACCCCACTGGTACCGGTACGTAAGGCGGATGGTGGACTCCGTATATGTGCTGATTATAAAGTTACTTTAAATCCGTTTCTGTTGGTCGATAAATATCCGTTACCGCGAATTAATGACTTGCTTGTGAAATTAAATGGTGCTAAAATATTTACGAAAATTGATCTTTCACAAGCCTATAATCAAATAGAGTTACATGACCCCGATAATTTGACAGTTATTAACACTCACAAAGGACTTTTCAAGTACAAACGATTAGTATATGGATTGTCTTCGAGTCCTGGAATCTTTCAGCGAATTATGACTAATCTTTTGAACGATATTCCGGGAGTAGAAGTTTTTATTGATGATATAATAATCGGTTCTCCTGATACTCGGGAACATTTAATAACTTTAAAACGTGTTTTAGAGCGGTTACGAAATAACGGAATGAAACTTAAAAAAAGTAAATGCCTATTTATGACAAGTGAGGTTAAATATCTAGGTTTTATTATTTCAGCCGAGGGTATTAAAGTGGATCCGGAAAGGGTGGAGGGAATAGTAAATATACCTCGCCCGGTTAATATTACGGACTTAAGGGCCTTTCTAGGCACTATTAATTTTTACGCAAAATTTGTTAAAAATTTAAGTACTATATTAGCACCACTGTACCACTTACTGAGAAAGGGAGTAAATTGGATATGGAATGATGAGTGTGAAGTAGCATTCCGGACAATTAAGTCAATTTTAGTTGGTGCGGATGTTCTAGCGCACTACAATCCGGAAGCGCCTTTGTTTTTAACGTGCGACGCGAGCGCGCGAGGTATAGGCGGTGTGCTCACGCAAACTGACACGCGAGTCGCTCGCTCGGGCGAGTCGGCGCGGGAGCGGCCGGTCGTATACGTATCGCGAGCGTTAACGGCTGCCGAGAAACATTACTCTCAAATTGAACGTGAGGCTTTAGCAATAGTATTTTGCTTTGAAAAATTGCATCAGTACCTGTACGGCAGGCGCTTTACACTGCGTACCGACCATAAACCTTTGGTAACTATATTTGGGCCGAAACAAGGAATTCCGTCGATGGCTGCAAGTCGGTTACAACGGTGGGCTATTAAATTATCGGCATATACCTATGAGATTGAGTACGTTACATCAAAACAAAACGGCGCTGACGGTTTATCTCGATTGCCAGCAAGCTTTAAAAATAAAAATAAAAATATTTTTAAAATTCCGGAACAATCTCACTTACACTTTGCACATAATGCTTTATTATTAGATTATAATGAAATTAAAAAACAGACTTGCCGGGACCCACTACTGGGTCGTGTTCTCACTTATATTCGTGACGAGTGGCCTCCACATAATGAGATGCTGCCTCTCAACCCTTACTTTAATCGTAAAAAAGAGTTGTATGAGGAGTTAGGTTGCGTGATGTGGGGCCATAGAATAGTGATACCGGAAACCTGCAGGGACAAGGTTTTAACTGACTTGCATGAGGCTCATATGGGGATAGTTAAAACGAAATCTTTTGCAAGGAGCTACGTATGGTGGCCGGGCATTGACGAAGCAATCGAGAAAACGTGCCGCGACTGTAGCGTGTGTGTCACGGAGAGTGAAGCGCCACCGCGGCATATGCCATGCCCATGGCCATGGCCGAATAAACCTTGGGCTCGCGTACACATCGACTTCCTGGGTCCTCTTGCGGGTCGAATGTATTTAGTGTTGGTGGATGCGAGAACTAAATGGATAGAAGTTTGTCAGGTACCTAGCACAGCAGCTAGTCACGCAATTAAAATGTTGAGTGGCATTTTTGCTCGTTTCGGTTTACCTAAACAAATAGTATCGGATAACGGCCCACCTTTCTCTAGCAATGAATTTTCAACATTTGTAAATACGAATGGTATTCAACATTTATTTTCGGCACCATACCATCCGGCATCAAATGGCGCGGCAGAAAATGCCGTCCATACAATTAAAAGGACTATTAAGAAAGCTATTAGACAAAATTTAGATATTAACTTATTTTTGAATAGTTTTTTACTTTATTATAGGAATACGGAACATTGTACAACAGGCGAAACGCCAGCGTCACTTATGTTCGGCCGCCGGTTACGTACTAAATTTGATGCTATGAGGCCTAATAGGGAGCTTAAAGTTAGAAACGCTCAAGAACATCAACAAAAGTACAGTACTCTTGAGTCGCGCCTATTGTACCCAGGGGACGATGTATGGCTACGTCAATATAGGGGGAACGATAAATGGGTGTCGGGGAAGGTAGTGGATAAGATGGGGACAACAGATTATAGGGTGGTAGATGCAGCAGGACGCGAAATACACAGACATATTGACCAACTGAAACAGCGTAAACGGAGTTCACTAATCTGTCCTTCTAGCCCAGCGAGTGTCGGCGGGGAGACAGGAGCGACAAGCACCGAGCCCGAAACGCATGACACAAACAACCCCGGGGACGATGCGCACGCATTAGCCCACAGCCCGACTCGCGAACGTGAGAAAATTGAGGAATGCGTGGAATCAATCCCAACTAACACACAGCAACCCTCGCCTCCCATTGAACCGCCTCGGTCTCGTCCCATACGTAGATGTAGGATGAAATAATATCATCTTTCGACTTATAGTTGTTTCTTTGTTGTTATTTTTATTTTATTTTTTGTTGTTGTTTAATTAATAGAATAACTAGGGTTTAACATTTAAATAAGCTATTAATTGTACCAAAATAGATTGTTGTAGGTAATAGTTCATAGCTGTTGTGTGTATGTGCTTATGTAAGGTTATGTAAATACTGTATATTTGTAAATCGTTTTTTTTTTTTTAATGTATGTCTTAAATAAGGGTGGAGGTGTAATATAACGGTCGATCGACGCATCGATTGTCGCGCTCGATGACCGCGTCAGTCGTGAATAAACGGTGTCACTGACAACTCGCTGTCCTTTTATTTAAAAACATTTCAATAACAACCGGGACCGACGGCTTAACGTGCTCTCCGAGGCACTGTGGGGAGACCCATAAGGACTTCACAAACACCCAGACCACGCAAACACCTGTATGGCCAATACAAATGTTTGTCATGTGCGGGGATCGAACCCGCAACCGCCAGCGCAACAGGTACAATCCAGGGCTATGACTGTTACTATATCTATTTGTAAATAACTGTGTTATGTAAATCTTTTCTGAGTGGTGTACAACAAAGTATATTCTATTCTCTATTAAGGAATAGGATCACTGACTACACAATCAAAATTACTTTATATTCTAACTTAAAAAAGTGTAATGGCAAATATCACAAACGGTGATCTTATCTCATCACTAATTTTGTCTGTAGATACCAACAGTTTGAAATCTGTAAAGTACAGAGATTTCCCAAAAAAGTAAGCTAAGACACCTTCTTCTTTTAATAATTAAATATTATTTACGATAAATGATGTACAATTTATCAGACGACAAAATAACCATCAATCATAATAATCACTATTTTAATTTTATTATTTACAAGAGCGTCTAACTCTTCAAATAGTAATAATTCTTAAATATAGTCTGATTGTATTTCACTTTCAACAACCCACTTAAAAGGCAATCAACCTAGCAAATATTTTCCAAGCACTAACGACGATTAGTCCTATTGTATAGTAGAAGCGTTTCACCTCGGCTTTACTCATAAAAAAGTGAGTAATAAACCCAAAAGGAGAAGTGCGCTTAGCACAAAAAAAATAACAGCTGAATTACAATTAACGAAACTAATCAATAAAACGTCCAACTGGTCGGCAAGGGGTTCTCTTTGAAATTGAAGTGTTAGAGCTTATACACCACGCATCTATACTGCGTTTTGTCAGATCTTTTTCCTGTCATGAGTAACAATTGCTCGGGTGTCTGTAATATCTAAGTTGATGGAGAAATTCAAGAGGATACACCAAATAGGAGGACCAGGTACAACTAATCAAAAACAGTAATTCAACGTGTGACCGTCGACGCTAAAATGACAATTTGTACCACTATAACCTCTGTCTCTAAGCAGTGAGCGAGCGAATAAAGATAATTTCATTTCATTTGTTTTGAAATTTTGAATCTTCGTAATTTCGCAAACAGTTCTAGTAAACGTAAACCAGCGTCTCTTAATCTTTTAGTAAAGTGGGTACCATTTGTCAAAATGCATGTTTTGTAACGAACCATCGGATTTTTGGAAAATATGGAGTGTTCAGTTATTCCCAATTAGTAGTAGGTAGCTAGAATACTTAGTTGTATTATATAGCCTAGTGAGGCTCGATCACTCACTCTGCACTCCGTTTCCGCGGACCATTTCAGTTGCTAACCGGTCCGCGGACCACTGGCGTAGACGAACATCGCGTCTGATCATTCAAAGGAAAGGTAATTGCATAACAAGATGAGATCGACGAATTCTTTAAGACAATCATTCATAAATATTTCGCGTCTCGTTAATTAGATGCGAGCGCGATTACAAAAATTACCCGAGCGTAATGCGGCGAAAGTTCTATCTAAAAAAGAAGTAAATAAGCATTGTATTTAACGGAATCCCACGGTCTCTTGATAGGGAAAAGCGTAATGGGTGGGAAGTTACGAGATCGAAAACGAAAGTGCCGTTGACAATAGGAGCGGTAGCGCTTGCGCATCTGCCGCACGATGGAGCGTTTCATAAGATTGTGAATTCATTTTTTGCAGATGTACGGAACGCGTTGTGTTCTTCTTTTAAAAAAAAAATATTTTATTTTCTCTATACATATATTTGTTCATACTGTATTACCTACTACTATATTTCGACTAAGTACAATATCGCCTTATATGTAATAGCCTATGACATTCCCCAACTGAACATATACCTCCCTAACTAAAATAAGCATCCCCAACTGAACATATACCTCCCTAACTAAAATAAGCATCCTAGTTGTTCGAAGATTCTCCATCTTCCGAATCTTTCGCAGATCGATTATAGTTATTTTATTGTATAATTATAGTATTTTTCTGGTCTGAGTGTCTGTCTTTGCGTGTCTACCATCTTGCCTCGGAGAGCGCGTTAAGCTGTCGATCCCGGTCTATATCGTACTCATCTGATACCGATCGTAACTCGTAATGGGGAATATATCTGCCAACCTACAGTGGAGCAGCCTGGTAGATTAAGATTTGACTCTTTTCCTACATGGAGAAAGAACCCTATGCTCTATGTCAATGTTAGATACATGTTGAATCAATTCAATTCAAAAATATTTAAAGCATAAATCATGAAAAGTGTTTTATACAATGAGCAAGGCTACATCATCATCACTAATTTACGTACCAAAATCACTTACAAATTTTGTAATAAGATAAAAATAGAGCCTTAGAAACAGAGTTTAAGTAAATTACAGAAAATATGGGAATTACCAAACTTTCTTTGACATTAAATTATATATGTATTTTAGTCACAATTAGCAGAAGTAAATAAAGGCAATTAATTACAAAACAGCAGTTATTATAATATTCATAAGTATTATGATAAGAGAGATGTTAATTGGATTCTGAAATTGTATCTTATTACTTTTAAACTTTTAAAATTAAAAAAAAATACAGTTAAGTTTCATAATCTATATATTAATACGTGAAACGAAAATTTTGTACTGCTTTTTACGAAAATCGCGCGGACACAGGAGTATGACATTTCGCACACTTAAAGTTTATATAGAGAAGAAGTGCAGAATACTAAGATTTTTTTTTAAGATTTTTTAAAATTATGCATAAAAAATACATTAAATCAATAAAAAGAACATTACACACACTGTATTTTTGACATACACTCGCATATATACCTTTTTTTTAATCTTCAAACTTATAAGTTAAATTAATTATAGTTGAAATTTGACGACTGGGCGATCACTAGTCAAATTCATTACATGAAAACATTTTTAAAGTTTTGAAATCTTTAATTAAAGACATGATATATTGTATATTTCAAAGATAGGTAGAATACCTAACTAATAACCAAATATAGGTTGATTACCTACCTTAGTTT
Organism: Melitaea cinxia; assembly: GCF_905220565.1. Lineage (NCBI taxonomy): Eukaryota > Metazoa > Arthropoda > Insecta > Lepidoptera > Nymphalidae > Melitaea > Melitaea cinxia. The sequence continues at coordinate 657,387 of NC_059397.1, read as the reverse complement.
CTAATAGCAATACTTAAAAATACTTTTTCGTGAGACACGCTCAATACAAATAGAAGCACTCAGTTCACGACTGATAGCCATAGTTATTACGCTGAATATCTTCAATTTCACTATTTCATTCAGCGTTCTGTCATCTAGGTAACTCTTCAGCACCTTTAGAGCCTGCAAAAGATGATATACCCTCATAGCATGTGTTTAAATGGTCATTACAGAATGGTGTACGTGATTGCAATAGTAGTTCAGATGAGAACAGGTCCTCTGGACACGCCTCGATGTCGGACAGCGGCGGCGGGGACGCAGGTCGTGATGAGCCTCGCAAAACCAGACAACCACCGCACGCGAGAACCAAGCACCGGCCGCATAATAAGGTAAGACAAACAGACACTTTCATTCACTTTTAACATTAATAAATGTTTGTAAATGACGATTCGAAGGTCCAATCCAACTTTATTGATAGATCCAAAATTGATTTATCAATGAAAAATCTCTTTATTCAAAAACGCTTCACAAGCACTTTCATAAATAAAACACTTAAATTAGCTAAGCACTTTTTAGTCATTTTACAATTTTTATTTTTATTTGATTAAAAAAAATACGTAGGTATATTAGAAAATGTTTTGACAAGGGCGACAGAGAAAATATTTTTTCAATTTGGTATATTTTATAACTTACAGTTTTTATCATCATATATACTTTACCACGATTATCTATTAAATTCTTAGTATCTAAAGATGAACATATGTGTCTATCTATAGTACCTATAGTAGCGGATGTAATAAATATTGATTTATTACTTATCATCACAAAAATACTTTTGAAATTAATTATTTATGGATATTGAATTATCCATTAGGCAATATAGAAACCAAAACGTATTATTCATACATTTCCTGTGTTTTTAATAAATCCATCTTATCAAATGGAGTCAATGCACTGTGGACACTACTTATGTTGTTCCGAAAAACGTTTTAATAAGAAAGATAGTGTTTATAAAGCATATCTGGGAGGGATTAGATATTCGTATATTGTCGTAATGTAAAATTTTAAAATTAATCGTTTAAAGTAATAATAATAAATAATAAATATTCTTTATTGTACACTACAAAGAAATGTTACAAAAAGGGATACATACGAAGAGAGATGTACAAAGGCGGTCTTATCGCTAAGAGCGATTTCTTCCAGACAACCTTAGGGTATATATAGGACAGGGCATATAAAATGAGAAGCGGTAGGGAAGTGTACAAATAGTTGATAAAGAATTGGCATGGATTTTACAAGCTATATGATATAAAAATAAGTAAATATACTACATATAATACATATATATATATACACACACATATATATATATATATATATATATATACACATAATTATACATTTATATAAACACTACATATACATTACTTCATGCATACACCATATATACTACATACACAAATACTACATAATACATAATTTATTATAAAGTTTTAAAGTTTTCCTATTTAATTCGCATGTATTAAGACGTGATGGAGCAGTTAACAGAAACTGACTTAAGCTTAGCTGTGTACCTGCACTACTAGTTATTATATAAGGGTATGCTGTTAATTTTGCAATTACTCGTTACTTTGATTTTTGGGTACCTAGTGGTGGTATGATTTCTTGAAAATGTGATAATAAAAAAAAACTTCAGAGGTATTTTTAGATGTAGTCTTAAAAAAGCGTATAGTGTTTCAGAGGGTTGGTCACATGTATTTCGTATTATATTTAAAAAACTATACAAAGATTGAACTAAAAAGATTTATTAAGTTCATCATTACAGCCTATACAGTCCACTGCTGGACATAGGCCTCCACAAGTTTACACCAAAAATAACGTGAACTCATGTGTTTTGCCCATAGTCACCACGCTGGGCAGGCGGGTTGGTGACCGCAGTACTGGCTTTGTCGCACCGAAGACGCTGCTGCCCGTCTTCGGCCTGTGTATTTCAAAGCCAGCAGTTTATTAAGTTATTGAGCATAATAATTGCTTTTTTGAGTCATTTAATCTTTTCATTGTGCAATTGTTTTGATTTTGGAACAACAAACAAACAAAAAAAACAACAAAGGTATATAGTCAAACTTTGCCCTTGGATATAAGGGTTTTTATAAATATAAAACTATTTATACTTAATGGCTTAGGCTGCTATATTTCTGATTCTCACACAGTACATTATTACATTCATGTTTCTTTAAAACAAGTCCAGGAATTAATTAATCTCTATGTTTAGTCTTCGTTCTTAATACTATGAATTGCCCGGTGACAATGCTACAATGCTAAGTCAGCGGAACAGTTTCGTAGTAATCTAAGACAACCTGCGTGCATGCATAACTATAATATATATCACTTGCACGTTAAAATAACCTGTAATTGTGATATTTATATAATTGTATTATATTTATAAAATTGTTACTAACACTATATGGGCTAATCCCGAAATAAATATATTATTAATATTATTATGTGACCGGACGCCACTCCACCCGCTCCATATACAATAGATACACGTATTATAATAAATAATTATATAAATAATATAGTAGATTTACTTATACCTACATATATAATTATAAGCGGGTGGAGGAATACGCCCCGGCAGGGAAATCAAACAGCCGGGGGTTAGGGCTGTAGGCTGAGAAACCGGCGGACAATCCTAGCCGAGTCAAGTAACACCGCCTTCTGCATCCTGGCTGCGAGCGAACCATCCCGGATCCCCAGTTGCCTCAGATGGTGAGCGAGGTTAACCGGGATCAAACCGTTGGCAGATATTACGATAGGGATTATTTCAGCGGACCCCACACCCCACATGTCGACAATCTCGTGCGCCAGATCCAGATATTTACTTTTTTTCTCAGTCTCGGCTTTCACGAGGTTCTCGTCATGCGGGACGGTGATGTCCACTAAAAATACCCTCGATATAAAGCAGAAATATAATCTTGAACATCTTAAAGACTCTCAAATAATTAACACAAATTTTCTCGATGTGCCGGGCGTGAACTGCGTCCCAATTGAAACTATTAATTTTTATGAGTCCCGTAAAAGCTGTTAAGTGGAATTCAGTTTTCAGCCTGCGAATGAATTAGAAATTTCAAAAATAATTCACTCCTTAAAGTCAAATGCAACTGGCATTGACGAGATCTCTTTGGATATGGTATTGTTAACGTTACCTAGTACGTTGACCACCTTAACCGGAATTGTTAATAAATCGATTTTGTATCACTGAAAATCAGTGTTGGTTTTTGTTTTTATGAAAGCCAACTCCAAGCTGAGTGATATACCTTTTTGGGGCACAGCACTTAGCCGCAGGCGGTATTGTTTGGTCATATTCACATTTCTTGTTTATTCGTCTTTTTTTTCATAACTTCTTTGGAAACTTTTATTTACATTTTTTTTACTTTTTTTTTTTTGATGTTATAGTTTTTTTGTAGTCTATATTACTGGTCTTGTAAATTTGTTTTTTCTATATGTACTTATTTATTAATTATTATTATTTCTATTTAACTTTGATTTTTTTGTGTAAAAACTGTCTGCGTTTTGAGTGATGCTCCGAATAAACGTGTTTCTTTCTTTCTTTCTAAAAAATCTAAACGATATAATTAATTGAAATATAATTTAAATATTATTTCCAAAATGGTTGCTCAGTTACAGTCGCCATGGCCGGGTGGGGGAGGTTTGGATGACATCCGGTCGGCCATCAAGCAGTTGACGTTGAGGTCACGTGATAGCAGCAGTACGGCTACCAGCGGCGCGTCCAGCGCTGGTGGTGGCAGTAATAATGGCGCACAAGGTAATGTATCACGATTTTTCTTTTTTTTTTAATTTGATCGCATTTGTCGCGTCACAACGTCGCTGAAATATCGGGAATTTAAATTTGTCCTAATTTTGAGGGCATCAAAATCAAAATTAAAACAGTTCTATTACATATAGATTATTACAGACATTATTTTCACAGAGATCCTGAAGACTTCGTTCGTTCGTCGTTAATTGATACAAGTTCGTTAGTTGAGTTCTATTAGTTAAACACGAAACTTTTAGATTAAGAACGTTAACAACTCATGTTTACTTAACGGTATCCCGTGGTTCACGCAATTAAACGTCTTTGATAAGGCACAAAATACAATAGCATTTTGTGACCTCTCGCTAACGTCATATATGTGCTTGAGAAGTGTCATCGTTCGGATGTTTCAAAATAAAGTCCTATAGAATCAAAAGTGATCACAGTGGCCGTGAACGCTTAAAAGTTATTATAACATTGAATAATAATAAAAATAGATAGTTTTATCTACTCACTAATGAGCACAACATTAAAAATAATTAAAAAACTGAACCAGTCCACTAGGAAAGTACCTCATCCTTACAGAGTATTAACGACAAACAAAACTGTTTCCGAGTAATTTTATGATCCCGCATATAGTGGAGTAGTATTGGTTGTGACCTCTTGTAAGGTAAAGCACTTCTCCAGTCGCTTTACCCTATATTTTGAGCAAACTTTTTCGTGCCCTACCACAGTGATATCATCGTATTGTGATGGCAATTGTGTGTAACCGTCCTCTAACAGGTTTTTCATCCTATCAGGGTCCGTAAAAATTTATTCTTATATACGTTAAAAACAAAGAGACAAGAGAATTGGTACATTTTTTGCTCAGAGAATCGGCATAGGGATTCAACGGGGAAGTGTTGCCAGTATTCTTGGCACCATTCCACGCGGATATGATTTATACAGTAAAAATCTGTAAATATTTCGTTCTGAAGCTGTGAATTGTAAACATGTATTATATTGTAAAATATCGAAAAAGATGTTAGGTACTTAAGTTAAAACGAAGTAATGTACTTTTAGATGGCGGTAGTGCAGGCGACGCTCGACGGCGCCGCGCGCCTCTGGTACGCCAGCCCTCTCTAGACACGGTCTGCACAAATGTGACCAGTGCTGATGAATTCGTTTGGGTGGACTCGCATAACAGGTACCAGAAGACCAAAAAATTTACAAAACCAATTCACGCGTTTATTTCAAATTAACTTTCTCATATCTCATTTGTCTTTGGTATTTCATACAAAAAATTGATTCAATGAGATATATATTTATCTAATACAGTTACTGTCAACTGTTTTCAGTTTGTATTCCTGATTGTTAATTCATTTGTATTATTAGCTGATTAATTTAAATGACACATTATAATCGTTCCAATTGATAACAATTAAATAATTGGCCATTCCCTGTCTGTAATCCTCCGCTTATACTTTACTATTATATTATTCCGCTTATACGTAAGTATGTCATTTTTGTACGTTAAGTACTCACCTAAGAGTTTGTAAAACTAATTTTTTAATACAGTTCCTCAAAAAGTGGCGTATTGCAGGGACGTATAGCGTTCGGGATGTACATACTCGTGCTTTTTTTATCTTTCCCGAACTCGTGCGTTCTCTTTCCCAACTGTCAAAATAATGTCTCTTAAAAAGAAAAACCAACCATGAAGTTTTTACTAAAAAAATTCATAGAAGTTTTTATGATTCATGCAAATACGTATATTTCTAAAAAGAAGCTACTAATTTGTTTCAATATCAGATTTAATGATTTGATTGAATGAGTTTGGTTATGTTTCATTTCATTTTCAATTCATATCAATAAAAAACTTCTACTGAAGACTTGGCTCTGTGGGCATAGTTCCCTTTGCCTACCAGAATGGGTGAAGAAAAAAAAACTCTGCTTATATTCTACAGTTGGCGCCATTTTTCAGAAATTTATGTTAAGTTAGTTGAGTTTATTGTGTTATTATTTTATTAAATTGCTTCATTTTTTCGCAACTGTATTAAAAATAGTCGTTCAGTACACGTGCGGAACCGTCATTGCAACTTGTTCCGACTTGTCGGAACTCTTTGCAATGACAGCCTTTCCACACTTGTAATGAAATATACTATTTTAAATGATTACATTTTGTCAGATGAGTTAGTTCCCCTTTCCATATGTTTCCAAGGCTAGTGGAACTGCGCTGTGTACCGTGGACAGCGGGGGAGGTGACTCGCGTACTCCAGGCGGGTCGCTGCCGCGAGCTGTCCGCCAGGATGGCGCCGGACGCGCCGCCGAGACTCGCGTACTTACTGCAGAGGTATGACAATCACGTAGCCTTTATCGCTATATTATATTATAACAACGACTTCAAAATGTCTTACTTCTTTTAATCTACCTTCCATTAAACCTGAAATGATATGCAATTCGCATATTGATTTTCAATCAACCGGAGTATTCGAAAATGACCATAACGATTCAGCCTGTTACAATCCACTGCTGGGCTTGGCCTCATTCTCCATGTCTCCATATAGGAGAAGGGTCGGAGCTTAATCCACCACGCTGCTCCGCTACGGGTTATCGGATATATTCCTTACTATGAGTAACGGTCACTATTAGGTGTATAGGAAAACAATTGGGATAGTGAGGTTAACGTGCTAACCTAGGCAAGACGGGGAGACTTACAAGAACAGACAACTAGACCAGAAAGAAATATGTGCAAATGTAAATATCCATCCCGAGTGAGAATTGAACCCGCAGTCGCCGATGTGTGAGGCACACGTACCAGAATGTTGCTTTTGTAACCATAGCCTACTTAATGATAAAAAAAATGTCCTACTTCTTCTCGGCATTGACCTGTTCTCCAGGGAAATGCTTTTGGTTTAATCTGCCAAGTTAATATAAATTCATGTTTTTGTAATTAATGAAAATTTGTTTTTGAACCTAATTTCAAACAAAAACATTTTTTTAATTTGGATATCCGTCGTTCACCAGAGCGTTGGTTCGGATCGCGCGCGAGGCTCAGCGCCTGTCGCAGAACTTCGGCTTCTGCTCCAAGCACGAGGTGGCCGGAGCCTTCCGGATCGTGCTCAGCACGCCACTTGCCGACTCTTGTATCAAGGTAAAATAATTACATTTTTTAAATACCGATTTTCCTAAACTAAAAAAAAAATTAATAGCAAGCTACCACATTGAACATCGACAAATTTATGGGTCAATATAAATATTTTTTAATTTTAAGTTAACAATGCTACAGAGTTACTGACTTTATTTTTAAGTCATTTCAGTTGTCTGAGAATAACCGTTCTTAAACAGTTTCAAATGATTTTGCTATAATTTTAATGAGTTATTGTACAATGATAAATTGCGCAACGTGTATGTATGTCTCCACTCACAAATATTATATATGTTTAAAAGCAATAAATTGTTTATATTTATTTTTTATTTTTATTTTATTATTTATTTTATACTTACATCTAACATTACACGCAAAACCCAATTTATTTGAAATTGAAAAAAAAAACGATTCATTAATATTAACATATATATATATAAATATATATGTATATATGTATGTATATGTGTATGTATGTATGTACGTATGTATGTATTTATGTATGTGTTTATGTATGTATGTAAATAAGTAAATATATTCAAACGTTTATGTCTCAATTTGTACACCTACACTGACACAATACCATCTCCTCTGCCCCTAGGTTGCCTGGAAGAGATCGCTTTTTAGCGATAAGGCCGCCCTTTGTGCCTGATGATACTCTGTTTAAGTCCATAATATGTATTATTTCTGTTTTGGTTACACATGGTGTAATATAAAGTGTATTGTTATGTTATGTTATGTTAACAAAAACAAAACCCACACAACACATGTCCATAAATAATAAAACGAAAAACAACGTAACACTAATTTGTTCAATAAGTCAGTCTGACGCTCTAACGAGTGACGTCACGCGTGTGCCGCAGGGCTGCCAGCGCGCCGCCACGATGTACGCGACGTCCGGCAGCGCCGCGCGCCGGCTGGGCTCGGCGGCGCGCGCGCGCACGTCGCTCGCGCCCGGCCGCTTCCAGCGCTGGATGCTGGACGTGCGCGTCGCTGCCTTCGTGCACGAGTGAGTGCCAGCACAAGTAACCCTTACCTTGTTCGGAGTAAAGCTTCTTTACGCACGCCTGACTCGGGTAGTCAGATGGTGAATGTGTGACGAGAGCATTACGAAAAGTGTTATCGGACGAGGCGAAAGGAGCAACAGAGAGAGATGCGAGCACACGTTTTCTTTCTCACTTTCTCTCATAGCCAGTTACATTTAGTATGTCTGAGACACAGTGCAGGCCTAATAATTGTTAAAGAAGTTTTACTTCAGTCGTGTGGTCAAAAGCACACTTATTTTTTCTTTGATGCCAAGGTGTACTTTTCCGTATTACACCGCTGGCAGGTGGGTATGTGGGACTCGGCATATATAAAATGTGGGACTCGGCGATATATAAAGTGCCGGAATACTCACTAAACTTAACCGATGTCTTCATTATTGTAGTGAGGTGACACGGGATCGCTTATACATGCAACCGTGACGCCCCGAAGGCCTCTTATATTATAACAACAAACTTAAATTGGGACATGTGTTCTTTGACTCGACTTCATGTTTTTTTTTGTCACGTATCAATGGATACGATAGTAATTTTTATTAAAAAGTTTTCCAAAAAACAATTATGTACCTTTATACAATAAAATAAGAGTCACAATAAAATTAATTGGTACATAAAAATAACCGACTAACCGACCGAAAATATGTCCGTAGGAGGTGATTAAAAAACATTATATTAAAAACAAAATCTTAAAAAATCAACAGATACGCAGCAATATATCTCTGCGCTGGTATCGAGACGCTACTCGAGGAGATAGCGTTAATCGCTGGCAGCGCAACCACGTCTCCAATAACACCGGCGACCATCGACAACGCGGTCGCCACGTGCGCTGACCTGTGGGGACTGTTGCAGCCCTACAGCCATTTGAACGCGGGACGAGTTGCGTCAGGTATTTATTTCATATCATAGTATGGTTACAATACAAATTCTACCCGTATTTTAGCTCCTTGAAAAAACTTGTTCAACAAATTCTTCCCCTAATCGTCCTTTAAGTTCCTTTGTACAACAGAAATTCTCGCAATTCATAATAATAATGGTTTGCTCGCAACGAAAAAAACCGACTTCAGGTACATCAACAATTAATATAACGTAAATGGACGAAAAAATAGTCAAGTAAGTACGCGTTAGCAAGGGTAGTCAAAAATAAATAGGTAGTCAGAAAAGCTATGCGGAATAATACAACGTAGGTCGACGAAAAAGTAGTCAAGTAAATACGCAGTATTAGATATAACTCGAAAATTACTTGTTAGATCTCAATTAAATTTAAATATAATCAAATGACACGCAATACCTTTTGGTTAAAAAAGATCATCAAAATCTGTCCACTTAGTCAAAAGTTGTGAGGTAATGTACATAAAAAAATACAATCGAATTGAGAATGTCCTCCTTTTTTGGAAGTTTGTTAAAAACTACAAACAAACTAAATTTATCAATAAATGTGAAATTTTTTCAGGTGCATTATCTCTCTCAAGATGGGAGTCCATGAGCTCTCTCGGTTCCGGTTCATCGTCGGGAATGCCGCGACCAGAGAACAGGCAACTCGGGATGAGCCATGATTCTGGGATCACCACTAATGGCTCTGGTAAGAAAAATTGTACAATTTACCTAATCGCTTATACTTTCAATGAGTGCAACATCGGTCAACATTACTTTTTTCCTACCTTTTATTATTTATATTATACTAGCCGACCCGTGCCCACTTCGTTGGGCGATAATTATTATTATATTAACCAAATAACATACTTTAAAGAACAAATTTTATAGCACTTAAATAAATAATATGTTGCTCCAACGCCATCTATCAAAAATCGAGAAAACGTCGTCGACAGACTAAAGTAAGACTAAATTAATAACGTCGAAAGACTAATAAATTATTTTCTAAGTGGCGTTAGATGGCGCTAGCTTATTTACTATTTTGATATTATATTTTAATATTTTTCTTATTTACTGAATTCTTTGTTCAATTACAATAAAATATAGCCTATGTCACTCCTGAATAGTGTAGCTTTCTGTTAGAGAAAGAATTTTTATGATCGGATCAGTATTTGCGAAGATTACCTCCTACATACAAACAAAGTTATAAACTTTACCTCTTTATAATATTAGTATAGGAGTATAGATTATTTCAAAAGTAGTTGGAAATGTCACTTATAATAAAAAATCTATTCATTAATATATTCGTTTGTTAATCGTATGACATACTTTAAAAACTACAAAATGGAAGTCACATGATCACACAATAGCACCTTAATAAATTCAAGTTATTTTTTTTTTATAAATGTTAATATTGATCGTTTCCTCTTTTACATACTGCGGCAGATTTGATTAATCTTTAGACTACACACTATATGCCGTGCTTAGGTAATACAATATCATAGGCAATAGGCAAGACAAAAATCGTTTTTCAATGCTTTCGTAAAATTTTGACGCCATTACATTTCCTTTATGGTTAACATTTGAAAAATATATCTTTAAACCTATTGACTAAGGTGTCCGGTAGCGTTGCACTGATTTCACATTTAAATAAAACTACCGGGCTTGAACTATGGTTTAGACATAGATCAAGTAAAAAATATAGATAACGCACTTAGAACAAAAAAGTGAAGCCACTTTTTTAAATATGTGTGAGTGAGTGAAGTGTTGACACTTTTTAAAAAAAGTCCCTAAAATTTTTATTAAACAATTAATTTAATATAGGTAAAATGGGTATGTGAAAATAAAAACCTGTTTATAGTTTTAAATATATTTACTTCTTTTTTCGCTTCAAATTGTTAAATAAATCTATTGCAGCCATGTTTTGATTTAATGAATTATATAAATCTGTGTCAATGAAAATTGTGTTTTTAAGTAATTGATGATTTCTCTGAAGGGCAAGTCCCTGTTTTAAAGACGTCTAACTCTTTGCTGTAATGATTTAATTTTTTTTAAAATAAAGTTTCTGTCTTTTTAACTTTTCTCTTAGTTTATGTTTTCTAGGTGTATCAAAGATTGAATCTTGGTTATTGACTGATTTTAGACTCATCCGGTAGGTCCTAGAACAAAAAATACAACATTAAAATACGTAGTAGTAAGTAGTAGTATATACGTGATGGTACTCTGCCAAGTCCACGTTTTGTACCGTACATGTCAGCTTTATCAAAATGGTTTGAACAAACCACATTAGATGAGGATGGCTGTCGTTATAGTTCATTTCGGCTCAGTCGTATAGCATCTACCTATTCTATCTATCTCCTATTAAAATATTCGTTTGAAACCTAAAATCATGATATTTAGTAGTATAATATGAGTAGTTAATTCACAAATTTAAACAGACACAAACGAGTTAAAAATTCATATTGACTTCAATTTAAATAAAACATAAAATCACACGATAAAAAAAAACACAATAATGATGTCCACTTTCTACTTAATTATTTTTCTATGATTGCCTACAATTTACTTACCCGCATTTTGGGCTAATGGAAATAAAAATTACTGGTAACACTCCCTCGGTACGTCATTTCGGGACATCGAAATTATAAGTTCCGAATAACCTCAATATTATTTTGGAATAACAAGAAATATAAAGTTTTGTATGTACTTACGTGTGAAACGATATTTCTTGAGATTTTTTATTCACTTTGGTATTGTTTTTGCACCATTTAATTACATAAGAACGGCATTTTGAAGGCAAAGTTACTGTACGAGGCCCCGTGAGATACTAACGAAAATGAGCGTAGTTTGATGCATATGTGTGCGTGAGCGCGTGTGTTTACTTGAAGGAGCCGAGTTTTGTGGCTTCAGTAACAACATAGGCCGCGCATTATCTACTTTTTTTTACTTCATCTATGGGTTTAGACGAGATTTATTGTATTGTTTTAAACTAAGAGTTGTCGGCAAAGGCCTCATGTCACCTTTGACCTGTCCCACTTTCAAAACAAATTTCGTTTCTTAATATCTGATTATATAAACTTTCTGAATAATAAAATTATATAAACTAACAATATTTCCAAATTATAGCTCGAATTACATTACAAGTGACGCCCTCTTTTAATGAATAGAAAGAATTATACACAATTAACTACATAAAAATGATCTTAAACACCTATATTGATTGTATAAAAAACATAATTGTTTATAACTGAAATATTGGAATTCGGCAGGATTTCAATAAAAGTCAGGTTAGATTTCTGATAGAATACGATATATAATTTTACATGACCAGCATTTGACACATAACAAAAGGAAGAGAACGGGCGCCACCGGTGTCAGGAAACGGAAACAAATGCTTACATTTATGATGACCATTTTAAGATAACACATTTATAAAGACAGTCACAATCCATCTTTCAAAGGAGAATGATACGACTCCATACATTCTTGGGCCAAAATGTAATGAAATGAAAATGGTATCAATTAATGCATTTAGGCTTATTGCTTCCTCGCTGAAGATTATCTATATTTTGGCTATCTGAGAGTGAGTTATCAGACTTTTATAAAAATGAGGTTATGTTACAATGTCTATAAAAAAACGCGATCACTAAGTTCTTGTAGCATTAATGTTTGTTATATTTAGTGAAGACTGTTTGAAATGAAAAAAATCCAAAACTTCGAACTCAATATTGTCAGATTTCTAGAACTCACGATCCCGTAACATCCCATTGCTGGGCATAGACCTCTTCCTCCATGTAGGAGGATCTCAGATTTGTATAAGTACAATAGGCACCGCGCCACGCTCCCTGCCGCAGGCGGCTCGGGCGCGTCCGGCTCGTCCGGCGGCGGCGGCGGCGCGTCCGTGCTGCTGACCACGTGCGCCGGCTCGGCCGCCGAGCTGCGCGCCGTGCTGCGCCAGCTGCGCCCGCGACACCCGCCGCTGACGCCCGCGGCCGAGCAGGCGCTCTACTACTTCATGCGGTGCTCGCAGGTACTAGCCACTACACTCGGGTAACTCGTGACTGACTGATACAAATGATACAACTGAGGTAGGGCACAGCAGGAATTTCCTGCTCAAAATATGGAGCAGCCCGACTGGGGTAGTACCTCGACCTTACAAAAGATCACGGCTAAATAATACTGCTTTCAAGCAGTATTGTGTTCCTGTTGGTTAAGGTGACCAGAGCTCCTGGGGGGATTGGGATTGGGTCGGCAACGCGCTTGCGATGCTTCTGGTGTTGCAGGTGTCTATAAGCTACGATGATCTCTTACCATCAGGTGAGCCGTACGCTTGTTTGCCGACCTAGTGATATAAAAAAAAAATTCTACTAAGTGAACTCTTTCTCTTTTTCCATTAAGCCTAAGCGCGCACTAACAGCCTTATTACAGCCCATTAACAGCGAAATGTATGTACATCGTATCATAGAGCGCGCACATATCATTGCGACGTACCTGCGGCCGCCGCGGCCATCGAGATTCGAAGAATTGTACGATCGTGCGCTAGTATGCGCGCACTGGCCGCCGCGGATAGACGTTTTACTGTTTACGGAGTGTTCAAATTATATCTTATATCGTTATGTCTTTTGATACGGAGAGGTTTATTTGACTGACAATTTGGGCTTGGGAGCGACGCTTGCGGCTGGTCGTGACACTCGCGGCCTGGTCGCAATACTGGCCGCTGTGGCCTGGCCGCCAGTGCGCGCTTAGTAAGTGTAAGTCTACTGTGTAAAGTTAATACTAGTTGTATTATGGCATCGTCTCGTGTTTTCTTTATAAACACAAGCTAGCTATGGTGTATGTGACGGAGTGCCCCCCCCCAGCTGGAGCACGTGGGCGGCGCGGGCGCGCTGTGGGGCGAGCGCGGCGCGGGCGCGCTGCCGCCGCTGGGCGAGTGGGTGCGCGTGGCGCGCGCGCACGCCGGCCTGCGCGCCGCCGCGCCCGACGCCGACGACGTGCTGCAGGCCGCGCGCCTGCTGCTGCCGCACGCCGACTGCCCGCCGCGCCCCGTCGCGTGAGCCCAGATCCTCACTCTCATACCATCCGCGCTGTTTGACCTGTACTAACTTCCTTGACGACCGCTCTGGTGTGACGTCGGCGGCGCCTAGACACCGACGGTCGCGGGTTCGAGTCCCGTTCCCAGTGACTATTTGTGTTTATACAAATACTAGCTGTGCCCACGATATCGTCCGTGTGGAATTTAAAAAAAATATTGTTCTGTTCGCAATTTATTAAATAAATAAATTTCTAAAATAAAAGTAGCCTACGTTACTCCTTATTACATCAGCCTACTGCCAGTGAAATTCCCGTCAAAATAGGTCCAGCCGTGTCAGAAATTAGCTGGGACAAACAGGCAGACAAACAGACAGACAGAAAAATGTTATTTTGGTATATGTACCTTGTACAAACAAACACGCCAATTTAATTTATTCGTATAAATTTATTTCCGCTCTGTGCTCTCGCTGCCTTGTAAGTTCATGACTAGTCTGTAAACAATTTTTTGAATTTTAAAAGACACATTTTACTTAACTTAGCTACAATCCCTCACTTAATGAAAAGTTGATGCTGTTTCAGTATTCAATTTAGTATCTATAAGAAACAAACGCTTATACATTCTCGTTATTAAACAGACTAGAAGAAGCGATAGAGCCGGCGTGGTCGCGCTGCCAGCGGACGTCGGACGAGTTGAGCCGCGCTGCGCTGGGACTCGCACAACGCGCTCTACTGACCGGCCGGCCGGAACTACTGGGCGGGGCGAGAGCGTTGCTACCACCCGCCGGCATCGATGCGACCGACTCCAGCGGACTCACTGCTCTCATGAAGGCTGCACTGGCGGGAGACGACCAAGTCGTCGCTGTAAGAAAATTCTCATTTAAAGTTATCTTAGATGCCATTTTCATGACAATATTGCACTAACGGTTGCGGATTAGATCTCCGCACATGGCATACATTTGTATTGGTCATACAGATGTTTGCTGTGCTCTGGGCATTTGTGCTTGTGTATTGTGTGTTTCCGGACTCCGACAAAGGAGTAAATTTTAGTTGAGTATAAGGCATTTATTTATTATGGTTTGAACCTTGCTTCTGACCTATTTCTAAAAATTAAAACAAATTGCTAATCGTTATTTGTTTCTAAGTTTTATCGTTGCGTCAAAAATCCATAACACGGTTAATAAATTGATTTTTGCCCAGAGAGGTACAAACCAAAACTGGACACTGAATTAGTTGTATCGCTTGTTGTCAATACAAGGCACTTCTAGGAGCTTTTTCAACTGATCTGCGTACTGTATATTGCATTTTTAACATTTTTTAACACTAAACCAACAGATGCTACTGGAAGCGGGAGCAGATCCCAACATAGAGACGATGGGTGCAGCAGCTCAGAACTGCGCCTTGCTGTCACCGCGAACACCCGCCGCCTCGCCCTCGTCTTCTACTCCCTCACCTGGATACACGCCGCCTACAGCGGGTAGGACTTTTGTTCTTTATACAGCTTAATAGCTTAGTTTGATCATAGTTTTGTAGTGACTAAGGCGCCGGTAATTAAGCTAAAATATCGGGAGGCTCTAAACAAAATCAAGAGCGTTCCAAGTAATCGTGAAAGTTGAAAAATTTATTCAGATATTTGTTGCGCTGGTTCCGATGTAGGGTGTAGAAATTTATGTTTAAAATAATTTCAATTGTTGCACTTTTTGCGCCAGTCTATCTGGCTTCCCTTTTCCTCATGCATACGGCAGCGGTAGGCAGGTTCCGTCTTTCTCTTACTCTAACTCACAGCGCTAGCCGTATTAATTACCCGTAAGTCATCACTTCTGTCGATCGTCTCGAGATAATAATAATAATAATAATAAATCTATATTTCTTCAAACGTTAGTACATAATATTAACACATATTACATCAGTTATATTTAGTCACAAGAAGAACAGTATGTCTCTGGTCCCCACACTAGGATTCCCTGTGTCGTGGGGTCCAGTCCCTTCCATTAGCTTAATACGATTCCGTTAGTTTAAACAAAAACAATGTATTTAAAGTTTATAATTAAAAAAAAATAAAACAATAAAAAAAACTAAAGTTTATTTGATTGGAACATACAAGAACTAAGGCAACAAATAGTGAATGTGTGTGTGATGCCCACGTTATTTTGTTGAGAGTTGAATGTATGTCGGTCAGGCTGGACGGCGCTGGTGTACGCGTGCAGCGCGGGGGCGGTGGACGTGGCGCGGCGGCTGCTGGCGGCGGGCGCGCGCGTGGACGGCGCGCCGGCGCGCGGCGACGACGTCTGCACGCTCACGCCCCTGCAGGTAGGCCGTATTGGGTACTCAGTCAACGGTTCACACTGGTGTACGCGTGCAGCGCGGCGGACGTGGCGCGGCGGCTGCTGGCGATGGGCGCGCGGCGACGACGTCTGCACGCTCACGCCCCTGCAGGTAGGCCGTATTGGGTACTCAGTCAACGGTTCACACTGGTGTACGCGTGCAGCGCGGCGGACGTGGCGCGGCGGCTGCTGGCGGTGGGCGCGCGGCGACGATGTCTGCACGCTCACGCCCCTGCAGGTAGGCCGCGCTGGGTACTCAGTTAGCGCTTCACACTCGACGACCTCCAGTACGACTCACTCCTGTGTCGGGAATCCAGAAACCTGCACAAGCACAAATGCCCAGACCACGACAAACATGAAACCATGCCATTTACGGGGAACAGCCACAAACCAGTGCTGTAACCGCTGCGCCGACGCGTCGTCAAAACTACTTCGAGCTATGGCTTGCAGTTTCTAGTAACCCTGTTTCTGCTCTGTGGCTTGAGGGTTCGAATCCCGCCTGAGTCAGACTATAGCATCCTACTGCTGGGCATAGGTTTCTTTCTCCATATAGGAAAAGGATCGGAGCTTAATCCACCACGCTGCCTTACTGCAGTTGTCGGATCTATTCCAATACCCTATCGAAAAATCCGTCCTTAACTATCGTCGAAATATTAAAGACAAAACAAACACTCGTATTTAACATTTAAAAAAATATATCATCATTACAGCCTATACAGTCCACTGCTGGACATAGGCCTCCACAAGTTTACGCCAAACATAACGTGAACTCATGTGTTTTGCCCATAGTCACCACGCTGGGCAGGCGGGTTGGTGACCGCAGTACTGGCTTTGTCGCACCGAAGACGCTGCTGCCCGTTTTCGGCCTGTATATTTCAAAGCCAGCAGTTCGATGGTTATCCCGCCACCGGTCGGCTTTTTAAGTTCCAAGGTGGTAGTGAAACTGTGATGTCCCTTAGTCGCCTCTTACGACACCCACGGGAAGAGAGGGGGTGGCTAAATTCTTTAGTACCGTAGCCACACAGTACAATAAATATATTAAAAAAATATATATAATTATCGTATTAACCTAACAAAATAATGTTTGTTAAGATGGCGTGTGGCGCTGGCAATTTAGAGCTGGTACAACTGTTACTATCTCACGGCGCCGACCCCTTCCTCTCGACACAAACCAACGACGCGCTGTGCTACTCTGCTGCAGCGCAATACGGTTGTTATAGGTAAGTTTTTTTTTTCTTCTAAGATAGTATAGCAAGCTACCGTAGCCTATAGACGCTGCAACAACCAAGGTATTCTAAGCGCGTTGCCGACTCTACCCCAAGTCCGAACTGTACCCAGGCTATTAACTCACCACAGGAACACAACAATATGATGAGGAGGCAGACATATTCTAATGTCTCACTTATGTACATTTGTAAATCCTTAACCAAATGGTTAAGGATTTACAAATGCCAAAATTATATTAGTTAAGTGAGGCAATTAATTTTAAAGGTCGACTACTTTATGTAATTTATACTCGTCGCGCGTTACCTACGCCTATAATTTTTAAGCCTGACTTTTTTGCCTATTTGTAAGATCAATTTTTATTTTTATTTCTCATGTTCTCTTTTCTGATTTTATATTCTCTTACTTTATATAATTTTTCTAATGGATAACGTTAGTTTGCAACGATCTTTCGTAAGGCCAAAGTACTTACCCAGATGGGCTGCTTTGGATTTTTAAGAGGATATTTCTTGTGCTTTACCTTCGTAGTATGTGTACTACTTTTATAAGCACATAGCTAACCTTAATACATATAAGATTATTTGTGTACTAGCTGACCCGTTGTGACCCCGTTGTTTTGCCATTACTAAATAAATTTTACAACACTCCTTTGAGAGAGATCGTTTTATCTCTCTTAATTTGAACTTTAATAGCAGCTAGCCAGGCGTGGCATAATTTGACTAAAGAGATTCTATAGGGATTTTTTATGTACATATACAAATGAGTTCACGTAACATGAGTTCACGTAATTTTTGGCGTTAACTTGTGGAGGCCTATGTCCAGCAGCGGACTGTATAGGCTGTAATGATGAATGATGATAGTACAACGGACGGTCTTGTCACTACTCCCACTCGTGTACGTTTCGTGGCCGGGCAGCAGCAGGCCACGAGTCAGGCAGTGCAGGCAGTGTAGTGTGAGGGTTGCAGCGCGGTGGCGGTGTGCTGCGCGCACGGGCGGCGCGCGAGCCTGCGCGCGGCGGTGCGCGGCGGCGCGCGCGGCGGCGGCGCCGTGCTGTCGCTGGAGGAGGTGCTGGCCGAGGGCGCGCCGCCCGCCGCCGGCCGCGCGCCGCCCTTCACCAAGCAGCAGCAGCGCGCGCTGCAGGACGCCATGTACTACGCCGCCGAGACCGACCACCTGGGTACCGTGACGTTGCGCTGTTTCTTTATATCTACTAGCTCGGCAAGCAAGAGACTGACTCTGAACAATTACCGTAGCTTATAGACTCTTGCGACACCTGAAGCGACGCAAGCGAAAAGATTCCATCAAAATTATCCATCTACTTCAACATCTTTTCTACATCTTTTTGTTTCTAAAAGGCTCATTATCATTATGTCAAGATGTAAACACTGATTCCTATTTATGATTTAATATTAATGAGGTAAGCAATAATGTCTTGTTTAAGTTTTTCCTTAATGACGTTTTTTGATAGAAAACTACTAGGCACTAAAAGCTGATGTTAAACACATCACGCCAGTTTTATTTATTTACACTTTCCACACCAATACAAAATTGTGACAATAAATGACATTAGGTAAATTCAAGTTGCAACAGTTGCAACAGGCGGGTTTATCACTAATACAGCGATCTCTTCCGAGCAGCTTCTTTACCCTTCCACAATTTTTCCAGATATAACGCTAGAGCTACGAGCTCTCGGAGTGCCGTGGTCTCTCCACGCGTGGACGCTGTCGCTGGCGGCGGCCGCTGAAGCGTCACTCGACCATGTCATCGATCAGTTACTACAAGATTTCTTACAGGTAAAGTTTAAAAATAAAAATCTTTATTTCGCCATAAGATGATAGATGATAACGTCAAAGAAATTTTCTACATTCTCAAAAAAAAAAAAAAAAACTATTAACAAAAACAAGAAATCAATTTAAGAAATGCTACATCTAAATCATTAAGGCAAACATTTGTGTCATTTAAAAAAGTGAACAGCTGTGATAGACAACAAACTGTATACATATATGTAGCTTATGATTAAATTCAATGGACTGAATTTATTTCTCATAAAATTGTCCATTCAAAATTTTTAAGACGCACTTATCTCGTGTTTACAGCATAATCTATATTCATCTACAGTGGATGATGACATAATACAATCACCAATTTGGTGAAAGTTGCTTTCGATTTTATTAATGCTTTAGCACTATTTACGACTTAATTGTTCTACATTCCAGGTGTGTCCCTCCGATGACAGCCACTACAGCAAACAGTTCATTTACGAGTGCCTCCCACTGCTTTTCAATATTTTACGCTACAGCAAGGTACAGTATTACATTTACTGCCGATTTTTTTTTTATCAAATCTTTCCACTTTTTTTCATTCTTTTGCAAAATTTTCTTATCCAATTAATTAATAATGCAAGCATTTATGTTCATACAACAATTGATATGTGCTTGGGTTAAACCTAAATTGATAATATGTATTTCTCAGAATTTATTCCAAGTATGATCTCTCACGATCTTTTTCTCAACGAAAACCGTTATTCTGGTATAGACTCCGACTATTTACACTAATGACTAGACTGGTAGGTACGTACCCGCTACTGGTAATACAACCTCGTACCGCCACTGGCACTACTGCCTCCCACCCGCCCCCCACTAACCAGCGCCCCCCGCGCAGAAGGAGGGCACGGTGCTGCTGCTGGCGGACATCCTGTGCGCGCTGTACGGGCGCGAGCGCGTGCCGCCCGTGCGCGAGCCGCCGCCCGCCGCGCCCGCGCGCGTCGACCCCTCCTACGTCAACAACCCCTCGCTGGCCGACGTCACCTTCAGGTACTGGACCCCTCCTACGTCAACAACCCCTCGCTGGCCGACGTCACCTTCAGGTACTGGACCCCTCCTACGTCAACAACCCCTCGCTGGCCGACGTCACCTTCAGGTACTGGACCCCTCCTACGTCAACAACCCCTCGCTGGCCGACGTCACCTTCAGGTACTGGACCCCTCCTACGTCAACAACCCCTCGCTGGCCGACGTCACCTTCAGGTACTGGACCCCTCCTACGTCAACAACCCCTCGCTGGCCGACGTCACCTTCAGGTACTGGACCCCTCCTACGTCAACAACCCCTCGCTGGCCGACGTCACCTTCAGGTACTGGACCCCTCCTACGTCAACAACCCCTCGCTGGCCGACGTCACCTTCAGGTACTGGACCCCTCCTACGTCAACAACCCCTCGCTGGCCGACGTCACCTTCAGGTACTGGACCCCTCCTACGTCAACAACCCCTCGCTGGCCGACGTCACCTTCAGGTACTGGACCCCTCCTACGTCAACAACCCCTCGCTGGCCGACGTCACCTTCAGGTACTGGACCCCTCCTACGTCAACAACCCCTCGCTGGCCGACGTCACCTTCAGGTACTGGACCCCTCCTACGTCAACAACCCCTCGCTGGCCGACGTCACCTTCAGGTACTGGACCCCTCCTACGTCAACAACCCCTCGCTGGCCGACGTCACCTTCAGGTACTGGACCCCTCCTACGTCAACAACCCCTCGCTGGCCGACGTCACCTTCAGGTACTGGACCCCTCCTACGTCAACAACCCCTCGCTGGCCGACGTCACCTTCAGGTACTGGACCCCTCCTACGTCAACAACCCCTCGCTGGCCGGCGTCACCTTCAGGTACTGGACCCCTCCTACGTCAACAACCCCTCGCTGGCCGACGTCACCTTCAGGTACTGGACCCCTCCTACGTCAACAACCCCTCGCTGGCCGACGTCACCTTCAGGTACTGGACCGGACCGTAAACCGGAAGGAAATATTTGTAGAAGTACAAATCTATTTACGACGGTCACTGACAGCGATGTCACTGAGTGATGAATTAACTTAAAATAACCGCCCCGTGTTAGTTTTTTTTCTGTAAATTGAAACTGTATTTACTATAACCGCGTAGTTGTTAATATTCGTTTACGCTCTTTGTATTTTCTTTATGAAAGTCGTATATTTTCCGTTCACAAGGTTTTTTTTAATACAATTTTTCATCGAATAAATCATTTGCTAAAGATAGATAGTAATACTACGTACCTACTGGAATTATGGTGTGTGTCCAAAACTACTTCTCAAATTTAATTAAGACAAGACCACACGACAAGCACAAGCTTTCGAGTAAAAAAAATAGCTCCCTTTTTTGAAGTCTGTCGAAGCACGTAAGTTACGTGTTGGTACAAGTGTGAGGCGCCGCAGGGTGGAGGGGCGGCTGTTCTACGGGCACAAGATCGTGCTGGTGTCGGAGTCGCCGCGCCTGCGCGCCATGCTGGCGCCGGCCGCCGCGCCGCCGGCCGCGCCGCTCGTGCAGATCAACGACATCCGGTACCACATCTTTGAGGTACGTCATCAGAGGGAAGAATAATACAAGGGGTTATTAGAAGATAAGATACGAGCTCATACGGGGAATTGGGGATAGGGTCGGCAACGCGCTTGCAATGCTTCTGGCGTTGCAGACGTCTATAACATGAGTTCACGCATTTTTGGCGCCAACTTGTGGAGGCCTGTGTCCAGCAGTGGACTGCAATAGGCTGGAATGATGATGATGATGATGAGACGTCTATAAGCTTCGCTAATTAATTACTATCAGCCACCTGTTTACTTGGTACGCTTGTTTGCCGACTAGTTATATATAAAAAAAAATGTATATTTTAACTGGAGGAGGACACGGTATCTAGGGTATATCCTGCTCAGGTGGCGAATTCTAGCGTGATCCCATCTCGCCCCACCCAGGTGGACGACTGCTCACACGTCTTGGTTTTTTAGTCAGTAGGAGTCTGACATAACCCTCTGGCGCCCCCGCGCTGCAGGGTATCCATGATGGATATTCCCCACGTAAAAAAAATATCCTGCTCAAAATAATACTGCTTTCAAGCAGCGTTGCGTTTCTGTGGTGAGTAAGGTGGCCAGAGCTAATGGGGAAGACCAGCAATGCGCTTGCGATGTTTTTGATCTATAGGCATTTTTTTATAAGTAGGTACAACTAGGTCGGTAAATAAGCATACGGCTCACCTGATGGTAAGCGATTACAATTAAATTTGATCTATGATTTTAAATGAAATAACTCATTCGCAAAATACTAATAAAGTAATCCAAAAACTACACCAACTTCTATGCTAATGTTATAAAGGTGAAAAGTTTGTGTGTTTGAGTGCGCTAAATTCATGAACCACAGGTTCGAATTAAAAAAAATTGGGTTGAATAGTTCGTTTACCGAGGAAGGTTATAGAGCCTATGCTTTATAACATTTTAGTATGTTTTTTAATATCATATTAAAAATTACCGTTCCAGCGGAAATCGAACCTGCATTTCCGACTGACCTTGTCGGTGCTCTAGCCAATTAAGCTATGGAACGATTTTTGATATGATCTTAAAAAATGTTTAGAACTCCGTAATGTATTGGTAACACAAAGATAAATAATACGAATTTTAGTACATTTTTTTATCAAATTAACGCAGGTAAAACCGTAGGGCACAACCAGTAATTGATAAAATATTAAAATCCACTGCTAAAGCCGACGCCAATATAGTGTTCTCTAACTCGTAGCAAGTAATGAAGTACCTGTACTCTGGAGGCTGCTCGGGTCTGGATGTAGCGGAGTGCGACGTACTGGAAGTTCTGGCGGCCGCGTCGTTCTTCCAGCTGCTGCCTCTACAGAGACACTGTGAAGCACGCGCCGCTAAGACCGTAGACCTGCACAACCTCGTCTCGGTGTACATACACGCAAAGGTTTCATGTTTTACTTATCTCATAATTTTTTTTTAAGGGATCCCATTTTTAACTCATTAATGAAGCGTAATTGGTACTTTAGTACTAAAAAAGTCTTGTTTTTTTTTTGTTTTCTTTTTGTGATTCTTTTCGTCGATACTATACACATAACTTAAATATAACGCACCTAAGGCTGTTATTTTAACAATACTCATAACTATTTAATGTTTATTATTTCCTAATGAAAAACTAGAAATTGAACTTTCTAGAGTCAAAAAACGAAATATTGTTTTAAATTTCCATGGTTCTTAACCTTATTTGAATTCGTTTTTTCGGGATTTATACCATGTACCTTTTTATCTTTGAGGCTCCGATATTTCGGCGCAGTTGCATGCGCCATGGTCACGGAAGAACTGTTTGATTATTGCGGGTAGATGTTATGGGCAGACATATCGGTCTACCCTCCGTCTCAGTCTTCTATTACGCTCGATACCGGTAGTATTAAACAATTCTGTAAAGTATCACAATTATTTTTAGCGATATATTGCTACATCGTCTCTGTCTGACATTCTTCTCCATCCTACGTGACATTGGCCAAATCACCCAATTTTAATAGGAAATAGCTAAACATACGTGATGGGTTAGAAAAAAAAACGAGTATACTTGAAGACCACACGACTGAAGTAAAACTTCTTTAGCAATAGGCCTGCACTCTGCTCTTAGATACCTACGAAACGTAACTGGAGCAAGAGAGAAAGAAAATTTGTGCACGCACCCCTCTCTCTCTCTCTTTCTCTTGCTCCATTCACCTCACCCGATCACACTTTTCGTAACGCTCTCTTCACGCATTCTCCAGCTTACTCCCCAAGTCAAGTGTACGTAAAGAAGTTTTACTTTAAAAATGCTTTTAAGTATAAGAATATTCACTATTTCTAACTTTTTTCCAGGTGTACGGTGCCACACAACTTTTGGAATACTGCCAAGGTTTTCTGTTACAAAATATGGTTGCGCTTCTCACCTATGACGACTCGGTTAAACGATTACTCTTTGGTAAAAGATTGCCTGGACACAATGTGTTGGGTGCTTTGCTGACCACCCTGCAAAAGAGGATAGAGTCGAGGAAAACCCAAACAAAAAGCAGATAGCACAACCTTACATAATGACATTTCTTTGTGTTTCAGCCTAGATTTATTCCATTATTCCTTTTTATAAACGCTTCATTATGATGAGAAGTTGAAGAAATTGTTTTTGAGCAAGGCTCCAAAATCTGATAACTTATTTTTAAATCTATATAAAATTGGAGTGATCGAAATTATTGTAAATTGTTTTTAATGGAATAAGCCAAAATAAAATGGAATGTAAAATAAAACATAAAGTAATCCCCATGTCTTTATTAGAGAAATTTGAAATTTCGAAATTATGAATCTCATGTTTTATCTATTCTATTTATTTATAAAAATGAGGCCAAATTGTTAGTTTATGTAACAATCACGAAGTGCCTTAAATGTTTTCTTCCACATTATAACTAGAAAGTAAGAGTACAAAAAATTGTTAGAAATAAAACAAAACAAAATTTTTAAGAAACAACAATTAGTCATATAAGCTTTTAATATTTATTGTAAAACTTGATAATTAGGCTTTTCTTTTAAATATCATTTATTAATAATCGAAATTAGCTTGTAATTCGATTGTAAAATAATTCATAAAATTAAAAACCGCGTTTATTTTATATAAAAAAAGAAATCTATAAAATTGCCACATCTCTATTTATACAACATTTAAGTGTCATTATGATTTTAAGTCCCAAATATGACATTATTTTTATGCTATACGCACAAATTAAATATATAATATTGTTCTCAAATGTAAAGATATTCTCATATATAATTTATACTTCTATATTGCAAGAGTTAAATACAATCAGACTAACATTATTTTACAATACAAAGAAAGTTTAATAAGCTTATAACAATAAACTTTGTAATATCAAATGTACATAAAATTATTTCAATACATTATTATGTGGCTATAGAACTAGATATTCTTTGGACTATTCCTTGGAAAATATATATTAATCATTAACTTGATGTAGATAATTAATGTTTAAATGAAGTAAATAGATTTCAATTTTGTGGATAAAGTACTTATAATTATTACACTCTTGTGTCGTCATATGAATGTTTAATGTATTTTTGAAAAGTATTATACATATAACTGTGTAATTATTGTTGAAATAAATTTTGTATTTTTCATTATTATTTTTATTTTTATTCATGTATGGACTTATTATTCTGTTTTATTTACTGCTGTGCTAGCAAACAAGCGTACAGCTTAGCGTACATCAACACCAAAAACATCGCAAGTGCGTTGCCTACCTCACCCCCAATCGTCTTCAGGAGCTCTGGCCCAATATTACTTGCGGGCAGTATTATCTAGCTTTTACTTTCTGTAAGGCTGAGGTACTACCGCATTCCGCTCCAAATTCTGAGTAACTAGGATATTTTCTACAGTGCCCTAACTCAATGTAAACTAAAAATAATTTCTTCTCAATAGTTAATTTTGAGAGAAAATAAGTTTATAATATTACTCAATCTTGATTAATAGAATACATTTCAAATTATATAATGTAAATAGTTTCAGAAATTCAAACAGTTTTTCAGTAATAATCATAAAACGCCTGTCGTAAAGATAAAAGCAATTACGAATACACGTTTCTTACAAAATTGCTCTACCGACTGTAATTTTTTTTTGTACTTAACTACGTTAATTTATATGGTTATCCAATAATATCTTAGACAGACAACCTATTTAGGTGTTGCGTTTCAAATATTTTTATAATTAAAATTTTTATATTATTATAAGAAGTAAAAAATTGTCTGATATCATTCAATTTAACCGTTAAGAATAAATTCAATGACTATAATAACTGAAACATTTGCAAGTATATCATAAATTAAACTAAATAGAGTATACAGTATGACTATGATAGGATGACTTACAAAAATATTTAATTTTAGTATTTTATGCTTGAAGACAAAACTCTTCAAGCAATGCGTCCTGCCTGTTTTAACATACGGTGCCGAGACGTGAGCACTGACGAGGGGACTAGTCCACAAGCTTTAAAGTCACTCAACGTCCAATGGAAGCATGTTTGGGGTCTCTCTCAAAGATAGGATCAGAAATTAAACTATCCACGAGAGAACGAAAGTAACCAATCCCTCCCCTGTCTGCTCCCCTGTGTCGCAGTTCAGACCTACGTGCCACTATCTACGTGACATTGCCGGTGTAGGTTGGATGAGGATTACGGAAACACCGGGATGTCTGGTGTGAACTTACAGAGACCTATGTCCAGCAGTGGACTATGTTAGTTGTTTTAAATGGCAACCTTAAAATTGTATTACAAAATTAATTTAACCAACTGTAATAGTGGTTTTTATTTCAATTTGCCACTTAAAAACAATATTTTCATATATTTTTATCTTTAAATAAAAATTAACACCTAGTTCTAATTAGTGTTTCTTTTTAAAACTCTAAATCCAGTTTACAAAGTAACAACACTTTTATTCTTTTTTGTGGAAAAAAAGCGTAAATAAATTTCATTGATTCCACGCGTTCATTTTGATTATTTTTTTTAATTGTGCAAAGTAGCACGGATGATTTCGTTAACGTCACGTAGAATGAAAAAAGACATGCAGATGATTGTAAATTATTTAAAAATGAGTAAAACTCTTAGTGTCAAAAATCAGTAAAACGAGTAAAACTCTCAATGTCAAAAATTACTAAACATGGATCTTTAACGTAAAATAAATGAATTTAATTTAATTCAAAAAAATAGTATAAAAATAATCAAGTTTTCAGTATTTATTTTAAAATCAAATTAAGCAATTATTATCTATCTTTCACTTAAATATTTCGGAAATATTAGCTATTATAATAATAGTTTTGTGAACATTTGCCAGGTTGACATTAGTCTATGGTTATCAGAATCCACAGCGCATATTTTAATTACAAAAATGTCAAATTGCTTTTGGTCCACATGGTGGTATGATGTACAGTTTGATAGATCGTGGAAATTTTAACAATCATATTTATAAATAAGGGTTTAATGTAGTGAAGTTTAGTGTATAAAAATATTCTGTTAAATGTCGTGACAGTGACTAAAAATGCAGTTTTACAAGGAAAGGATTCTTAACGCTGCCCAGTTAAAAAGACTAAGTGAACACAAATATTCCTGTACAAGTGCTAGTGTATTAGACGCTTGGCTCCAGCCCTGGTGGTGCTGGCTGGTCTCGAAGACGCCGTTATGGCTCGCGCCGAATCTCATTACAATATTAGGTTTAATAGTCAATATAGTCACCACACTAATTCTGGTTTGGTAAGTGTAAATTTAATTGCCAATTTTTTCTCCGTGGGTTTATTAAACGTTGCGAAAATTGTGTCGTAATGTTAACTAGCGGAACAACTTTCATTTTTGCTTTTAACTCGTAGACGACTTTCTTTTAACCTACATTTCATATAATTTTTACCGTTTTACCTCCGACGTGCGATTCGGAAACGTTCGCTCTAATTATCGCGGTTTGTTTGGCCAATCTCTTCCGTTTTACTATATTACTCCGATTGGCGGATCGCATCGCGCCATCCCGTGATAAGATATTAAATAAAATAAAATATTATATAAATTTGCACTAATATTACATAAAACACTTACAAGATCACTAAATTTTAGAATAATATTGTTTTAAAATATTCAATTTTCTTTTCAACTTAAACATTGAATTGCATACTTCTCCTTTCTTATTAATAATGTTGTTTTGAAATAATTGTAACCTTATAAGAATTTTGTATCGTACCATAGAGATCATACAATTGATATTTTCATAAATATTGACAACATATTTAGTGTTGCATTAGTCCAAAAAGTTTTTTTTTTAAGTTTTTTAACTAATAAAAAATATCTAAAAGTAATTAAAATTTACAACTCATACAGGAGTCATTATTATTTAGTAAATATTTATAACTTTATAAAAAATACTAAGCTAACATTAAGCAATGCATTAAATTAAGATTAATTTGAAATGTTTAATATATTGTTCTAATTAAAAGAAGATAACAAACTAATAACCTAACTTTGGTAGTTTGATTCTCATAATTCTCATGTATGAACATATTTTAACTGAGGTAGGGCAGAGCAGGAAATATTCTGCTTAAAACCTGGTACAGCCCCACTGGAGAAGTATCTGGACCTTACAGAAGATCACAGCTAAATAATACTGCTATCAAGGATTGTTGTGTTCCTGTGGTTAGTAAGGTGAGGAGGGATTTGAGGAAGGGTCAGCAACGCGCTTGCGATGCATCTAGAGTTGCAAGCTTCTATAAGCTACAGTAATCTCTTACCATAACGTGAAGCATACGCTTAGTTGCCGAACTACCTTTAAAAAAAAGGTAACAATAATAGATATAACCTAAAAGTCAATAATAAAGTACGATAGGAATATTTTTCCAGTTTGGATGTCTGTCCTTGTGGGTCTCTCCACCGTGTCTCGGAGAGCATGTTAAGCCGTTGGTCCTGGTTATTATCAAAAATACCTGACAGCAATTGTTAATCATAGTAGGGAATATATATCCTCCAACCTGCAATGGAGCAGTTGATGGATTAAGTTCCAATCCTTCTCCTACATGGAAAAAGAGGCCTATATCCAACAGTGGGATGTAACAGGCTGAATATTATGTGTTTGTTTTGTTTTTATAAGAATCCTTAAAACATTTTTCCATATAAAAATTTTTGGAAGGAGAGTCTAAAAATCAATATAAAAAAATAAAAATTAATTCAAAAGAATCTTTATGTCTAAGGATCTTTTATTGCAAGAACATTTTGTTTTTTGACTAACAGGAGAAGGTGAACATTAACCATAGCCAGGTGCATTGACATGTTGAATCTTCACAAATGTAATAAATTCTGAAACAAAAAAAATATATATTTAAATGTGGGAAAATATAAGTTGTGGGAAATTATAAGTCCTTAATATAAAGAACATTAGTGACACAACATTATCAAAAGTATTAAAATAATAATTAAAACTTATTTAAGTCATAATAACTTTGTAAAATATGTTAATTAATATAAAATAAAATATACAAAAGGTATTAGTTTACTTTTGTTTATTTTTGGTCACAACATAATTAACCTAGTAAGAATAAAAAGTAAGGTATCTTAAAAGTATAATATAATATATATAGTATAAGTATATGTAGTCTGGCCATAAATACTGTTAAAATTAAAAATAAACAAAATATTTCATTTGAATTTGGAATCAACTTGATTACAAATCAACTTGAATTCTTATTTATTGCCCAGGAACTGCTTCATCGAAAGTTTAATGTTTATGTTAGCTTTTTGTTCATATCATCGATGTTATCAGCCTTTCACAATCTACTGCTGGACACAAGCCTCGTCTAAGGTATGCCACAAGACCCGATCACCTGCTTTAGCCATCCAGTCACTGCCAGCTACCCTACCCCACTGAAATAATCATCCGAAAAGGGCGTCCAATACTACGTTTGCCGAGCTGTGGACTCCATTCGAGAACCTTGTTACTTTGCCACAATTCTGAACTATGTCAGTCACTTTCGTTTTTTTCGGACCTTGAACAAAGGTGGTCAGGTCGAAATTCAAGGACATGTCGAAATTCGACGTCAATTGACCGGCCACCTTGTATATCAGCATATAAAGGAAATTAGGAAATTTCTTAGTAAAGGAAAAATGGGGGTTAATAATCGAAGTCGCGCTCAGCAAGAAAGAGGTCAGCAACCACGCTCACAATGTGCAGTGTGTCATTGGAAATGTGACCGAAAAACTAAACTGATTGCAATTTTTGTCACAAGAAGGTACATAGAGAACATACCATTCCTATTCCTAAAGAATATACTCAAAAAGTAGTCATATACAATATTATTGATATTTCATATAAAATGGCTGGTTATTTTTGTGTTATGTTTCGAACGTTTCGTTTTAAAAAATATGTCAAATTAATACATAATAAATAAATAAATAAATAAATAAATATCTACACAATACACACACGGTCGTCTGTTCCTAAAGTAAGCAACTTAATGCTTGTGTTATAGGTAACAGCCGACTGGTATATAGCTACATATTTATTTTTTTATTTTTTTTTCGATAAACATACTTATAAATAATACATATATAAATATATAAATAATACATATATAAATATATAAATAAATATTTATATTACACCCAGACTCGGGGTGGGAATCGAACCCACAACCCTCGGAGCAGAAAGCAGGGTCACTACAAACTGCGCCAACGGGCTAGTCAATAATAATAATCAAGTTGTTTAACTATTATCGTTAGTAAGGACATGTTACGTTATTTTGATATTGAAAGAACCCCCCCCCCCCCCCCCCATACATTAAATAACCCCTGTGTATTGTATTTTAGACCCAGTAGCGACAGTCCGTGTTGTGTTATGGGGAGCGCCTACCGCCGAGTTAATGAGTGGGTGACTTTTTGCTATATGTATATATACAAACAAGAGGTCATTGAAATTGAACTTGGTGAGAGACCTTGTGTGTAAAATCATTACTTTTTTGTAATCGTTTCTATGTATACTCTATTATGACTTGTTGATTTATATATTTAAAAAATCATCTCATGATTCATTTTTGCTGATATTAAGCTATTTTACGAGTCGGCGCAGTGGTAACTGAAGCTGGCTGTTGCGCTAATAGTCGCGAATTCGATCTCTGTTCTAGACATATCATCGTTCATATCAAACCGAATATAATAATAAAAAAGATCCGTAAGTACCGATGTTGTTCCATTTTGGCTTTCTTGGCAATGATCCTAAGAAGGGCGAATTGAGGTTTGAAAGTTATTACGTACGTATGACTTTTTAACCGACTTCAAAAAAAAGAGTAGGTTACTTAATTCGACCGTATAAATGTATATATATATATTTTATGTATGTTCATACATAAAATATATATATACGGTCTATATATAACTATAACTCCTCCTAATTTTTTGAAGTCGGTTAAAAAGAAGAAAATAATATTGTATATTC
This sequence comes from Melitaea cinxia, assembly GCF_905220565.1. Lineage (NCBI taxonomy): Eukaryota > Metazoa > Arthropoda > Insecta > Lepidoptera > Nymphalidae > Melitaea > Melitaea cinxia. The sequence goes on along the minus strand of NC_059397.1, from coordinate 626,159 downwards.
AACAGGTGAGACAATTTTTAAGCTACAGGTTTTATATCTAATCTCAGGTCTGTTGAGTAGATTAAAAATTATCTTACACTATTTAGCTATTACACAGGAGTTATCTACAAAAATATATAGCGAGGGATTATGTCAATGTATACGAACTAATCTTACAATGTAACGGTGGTTATTTAAAGTTTTGATTATTTATTATGAGAAATAATAATAAGATAAATGTCCCACATGGTTACGTGGCCCGTTATTTCCGATACCGTTGAAATGTTGGGATAAAAAGTGGCTCATGTGTTTTTCTGGATCGCTGGCTATCTCTATATAAATATATATCTAGTGGACACCGCAAGTAGGCAAACGCAGTGTAGTCTTCTGGCCCCCTGGACTGACGGTCTACGTAAGATTGCCGGTCTAGGCTGGATGAGGATTGCGAAAAACCGGGATATCTGGCGCGAATTTGGGGAGACATTTGTCCAGCTGTGGACTGCAATAGGCTGAACTGACTGACTATCTAGGTACTAAGGTTATTTGTAATCAGATCCGTAATTTTTGCGTCAAAGAGTAACAAAGGTCCATTCACCCGGCCTCGTCAACTTTCGGATTTACGAATATAATTTCTATGAGAGCAAGATAGGCCAAACAATTGCTTCCAGAATATTAATTTGTCTGTTTATTTGATTGGCACATTGAGTTTTATCTTGGCACACCGTCTTCGAATTGGGTTTAATTCTAGCGAAATCAAGAAATCTTTACGAAATCAGTGCACAATACTGCATGTAACCGCGGGACATAATTAGTAATCCATAACCTTATGACTTAATAGCGAACGAGTAATAAATTGTGTTTGCAGGCAAACGAAGAAAAACCGACTTCAATTATATCGACAAGTAATACAACGTAGGTAGACGAAAAAATAGTCAAGTAAATACGCATTATCAAAGATTACTCCAAAAGTTGTGATCAGATCTCGATGAAATTTAAATGTGACCACATGATAAACATCGGCTTTCGATTAAATTAAAAATCATCGAAATCGGTATACCCAGTAAAAAGTTATGCGGATCTTCGAGAGTTTCCCTCGATTTCTCTGGGATCCCATCATCAGATCCTGGTTTCCTTATCATGGTACCAAACTAGAGATTATCTCTTATCCAACAAAAAAAGAATTATCAAAATCGGTTCATAAACGACGGAGTTATCCCCAAACATACATTATGTATATATATACGGTCGAATTGAGTAACCTCCTCCTTTTTTTTTGACGTCGGTTAAAAAATTAACGAAATAAAAGTCTCATCCAATGACGTATTTCTAACAAAATATTCCGGAATGTAATCGGAAAAACGGATGACGTTTTAAATTGTCGACGCGAGTCATCTAATGACGTCAAGTAATCAATACATCAATAAATATAATAAAAACGTAACGGACCGCTATCTGTACATGGAAGATATATGAGGAAAAATATTAATGGGACCGTTAGAGTTTTTTGTCTGTGCGTTTGTGCACACTAATCTCAGAAACGTCTTATCTGATTTAGATGTGGTTTTTACTAATATATTGTATTGTGGTAAGCTTCTCTTAATATTTAGTGTTTGTTTCATGTCAATGGGTTCATAAATAAAAAAAGTTATGCCAATTTAAAAAATCACGTTGAACATGTAAATACCCAAACGACGGTGCTTATAATCCAAAACAAAGCAAAAGATATTCCAAAAAATGCTGTCCAAAGTCACTATTCCACGCGGACGAAGTCGTGGGCACAGCTAGTGATAAATATGCTTTATTATACGCATGCAATGCGTTTACCGCGGTTTTACTTTCATGCGGACGTCCACGGTTGGCAGGACGATTAACATCAGGTTTTTTCCTTTTCTTGCTCCTCTATGTATGTATAAGATTTATTTTATTATTAAAGACGCTGTCTGGTAATAAATGCGATCCGATCTAAAGATGCGATACAACGCTAGTTTATTAAACGCTTGAATAGTTTACGCGGTTTGAATTAAAGCGAAAATATGGGATATCTTATAAGCATATTAATTATTTTCTATTTCCACGTAGACGGCCTTGTAACATCAAACTAAGAAACCAAGCAGGTAAAAAAGTAGAGATAAAACCGCAAACCGTATCTAGTTTTAGTAATACAACGAAAACACCATTAATCTAAGTAATAAAATGTCCGCATCTGAATTACCATAGTACACAATATTATCTTTTAGGTCATCTATCTAGGTTTTATTGGATGATATATTAAGTTGTAGATACCTTCATCATGTTATAAAAGTGTTAGTTCTTTCATTGAATTCTTCGGTCTTGAGTTTTATAATTATTATATATCTTTATTTTCTAAATTGAATTAAAATGTTTTGGTGTTATGCGATATTTCTTAAGAATCAAGCCCGTCTTAAAGCATCGCAAGCAAGTTTAGAAAAAGATATTCTCAATGCACAAGAATTTTGCAAGTATTTCGACGAAAAAGTTTGATTTTCTCAAAGGAAAAAATGTATGTTTGTATATTGCTATTAATTAATTACACTGTTTTTAATTTTATAATGTGTACCTAATAGTTATATTATTAATAGCCCTGCGGTCACCAACCCGCCTACCCAGCGTGGTGACTATGGGCAACACACTCATGTGTGTTGAACTCATGTTAAAGCCATTTTTGGCACGAACTTGTGCCTATGTTGTTGAACGGAGGCCTATGTCCAACAGTGGACTGTAATAGGCTGAAATGATGATGATGATGTAATCAACATGACCTAATAGTTAAAAATTATTTAGTCTTGTTTTATCCCGTTTTGTAATGATCAAATTTGGTTATTGAAAAACCCAAGATCACCACAATAATAAAAAAAAAAATACGTTTCAATTTACATTCAGTTATTTGGTTCCACCAAAACCTTAATTTCATTTACCACGAAAATGATTGGATGGTGGTTATGTCTGTTTTCTTTTCCTGAAATAACATACAACAAGTTCAAACTCTCATACCCCTGAATATAAACGATTCATAGAACGCTATGACGCAAATACTATAATCCTGATTGAGACCACATGCTATTGTTTTAAGAGATAGTCTAAACAAAAACGTCCGGATTAACTGAAGTGTTATATCACTCAAACTTAATTACCTAATAGAAAATTATTCTACGTCTACAAATCCCAAAGCGCCGCGGCATAAATTAAAAATGTTTCCTAAAATAGTTACTTATCGATTGACAAAGGGCTGGCCGTTTTAACCCTGGACGTAAAAGGCTAATAATAGTTTGGAGCATTGGGTTTGTATATGTCAGCTCCTAAAATGTTAGACCGAATTTCTCGTAATAGACGTTCTGACATGAAAATAAGTACATTTTAAACCATGTTCGGGACGTTCATGCACCAGATAAGTAGCCTATCGCCGCGTAATGCCTTATTAGTTTATTAAACCATCAGCTGTAATGGGGTTTTTGTTTTTTTTTTCACTAAGGTGGCAAACAACCGTACGTCCACCTGATGGTAAGCGGATTCCGTAGCTCATGGACGCTAGTGTCACCAGGATCATTGCCAGCGCGTAGTCGACTCTATCCTCGAGTCTCCTCGGAGCTCTGGCTACTCATCACAGGAAAACAATATTACTGAGAGAGTAGTGCTATTTAATTGTCATATTCTGTAGGGTGAGATGCTGTCCCAGTCGGTGCTCCAAATTTCGAGCATGATATTTATTGCCGTGTCACCTACCTTGGCTACGGTAGCTTTCAGCTAATATTGATTTTCGTGTAATTTCTTCCAGGTATAGTCCAGACGCGAGGCAGGAGCCACCGCGGTGGGCGTGCGCCCTCTGTGCGCTTGGAGTCTTCATATATCAGAGCCTGGACGCCATAGATGGCAAACAGGCGCGGCGCACTGGCAGCCAGTCGCCGTTGGGCGAGCTATTCGACCACGGCTGTGACAGCATATCGACTGTCTTCATAGCCCTCGGTGCTTGTATAGCGGTGAAACTTGGGGAATACCCTACTTGGATGTTCTTTCAGGTACGTTGATCTGGCAGACTTGAAACGGATTGTTGTTTAAAATATGTTTTTAAATTTCTGATAAGAGAAATCACGTAGGTATTACTACTTTGATTTGATAACTTAATTCAGGCTACATAGGTAGAGAAAAGGCTTTAGTACGGGCAGTAAAATAAAATTCAAAATCAGTAAAGCAAAGATTTGCCTAACTAAAAATTGTCATTAAGTTCACAAATCAAGCAAACAAATCAAAAGACAATTTAAATTATCTTAACGCACAAGCAAATTGATAAGAAGACACGTTTTATCTCAAAGCGTACTGTAGTACATACATATATGACTTCGTCAGCCATCGCTGCATGATTGCTGACTGATGCGTGATAAGGAACAGAAAAAAAAAATTAGTACCTATTTGATAGTTATCACACCCATATACAAACTATGTAACAATTTATCATATATTAAGATTAAACACGTTTATATAATCGACTTCAAAATGAGAGGAGGTTCTCAATGTTATGAATGATATGAATCTATTTTTTATGTGTGTTATCTCATAATTTTTTATTGGATGTACTGATGGTAACGATTCTCTATTTTAAATTGAAATCTAATGCTTGTCATGTGCTCTCGTTTAAATTTAATAGAGAGGCGGACTTTTCGAGTTATTTCTAATAATGTGTATTTATTGACTATTTTTTAACTACCCTCATTGTATCACTTGTCGATGTAAATACTGTTTTTTTTTAATATCTAAGATTTTATTTTTGTGTTACCCACATTAGGAATTCTAAACATTTTTGAATATCATATCAAAAATTGACCGCTCCAGCGGGGTTCGAACCCGCGTCTCCGACGTACCGTGTCGGCGCTCTAGCCAATTAAGCTATGGAACGATACACCCGCTCGAGCGAAATTTTCGATATGATAATTTTAAATTACGGTTTAAGCGAACCGTGGCGCTACTGTGTGTGGTGGTAGTACTGTTTTTTTTTTTTCGTTTGTCAATTAAGCTTTATAGTTTCTTAGCATTATTGCTAAATTTGCGATTTAAGCTATACGTCACCCAATTATGACGGTGTCCCTCGCGTGATGTCTGATAAAACACGCATTAAAAGATAAAAGCATCCGTGCACGTTTTATCAGACGCGTATTTTTAATCGTAACATGCGTATGTATTTATAGTCTCATCCTCGAACGTGAATCTTTGCAGCGTATCACAAAGTAGCGCGTGTCGTTCGATCCAATTCTCTCAATTTATAAAATTTACAATTGCTGTTGGTAGGGCCGCATTTTATTTTATTATCGTCGTCAAAGATAAGCTTTTCCTTAGTAATTTTTGAATCAAATGTTATAAATATATTTCATTAAGGCGAGAAACGGTTCATATAGGTACAATATATGACACAAATTCATGCATTACGTATAAATAGGGGGTGAAATTATTACTAAATATTATAACACACACCCCTGGTGTATTTGAAACGGCTTTTAAGATTATATACCAGTTTGGAGAAGGTCTTAAAGGTCAACCTTGAAGCAGCCCTATTGAATAGCGAGCAAGGTCGGTCCAAGTTGGTTTCCGAGGGAATTCTCGCCCGGGAAACTTGGCATGATAATACAACAACTGTCTCTCGATAATTGGACGTTTGCCAGGTGTAACGTAAATATCTATTTAACCCAAAGTGGTCATAGCGATGACAGAGCATGCCATAAGTGGTCACGGCTTGACATGTATTGTAAAAACACCAGAGAATAAATTTAAATCTTATATCAAAAGAATTGAATAGCTAAAGCATATTATTCGGTTCAATATTATATTAATGATAAAGATGTGTGGATTTAGCGGTGTTGGATTTTATAAATTCGTAATAAAACTCAGTTTTCTGTAATGAGTAATTGCGAAGTTTTTTTTTTTTTTTTTGTTGTAGATTCTCTGCAGAATCATTACTTTTAACCGTAATTAACTAATTAAAATAACTGATTTAAAAAAGATATAATTTGATTTGAAAAATGACGATTTAAAAGTGCTTTTGAAGCCTTGAATAGGGTAATTTTTGATTTTGAAATTTGTACATACTATGCTGATTAAGGTTAAAGCGGTATTGGTTCCAGCTAAATTCAAAGATTTAAGATTTAAGAAGTTTATCGCATGCCCATCTAAACTTTTCAAGGACGGTACTGCTGACATTTTAGTGCTAGATATTTGTAATGATGATTTTGAGAAGGTAATATTATAAAGAAATGAGTGATTTTCCCTTAGAAATAGAAAATTCTTATAATTCAGTGGCCTAATAATTACCCGCGGTTTTTTGGCACAAATTCTGATCTCGTGGGATTTTCGGGATAAAAAGTAGTGTGTTTTATTCTGATCTCCAAATATTTATGTAATTTTTTTTTTTATTATTAAAATCAATAAAAAAAAAAATACTTAAAATATTACGAAACCTCCATCTATACTCAAAACCTTAGCGTCTATAAAATTAGATATTTTAAAATGATACACGTTTAAAAATGTTAAGTGATACCGCTTCTCGTTTATTTTTCTAAGACTGTGCAGTAGCAATAATTATAGGCAAGAATTTTGCGCAAACCAGGATGTGTGGTTGTGTACTGGACTGGATGTTACGCTACGTCGAGCCGGTCGACGAACTGTTTATGAGTTTCTTCTTATGCATACATATAATCATTGTTATGATTTATACGTTATACGGAATATTTACGATATTAGCTGTCGGTTATTTTGAGAATAAATTAATAAAATGTTACAAACATATCATAATACATACCGAACTAATTTAGGTCATGAACAGCATATTAATAGGTCTCCTATATTGGAAAACAAAATGGAGATTGTTTGCGTGTAACTTCCCTGCTAAAAGTAACGATCGTTACCAAATTATATCAACTGGAACCGAGAACATTACGTGCTCTCCGAGAAAACCACAGAGACAGACATCTAGACTATTATTTATTTCGAGCTGATATCGAACCCTTCAACCGTCGATGTTACTGAAAAATTACGCACCACTACACCGTATTATTTATAAACACATACATAAACACCTAACTTATGTAAATTAAGTTAAGCAGTTTCTTAAATAGAATCTTTCAAATTTTTCAGTGTTTCTGCGCTATGACATTGTTCTATTGCGCTCACTGGCAAGCGTACGTTACGGGTACCCTCAAAATGGGCCGTATTGACGTCACAGAAGCACAGTTTGCCATAATTGGTATACACTTAGTATCAGCGACACTAGGGCCCAATGCCTGGACCACCAAGGTAATGTAACCCATCCTAACCTAACCTCTAATATATAAATGTACCTCTAGGTTTAAATTAATTTAAAAATACCCACATGACGTTAGTATTTGTGAATATGTAAATACAACAGAGTTATTTCCGCTATATATTACGATAATTATGCAAAGTACGGAATTATTTCCTTGTAAATGTACAACAACGTAACTCACTTAACACTGATTGCTTTCAGAATTAATACATAACATTAAATGCACGTGAAATTGCGCATGATTTTATTTATATTAAAATAATATATAATGGAGCTAATCATATAATAATGAATTGATAACTAAAGTATGCGTAATTTGCTTTACAAATTAAGAATGTAGTAAGTTAAGCTTGAATGCAATGTAACGTATAAAAAATGGCAAAATATATCGAATGCAACTATTGCACGTTACAATACTTGTTCAAGAAAATTCTTCTGTACTCTCGTCTCATACATTTACTTTTTATTGGATTTACACAATATCATACTTGATATAGAGTAAATTGAGATATATTTCTGTACTAATGGGCACATTAGCCTTTAACCATAGCTAGCTTAGCTTTTAACCATAATTATGATCAAAACTATCTCTGAATGTATACAAAATCAATAAAGGAGGCTATAGTCTAGTCGGCAAGTGCCTTTTTGGTCAAATTAAAAAAAAAAATAAGTTCCGCTTGCAAAAATTGCAAAAGTTATTAACAAGTAACTAAAATGGAGGAGGGGTTAGTTTTTGCAAATATGTCAAAAACTAATAAAGATTTTTCAGAAAAAAAAACAGTTCCAGGAGTCGGAACTTTTTTTAAGAAAGTTTCCCCCTCTGTTAGAAACTTTTTTTTTGTAAAAGGCACTTGTTGACTAGACTACTAGTATAACACAGACACATTATACTTCAAACGTAAATAATGTCGACATCCTACGCTATTGCACCAAGCAGTAGATATATTAGCCGCACATGCTAATTTAACATTTAATAAGAATAGAAAGAACATACAATACATTACGAAAACATAAACAAATAGATAAATACACAACAACATTATTTAAGAGATAGCTATAATCACATCACATTGCCACATTCTAGGATACCCACTGAATCGAAGGTATTACCTGTTTTCAAAGGAAACCACTCCTAATTGTAAGTCTCAAGAATGTTCACTCAATTATATTTATTTTGAGCGAGCATACAACAACAAGTAGCTGAAACTGTATTTTGATAATAAAATTACAGTAGGAAATTAAATTAAATTTAAAACAGATTCTAAAATCAATACTGTATTTAAAAAACACAGCTTAGGCCTTAGGGGTCATCCATTAAGCATCTGTTGTTTTTATCAACTTTTTAAACCTCCCTGTGGTGAATCGATGAAAATGAAAATATTACCACCTAACCTTACGGCAACCTACCTTAAGGCAGGGTGTTTGTGCGGCTCAGAAATTTCTTGTCCAAGGAAAAATAGATACACGTGATATTTCATTACAAACCGGGGGGGGGGGGGGGGTGTTTGATACACGATACCTCATACCCGAACCTCATGATTAATGATGATTAAGTGATGACCCGTTAGGTAATATCTTATTTTTGAATACCACACACACAAACACACACACACACACACACACACAAACAAAAACAACCACCACTCCAAAAGCCTCCCGTAGTCAAAGCATAGTATACAAAATCAGCGGCTCCAGGGCACGTTGGAGTTGCGCTACTCGTTGGGCGTGGTCGCAGTGGCGGGCGTGGCCCTCACTCTGGCGTCGCTCGTCTCCTCCATCGCGGCGGGGGGTGTCGGCAAGAACGGGTCCACTGTCGCTGTGAGCGGATATCCGTGTTACTGGCTAGGGGGATCGATGCTCTAGACAATATCATGTTCCTAAATTATGTGGTTAATCTTTTGACGTTATAGAATTTTCAACTACCGGCAACAGTTATGATAAAACAATAATATATTCAAAATGCTTGTCAAGGCTTGGAAATGGTATTGAACGATTTGAACTCATTGAATAATTTTCAACTACCCTCAAAAGTAATGGTAATACAATAATTTAAGACAGAGAAAAAGTTGAAAGAAATATGAGAAATTAGTTTTTATTTTATATGGTAAAGTTATACAGCGTATCGATCTCCCTGGCTGTCAGCTTACCAAAGCACCATGGATTACTGGTCTTTTTAGCCTATTTCCTATTAGCCTTTCGTTACTTCATACTAAGTATACTAAATCGAAGTGTAGTGTTGATTGGCGTATGATTTGTAACTTTACTCTCACAGTTATATTTCATTTTATTCATTTATTGAAACTAACGTCTTAACATTATTTATATTGGGTTATTTTTCTCTCATTTAGGTTGTAATTTAACTTTGATTTTAATCGTTAGGAATTCAAAAATCATCGCTTTGTTATCATGTGGGTTTTTTTAATAGCATGACTATTTTATATGTCATCAGAACTCACGGACCTTTGTTCTTTGTTACGCTGACCGTGTAATGACATATATTTGATATACAACTTTCTGTCTTGATAAATTTTGTCCAAACATCGAGCAATGTCCGAATTTCTTTTACGCTCGGTTACTATATACAAAAACGATTCGTTTTCGAAGTTCAATTTCGAAAATGTGTTCGTAAACGTGAGTCGAGTCGTGAACGAGTCGTTTTTTAATATAGGAACCTAGTTTAAACATACATTTGTAATACCTACTTAGGTTATTTTTATCGTCACGTGTTAGATTAAGCATTAATATGATATACCGTTGTGGTCGATTTTTTTATATTGTATTACATGTGAGTCTTCACTCATTTACCTCAAATGAAATATAATCATACTATAGTAAATTTTATTTTACATATATTCATTTGAACATATCATATTTCAATAGAACATATATTTCAAAACATACATTATATTTGACCCACGCTATCTTCTATGATCAAGGGCGGCTTTACCTACAGTGCAAGGGATGCGCTGACCCCGGGTGTTAGAGGGCGCCAAAAGCTACATGCAAGGGTACAAATTGATACTGAATTCTTGTTTATTTTTAACCGACTTAAAAAAGAGGGAGGTTCTCAATTCAACTGTATTTTTTTACGTATGTTACCCCACTTTAGACAGGGTGGACCGATTTCGATGATTTTTTTTTTAATCGATAAAGCCGCCCCTGACTTTGACATAGTATCATCAAATATGTATATCGCTATAACCCTGACGCCTAATTCATCCGTATTATTATTTCCATACACATCAGATACAAGGCTTACCGTGTGGTCTCCACGCGACCTCGGTTACCTTTGCCGGTGCATTGTACTTTATCATCAACTTTGCGATGACATTTCGAGATAGGGGCTGCGGGAAAAATGGATCCACAGTCGCCGTAAGATGTCTAGAGTGATTTGAGAATGGTGATCGGTTTGGGGTTGGTGATGAGAGATGGATTTACGCGAATTTTAGTGTATTGTACCGCTGAAAACGTTTTAGGTGATCGTTGAATGGTATTTTGTTTCGTGATTCTTTTTTTTTTTCTTTTTTTTTTTAACGTAAAAAGCCTTTTAAGGTTGAAATTTCGGTAACGTTGATAAATTTAGTCGTTAATATTTTAAAACAAATGTGTATCAAGTACGATTGATATTTTTATATTAATTTTGGATTTTTTTTTTAACATTAATATGTTTGGATGTTCGTAATTTTAAAACAGATGCGTATCTCGAAACATGTATCAATACTATATTTATTTATTTTTATTAGTAATTGTCCAATAATATTTCGGTATTTAAAAATATGTCGTTATTTAAACAAGAGTACTTATTTAAATTTTACGAAATATTTCATATGCATTTATTTATAATTAAAATAGTTTAATTTATTATTATTATTATTTTATTTGAAGTAATTGTACTTGCATGGAATCCGGCACCATTTATAATATGTATTGTATATATCCCTAGAATCGCTTTGCACTTCCATTCCTATTAGATAATATTATATACATTATCGAATTATTTATATATAATATATCATTGTAACAAGCCTAAGTATAAAATTTTGGAAATTTTTGTTATTTTATTAAAATTATAATTGGTTCGACCGGTTTAAAAATAAATATGAAAATATTGAAATGAGTGAAGATAGCAGAATGGCTTTAGTTTTTACGCATACAATTTCCTTTGTTATTATTAATGGCATGTATTTTTTTTTACATTTTTTTAATGGCCATCGCGTTCGCCGCTCCGGACGTAACCGCATGACGTTGTATCGCGTTCACAACATAAATAACAGTTCCCGCCTTTTGACATCGGCCTAAATCTGATGTCGAACTACGCAGTTGTACTGATGACCGCAACTCTAGTGTTCGGCTACGTTAAAGTCATTATGAAGGGTGGAGTGGGGAAAAATGGCTCCACGGTCGCAGTAAGAGTTCAAATTATAAGCATTGTGCCGCTAATGTGGTCAAGTCACGGCGCTCATTGAGCTAATCACGTGAAGTAAGCTACGGGCCTGTTTTGTCAGTTGTTGATAACGCTATTTAACGTATGACGGTATCCATTCAATAGTATGATATATTATCCTTTTTTTGACATCGAATTCCACTATATTTATAAAATATTTCGTTTCGAAAATTTGTAGTTTATTAATTAGAGAAATAGGTCCTAATTACCTCCTGCTGATAAAGTGTATTCGTAACTTATGTGCATGATCCACAATCGGTGAAACTGGCCCTACAGCATGTCTGTGACCGATGTATCAGCTCGTCTTGTGTCCGTCCCGTAGACTTGTAACGTCTGCACTCTTTAACTTTGAAATAACTGAAAAAATAGAAAAAAATATTAGTTGCGAATATCACGCCATCTAGTTGTTCATTTCTTTACTAATAGCATGGTATGTAGCTGGCTTGATGCTATTTTTTTTTTTTTGTAAGGCATGGTATGTAGCTTTTTGGCTTTTCGTTACGTTCCGTTTATTCGAAATCTTTGATATTTGATTTCAAGTATTTTCTATATTTATTTTAAAATACAATAAATATAAATTAATGAAATATTACGGATTTCGTATAACGGCTTTTTAAATGGATGTTTTGAAGTCAAGAACGTGCTACAGCGTCTCTTTTCCTAGGGCACGAGCATTTTATCGCCGGTGATTCCATTTTCGTTGGTGGTCGTTCCGGCGTTCATCATTTTCCAGAAGAGCGAATCTCACGTGTACGAGAATCATCCGGCGTTATACATACTCGCCTTCGGAATGGTCGCCGCCAAAGTCACCAATAGACTTGTCGTGAGTTTATATCGATGATAATCTTTTTTTTTAATATACAATTTTGTCTCATGCTTTTTAACCTACTTGAAAAAATGTAGGAGGTTCTCAATTCGATTGTATGTTTATGTGTGTTTATAACTCAGTTTTTTTTTACTGGGAGTATCGGTTTTTTGTGATTTTTTTTTCTTTCTGGTGTTTATTGTATGGTCCCATTTAAATTTGAGCGAGACCTAACGAATGAATGGCGAATGAATTTTGAGCAGCCCGACTGGGATTGTACCTCAATCTTATAGAAGTTCACATCTAATCAATACTACCCGTAAGTAATATTGTGTTTCTGTGGTGAGTAAGGTGGCCAGAGCTTCTGGGGGTCGAGGATAGGGTTGGCAACGCGATTGCAATGCTCCTGTTGTAAAAACTATCCACAGGCTATGGTGACTGATTACCATGAAACCGTACATTTGTTTGCTACCCTAGTAAGAAAAGGCCACAGCGCTATAAGGAAGTACCTAATGTATGTGTTTTGTTTTATTTTAAACCAGGTGGCTCACATGACGAAAAGCGAGATGGAATACTACGACTGGTCGCTACTGGGACCGACCATGCTGTTCTTGAATCAGTACTTTAACAACGCGATACCGGAGTATTATGTGCTCTGGTTGTGTGCAGTAAGTTATAATTAATTTTTATTTATTATTACATTTTTTTTGATAATAATTTAGTATGATAGTTTTTTCTCTTGAAGCAGCTTAGTTTCATATTTCTTAGTCAATTTTTTAAGATTATTAAGCTTAACGTAAATTTTTCCTTTGATGATTTTTTAAATAATTCTTTCGAGTTGTATTCTTGTAGTTATTATCGTTATTATTAATAGAAAAATTTAATAATAATTTCTATAATCTTCTTCGGGAATAGTATATTTAATGATACTCTGAAGTAATTTTTTAGTAAACAAATTGAACTTAAAATTTGAATGATAAAAAATTTATATTAATATAACAAATTACAATTTGAATGATAACAAATTTATATTAATATAACAATGACACATAAATTTCGTACTTATCAACAGATATGGGTGTGCGCGAATCTGATGAGGTACTGCGGTCAGATATGTCTCGAGATATGCGATCACCTCAAGATCAATCTGTTTCGAATCCCCTACCCTCCGCAGGCGCCCGTCTCGCCCAAACACAACGCTAACGGTACGAACCGACGCGCTTCTAAGACTAAACGATTTAATTAGACAATATATGCCAAGGAGTAAACTTGCTCAAAGAAAAAATAAAAGATAAAAATATATGTAATTAAAACCATACACGCGGATGTAAAAAAGAAAAAAACATTAGTTCGCTAATAAATAAATTGTGAATCAGACAGTAGAAAAATTTCACCAAAAAAAAGTTCTTCACATATACGTGATAATTAAATAATTGTAAAAAAACCCATAAAAGCCAATAACTTTGTAAATGAACGTAAGCAACAAGAATTCGCATGTGCACATCGTTAATTTGTAATCATATATACAGCTATTTAAAAAGGTATTATTTTAATAATTTCAAGGTTTCTCTGACAGGCATAAACTGTGTGTGTTTTAGTTTGTCTTCATACTCCATTATAAATTTAAAAAGCTCACAATAATGCTATGCAATGTAACCTATTTTCACAAAGGTGTGATTTCAAAGCTTTATATAATTCAATTATAGATATCTACTCAACTGAGAAGTATTTTTTAAAGTATTTTAAATGCAATCTTGTCCTCAATCGTCTTAAATTGATAAAATATAATTTATTTTTCTACTTTTGAAGGAAGTAATTTTTTTTTTGCCAATGACAACCCCACAGATAAAAAACGCAATATATGTTATATTATATTATATTTTATAATTACTACACATTAAAAAAAAAAAAATACTTGTCGAACTTGGTGGTGTTATCATAATCAATTTTTTTTTCAATTTGCTATAATTTATTTCAGTAATAAAAGTTTTTACTATTTTTTTTTTTTATTTGATCAAGTTTGCTCTGTGGGATTTTCCATAGGATATTATGTCTAGTTTTTACAATTGTTTGTGTAAATACGTACTTATTGCGTTATGTACATTTGGGAAGTTTTCAAACATAACTCTATGTACCGCTCTTGTTAACTTGTTTATATACTATACAATTTATTGAAATATTGGGTTATTGTAACTTTTCGTAGACAAATATCTATCACGAAATACGGATTCATTAGATTGGCCTTATTATGACGAGACGCTGTTTTTCACTGTCTGAAGAGATACTCTTTAATCTGATAAAATTACGAATATAGGAAAAAAAAAATCAATAGTATGTCCAAAGTTAAAATATAGACCTTGTTATGATTTTTTAATGTTTAAAAAATTGCTTAAACCTTGTAATACTAAGAAAATAAGAGCAAAGCGGTTTTTTGAAGTGTGTCCAAAATAAATTTATATGTCTAAATATTTGCTGGATTCTTGCAAAAGTATGAGGGCAAAAAAATGAAATATGTCCGAAATTAAATCATGGGCCTGATTATGTCGTGATTTGTGTACTGTCTAAATATTTGCTTGAATAAAAAGTATATGTATATATATTATCGGTGATTGTTTTAGATCGCTTTTCGGGGCATTGTTACGAAATATAAGTAAAACCCAGGGCGTAAGTCGAGTGTTCTCATTACATGTCATCTTTGATACTCTTGACTCTTAGTTGGCGGTTGCGAATTATATAAATAATTTTCGTTTCAATAATAAATGAATTGTATTTTGTATCGTTCGACTAAAATCGGCAAAATAATCAAAATACCGATTTTTAATTATTTAAAATCGATAAAATTATTTAAATCGGTTATTTTACTTTTATTATAATTTCAAAAGTTTGGATTGATGTTGATTATTCAATCACGACAGAATGACGTATTTGTATGAAACTTGGTGAAAAAACGTGCCCTATTTTTCTACCCTAAATTTCACAAATTCTAAAAAAAATTTATTTATAATAAGTTGATATATGCCATATATAAATTTCTAAAATAATTTTATCAAAAGAATATACAAGCAAATCAATATCTATTTTTTTAATTAAATAAATTAATATATATGTAGGCAATTAATATTTAAGACAATTAACATCAATGACGATAAATTATCGATAAATATCGATATATTTGTAATACTGATTCGCAATCGCTCATCACTAAGATACTTTTTAAAGCTAAAGTAACACACATAACATACATATATCATATTACTCGACCGTTCAAGAAGCGAGGTAATGTCTTTTGAGTGTCATCATGTGAGTTGTAATACTAGTTGTACTAGGATTTGACTTCTTGGTGGATTTTTATATATATGTAAAGTTAGCTCATATTGTGGATGTTATGTAGTGTATTTGTATTTAAAAGAAGGAAATCAGCTTATCTAATGATTCTTAAGCGACTTTTAAATTACGGATTCTCTTAATTCACTGATATTTTTTTTTATTTTTTTTATTTCTTAATTCCATCATTTATAAAGGGATCTTCTTTCGTCGCTCTCCGTTCGGTCCTAATTAAATTTAAAAAACAAAATACTTTTAGTTAGAATGAAAAAAAGCGGATATGAAATTTTTATTGGCTCGAATTTTGTGTATTTAGTTAGTTGTAATTTTGATTTTTGTTCTGGTAACACCATTACAAATATCTCTTAAAAAAAGACGATATATTAAACAGCTTTTTATCTGTATGCATTATAATTAATTTATATAAAAATACTCAAATATAATGCACGAAAATAACTCATTTATGACAATAGATATATTTCACTAACATTGCTTCTATTTTGACTTTTTGTTAAACGGTTAAGGGCCGGTTTCACCGGTTGACACTTTAACAGCAGGAGATATAATAGGCCATTAGGATCTGTTTCTCATCTCTCTTTTCTTTCTTTTCTCATCTTCAGCCTGTAAAATCCCACTTCGGCCTCTATAGGCCTCTTTCTCGATGAAGGAATATAATATATGTGAATATAAATATCTCATAAATATAGTGTAATTCCTTGGTAAAGAAGAATAATAAATCGAAAATCTTTATCTGTTGGATACCGATATCCATCGAATAGCGTTATCTATAGCCGGTGAAACAAGCCCTAAGTTGATGATGAACTAAAGCTTAGTAAAGTTAGGTGCTGATTTGTTGCTATTTATCTTTTTATTTATTCTATGTATATAAATTAAGTAAACGCTACGCTTGTGAGTATAATAAGTATTATGTAGGTAAAATTAGAACGAATATTATTTATATATGAAACGTAATTTTGAAGGATTGAAAATGTCTCTTTTTTTTATTGTAAGTGTAAATTAATGTATAAAATAATAAAATAAAATAAAATATAAAAATTCAATTCTCTCAAATAATAAGCACTTGTAAGTAGAAACACTAGAAAAAAGTTGTTTTTGTCTATGAACGTATTCTATAACTTTGGTGTCTATGATAGATATTACAAATTATTACAATGTTGAAAAAAAAACATATAATTAGGGGCCGGTATCACCAGTTGTAAAGTTTATCGTGCACATAAGTCACGAATAGACTAACAGATTTAGGTAAAATAGGCCATTAGGAACTGTTTCACCACAATGAATAAACTACAACTTTCAGAAAAATAATCTAAGCTTTTATATGTTGAATACAGTCATGTGTCAAATAGCGTTAACGGTAACAGGGAAAACATGGTTTAAAATGTTTCCAATTTCAACAGTGGGAATGTTCTGGAAGTAACGTTTGAATTGTAATTTTTGTTAAGTGTATTTGAACCTGTGCGCGGGAATTGTATATATGTGTTAGTAAAACAGCCACTGTATAATACTGTCAAGTGTATTTTTATGTGAAATATAAGCAGATGTACATTTTCAATACTTGTTTTATTCATATTGCTATTTATTTTTAAATTACTGTCATGTATCACGACTATTAGTTCACTCTATATGTATATTTATTATTTGTTCAAGTTTTCAATCGTTGATTAAATATTTTTTATATATCCACAAAGTTCAAATACTTTTTTTGTAACTTGTAGTGGATGAAACTTAAAACTTTTTTTTTAATATCATTCGATAAAAAACCAAATGTCATAGATTAAAAATAATTCAAGTGACAGTTGACTTTTTTAATTTAATTTGTATAGAGTCGTGGTAAATGATATGAAGTGTTTTAAAATTTCAGAATTTATGTAATTTGTAGTAATTATATAGTAAGCTACGAAGTTGAGGAGGCTCAGGTTAGTGGAGCTTGTATGACGCTTGTTTATAACATTTATTTGTTCAGAATGTATTTATATTAATTTAGTTAATCCTTACTAATCCCATTTGTACAAACTTAACTATTTGGTATTTTTTTTTTGTGACCTAACTTATTGTTCAAAATTTTTTCTTTTTATTTCGTTTGTAAAATGTTATGTTTAATTATTTAAAAATTAGGACTGATATGTTGTTCGTTTTTTAGTTTTAATGATATGAATAAGTTGTATTGTACAAGACAGTTTTGTTGTTATGTTTGTTTTGTACAAAATGGATTAGATATCATTATTACTCTGACAAACTTTAGTATTTACTTGTACTTATTATAAATTGGTCTAAATTAACATTTCAATGAAAAAGTTAAAACTTTCGAGCAATATAAAATACGTCATTGATATTTATTTTGTCTAAAAACAATAGTATTTATAATAGGTTCTATCATTTATAATTAGTAATTGATAACGTTAACATATTCTATCGTTTTCGAAGTAAATTATTCGAAAAATTTATTCTTAAAAAAAAATAAGAATGAAATGAAAGTTGAAGCAAAACCGCAGAGGTAAAATAGATTTATTAAAGGAATACAAGATAACGAACATTGATCACTCTTCGTAGTCAAGTAAAATATGAAGATTATCAGCGCTCTAGTTATGTTTACTATGTACCCTCGACACCACAAGTACTGTACATGATATTATTTATATATTTTTAATAATATACATCTTGAGATATTGAGTATACTTGGACATGTGTTAACTAGACATTACCCGGGTTTTCACTGCTTGTGTATATAATTTTATATACTAGGTATAGCTGTATATCATTTGCATGTATTTTATATTTTATATGTATTTATGTCACTTTTTATATGTTATTGTTTTCTTTTCTAGTAACCAGTGATAGTGACAAGTCGGAGACTGAAGACTCGGCGCCGTTGATAAATAATAATAACAACAGTATTAATTTATAACATTAGTTTATTAATAATAAAAGTTGTGACGTTATGGAATACGATTAAAATTTTGTTTTTTTTTTTTTTTATATGTCTAACTTAGTTTTGTTAAGAATCTAATATGAAGGTAATTGTATTTTATTACTTAAAATTTTAGTTTTACAATTTACATTTAATGTTTTTTTTTAGTAAAATTTAATTTTACATCACACACTGTATTGACATTAAATTAAGTTTAGAAAGTGGATTTCTTTTATTACAATTTCTTTCCTATATTATTCCTTAATAAACACTGCTGATGGTAATGAAATTGTTACGTTTATATTAAAAGATAACAAAGTTTGTTGTATCTTTAGTGTAAATTAAGAAATCTTTATATTTAATGAATGTTATCGATTCTTTATGAATTTAAAAACCTACTTTAAATCAATAAAAGTACAAATAACTTTTGGTATATCGAAGACTATTTGGTATCAAATACGTCACTAAAATTGGTATTTACAAGCAAGCGCAGCAAGCGGCGGTGAAGCGGGTTGGTGACCGCAGTGCTGGCTTTGTCGCACCGAAGACGCTGCTGCCCGTCTTGGGCCTGTGTATTTCAAAGCCAGCAGTTGGATGGATATCCCGCCACCGGTCGGCGTTTCTAGGTTCAAAGGTGGTAGTGGAACTGCGTTATCCCTTAGTCGCCTCTTACGACACCCTCGGGACGAGAGGGGGTGGCTATATTCTTTAATGCCGTAGCCACACAGCTAAGTCAATTACTTAAATACAATTTAAAAAATATTGCAATATTTGATTAAAACATATTAATATTTATTATAATTAGTGGTTTATGACGTTAACATAAGCTTTCAGTACTTCTAAAAGTTTCATTTAATAATAATATCTAATAATAAAGCCCTTTATTCTGGGATTAAAGATGATGTACGCATTTGGATCATTTATAACTTATTTAATATATCTCTAATCACAGTGTGCCTCTTGGCATAGGACTCCTCTAATAATTTCCACTGTGGTTTCATTATAATACGCTGAAGTTGATAAGTTTGATTGCTTATTTTGCTTCCGATGTGATAATTCAATAAACACTTATTTTTATTAAGTCGTTTTATTTACTATTAAATGGCTTTGAATGAATGAATGAATTTCTTTTACCTGCTACTGTTACCAAGGATATGAGGGTAGTTATACAATCCACACACACGATTGTAAATGGATACTATTTTATAGGTAGTTACAGAGGCCTGTTAAATCGGCAGTGTAGCAAATGCATTGCTGACTATCAAAGCTGACAGCGCTTATTCAGCAGTTATGGCAACTTTACCACAGGATACTCGAGAGCAATATTATTTAGCTGTGATCTTCTGTAAGGTTGAGGTTACTTCCTAATCAGTCTGTTCCAGTTTTTGTAAAAAGTACTGCCATGTACCTACCTCCTCTCTCAACTACTATCTCGATTGGGTTTTTTTATGGAGTCTAATGGTCCTTATAAGGCTTTTTAGCTTATAAAGAGATCACGGAAGTCATTTAATTTAACCGAAGTTCCAAAGCTTAAATACATGTTAATATTTTGTACTTTTGAAGACATTGTTGAGAAATCAATGCCGACGTTTTAAAATATATTCGATTTAAACTATTTGACTTGAAAATATAAAGTCATAATTAAGGACGGAACGAAATTTTGGTTTCGGCCAAACTGAACTGTCTCATAATTTCATACCTCAATCTTAAAAAGTAATATTTAATCATGGTTTATATTCTTACAAACGCATTAATTAAAGCGTTTGATTCGAAATATGTAGTGCATGTCTAAGTATACCTATGTATAACTGAATTAACATTTATAAAAGTTTACTTTCAAGATGTAGTAATTACCAAATGACCTCTGTATTAGACACTAATCTTATGTGTATAATATATATCATTTATGTAATTTTTTTTTCTGGGTGGTGTGCAATAAAGTTTATTCTATTCTAATCTACAAAATTAGTAACCTTTCCTTTCGAGATTAATTTCTCTTCTTTTCGAGGGCTTTGTATGATGTCGATGCACAGATACAGCCATTTTTTAAGTTATGTCTATGTTTGTTTTTTAATTGTGCTTATGGTTTTTAATTGTGTATATGTCGTAATACTTAATTATGGCTACTGCTTTCTTTTATGGAGTCGGTAAAAAATAAAAGAGGTATCGGTTTTTGATATCTATAACATACCTACACATGTCGTCTGTTCCTAAAGTGACTTAATGCTTATGTTATAGGTAGCAGCCGGCTGATATAGCTACATTTTTTTTTCGATAAATACATATAAATTAATATATCGAATCAGTATATATCGTATAAATTAATGCTCCAGTGCGAGTTGGCGGGTATATTCCCTACTATGAGTAACGATCGCTATCAGGTGTACATGAAAACAACCGGAACCGACAGCTTAACGTGCTCTCCGAGGCACGGTGGTGAGACCCACAAGAGAGTAGGGTATACAGGTATGCTTATTCTTATTACTAGACAACATTCTACCTTCGGAAAGGGATTATAGACAGGTGTTAGACGTAGACGTACAACGAAAATAAAATGTGTGAAGATCTTCATACCTAGTTTTTTTTTAAAGATTAGGTACCTATCTCTTATATAGAAGGCAAGTCTCCAGTGCTAATAGTGCAGACGATAAAATGTTTTTAGTAGAACTAACTTTTTAATAACCTTAAGTAAGGTTATCGATGAACATTCTAAATATTATCCAAATGAATAATAGAAAGGAACTGATTTGTGACAAAAAATTCACCAAACTAGAGAATGAATTGCTACAACAGACAGCGCATACAACTGTCGATGTATATTCATATCACTACACTAAATCTTGTCCAGCAAACTTATCGTCTAAATTTAAATATTTTATCGAAGATATCTCTAAAATATACGACGTAATCGCTACACAACAAATACATCCATCATAAAACCATTAGCAATCATGGTGATGTACCTTTTTAATCGGATTACGTGCATTCGCGTGCAGCGTATATATTTTTCATTTCTTTCACATAATAATAAACGGGTCTATTTACCAACAATCATTAAAACCAACTACTCGGAAGCATATATGGATATGACTTGTTTATCGCAAAAGTATTATTGACCAGTCACGCGTATCGCCTCAAGTGTGATGTGTTCGAAGTAACGCGCGTGAGGCGCTATAACAAAATGTCAAAAAATACAGATTATTTAGAGTTTTTATTTGAAGTGAAGTGAAAGTGACGTGATATTATGATTCCTATGAGGGATTTGCAGTGCCGGGCTGGATATGAGGACCTCGAACGTCATGGTGAGTAACGAAAATAGTTACAAATATCATCAGTTAAAGATCATAGCGTTATCACTTAATATTTTTTTTTTTGAAGTAAAAGTTCTTTACGCACGCTTGACTAGGGGGAGTAACAAGGTGAATGCGTGACGAGAGCGTTATGAAAAGTGTGATCGGGCGAGGTGACCGGGAGTTGAGAGGGAGATATAAGTTAGAATAGATAGAGAGAGAATTACGTTTCGTATATTACTGTAGGAGCAACTAAAGAAGTTTTTCTTCAGTCGTGTGAATAGAAATAGGAAACAAATGTTTCTTATAAAAGACAGATATTAAAACATTTATTAAAAACCAGTGTACAGTGCTAGTTTGAAGTCTGTATGTGTCTATAACTTTAGATAAAGTCCGGATGTGCGATAACTCTAGCACACACAGACATATTGGTAACGTTATCGCCTCCAATTGGACAACATTACCATCGATAATGTTTGATTTTTTAGACCTATAAATGTATATTTACAAAATTTAAATATTCATTATTGATCGCAATACGCACATCATGGGATCGATGGCAGCAATCATGACAAAAAACATTAATTTAATTAACATGCTACATACAAGAAGATACGAAAAATCTCTGAATATATTTGATATGAGGGGATGCAGTCTCCACAGCGCGGTAGATTAAACTCCAATTCTTCTCCTACATGGAAAAAGAGGCCTATGCCCAGCAGTGGGATGTTACAGGTTGAATGCGTGAGGGGAAAACAAATTATTCGAAATCGATTTTTTAGCATTTTTCGTTCCAATGGAGTCGTGTGAACATGTAAATAGATATATTAAAAAAAAATGTCCCTTATTGTGTTTTGAAATTGGGCAGCCGTGTAGCTGTTAAATGATAACAAATTAAAAATTGCGTTTTGTTCCACATACCTTTAAATTTAAAATAACTTTTTTTTGTTTTTTAACCGACCTCCAAAAACAGGGTGATTCTCAATTTCATTGTATTGTTTTAATGTATGTTACCTCAGAAATTTTGACTGGGGGGGACCGATTTCGATGTTTTTTTTTTAAATCAAAAGGTGTTGCGTGTCATTTAAATTTTATGGAAATCCATAAGTACTTTCCGAGTTATATCTAATAATGCGTATTTACTTGACTATTTTTTCGTCGACCTAGGTTGTATTATACCGCATAACTTTTCACTAGGTTTATCGATTTTGATGATTCTTAATTTAATCGAAAGCCAGCTTGCCATGTAGTCCAGTGTGAATTTGATCAAGATCTGATCAGTCCTTTTTGAGTAATCTTTGACAACGCGTATTTACTTGACTATTTTTTCGTGACCTCACGTTGTACTTGTCGATGTAATTAAAGTCTTTTTTTTTTGTTTGCGAGCAAGCCCAATTGTTATTTTCAAGTTTTGTTTTAATTATTATTAAAATTATCTAAAATAAAAAACGAGTGTGATTTTGGACCACACGACTGAAGTAAAACTTCTGCACATTAGGCCTGCACTGTGTCTTAGATATAAGAAACATAACAGACTATGAAAGAATGGGGGAAAGAGAGAAAGAAAATGTGTGCTCGCACCTCTTTAATCACACTTTTCATAACGCTCTCGTAACGCATTCAAAAGCTTACTTCCAAAGTCAAACGTGTATAAAGAAGTCTTACTTCAAAAATGTTAAATACCTACATTAAAGCTTGTATTGAAATACACATACACAGTTCCCAAAATGCTTCACAATGTGACGACCGTTTCAAGGTGACAAAAGTTCGATTAACGTAGACAGTAGCGGGTTCGACAACCAATCAGAGCAGATATTTGTTCAAATTTTTTGCTTTGAGTCTAGATAGTTATTTCTCATTCAGTCTCTCCACCGTGCTTCTACGTAAGCTGATCGTAAAGGTGATTAAAATTATCGACCAATCTACCACTTTCACGCTCTACTAGCACGGGTTCGATCCCCGCACATGACGAATATTTTTATAGGCTTTACAGACGTTTGAGGAGTCTGGGTATTTATGGTTGTATGTAGCTTATTGCCATGTTCGAATCCTACTATTCCCCGTTGAGATCGCAGTATTTGCTTATTGTTTGTTTCTGATTTATCTGATTTTATAATGTGCATCCTACCATATATTTTCAGATGAAGCCAGCCACCGACCCGTGTATCAACGGCTGTATGAGACAACTTCAAGATTCCTACACTATTCGTGGCGATGGATTCAACTCAACACGAGATCCTGGCAAGCTTTGAGTGAGTACATAAATAATACATACCTATCAATTATGTTGTTATAATTATTAGCAATAACATTTTCAATTGTTTATATTCGAAGAATTTAGTTGGAAGATTTCGGTGGTTTTCGACTTAGAACCCTAAAAAAGTAAAATAAAAATACTACGAGTAAAAAGCGACTCTTTGACTTGACAATATTAATACAGAAAACATAACGCTTACGCTTTAGCCTGTAATTCCCCACTGCTGGGCATAGGCCTCTTTCCCCATGTAGGAGAAGGATTAGATCTTAATCCACCACGCTGCTCCAATACGGGTTGGCGCATATTATATTTCCTACTATTAGTAACGATCGCTATCAGGTGTACATGATAACAACCGGAACCGACATCTTAACGTGCTCTGCGAGACACGATGGGAGAACCACAAGGACTGCACAAACACCCAGATCACAGCAAACATCTATATGGCCAATATAAACGTTTGTCATGTGCGGGGATCGAACCCGCAACCGCCAGAAAACATAAATAAACAAGAAAATTTTGAATATTATTTAGCTCACGTATATGTAAAGAAAATTTACGGGTCGCATTTCATCCTCGGCTCGCTGAATGTACGCCATTGATCAATATCGTGTTTCTGTTGAATATAAATTCTTTCGTTTCATTTTTAAGTTCGTGCTTTAACTATTCTTTTAATGTTCATTAACGTTAAAATTGTGCATGGGACAGCTGTCATTTAATTTACTTAGTGATTGCTACTTTAACGGACTATTTTGCTGTGTATATGTAACTTTATATGGTTTGGTTTGAAGACAATTACAGTTTAAAGGGTCTCGATACAAGCAGATAATCAGTGCCGTCTTTGTGCATGTTGAGGCCCTTGGAAAAGGACAAATTTGGGCCCTGTTGGAGTATAATAAGCAATTAATTTGCTTAAACATCAGTTAAAGAATTAATTTAAATCAACGGCGTAATAACCGTAGCTATTTATTAACAAAAATCCTGGAAAATGAGTGCTAAGGATCCGTCTCCAGATTAACTTTATTTTCTAGCAAGATAAAGATCACTTACAAAAGAAAGCTAAAGAAGAGCTTTCACCACTAAAATCATTTTTTGTCTCTTCGCAAATAAAACTTTTAGTTTGGCTAGCAAAGCACAGTTTAACTTTAACCCTAATGGAAATCTTTTGTCTGTTTTTAGCCGGGGTAAGGGTGACATAACAATAAGACCTAGCGTTGCGAGGGACTTGGAACAAAATAGATCTATAGCTAATCCTCAATTCCATAAAAAGTGCCACGGCGTTTATAGGAAGGAGTCACATAAAATGTTACATGGCTGTCAAAATTCTATCTCTAGTAAGCAAACTCGGAGATAGACATAATATTGAAACTGGCCATTAGTTAAATTACTAATCACTGTTTTTTAATTAACTTAATATATTGTCTGCAAACATTTTCAAATATAAAACCGCTCGTGTCATTACGAGAGCTATATATTTTACAACGAAGCACACTCCTTGTTTAATGAAACAACTGAAACACGCGTGCAAGTTCCGCCCAGTTCTCGTCTGACGTGTCGCATTGAAGGAGTGCTGCTGAAATGTGTCACAGTTTTTGTTTAAACCGCATATTTTAAACGACATTTATGTTGGAATATTTTTATTTTTATGGCAGCGTAATGTCTGTTACATCACATTTTTTGTCGAATTTATTACACGCAGGGATGAAATTTTGTGATCTAGTGTACTAATGTTTTAAATACACCATGGCATGAATGTTTGAGATTCTTTTTCAACTGTTTTTCTTTTTAAGGTAGCGCAAATATGGCTTTGATAACACGTTCATTAATCAATAAAACTTCCACAAATAAGATTTCAATACACACTAGATATAAATAATTAGGAGTTTACGATAAGTTTTTTTCTTCAACGTCAGAAGTAGACAAACGTTTAGTCAATTTCCATACTAATTGCATAGAAATTTTTGAATACTGCAATCCACTGTTCTTTAATCGTATTATACGAGATAGTTGCTATTTTATCACTTCTTTATCGCTTTCCGATTGGAACATTTGTAAAACTGTTGCGATGACTTAAAATGTATTATAGAAATTTGAAGTCACATTTTAACTCACCGATTGCCAGCCAGTGGTTGGCAATCGGTGATATTTAGAGATTCGGCAATAATTGAACATTTAAAGATCAATAGTTTAGATGCATTTGTTGTTTTGTTTTTAATTTTGACAGCCACTTCGGATGCGGAGAATTTCGGATAGAGTGTGTCATATATACTGTGCCATTAAAAAGGTTTTTTTTAAATCATATTTCGAAAATTCGCCAGATTTTAACACAGGCAAAAATCTTATAAAATGGTTTTTTTAAACAATAGTAATTACCTGCTAAAAAGTGTTATTGCACATTTCAAATTACACCCTTAACAAATGTTTACTATTGTCACATTACAATTGTAATAAAATTAATAAATTTAACACCGGTTTATTAATTAACCCAATAACGGCACGTGTTACAATGGCGCCCAATGTGGGGCCTGTTTGAATAAAATTAATTTTGATTTTGATAATATTGATAAAATAGTAAATAGTGTAAATAAAGTCATGTAACTTTCCGTTACAACATTCTACTTTTATATTGTTATTTATACGTATGTACGTATTTTGTTATTACATGTGGAGCAGCGTGGTAGATTAAACGCCAATTCTTCTCCTACATGGAGAAAGAGGCCTATGCCCAGTAGTGGTGGCTGAATCGTCATCAATTTTCTTAGCGCAGTGATAAATGTTTGTGTGGCTAATACAGGTGCTTCTCGTGGTCCACGTTTGTACCGCCTATTTCCTGATCCTCGACACAGAATTTAATAATATTGGACGATCTCGAATATTAGGCACTTATTTATTTACGTATTATGTTTAAACGGATGTTTTAATAAGTTTTTTTTTTTTAAATTTTCGTGTCACAATGTTAGTTATCATACTCCTTCGAAACGGCTGAACCGATGTTTATAAAATTTTGTGTGCATCTCGGGTAGGTCTAAAGTTCGACCATATCTATTTTTCATACCCCTAAGTTATAGGGGGGGATTAAAGTGATAATAACATATATGGCAAAACAACGTTTCCGGGATCAGCTAGTAAGTACATATATATAACCTATCACCAATTCTATCGAGGCATTCGCGTTTTGAACACGGTTTATTTTAAGTTTTAATAACGGTTGTAATCATAACGCGAAACATAAATCTTTTTGTACATTCGCGTTTATTAAGCGCGGAGGTCACGCGATAGGGGCGTTGGTGTGGGATTATGCCGGACAGTTAATTGTCGACGAAACTCATGCTCTCTATTTCATTTTTAGAGGTCCGACCATCGAGTTTTTACGTAAGCAATTTGGCGTTTAGAACCTTTGTCACTTAGTTGTTGATAAAATTTATCCTGCAGATAAGTTACGTATATAACAGAATGAAGTCAAATCTGCAATTAAGACCGAATTAACTTCAATCAATAAACTACAACTATTAGATTTACATTTGCGAATAGAATTATCTTATTAATATAGAGTGAAATCGATGTTGCAAAAGAATTATACATATACTTTTATCTGTTAGATACCGTCATCCATCGAATAGTTTTAACAGCAACCAACGAAATAGGCCTTTACAAATATTTTTATTTATACGTGAATTACAGCTATTGTTCTTTTGATACTTCCGATGTATGGGTGACGTTGCAGACGTTGCGTGGTCATTGGCGGCTGAGGAAGAAGCAGCCTTTTAGTTACTTATTATAATTTTTAAATAAATAACAACACTAAAGTTTTTTATACAACCGTGATTACACATCCATATTTTTATGTATATAAAGTAGCGAACAGAACATGAAATTAGTTACCAGAAAAAAATAAATTATAGTTATACCTATGGTTCTCGAAAATGTTTATATTAAACCTATTCTATTTTTCGATAAAAAAGTTACGTAAAATTTATGTGACAAATTGTTACCACGAAATAAAATTTTCTGGCCTTTCAAAATTCCTGTCAAAAATGCCAGCCCCAAATTGGGCGCCAACCTTGATATTTACCTACTGACATTTAAGAATGTAGGAAGTGATAGAACAATCAGTGAAAGTTTTATGTGTCTTTATTTACGTTTATAACTTACTTGCCTTTTGTTTTTTTTTTCTGGCATTTTGCCCGCGTTTGTCTAGGTACTTTATTTTCTTTACGTTTGGTAAACCAGCAGATATAAGTAATAATACATTAACACAAATGAGTAGTACAAAATCCTGCAATGCTTTCACCAATTACTATTACATAAAAGCGCTTTCAAGCCATTTTAAATTAAAATCAATTTTACATGAAAATGAAATTAAATTAATTGTGTTTGCTAGCAAACAAAAAAACGACTTTAATTACATAGACAAGTAATAAAACGTAAGTAGATGAAAAAAAATAACAAAAGCACTAGTCACCACTACAATTTTCGAATGTTCCCTTCGATTGCTCTAGGGTGCCACCATCAGATCCTGGTTTTCTTATCATGGTACCACCCTTGACATATCTATTTTCCAACAAAAAAAAAATCATTAAAATCGATTCATAAACGACAAAATTATCCGCGAACATATATAAAAATATATATACGGTCGAATTGAGTAATCTCCTCCTTTTTCGAAGTCGGTTAATAAATGCAAATCACAAATAAAGACCATTCAACATTTTATTATTCCAATCGAATTCGAAATTCCCTTTAATTTTCAACTGGAATTCCCAAAATTCTTCTTGTATTCACAACATGCTTTAATCGCAAATGAATTAGGTAGTATAGGAGATACGATAAATTGGGGTATGAAAACACATCGCAGTATGCCTTGTATTTGGGTAAAGACAACTTACTAGGCACGATCTCTGTTATTATTTTTACGTTAACTATTGCTTCTAGTAAAATAGTTGACTTGTCGGTAGCTAAGTTACAATCGTGACTTCTCTGCCTTGTTGTCTGTAGCTAAACTTCGATCGTGACATCCCTGTGCTTTATCTAAAAAAAGATTGCGGTCGCAAGATTATTTTTAATATTATTAGACGCGTTAATAGACGATATTAGTAAATTTAAGCGTAGTGATGTGGCCACAATTAAAATGGCACCAATCGCTTGTCTAACTGTTATAGAAACGATAATTTTAATTTCTATGTTACTGTGACAAAAAGAAATTAATCACATAGTAATCATTCCAAATCCTAATAATAACTCGATTAGTATAAATTACAATTATTACAGTGTAATTAAATAATGTACTCATAGTTACTCCACTGTAGCTTTTGCGTATTTATGTCAACAAACGCACAGACAGGCAAGATTTTCAAAATACATTTCAGGTCACCGGGCCGCGGCCTCGGTACGATATCAGGGAGATGTTACGATACTTATAGTAATATAACGCTCATTTTCATTTAAAACTAACAAATAATGATCGTTAGAAACTTTGCCAGTACTTTAGGACACGCACTCACATCTAAGGAAATACTTTAATGGCCTGTATCACCGGTTGTGGGTAGTTTTGAACCTGCAAATAAGTTACGAATAGAATTTAACAAGAAATAGAATAGGCCATTAGGAGCTGTTTCACTAAAAAAAGAAACGTCAACTTTGTGATTCACAATTACGAATAGAACTATGCCATGACAATAGCGGAATTCAATAGGGGTATATAATAATATATCATAAACTTTTATCTTTTGGATACCGTCATCTGTCAAATAGTCTTATCCACAACCTGTGAAACAGAACCTAAACGGAATAACTTACAAATAATTAAACTTCTTGTATTTACTATGTAGAGTACTACCACACAGTAGTGTGGCTACGATACTAAAGAATATAGCCACCCCCTCTCTTCCCGTGGGTGTCGTAAGAGGCGACTAAGGGATAACAAGGTTCCACAACCACCTTGGAACTTAAGAAGCCGACCGATAGCGGGATAACCATCCAACTGCTGGCTTTGAAATGCACATGCCAAAGACGGGCAGCAGCGTCTCCGGTGCGACAAAGCCAGCCCTGCGGTCACCAACCCGCCTGCCCAGCGTGGTGACTATGGGCAAAACACATTAGTTCGCGTTATTTTTGGCGTAAACTTGTGGAGGCCTATGTCCAGCAGTGGACTGTATAGGCTGTAATGATGATGATGATGATGATGATTGTATTTGGAGTTTACTCCATAAGAATCGATTTTCATATGAGGCCCTCGGTATGAAAACGAATGACCTCGTAACGTTGTTGTTTTAGTCATTTCCTCTCTCTTCAAAATTTGCCAGATTATAGTTCACCTAATATGTAAGAGGAAAAATAATGTCAGCTGACCATAACATGGTGGATTATATGTCGGCTGGCCGCTTGAACATGAAAAAATAAGTGCTGACATGTATTAATATTGTATGTAAAAACACTAAATTCCTTGTTTATAACCAAGCTATTCCTTATAAGACTAAATGAAGATTAAATATATATTACAAAGTAAATCGATTGTTTTAGAACTCAGACACCCTCAACGCCTTGTCACAGGAATTGTACACTTTAATTAATACGAAAATTTAATATTCTTGTGCTTGATGTCAAAGTTGAAATCAAATCCCTTATTGAAAATAATTTCTAACCTTTCATTAGTATCGAAAACCGTATCTAAATATCAGGCAATAAGTATTAGGGTAGATGTTGTGTTACCCAGACAGATATATTACCCGGTCTGGGTGTCTGTCCTTGTGGGTATCAATACCGCGCCTTGGAGTGCACGTTTAACCTGTCGGACTAGGTTATCATAGACATATCATAGTCATGTGTCTACTTAGTACAATCGGGTGATAGCGATCGTTACTCATAGCAGGGAATATATCCGCCAACCCGCAGAAGAGCAATGCGTGATCCACCACTACTAAGAGGTTCAGAAAATTCTCTTACATGAAGAAAAAGGCGAATGCCCAGCAGTGGAATGTCAAAGACTGAATCGAGTAATATAAAATTAACACAATTTAATAACATTACACCAAAAACCATTGATATAAACGTAATTTATACTGGTAAAGTAAGATTACAAAAATATACTTTTACTAAACGAGATCTCTCCCCAAACCATGCTTATGAGAAATAGTGTCGTATAACAGTAAAACAATCCAAGAACTATTAAATTATAAGCGAAAAAAACCAAATCTTAATTATATTATAAGTATATTTACGTCAAACATAATATTTGTAACAGAACATAAATAATGACAAGAAACAGTTAAACTATATAATTATTTAAAATACTATCCTAAGTCTAACTTCTTATAAAAACATTTACAAAACGTCTCGGACAGAAAGATCGATTACGTAAACCCCATTGGTTATTTACCCTTTAATAAAGCGATGGGCAAATTTTGGCGATCACTACGGAAATAGTAGCCCGCGCCCAAATCCGGACTCGCCCTCGCAAACTACGACATCAGCTTAGCGCAGTGTTACCAACTCAAAATTTCTCTCGGAAGTAGATATGACTTCAGAAGTTGGTAGTTTCTTACCAATCCTGCTTTGAAAAGTTTTGCTCTTTTTTATAAGGAACCTCACGTGAAAGCTGAACCATTGATCATCAGTTTCCAAAATATTCTCTTCCACTCATTATAATATTGTACACGAATAATTTGATGGAATTACGATTTAAAAAATTTTGCGCGGTCAATTCTTTTATATATATACTGTTAAAAAAATGGATGGATTCATGTGAAGTTTACTTACTATCGAGAATATGGTCTCAAGAGTATGGTACTGTGTGGCTACGGTACTAAAGAAT
This sequence comes from Melitaea cinxia, assembly GCF_905220565.1. Classification (NCBI taxonomy): domain Eukaryota; kingdom Metazoa; phylum Arthropoda; class Insecta; order Lepidoptera; family Nymphalidae; genus Melitaea; species Melitaea cinxia. The sequence continues at coordinate 594,015 of NC_059397.1, read as the reverse complement.
ATAGCCACCCCCTCTCTTCCCGTGGGTGTCGTAAGAGGCGACTAAGGGATAACACAGTTCTGCTACCACCTTGGAACTTAAAAAGCCGACCGGTGGCGGGATAACCATCTAACTGCTGGCTTTGAAATACACAGGCTGAAGACGGGCAGCAGCGTCTTCGGTGCGACAAAGCCAGTACTGCGGTCACCAACCCGCCTGCCCAGCGTGGTGACTATGGACAAAACACATGAGTTCACGTTATTTTTGGCGTAAACTTGTTGAGGCCTATGTCCAGCAGTGGACTGTATAGGCTGTAATGATGAGTATGGTAAAAGATATTGAAAATATGGTTCTCGTTTTTTTTATTGGTTAAAATTGAGGCATTAAAAGTAAATTAAATATCAAATAATAAATTAATTTTCTCTCTCTCTCTATTTATTTATTATATTCAATGAACCCGTTGATTGAAAGATTGATGGAAGAAAAGAAAACATGAAAATCCCTTAGCGGATAAAAAGAAAGAAAGAAAGAAAAAAACGTTTATTTGATCACAAACCAGAGACAAGAACAATAGTTTAAAATGACTGAATGAAATGGATATAGAAACAATTTTTTTTTTAATATTTAAAAAGTTGCTAGATTTACCGAAATGTTGGTAGAGTTGGTAACACTGGCTGGCTTAGCGTAATATTATTCATTATTTCGACCACAAAACGGAATATATTAATTTGAACAATAGAAAATGGAGATAAATTAATGAGTCTGCAGGTTCAAAGCTATTAATATTAAGTAAAGGCCATATTTTAATTAGTTTTAGTCATAAAATTGTATCATTTATTTTATCAATATTTTCTCATTATTTGAAGGTTATCTGTAAGAGATCAATGTTAGAGCTGTTATAAGACCGCTTTTGTACTTTTTTTATGTTATAATACTGTTATTTTCCTCATGCTATGTTTTAAATATGCAATAAAGTGATAAATAAATTAAAAAAAAAAATTAAAGTATGGCAGAAGATATCAGTAGCATAAAAAGCGCCTTTCCGACCCTAAAATATATTACACTTATTTTAGGGTGATGAAAAATAGAAATATAAGTTGTATACATTACAACTTATATTTATATTTTTCCTCTACATCGATTCGTAGCGTGCTGTTTTACATATTTTATGAATAATTGAATAAGAAGGCGCTTTGTGTTATAAGAATTCATGAAATTAAATGTAGTTGTAGGAGTTGTGGGCTCGATTTTCCGCATTTAGACTCAATGCTGGTCCATTATGCGTGAAAATTAAATGTCAAGTCTATTATAAGTAATTCTTTTCTAGCACATATGTATGGCGAAGGATAGTGCATTAGAGACCTACCCACCGCTGATTCTCCTCCACATGACTGTGATTTCACTGATTAATCCACTGTAACTAAATCGGGTTTTCTATATACAACAAGTATTCAGGTACAGTAATGTGAAGATTTAGCTTACAATGGTCACAGCTTTCATTACCATATAGGGGAGGGGTAAAATTACTGTAACGACTTTTTTATTTTGGTTACATTCATTAATTTATTTAAACATGTCATCATGAGGAGTTCACAAGTCCTGAAATCCTGAGACAAAATAGGGGTTCGAGCTAAATTCACATTCTACTTCAATGGGGCAAATAATTTTCTCATCAGATATAATGTCTTTGATAACGAGAGAGGGTCAATGAATGTACATGCTTTTCGAGGCCTGATCGGAAAACTGCAAATAAAGCCCGACTGAGAATCGAACTCGCGACGCCTTATTATAACTTATCGCGCTACTTTACCTAAACAATCAAGCTTATTAAAAGCAATTATCAAGTGCAACATTGTTTGTTATATGTACGTAAATATCAATTAATTATTACAATTTGGTCACCAAGTACTTTTATTATAAGTTGTTGAGTTATCTTGCCCACATATAAAAATACAATATCGACAACTTCATTATTCTGTCGTACTCATATATCGATTGTTTTCACTGAAGGACAACTTAAGGCAATCACAACACTATTCTATTGACTTTGATTAATTATTTATTCTTTGTAACGTCTTGATGTAACTTTTTCTGATTTTATCTTTTTAATTTGTCGTTTCCAGAAGTTTGTTGACGGTTTTTTATTTAGTTGTATAAATTATTTTCCAGTTGCTATGAAATGGAAATATTGGTAGGGGACTGTTAGTGTAGAGCTCAATTATTATACGATCTTATGGAATCTGAATTATTATAATGCAAAATTAAACTTTTCTTTATTTAAATAGGCTTTAAAAGCACTGAAGCACATGAATCTTTTTTTTTTTTTTCGTAGATTAATTACAATTCTCTGAGCTACAAACAATATGGAATATAAATTTGGCAGAAAATAATTGGCATTAGACTCCGCACTTAAAAAAAAAATCTTAACGATACTAAGTTCGTCATGTCTCCCCCCCCCAAAAAAAAAACTTGTCTATCTCTTGATCTTTGAGGAATAACTCTATACTTTGGAATCGGTATCCTTTTCTGCAATGAAAAATATATTTGTACTATTCCAGACCCTAACCTACTCCTGTGATAAATTCCGTTGAACTTTTCTGGAGTGATTGAATAACAAACATCCATCCATCCAATCTTTCGCATTTATAATAAATAGAATACACATCCAATGGCAGATTTAAAATTTACACCCTACAATCACCGTTCACCGCCAAAATCATATTTAAAAAAAAAACAATTTAAAAGGTAGTGTATAATATCAGTGAGAAATGAAATATACAATTACCAGCGACCCACCCCGGCTTTGCACGGGTGCAATGCTGATATTAAATATACTACAGAATGTCTTTATTTATAGTGTGAAGCTAGCTTATAAGCATGGTTATTAACATAATAACAACAACATTCAAATAGCCGTCATTAGATTACACGTTGTTACAGAATGCGTTGAAGAAATAAAGGTTCACTGCACATTCCCCGTAGGTGATAGCGTCATAATATGTAGCCTATATGTTGACTCGACTACTTAATAATATTCGTGCCAAATTTGAAGTAAATCCATGCAGTACTTTTTGAGTTTATCCCGGACATACATACAGACAAACAGACAAATAGACAAACAGACAAAAATTCTAAAAACTATATTTTTGGCTTCGGTATCGATTGTAGATCACGCTCCAAGTATTCTTTTAAAAAAATATTCAATGTACAGTTTTGACTTTCCTCCCATTTTATTATATGTATAGATGATTCAAAATAACACGAGTTTAAATAACTAAACGGCAGGGAAAAAATTCTAATCTCCAGTTATGTAATCAAAATTTGTAATGCGTTTTTTCAAAATCATGGACAAAGTCGATGGTTGAATGCTAAATTCTTTAGTGACATAATTTTAAATTGTCCACAACTTAATCACACGATTTTTTCACTTATGAAAAGACCAATTTTGTTCTGTTCTGTATGAATAATTAAGGTAGGACAGAACCAGAAATTTTCTGCTCAAAATATGGAATGGCCCGGCTGGTGTAGTACCTCGACCTTACAGAAGATTATAGCTAAATAGGTAATACCGTTTTCAGTGTTGTGTTCCGGTTGGTGAGTAAGGTGACCGAAGCTCCTGGGGCAAATTGGGGTTAAAAGTCGGCAAAGCGCTTGGTACGCTACGGTAATCGCTTACCATCAGGTGAACCGCACGGTTGGTTGACCCAGTTGTATTAAAAAAAAAAACGTTAGAAAGTTTTATTGAAAAGTGTATAAAACTTAAAATGCTACAAGCACCTAAAAATTACTAAAATGACAAAACAACATTTTACAAAATGAACAACAATATTTTATTAACAACAATAATTTATTAAAACAATATTTTACAAAAAAAATTCTGTCACTTTAAACTTTAAAAAAAATGTCAACAGCAATATAGGTGTTTTTGCGATTCAATTAACGCTGAGAGCCCTTGTGTTGATGGACAGACTTTTACAAAGAAATACTAAATGTGGTATGTCAAAACTTCCTAGCTTCATTATAATATAATGTTCGTAGGCTGTTTTACAACCTAGGCTATTTCATAAGCCCACCAAAATGGGAAAGAGGGAAGAGTGCATTAGACGGCACACTTTATCCAGGAGATAGTGAACCAATTATGATGAAAATAATTATTGATTGATTTAATGGCTTTCAGTTGTACCGATGGATTACCGTTGATTCCGCCAATGTCGCGTAAAGTGGAGAATATACGAAGGAGACCATGGAGCTTGGAGAGAAGGATAACAATCGCTGTAGAAAATAATGTCCCGAAAATATCGACGAAATAGCGTAGCGCTGCAATCGCTAAATTGTGTCAATAAAAGCGCAGGCAATTATTATTCAACTAACTTCATCTACTTGTACTCATAAGCACATGGCATAAACAGCTAACTTCACGGACACTATTTACCGACGGTAGCGCGACTGGTGGCTGAAAAATTTTAGGGACAGGCGGGCTAATGCGAGTACGTAGTGATCGTTTCCCTTCTCTCCAAGCGCCATGAAGGAGACTGATTGGTCCGGTTGAGATGACAGTCTCAATTTAATTGTGTAAACAGTCCGACTTTTATTGTTACATTAATACTGTAAGCTATATAAAAAGTAGCCAAAACACTACAATCACTCTAGCAGTGTGCTAACCACGGCTAACGCAAGCGGAACCAAATGGCAAAATTTAAGATTAACTCGAATAATAAACATCATTAAGCTGTCATTAGGCAACGAAGGTTGTACCAGAATGACGTCAGAAATGTCAGGAATTGGGATATCCTTTTTAATATACATGTTGTGGTCAGTAAAAGTCCCTTTAAAATCAGTCCAGCCGTTTCAGAGATTAGCCGGAACAAATAGACAGGCTGACAGACAAAAATTATAAAAAAAAACATTATTTTGGTATATGTACCGTGTATACATCCATATGCATTTAGTAAAAAGCGGTTAATACAAAGATACACTCCAATTTTATTTCTTTTTATACAGTATAGATATTATTATTATGTACTAGTTTTCTTTTGCATTGAATAAAAAATCAAAAACTTTTACTAACTATTTTATTATACGACTTTTATTGGAGATTTTATGGTCATTTGGCCTTTAACTTGCCTTTGTTTTAACTGCTATTACGTCTATATTAGACAGATGACGTCACATTCGTAAACACAGTTCATTATGGTTAAAGTTTACTCATCAATTTTAGTGGAAATGGATTTGTAATTTCGTTTTATATGGTAAATATGCTTAGTCGGCTATGCAAACCTAGCCACTACGAAATATCTCAAGTATGTTTCGATCTTCTAAAATATGTAAAAACATTAAGACCAATTAATTGAAGTAGAGTACAGCATATACATATAACTGGCTCAAATCTGAAGTCTGTTACTACTCTAGTCGAAGCTGTATAAGACCTGAAATTTATTGCTTTCCACTCGTATTATTACAAGTATCAAACAATAACCGATTCGAAGCAGATGTTGAATCATCTGAATTAATTTCAAAACTGGAAATATTATGAAAGCAAAACTAATGTTACCTAATTATGCATCAAAATCAATATCTCGATAACTTGAATAACAATTTAGAATAATCGATATAAATGTTCGGTGTTCATTTGCATCTGTAATAGACAAATCACACTGACTGCGACCTACATCGATCAATTTTAGTAGGGGAAGTACCTCAACTTTACAGAAGGGCACAACCAAATAAAAGAAGGGTTACAGAAGGCACAGCCAAATAAAAGAAGGGTTACAGAAGAGCACAGTCAAATAAAAGAAGGGTTACAGAAGAGCACAGTCAAATAAAAGTAGGGTTGCATTCCTGAGAGTAAGTTAGCAAGAAACCCTGAGGATGCGCTGTGTTGACAGCTGGAGAAGGATCGACAACGCGCTTGTCCTGCTCCTGGTGTTGCAGATGTATGAGCTTTTCTATCAGCAGAATAGTACACTAGGTTTGTGACCTATTATAGTGATACAAGAAAATAAAGATTACATTACTACACTACAACCAGCTAAGCAATATCCAAAGAGACAGATAATACTATGGTCCACGCTGATTATGAAAAGTTGTGCTGTATGAAAAGTTCTTAACTCGTGTGTTCCATAGTTAGTATTACGTGAAATTCAAATGAGAACCGATACTCGTCCTGTACATACGGATGACAGGATAAGCTGATTACCGATAGCGCCCTGTAATTTAATGGTAACAGGATCAGCGCATGTTGAATTATCAGAATACGTGAATTTATCGGCTGAATTTATTGTATGAGAACAATATTCTGGACTTCAGTACAAGTTATTGGATATCAGTTTGTGCTAAGTTTGTGTTAACCTAAATTTCATTCTTGAATCTAATTTTATTTTCTTCTTCTTCTCAAGTTGAAAGAACTATCAGTGTTTCTCTACTATATTATGCATGTATTATACATATAAACCATCCTCTTTAATTACTCTATTTACTTAAGAAAACCGCATCAAAATCCGTTGCGTAGTTTTAAAGATCTAAGCATAGAGACAGCGGGAAGCAACTTTGTTTTATACTATGTAATGATTAAAAAATATGATTGTTTATCTATACATAATTTTCTAGTTAAATAATAGTGTATGTAAGCTAAGTTTTATAAAATATAAAGTTTTGGTAGATGGGTTGATTGATTCAGCTCGTGACATTCAACTTAACAAAGGAAACGACGACGATATAATATAGTAGGAGTTCATCTCCTATTATTTATTATATTTTTTGTTTTCTTATAAATTTTTTGTTATAATATACGAGAACATAATAGTCGTATCAATAATTATTTGGATATCAGTAGCACCGATAACATCGAATCTAATCTAAGAGTGTATAATTATCGTCATTACCTATACTCTCACTAATTACGAGCAAGTAGTGAAAATAATTGTTCTGTGAATTACATTGAATTTGGTAATCGCGAGAAGAAATTTTTTCGTGTTCCTTAGAAGGATCGGACTGGGCATGCCCGATCTGGATTGGATTGGATTTGTCCGGACCTGATCAGGCTGAGATGAGATTTCCTGATCGGGTTCAGATTAATCATCTGCGTTACATACCTTGCATGGTCCGGACCGAGCGGACCGAGCGTACTCGCTCCGGTCCTTTTGAAATCATCATTACAGCCTATACAGTCCACTGCTGGACATAGGCCTCCACAAGTTTACGCCAAAAATAACGTGAACTCATGTGTTTTGCCCATAGTCACCACGCTGGGCAGGCGGGTTGGTGACCGCAGTACTGGCTTTGTCGCACCGAAGACGCTGCTGCCCGTCTTCGGCCTGTGTATTTCAAAGCCAGCAGTTGGATGGTTATCCCGCCATCGGTCGGCTTCTTAAGTTCCAAGGTGGTTATGGAACCTTGTTATCCCTTAGTCGCCTCTTACGACACCCACGGGAAGAGAGGGGGTGGCTAAATTCTTTAGTGCCGTAGCCACACAGCACCTTCCTCCTTCCTCCTTTTCCAGGTCCTTTTGAAAACATGAATGTAAATGTCTTGAAAAAATTATTTAGTAAAAAAATATAAATTGATATTATAAATATGTTACTTAACAAATTATCTTATCTGGACCAGACCTGGCCCTGATCCAGTATGCCTTGCCATTCTTAATTACATTTTACATCGGGCTATCCTAATCTGCACCAAAGCTGGTCCTGGTACAGTTGTCCCTTACCATACTTGATTATATTTCACATCAGGCTATCCTTATCTGGCTCAGACCTGGTCTTGATCCAGTATGCCTTACCATACTTGAATATATTTTACATCAGGCTATCCTTATCTGGACCAGACCTGGTCCTGATAGGGCTTGCCGGATCTGGCATGCCTCATCCTATCCTGATCCGGTCCAGATACATGATCTGGTTTAGCCTGACTTGTTTTCTAGTCGGGACAGAGATCAAAGTTGAATGTATAAAATACCCATATATACGCATGGTCTAGGGTAGAAATAATATTAACTGTTACACTTCTCCTTCATAGCTCTTAGCTGTTCACTGATCTTAGAAGTTCAAACTCAACTGTACATAAACTATACGCTTACATACAAAAAAAAAAAAAAAACTATGTTGGGTGTTTCCTGAGAAAAACCTTAAAAAATCCTAAATATTGTATTAATAAATAAAAAAGTACAATTCGGCATAAAGCTAAAATCACAGGGATCTTATAAAACTGGTGCGTTTTTATTATATAAAATGATTTATTTTACACTCATCACCAACACTCGTACACATAAGCGATCAAAATTTAACTACAAAATTATACAATGGACTAGCCGTTAATTAAAATTAATTAAAATTAACGACTAGCCCGTTGGCGCAGTTTTTAGTGGCCCTGCTTTCTGTTCTGCGAGTTGTGGGTTCGATTCCCGCCTGAGTCTGGGTGTAATATAACATTTGTATTTATATATTTATATATGTTTTATTTCTATGTATGTTTATCAAAAAAAAAAAATAGTTATAACAGTCGGCTGTTACCTGTAACACAAGCATTAAGTTGCTTACCATAGGAACAGACGACCGTGTGTGAAGCATTAAGTTGCCTACTTTACGAACAGACGACCGCGTGTGTATGTTATATGGTATTTATTAATTATTATTTATTTATTATTTAACTCTACAAAATACTAAATGTAGCTCTGTTATAGACGCACAACATTTTCTCAAACATCATTTTAAATATTAACTACAAGGAAAATAAGAAATATTCCTAACAACTTATTTGTTTGCGTCATTTCATAGAAATGTGTTGTGAATGTAAACAAAATTTGTAGCAAAATAAGCATTATTAATACAAACGACAACGTTTTCGAAATATTTTTATGAGTAAATGGTATTTATTTTCCCTTAAAACTTAATAAACATGACGTATATAACCTTGTAACATAATTTTATCGTTTTATTATTTATCTGTGATTTTACTCAAGCTTATGTTTACATTCAAAATATATATACAATTCAGCCGGTAACTTCTCACTGCCGCGTATAGGCAACTTTCTCCGTGTTTTTTTATTATACAATAGGTAAGCGATTGCCGTAGCTTATAGACAGATACAACACTAGAAGCATCGCAAGCGCGTTGCCAACCATACCCCCAATACCCCCGGGAGCTCTAGTCACCTGAGTCACCACAGAACACAACACTGCTTCAAAGTGGTATTCCTTAGCTGTGATCTTCTGTAAGGTGGAGGTATTTCCCCAGCCAGATTGCTTCTGGACTGTTTGACCTGCCACTCGTTTGTATATTTTTTTTTATGTCACTAGGTCGGCAAACAAGCGTACGGCTCACCTGATGGTAAGCGATTACCGTAGCTTATAGACGCCTACAACACTAGAAGCATCGCAAGCGCGTTGACAACCAAACCCCCAATACTCCCGGGAGCTCTAGTCACCTAAGTCACCACAGAACACAACACTGCTTCAAAGTGGTATTCCTTAGCTGCGATCTTCTGTAAGGTGGAGGTATTTCCCCAGCCAGATTGCTCCTGTTTGACCTGCCACTCGTTTGTATATATTTTTTACAAAAAGAAAGAGAATTAAGCCATTAAATAACACCAAATAGTAAAAAATTAATTTACATTCATGATGTTACCTAACGATGAGAATGTAAAACTCATTAAAATTACTTTACAAGATAGGAGAGAAAAAAAATACATTTTAATGGTCAGTTAATGGTGTAAAACGCATTTGATATAGTTATAAGCCAATCCAGTTGTATTCCCAGCGGTACACGGCGTGGCGCGAACAGACACGCGATTTTAAAGTGAGTTAAATTACTGGAATTGTGGTTACTGGAATTACTGGAATTGTGGTTACTGGAATTACTGGAATTGAAAAGTGAGTGAAAAATATAAAAAACATAACCTTTATACAATGTAATTAATAGTAAGTAAATAAAGAACATATTTAAATAACGCTTCTTAAAGATGTAAACATTAAATAAAAATCTTCATTTTAGTAGGTACTTCATTACAATAGCATATTTGAATTGTCCAGAGTAAGTTTGACTGGATTGATAGCACATTTACCAGCGTGATTTCTGCTTAAGGTTTTAGGTTCAATTTAGGACGAGTCTAGGTCTAGACTTAATAAATAATTCAATATAATTCAAACAGATTTTAGTAGAGCCAGAGTCACGCTAATCTTCACTGAGTACTGGAGATTAAGTAGATCAAATACAAGGTCCTAAGCTTCAATATGTTAAATAAAAATGTCACGTATTCGTTTCAACAAACAATAACAACGCTAGCGTCGCGCGTGTAATGTAAACATTATGATTGTACTCTCAATGTAGGCGCTATTTTAGATTCATTTATGAAAGTCCTTGACTTCGACGAAACTGTTCGAAACTGGAAACGATCGATATTTATTTTGATAAGTAGTAAAAATGTTTTTAATTGTCCAATTTGTCTTTTGTTTTGTGTGTTTCCAAATACAAATAATCTTAATGAATTTATGGCGCTTAATTAATATTAATAGTGCTATATAGAAGCTTAATAATACATAAACACAACACATGCAAACACAATTCGATTTCTTTGTTAGTTTTACTTTAAAAAAAATAGTTCTGATATTAACCTACACACGAAACAGCTGAAACATTGACGTTCCAATATCGGAAACCCATTAAAATAATATAATATGTCAATCAAGTACGTTGAACTTAAGACATTTAACTTACCTTCGGATCTAATTAAAAAATCATTTACGTTATTAAAACTGTAATTAACCTTACACTACATTATTGATGTAAGTTTCTACGACACTCGTAAAATCATTAGTAGATCAATCTTATAACGTCATTAAAATTCCAAAAAAAAATATTAAACCTTAAGTACCCCTTGTAATGATAACAATATTTACAACGGATACTCGTAATATCGTTTTTAAATTTCAATTTAGTATAAAAATCTCGATTGAATATTATTATAAACAGTGTAAAAATCGCGAACATCAATCAATTTTAACGACACCAGTAAGTTCCAGGTGCAAATCGCCTGAGCTTTACGTGCCTCAGTAGGGACACGATATCGCAACGATAAGTATCGATATCGATATAGTATCGGTATCGAAACAAAAGTATCAAATTAGTAATAGCATCGAAACTCAAGTATCGATATGAGTAAGTATCGAATAAATTTTGAGTTTCCCTATTACTTTAAATTAATTCACATCCACAACAGAGGCGCGCAGACCATGAATGAGACCTGTTGTGATTCATTAATGGACCACAATGAAAATAAAAATAAACAACTTAGATACAAAAAAAGGTTTTATTTCTACTAAACACATTATGGAGAAGAGATAAACATAATAATTGTGTTTGCGGACAAACGAAATAAAATCGACTTCAATTACATCGACAAGTAATACAACGTAGATCGACGAACAATTAGTCAAATAACTACGCGTTATCAAAGATTACTCAAAAAGTAGTTATCAGATCTCGATAAAATTTAAATGTGACCACATGATAAACGTCAGCTTTTGATTATATTAAAAATTATCAAAATCGGTACATCCAGTAAAAAGTTATTGCGGATTTTCGAGAGTTTCCCTCGATTTCTCAGGGATTCCATCATCATATCCTGGTTTCCTTATCATGGTACTAAACTAGGGATATCCCCTTTCCAACAAAAGAAGAATTATCAAAATCGTCAAATCCAGTAGAAAGTATGATGATGTTGATGATGACTGATATATTGACAAATGACAATCGAAAAACAAAATGTCTACCACAGAATGTAAACAGCGCAGCCAAAAGGTCCATGTCCATTCCGTTTCATCGTTTGCCGTCATATTGGCAGTAGTGAAGTGCGTTTATTTATTTTTATGTTTTATTAAATTACGTTCAGTTCAGAAAATTGGTATTTACGAGTTAGTTGCTCGTTTATTTTTTCTTTTTATGGAATCGATACTTGATGCTAAGTACTGATATTAGTACTAAGTATCGAAAGGAAGTATCGAATTTCTGAATACTAGTATCGAATCAAAAGGTAGCGATATGAGTAAAGTATCGGATTCGATATCGTGTCCCTATGCCTCAGTCGAAGCCGGCGACGCGGCGTCGCTCCACGTGCGCTAGCCGTACCGGACGCTACAAAAGTTTACACGTGTCTCGTGAACTCTTGTGATCGTAAGTTCTGTTAAACATAACACGAAATTTAATGTTTATAAACACATAAAAATACTTTTTTTAGAACATTAATAGACTAATACTTGATGTAAAATTAGATTTGTTAAGACTTTATTGAGTAGTTCTTCAGCATGTCAATCAAAATGTTAACAATGAAATGGTAATAAATGGAGTCGGTTAATATGTGAATGGAAGATTCTATGAAATATATAAAATGATAAATATAGATATATTATTATTGACTTGTTATTTACATAGTTGTGTATATTAGGCTTGTTTAAAATTTTCAGACTATAATAATTATTATTTGACAGATAGTTTTTTTCGCATTTTAAAATATAATATTTGAAAACAATTTTTACATATATGTACTCTCATTGTAAAAATACTATTTTGAATTTAAATATCTAATAGATCTATGTATATTGTTTCTAGTAATATAATCTCTACTTTTGCAAGCAATACTATTCTTCAAAACTTATTTTTATTACTTATATAATTATAATGTGTTTAACTTAAACTATAACGCATAGTTTCGCTATACAAAGTACAGCAATCCTAATTAATTGCCGCGCAAATTGTATTAATCTGAAAGCCGTCTGGCAAAGATTCAGCAGTTCCTTATTTACACATTTCCACTTACACATAAGCATTTAATTGACTTTTCTTGCCCTACATACTACACATTAAATACTAAACAATCGCTGCGGGTTTACACATTGAAGTATCATATAACGCTTCAGACTGTAATATCCCACTGCTGGGTATGGACCTCTTTCCCCAATGTAGGAAAAGGATCAGAGCTTAATCCACCACGCTGCTCCAGTACGAGTTGGCGGGTTGGTGGATGTATCACATAAGTATATGATTTATTAATTACAATTTTTTTTTAATTTTATTACGAATCACGTAGTATTTTACATAGAGTTTCTATACAAATAAATAAAATTGGAGTGTCTATTTGTAATATCAAAATAACAGCTTTTTAATAAATGCATATATTTGTATACACGGTACTTATACCAAAATAACATTTTTTAAAAATTTTGTCTGTCTGTCTGTCCGTCGGTTTGTTCCGGTTAATCTCTGAAACGGCTGGACCGAGTTTGACGGGACTTTCACTGGCAGATAGCTGATATAGTAAAGAGTGATTTGGCTACTTTTATTTTAGAAATTTATTTATTTTATAGCTCTGCGAAGTAAACCATAACTTATTTGTTAAATTCCACGCGGTCGATGTCGCGGACCAACTAGTTTTCTAAAAAAAAAGTGGTCGAATAAGGAATAGATGCGTAACGATAGATATTAAGATCAAGAGAAGAGCGTATAAGCTAACAAAGATTTTAACGTTATTTTTTTACTTGATTTAATTGTAAAATATATATCAGCATTTAAATTTAAAGGGCTACGCTCGTAAAATAACTATTGAAGGCATCTGTATCATCTTACTGTTTGATTGATTTGTTTCTAAATTATTTTTTACTATTCGTAATGGCTCACGCTGAAATATAATAACACGTTTAAAAACCACACCTTAAATATTTTGTTTCATTAAGTTGTCAAATTATTAATTAAAAATTGAAGCTTTGGCAAATTTCCGGATTAAGCTGCGTGTACAATTCTTTATACACTCAGAAATTTTCATATTTAATAAAACCTAATTACGTATTTTTGTTAACGTTTCGACTTTAAATTTAAAAAATTGCCCTTTTAATTTATTTAAAACTAGATTTTCGCTCGCGCCTTCGCCCGGGTTGTTTACACAATTGTGGCAGTTCCGTTACTGTTAAAATATAGCCAAAGTACGTCATTCAGTGATAACGAAGAATTCTCCTAGTGAAAGAACGTGTCCATAATCAGTCCAGTAATTTGAGTTTATCCGTTACAAATATTCGAAATTATAATAATATAAATCTAATTAACGCATGGTTTATTTACATACGATTAATTTAAACTTGATGTCTATATTTTTTTGAACACAACACTGCTATTTTCGCAATGAACTTCAGAATAAATAAAATCTAATATCCGTGTTAACTTTAACATCAATGAAGTCACAATTTACGATGTCATTTATTTCGCGCTAAACGCTCCACAGTTATACATCACTGCAACTCGCACTGTTTCCGACGCTATATTAAAAATGTGCCACTATTTCTTAAAACATAAATCAAAATAATAAATAAAAACTGTTTTAATGGTCTCAAATGATTGAAATATTGTTATAATATCGTAGTAATTAATAAAATTAATAATATATTAATTCTGTGTCTGTATGTTATATCTCCGAAATCCTCAAACAATCTATTGATTTTTATTACAAAACTAGCTGTAAAACGCGGTTTTACTCGTGACGATTTCAGAAAAAAAAAACTAAAATATTTGTTACGTTTTTGCAACTACCGTGCAATTCGGGCTATTTATATAAGCAGCGCGACGCGGCGCGTTTATGCGTTAAAATTAAATGTTATAAAAGACAAAGTTTATTAAAAAAAAAAAAAAAATTAACAAACGCACTAGTCGTCACTACGATTTTCAAGAGTTTCCCTCGATTTCTCTAGGATTCCATGATCAGATCCTGGTTTCCTTATCATGGTACCACACTTGGAATATCTCATTTCCAACAAAAAAGAATTATCAAAATCGGTTTATAAACAAAAAAGTTATCCCCGAACATACATAAAAAAATAAAAATATGCATATACGGTCGAATTGAGTAACCGCCTCCTTTTGTTGTAGTTGGTTAAAAATACAATAAAATCACCTTTTCATTTCTTGAGACCATTTATTCGTTGGAAAGTTTTTTTAAGACCATGATAGCTTTTAAGACATTCATTAAAATCGATTGATGTCAAGGATAGTTTTGTTTAAAAAATTTTGTGATGAACAACGTATTTATTTAGATAAGGATTTAGATCATATCTGGAAAACCACCTTTACAAATAATTTATTACTTTAGAACAAATTTGATTATATACCATAAAAAATGTATAATTAGTTAATCTTAAAACATAGACATATGCTGTGGCAGATTATTTTTTTAACTTTCATGACAAACAATTGCGTCATACCTCATTTTGAATAGGTTTAACCGTTTATGCAGCGTAAGCAAAGGAAGCTCTTAATAACTCGGAATGATAAGGTCCACAAGCCATGATTATAATAAAATATTATTAAAAAAAAATATATATATTATATATATAAACCCGACTTCAATTACATCGACAAGTAATACAACGTAAGTAGGCGAAAAAAATTAACAAACGCACTAGTCGTCACCACGATTTTCGAGGGTTTACCTCGATTTCTCTGGGATTCCATCATCAGATCCTGGTTTTCTTATTCTGATACTACACTTGGGATATCTCCTTTCCAACAAAAAAAGAATTATCAAAATCGGTTCATAAACGACGAAGTTATCCCCGATCAAACGGTCGAATTGAGTAACCTCCTCCTTTTTTAAAAAAAGAATATATTTCCCATTTTCGTAACATTTAATCATGTCTAATTAGAATTTGAAATACGCGCAAGAATTTGAAATGTTTTTATTCCGAAAATTGTACAATTCTCTCGGGAGAATGAATCAAAACTTGTAAATCACCAAAGAAGTTGCTAGACCTGTATAGTTTGTCAAAACTAAAGTACACGTGTGTGTAATTAGTATATTTTATGACTCACAAACACATAAAATATCATGGGTATATTAAAGTTATTTGCAATAAAAACAATTCAAGGTTTCCACGTCGTTTCTATAGAAATATTTAAACGATTCCCTGTGGAAATAAAGCTGAGTCGCGGACACGAATTCTGTTAAGCTGTTAATAAAACTTTTACGTTGTGTGACGACCGTTTTGGTATGGTAATAAATGACCAATTAACGCCGATGGTAGCGAGTTTGATTCGCTTGGAGTGATATTTATTAATTTTTCTGATATGGGTATAATCTTTTTTGGTCTTCTTACCACGTGTCGTAGGACATAAAAAGCTGTCAGTCCGATTGTTATCATAAAAACATGATAGTGATCGTTACTCACAATCTGTAATAGAACAGCTTAGTGGCTTAAGCTCCATACTCCTATATTGAAATAGAGCATTTACCTGGCTGCAAGACGTTACAGGCTGATTCATATATAGAGATATCTTGATGCAGTTCTTATCTTCTTACATATAAACATACCTCAGCTGCAAATATCCCAATATTCTAAACGACGGTGTTAATAATACAGCGAGTGTTGTGGACAATCGCGCCGACCGCAACGTCCGCAACTATTCCTCATGGTGCGCGACCACTTTCCAAATACTTAGTTACAAATATAGGGTACATTTATTTCTGCTGCGTGGCATTAAAGAAGCCATTCCCTCTCTTTCCGTGGGTTTCGTATGAGGTGACTAAGGGATAACACAGTTCCACTACCACCTTGGAACTTATAAAGCCGACCGATGGCGGGATAACCATCGAATTACTGGCTTTGAAATACACAGGCCAAAGACGGGCAGCAGCGTCTTCGGTGCGACAAAGCCAGCCCTGCGGTCACCAACCCGTCTGCCCAGCGTGGTGACTATGGGCAAAACACATGAGTTCACGTTGTTTTTGGCGTAAACTAGTTAGTGTTGCCCAAATTCAGTCTTGGTCTTGCAGTCTTGGTCTTGTTCTTGCGTTTTTGCAAGACCAAGACCAAGAACAAGACCGCGTATTTTTAGCAAGACCAAGACCAAGACTGACCGTGCAAGACTTGAGCAAGAACAAGACATAGCCTGCAAGACTCTTGCGTCTTGCAGCTAGGACTTAGCGCTATTTCACTGAGTAGTTAGGTGTAACAGTTCGGTGTATAGGTAGGTACGCTTAGGAATTCTATGAGACGCAAAAAACTGTATCAAAGAATATGAAAAACTGGACCTATGCGCATTACGACTAATACCATAAACATAGCGAATAAAAAAATATCTATTAAAATCAAACTGAGTGCATGCATAGTTATGTTTTAACCATCGGCACTTTGATAATGCGGCATCAAAGGTTTTGTACTTACTTCTCAAAGAAATTTGCCGCTTTTCGGAAGTACATGGTTATGATACACGCGCCGGCGGCTTCTTTTGAAATCTAAAACAATCGTTGCCGCCACGCCGAAATCATAACATTTGACACTATTTGATTGCCGCCATAGGGCGTAGGTATACTCATGCAAAATAATTTCGAATTTTAAGAGTACCTACAGGTGTTCCAAAAAATAAATAAATTTCAGAGTGCTTAGAATGAAAATGAATACATTATACTGATCACGCAAGTAGTATTATGATTAGGATAAAATGGTAAGGATAGGTAGTAGATGTCATATTAATTCATTCTAGTAAGTATATATTATAATATTGATTACTTATATGGTTTGATAAATAAATGATAAATCGTAAAACTCTTTTATTAAATTTCTTATAAGTTGAGGGTTCAATCTCTTTCTAGACAGATAACTATTGTTCTTTAAGATACAGTCAAGTTATTGTAATTAATTTGTTTTTTTACATGTTTTAGCAAATGTAAGCTTATAAATCATAAATGTTTATTAAGAAACAGTTACTTCCATGGAAAACGACATATAGGTCAGTTGATTTTTCGAATTTCTTATCAAATCTTCAGTTATTTATTAATCTGCTTGATCTTTACTATGGCTATGTTAATTCAAGCTCACAATGTTCCAATTCTAATACGTTTTTCTAAGATTTAAAGTAAACTTTAATAAATAGTAATAGACTAATAGGTAATTGCAAGACTTGCAAGACTCTTGCTGCAAGACCAAGACCAAGACCAAGACTGGGAGCGCAAGACCAAGACCAAGACCAAGACCAGGTGTATTGGCGCAAGACCAAGACCAAGACTGGCTAAGTCTCGTCTTGTTCTTGCATTTGGGCAACACTAAAACTAGTGGAGGCCTATGTCCAACAGTGGACTGCGATAGGCCGAAGTGATAATGATTTCTAATAAAAATCAAAATATTATATGCTTTTGCAATGCGTATATTATACGTTAATTTATAGGACAATTAAAAGGTTTTCCTTTGAACGGAAAGTACCTAAGATTTTGTTGACTTAATTTTTCTTCGTGGTCTAATTGTTAGTGATTTTGTTGCGTATTTCTGCATACCTTGAAAAAGGACTTCATCCCGCTTGATTACTTAATAGGTAATATACAAATAAAAAACAAGTATGCTTTAGACCACACGACTGAAGTAAAACTTCATTAGTTGCCCCTCAATACAGTACACGAAACATAACTCTCTCTTTCTATCGACACCAGCTTATATTTCCCTCTCAACTTCCATTCGCCTCACCCGATCACACTTATCGTAACGCTCCCGTCACGAATTCACCAGCTTACTCCCCAAGTCAAGTGCGCGTAAAGAGGTTTTACTTCAAAAACTCAAATTTCCATATATATTCCTAATCCTATACCTAATGTATGCCCTTTAAGTGTATGAACTCATAAAGTCATCACAGCGTAGTTACGAATACGACCTTCTTATTACGCTGATTACGTTATATTTCTGTTACAACCACAGAGCCGAGATGAATCAGTGGATTGAACACCAACGCACCTAGCCGAACGGTCATGAATTTTAATCTGAACTTACACTGATTTTTAAGCGCTAAATTTGATTTTAATATCTTCTCACTCTTTTGACATTTTATAAAAAATTTTAATTGAGCTGAAATATCGGAAAAAAAAATCTTTTTTTTTAAAAACACTAGGTCTGCAAGTCTCGAAAATTTTTTTGAAGATTAATTAATTATAATAAGTAATTAATTCTCCTTGATAGGGTGGGAAGATAATTTTTTTCAGCATGGGAATATTTACAGTCCATACGTATACCGCCTTTGCACCTTAATATTTTTTATAAATATTAAGGTGCAAGATTTTACTACTACATAATATAATAATAATTTTAAATAAATAATAAATAAATAAATAAATAAATATCTACACAATACACACACGGTCGTCTGTCCCTAAAGTAAGCAACTTAATGCTTGTGTTATAGGTAACAGCCGACTGGTATAGCTACATTTTTTTTTGATAAACATACTTATAAATAATACATATATGAATATATAAATAAATATATACATTACACCCAGACTCAGGGTGGGAATCGAACCCACAACCCCCGGAGCAGAAAGCAGGGTCACTACAAACTGCGCCAACGGGCTAGTCAAATTTAATTTGTAAAATGACGATTTAAAAGTGCTTTTGAAGTCTGTTGTTGATAACGCTATTTGACACAAGACAGTATCCAATAGATAAAAGCTTTTCGTGTTTTATTCTTTTTAGTGATCAAATTTCACTATAGTTTTGGCATACTTCTATTTGCAATTGTAAATCTAAAAGTAGTAGTATCTCAATTGAATCCTTCTACCTCCCGCTCTAAAAGTCTAATCGTAACTTATTTGCAGGATAATCTTTACACAACTGGTGAAACCAGCCATAAAATATGTATGTACCATATTTTAAATGAAGCATGAGATATTTAGCGAGTTAGTTTGGCCTTTAGACAAAGGGCATCTGTACACTCGACATTTGAAAAATACATATTAAACATATATGTATTTTAACCTAAAAATTATTTAATTCTATTTATCATAGATTTGACAAAAGATCAACAAGCGACCTCAAAGTGACACCGTCTTGACATGTTTATCAGTATATAGGATAGGATAAGAAGTCCAAGTAAATAGTGTCACTGCGCGCTTATGTCGAAGCATTAAACTTTTTACGCGCGTCGTAAAATAAACGTCTTGTGTATATTTGTGTTATTTTGAGGCTCTGTATTTTCAGTGAATATGAGTACTATGACGGGTAAATTATGTATGATATTGACTTATTCATATTTCGTTACTGGTGTTACAGTTCTGCGGTCGAGTAGCGTTGCAGTGGCGATAGTTTAACGTCGATAGTTATGGGTTTGATTTCCGCTTAGCGCGTTTTTGTTTCTGGTCTGATGTGGATCTTACCACCGTGTCTCAGAGACATTATGACTATGACTGATGGTTGTCTAAAATATCTATTAACGATAAAAATCGTAACTCTAGCAAGGCATTATCCGTCAACCTGCAGTAGATCATCTTTTTACTTTATTATTTTATTTTACTTTTTTTTTTAAATTGCTTCAAGCAGCTGACGATGACTGACCAAATGAAATACAAATAATATACCATGTGAATGTGTAAATGAACACCCACCCCGAACTTAGGTTTTAGGGTCAAAAGGTCAACGTTGTAATTTTTACCTTCCATTTAATTATTTTATAACACTTAAAACCTGTTGGCTTATAAATGCATTAATTTAGATGCCATTTTAATTGTACTCGTAAGACATGGTGTTGAATTAAAATAAAAAATAATAATAAATAAAATAAAATTATTAAAGTTGAAATTTTAATGGACACTCGACCGCTACTAATTAAAGTTAAAATTAGAAGACACTATTTCAGTACAACGCCATATTATAGAACTAATTCACACGAAAGCCTGGCTAATTATAATGTAAATATTGTTAAGGATTACAAGCGTCTCTCGACAAATATAAGCTTGGAGAATAAAATAAGAATCGGAATAAATGTTATACTTACATATGATAGGTTTTTATACTTACATATAATATGTTATCTATACAAATAAATAAAATTGGAGTGTCTGTTTGTTATATTAAAATAACTGCTTTTTACTAAATGCATATGGAAGTTTACACGATATATATACCAAAATAAAATTTTTTGTACCATTTTTATCTGTCTGTCTATCTGTTTGTTTGTTTGTTACGGCTAATCTCTGAAACGGCTGGACCGATTCTGACGTGACTTTCACTGGCAGATCTATTTTTGAAGCATAATTAGGGAATTCTACCGAAACTCACTGTGTGACTTTATTTTCTAAAATTAAAAAAAACTATCAAAATTTACGATCGGCCTTGAATTAAAAATATATCATCAATCGTGTTTCTTAAAGCTTATTTTTATGTCATCGCTTCAGCCTATCGTAGTTCACTGCTGGACATAGGTCTCTACATTCATGTGTGTTGTCCAGAATCACCACGCTGGGCAGACGGGTTAGTGACCGCAGGGCTGGCTTTGTCGCACCGAAGACGCTGCTGCCCATCTTCGACCTGTGTATTTCAAAGCCAGCAGTTGGACAGTTATCCCGCCATCAGTCGGCTTTTTAAGTTCCAAGGTGGTAGTGGAACTGTGTTATCCCTTAGTCGCCTCTTACGACATCCACGGGAAGAGAGGGGGTGGCTATATTCTTACTGCCGTAACCACACAGCAGCATTTTTATTTGCCATACAGAAATAGCTTAAACCATTTACGCAATTGTTTTATTATCATTATTATGCAGTCCACAGGGAATTCTATTTTTGTCACTGAATGACTATTTGAGTAATACTCCTCAATTTAAAGATATATTCAAATTTGTTTTAACAAGTGCTATAAATCCCTAACGAAATCTCTCCATTAATTATATTTACTGTCCGAAACTCAAAGGCTTGCGTCATAACGTAGAGGAAATAATGAACTAGTGTCGACAAAACCCCAAGCGTATGTTGATTTGTGTCTAACTTATAACTATTATAAACGATTTCATTTAAACATTCAAGGTACATTAAGTCTTGAGACAGAGAACGAGAAAAGATAATAAAAAAGAATAAAACAAAAAGATTAACTTAGGTTAATTTTTCATTTCATTGTTTGACTCCTTAACTTGTAGCGCCATCTCTTGCCGAAAATATAAATCACATCGATACAATAGCTTAAATATTACCTGATATAAAAATTTGATACTCAGATAAAAATAATTAAAATATAATGCCTTAAAAATAAAACCTGAGACTCATAAATTAATTTTTTTAAATATAATTATAGAGTGAGAATGGAGTATGTATTATTATATTTTTAAATATGTTCTGAAACCAAAACATATGCATGTTTGTGTAGAAACCATTTCAGATGTAAAATTTATTCGACAACATACGAGCTAAGATTTAGCTTCTAGCTAAATCTTAGCTCGTATGTTAAACGACCTACTACGAGAATGACTATTTGCGTAGCTTTGTAGAGCGCGTCTATGCGGCCCTGATGCGTTCCACGTAGCACGTTCGTAGCGATGCTACGTCACTTGTGAATATCAAAGAAGTCGTGGTTTTTTTTCAATACATTTCTGTGATATATTTTTCATTAATTTTATTTCAATGAATTTGTGATCAAGTGTTTAAAAATTATATCAAAACTTTTGTTAGGAAAAATTATTTTTTACTGATATATGTAAATGTATATTTTGACGATAATCTACAAATATTACAATACAATAAATATTTCGTGTGTTATTAAGATCGTTAATTTTAATACCATTTAAAAAGTATTTTTGCGTTGCTGTGTATTGAATAACTGTATATAGAATATGTACCATAAACTTTTACACTTTTCGTAACAGATGAAACTAAACAGGCATAAAACCAGAAATATCAATGATTTCATATTATTTATATTCCTCTATACATAGATGAAATTAAGTATGTTTGATGGAAAGATTTATTCCGCCTGTAACATCCCACTGCTGGGCAAAGAATTGATCCCTTTCTTATAAATCACAATAAACCTAATTACGTTTATACCTGTCAGTATCAAGTCAATGTCAAGAGCGTGGTCTCCATTATTTGACTTCTGAGCGCGAGATAGAAGAAAATGCGGAACTGAACTGAACATTAAGAGCCATTTCACAAAAATCGGTAACAATCCGCGAAATTGTAATATTTTGACGTCGTTAATCTCAGTGTTGGATGCAATAATGTAATTTATATTCTTGAAATATAATGGAGCAACCTTTGTTCTAGTCGATAGTCAGATCAGAATTTTGATTTATATTATGTGTATAAAATTATTAACCTTTTCATCAGCCTCCTCCCTGGGTAAACGGTCGCAATGTATACTTTGAAGTCCTACTTTTCAATAACCTCTACGTTGAAACCATTTTAAAAAAATATCATAATATGTGGAATATAATTTTGTTGACCACTATCATAGATTTTTATTCCATTTTATTTCATTCCTCTATTAAACGATAAAAAAAATTTAAAGTTATGAATATTTTCCAAATAAGTACAATTTTAAAAGCGATATTTCTCTTAGAAAACTAAGAAATTTTAACGAACTATCTTAATCAAAGTAAACTTACATCATTAAGGAATACAAAAAAAATAATTAAAAGATGTAATTATTTTTAATACATTTTATATTAAATAATAAAAAGATAGTATATATTGCCACGCATCAATCCCGGCAAATCAGTCGAGCGCTAGCGCTCTTAGAGGTAAGGTCCACGCCAAATTCTGCGCAGCCGTCTCTTTCGCTCACACGCGCCAAGCGCCTGTTGTTATAGCGGATAAAACGCATTTGATACTTTCATAATAAAATATAAATAAAATAAACATATTACGAAAATGACTGTAAAATAATATAATGATAATTTCTGTAAACAAATGTATAATTTAATTTTCTTTTCTCACACTATCAATACAAATAGGCATTTCAATCTGTTTGTCTTGTTATTTGTTAATTAATATGTTTGTCGGTGTCGATGTCATTAAATGCTTTTTTATTCATATCGTAAATATTAGATTCATTCGTAAACTGAAAAAACTAAATCAATTTAAAAAAATTGTTTCATAAAATTGATTTTTTTAATTTTATTTTAAATTTATAGACTGTTGTTATATACATACATTGTTACATACTTGAAATTTTTAACAAATTAATTATGTAAAAAACATTTTATACCATAGTTATAATTTTTATTATACATCAGAAAATGATCACGATCGTCTTTTGGTTGTCACACTATACGTACTAGCACAAAGATCGCGCGGCTCGTACGACTCGCGCGATGCGACCAAATTTACCTAAACTTGCAGAGCGTAAAATTGTGAAATGGCTCTTAATAGGCATCCGTTCCGTGTAACTTAATTTTAAAACGATTTATCGAAGCATCCGCAAACTAACTGGGCTTGATAGAATTAATAACGTGACTTTAAAGGCACATTTACTTACAAACATTTAAAGTACATTGCTCTGTGCAGCAGAACATCCAATACTGGACTAAATAAGATATCATCATCATTACAGCCTAAACAGTCCACTGCTGGACATAGGCCTCCACAAGTTTACGTCAAAAATAACGTGAACTCATGTGTTTTGCCCATAGTCACCACGCTGGGCTGGCGGGTTGGTGACCGCAGTACTGGCTTTGTCGCACCGAAGACGCTGCTGCCCGTCTTCGGCCTGTGTATTTCAAAGCCAGCAGTTGGATGGTTATCCCGCCATCGGTCGGCTTTTTTAGTTCCAAGGTGGTTGTGGAACCTTGTTATCCCTTAGTCGCCTCTTACGACACCCACGGGAAGAGAGGGGGTGGCTAAATTCTTTAGTGCCGTAGCCACACAGCACAATAAAATAAGATATAGAATTATCATATTAACTTAAATACAGATAGAGCTGCCTTTAAATGTCTTTTAGTAAATGTCTCCTTTAAATGATTGCTTGATTGATTGAACCTGTAACATTCCACTCCTGCGGGAGAAAAGGGTCGAAACTTAATCCACCACGCTGCTTCACTGATGGCGGATATATTCCCTACTATGAGTAACGATCGCCATCAGGTGTACATGACAAGACCGGGACCGACGGCTTAACGTGCTCTCCGAGACACGGTGGGGGAATCGAAAACAAATATTTGTACAAATAAAAATATTCATCCCGAGGTGAAATCGAACCCCCAACCGTCTGTGTTTAGACGCCTACATGCAATACTACATCAGAGCGTCCGTTTTAACGATCGTCCAATTAATTATGGAAAAGCTACTGTAATCGTAACTCCTCGGAAAAGTTTTTAATTGTTTTATAAATCTTAAATAGGGAAACTTCGGAGTATCGACGAGGTTGACTTTGTGTAATTGCGTTAAATCATTGTTAAAACTTTTTCACTGTGAATTCCCTTCAAGCTCGCTGCTTGCTGCTGCTCCAATACGGGTTGGCGGATACATTCATACTATGAGTAACGATCGCTATCTGGTGTACGTGATAATAACTGGGACCGACGGCTTAACGTGATCAACACCCAGACCACGGCGAAGATCTGTAAGGCCAATGCAAGTGTTTTTCATGTGCGGGGATCGAACCCGCAACCGCCAGCGCAACAGCCACAAACAAGTGCGAAACGGTCACACCGTTGCGCCCATGGGTCGTCGCGAGTAAATAGTAATAAAAGGTAATGTAAGAGTTAAATCAACACCAAGTTTATTATAATAATGGCTAAAAGATAAACGAAAATCATTATTTACAAGAACACTCGGATCTGAATGGATTGTATGAAAATAAATTTAAACTCCGTCCCGCAGCGGAGCGCAGCGAGATAAAAATAAACAAGGACACCAGAGCGGGTGCAGTCGGGGACATAAACCGAGTTAACTGCGACTCACGTTGCAAGTTACAGAGTAACATTGGCACTGAACTATTCGTAGCTCGGAAATTTATACTAATATTATAAATCTGAAGAGCTTGCTTGTTATACTGCGTAAATTTTAGGTTCAAATTGACTGATCTTTATGTTGGATAGTCCGTTCACAGATCAAGGCTACAGGACATATTAAATTTTAATACATTTCTTCCTCATATTATCACGATAATAATTTAAGCACAGACTTAAATTAGCATTCTGCACTCCTACTCTACACATGAGTTCACGCATTTTTGGCGCAAACTTATGGAGGCCTATGTCCAGCAGTGGACCGCAATAGGCTGGAATGATGATGATGATGATGACTCCTACTCTATAAACTATAAGTGTACGAAAATTCGTACTCCTCCGTCAGCGCAATTTTCGTAAAAAGAGGTATAAAGTTTTTGCTTCACATAGAGAGATACAACTGCTATTGTTCTCACTCAGTTGAATTATGTACGATGAAGTTATCTTCCCTGTTAAAGTAATGCTTTCAAAGTGCATGTATTTTCTGCATGATGAACGCCCTCATCCGTGAGTCAAGACATTCATCAGTTACCTTTTTCGTATAAATTTAATGCAATTTTGTTTAATGAAAGCATAAGAATATTAATTTGCTCTGCTTTATCGTTCTCATAAGTTCAAACATCATGTTTCTAAAACTTTTTAAATAGCTTGTAATGTTTGAAATGACACTCGCCTATAAATGACAGTATTTTCTTTAAATATTCCGTGTATTTAGGTTATTATTTATTTTTGACCAGGCCATTTATTATTATTATTGACTACCCCGTCGGCGCAGTTTGCATTGACCCGGTTTTTCGTTCCAAGGCTTGTGGGCTCGATTGCCGCCTTGAGTCTGAGTTTGATAATTGTATTTATTTATATACTTATTATTTACATGTATTTATCGAAAAAAATATGTAGCTATTTCATCCGGCTTTTATCTATAACACAAGCTTTAAGTTGCTCATCGTATGAACAGTCGACCGTGTGTATATGATAAAAATGGCTAACTAGCCATAAGACCGCCTCTTGTACTACACACTCTTAAGTTGTCTGTATTATTATTATTTTGTATTTGCATATTGTGGCGTACAATAAAGAGTAAATAAATAAAATAAAAGTATATTAGAAAAACAAAGAAAAAAGTTACTCAATTCTTATATACAGATTCATCAGTTTAATGGTTTTCTATGTGTAACGAGTATAGCTATTATTATATATAGATATTATATCACATGTGTGCCTTTCTTCTTAGAAACATCCCGAAGGTATTTTCCAGTTCAGAGGCTGTAAATAACTCGAACGGCCCTTTTTTGGCTTATAAAAATAATGTCTATGTCAGCGGTATTACCCCGGAGTAATATTATGTAATATTACAATACAGAAACAGAGTACTCGACCAGGATCAATATCGTTCAATTGCATAAAGCATAACTAAGGACAGTGTTGTTGTTTTGTGCATGCTGTATACTATTGCTGACATATAATAGTATAAATACTATATTAATGTGTTTAAATACAAGCTCTTCTCAAACAAACTAAGCATTACCTTTTGAAACCTATCAATGCAGACGGACAGACAAAATGGAAAGGTTAAAATGCTTTTTTTTTCATTACCAGATTCTCGATTGATATTCGACTCTTGATATTCGGAATATATATCTTTCTTCGACGATCGGCTTAAAAACTTAAACTTGACACAACTTGTCGATTTTCCAAACGACACATTATGCATTAGGTCGCTGTTTTAGTGATGAAGCCGCCTCTTGGGCATATCTTTTTATATCAGCAAACAGCGGTCCGTTACAATTTTATTACAAGTATAGATAATAAATGATAATCTCGTTGGCTGCAAAACGATTTGTAAACCGTTAAATTAACCTAACAATAAAAAACACCAAATTATCCCTGTAATGAAACAGCAGCCAGCGTGTAACGTAATAATGTAAATGATCTCCGACCTCTTCACAAATAACAGTTAATTAAGTAAAAGCCGATATTCTTCGTAAACTCGATTAAATACGGTACCGAGAATGCAAAACTAGGTAATTTTCGATTTTTATTACTTTTGAAATACGCTACCTGAAATTCGCAGGTTTTAACCTCGCTGTTGTTGTCATATCATTATTACCTGCCGAGTAGCAATGAATTAGCATGACAAATTAAGTGCCTTTTATAAGGAGAAGAGGCATTTACCTAGCAGTGTGACGATGACAGACTGACTCAGTCACTGGTAGAGAACCGTTTTCTTTTACAGTTTTACTGTTCATTCTTTCACGTAAAAATGTTTTAAATCACTGTCATGTATTTTGAGAGGAATAAAATATATCGAGGGCAATTTTTCACGTTCGCTTAAATATACAATGGCCGCCGTCTTATCTACGAATATTTATGCTAGTTTTTTTTTTTGTGAACAATATTTACTGTATTTTTGCAATTGACTCCTATACATACTCCTATACTCCTACAAAAAGAGCGCAGTTAAGTGAAATAAATATATTTAAAAACATATATGTTAATATGTAAATAGTGTTCGTACGTAGCATAAAAATATTGCAACTATCCAGTATCTAATTATCGACAAAAGTTTTCTCACACGAAATGAAACTTACGAAATTAAATAAAAACTCATAGATTATTTTTCTTCGAACTCATTTCTTATGACGCTAGATTTAAAATTGTTACTAATTACCTAACAGTCCTATAATAATTGTGTTTGCGGGCAAACGAAAAAAAAACCGACTTCAATTATATCGACAAGTAATACAACGTAGGTAGACGAAAAATTAGTCAAGTAAATACGCATTATCAAAGATTACTCCAAAAGTTGTAATCAGATCTCGATGAAATTTAAATGTTACATGATAAACATCGACTTTCGATTAAATTAAAAATTATCAAAATCGGTACACTCAGTAAAAAGTTATGCGGATTTTCGAGTTTCCCTCGATTTCTCTAGGATCCCATCATCAGATCCTGTTTTCCTTATCATAGTACCACACCAAGGATATCTTCTTTCCAATAAAAAAAGAAATTTGAAAAAAACAATGTTGAATTTTAAATATATTTTCTAGTTCTTGATTTTTTTTTATTTTGTTGATTGGTTTTTAATTAAGAAATACATAAAAGTATTTAGGAAATTTAGTATTTTAGAAAATAACAAATACTGTAAAATAAAATAAATCAAACAAAATAATGATAATAATAATAATAATTCAAACTATTAAGTGAAATAAAAAAACATATGTCTTTATTTTTGTCGACAGTATAAAATAACATAAATAATTTTAAAAAAGTTTACTAGTAATATTTTAGTTTTACAAACGTCATATTCTACAGTCGTGTGACTGATTTACGTCACTTCCGTCATATATGTTTCTTACGGTTTTAGTATCACATTTTTTTCAGTTCGGTCGCCCAGCCAAATGTCAAGCCTGCCGTAAGGAACTTCGTTCCAAAAGAATTATGAAAATCGATTCGTGAACGACGAAGTTATTCCCGAACCTACATAAAATATATATACGGTCGAATCAAGTAACCTTCTCCTTTATTTAAGACGGTTAAAAAATAAATGTAAATATAATATATAATGCATCTCATTAACGTAAAAGTCAATGACGATCATACAAACATCTGACAAGCGCGGGTGATCTGTACCACCCACGCTTGTCACGTCGAAGTTTCCACAAAATCAACAAACAAGCATTAAGTTGCTTACCATAGGAACAGACGACCTTGTGTGTATGTTATATGATATTTATTTATTATTTTAATCAGCCATTGCTGATTCCTGATTGATTGTTTCAGCGTGTTACACCCCCCTGCTGGGCATAGGCCTCTTCTCCGTGTTGCAGAATCAGCAATGATCTTAAATAATATAAATTTAAAACCTCACAAAAATATAATATAACTCATTTGTTAACTGTAATAAATAGCCGACTTCACGCTGCTCGAATTGAATAAAATATGACGAAAATACTGTGACAGAGAATACGTAATAACGACTAAGTAACAGCGAGCCCTTATCATGACAGGATTAAACGCGACTATTATTAACATTTATTGATTTAATGTTATTTTGAATAATGAGTTATGAAAGCGATCGCTCCCAGAAGGATTGAAGTCGTGTTGCTATGCGCTTTTAAATTGTGTGTTAGTGTCATTTTTGAAGTAAAACTTCTTTATACATGCTTGACTTGGAGAGAAAGCTCGTGAATGCTTGACGAGAGCATTACGAAAAGTCTGAATTATATGTTAGTGAAGATAGAAAGAGACAGAGTTACGTTTCGTATATCACCGTAGGAGCTAAAGAAATTTTGCTTCGGTCGTGTGGTCTAAAGCATTACGTTTCGTATATCACCGTAGGAGCTAAAGAAATTTTGCTTCAGTCGTGTGGTCTAAAGCACACTCGTTTTTTTTTTCTCAATATACCTACTTAATTACCTTCATATTTGAAATGTGTTTCTTTAGATTTATCAACATAATAACTGTTTCTGTAAACATAAACAGCACATTCTTATATTTTAAAGAAGTAACTCAATGATTATAGTTTTCAACTTTTTCTACTAAGTGAACTCTTTCTCTTTTCCACTAAGTGTAAGTCTACGATGTGAACTAAATACCAGATGGATTATAGCATATAAATAAGAAAATAAATTGAGACCTCGTTCTGCTTTTACTATAAAAATGCCCGTTTCAAAGTCATCGATTCACAAACAAATTGACAAATAAAAACTTTGAAAGTGAGTTCAAATAAGCAAGCTATACCAACGATATTTAAGTAAATAGTACCCTGGGTGACCGAGCTGAGCTCGGTATTTTTAGTAAATCGTTTTTTTTTTTAAATCATATTTAAATATGAATTAATTGACTAATTGGAGCCGTTTTCGAGATTCAGATTATATATATACAAGAATTGCTCATTTAATAGTATAAGATACACAAAATAATATCAAATTCCTCTTACTAAACAATTACATGAAATAAGACGTTACAGACGAATTATTTTCAATTCAATTGGCCTATTGAAGTATATTAATTCTTAGTACAATGGGCAATTCGAACAAGAAGCGACGCTCAATAATGCTTACGTGCCGTAGTTAAAATAAAATATTTTCTCTTTGTACGTCGTTTACCAAAAATTTATAGCTGACAACAATATTATACCTTTCTGTCAGATTTCGACTGTCTTAATAACAAAAAACTACCGCATGACGGGAGTTGTCACATTGTGTCACGCATTAACCCTGTTTTAGGAAAGGGTGAACATGATTGTAGGTGGAAAAATATATTTTAATCTTACTAGGTGACTGTATGCGCATGAGCGCAAATTAATAATTAAGTAGGCACTTATTATAAATTTGTTCCCGATGATTCTTTTCTATTTTCTGGAATTTTCTAATTTTCTTAACGAAATCAAAATTATTAAAATATCTTTATTCAAACAGGCTTCAAAAGAACCTGCGAATTCGTCATTTTAGAAGTTAAAAATTTAATTATTTTTAAAACTGAATCTACCACCGGTTCGGAATGCAGATTCTACAGAGAAAAACGGCAAGAAACTCCGCAGTTACTCTTAAAAATATATAACAAACTGTGTTTTAACAATAATAAACATTTTTATTATTTATTTTTACATTAGTACCTCTACAAACGAACAGAAAACTTATTAAAAAATAGCCGAATTAATGTAGTATTCGAGTTTTGCGTTTAGCATACCTTATATAAAACTAGCGACCTGCCCCAGCCTCGCACGGTTGCAAAAACTATCAGAGTTCCTCCACTATATTATGCATGTATTATACATATAAATTTTCCGCTGGAATCAGTCTATTAGCTAACGAAAACCGCATCAAAATCCGTTGCGTAGTTTTAAAGATCTAAGCATACAGACAGCGGGAAGTGACTTTATTTTATACTACGAGTATGTAGTGATGATGAATCAAAATCATTATCACGTTGTTTTATATCTATTCTCTCTTCATTTTGAATTAACGCGATACATATTTATAGTATAAGTTATTGATTTGTAAATACATAACGAGTAAATAAGTACATTTTACATTTCTTATCGTTATGTGAATATCAACTAATTTGCTAAACCATTAATAACAATTTAACGTGCAGACCTCACTCTAGCAGGTTCATTAATATCAGTTTAGTCAATTCCCTGCGCATGGTCGCCCTGGCTAGGTGTGTTTCGTTCTCGATGGCTCACGTGACGTCATAGGCCGAGGGTCAGAGATTGCAGGCACACCTACACCGCACCCTGAAGACATCTTACCGTGTCAACTGTCTAAAGGATTGTTTCGCTCCGACCGTAATGTGTTTGCTGTAGTAAAATGTTATCTTATCGACGTTCCACTATCGATATGGGATCTTCTTTAGTTGATACCGGGGCTCTAGTGCGTCGACCGAATTTCGTGTTGATGTGTGATTATTTCGAGTTTTGTTTATTAGAGGTATATTATTATACAACTTTTTCGTTGTGATTTTACTTTTATATTTATAAAATACGACTATTTTTAGTTATAATATAATTAAGACTTGAATTCCAATATTAAATATGTTTTATCTTTTATTATTCTGAGCTCCCCTAATATTTGTATACTATTGTCAACAACTCTGATGTAGTTTGATGATGTTTCGACTTTTAATACAAAAACAATAAAAACAAAAAGGTGGCAGAAACACAACATAGTATAATTTAGCAGTGATCTTCTGTAAGGTCCGAGATACTACCTCAGTTGGTCTGCTCCAGATTTCTAGCAGGATATTTCCTACCCTAGGATGCCTGTCTTAGTCAAACACTTATTGAAATTTCATTATAACTTATATATTGTTGTATAAAACATCACTTAAGTTCATTTAAGCTTATCCGGACAAGTTAATTAGTAGATTATTGTACAATGCAGTAATTACGCAACTTGCTTTTCTATTTTTACCCTCTTACAGTTTGTAATCAGTAAAGTAATGCGCCTTAATATTTTTCTCTACTCTAACTCGCAGTGCACCACTCTAAGTTGAAACCCAAAGGTAGGCGGTTTGTATACGTTATAGGTATTTACATAAACTGGATTCCATTTCATTCAATTGCAAAACTTGAAATATAAAAGATGTATTAATCGCTTTTCAAATGTCGTTAGCGTTGTCGTGGTTTTTGATTTTGATTTCTAAACAGCTTTATATGTTAATATAATTTTGTATTTCTATAACTTTAGTGTGTATACAAAATACACACTTAATATTTTTACTTGTGGTCGCTCGCAAACGAAAAAAAAAACTGACTTCAATTACATCGACAAGAAATACAACGTAAATAGACGAAAAAATAGTCAAGTAAATAAGCGTTATCGAAGCTTATTCAAAAAGTAGTCATCAGATCTCCTTAGCTTTCGATTAAAACAAGAATCATAAAAATCGGTATATCGAGTGAAAAGTTGTGCAGTATAATTATATACTATAATTAAAAAAACTAAAAAAATATATTAATATATAAACGAAAAAATAGTAGTATAATTCGAAAATTACTTGTTAAATCACAATTAAATTGAAATGGAATCAAATGACACGCATTCGCTAGAAACATTTTTTGGATTCGGTCAACCCAGTCAAAAGTTCTGCGGAACATACATTTAAAAAATACAATCGAATTGAAAACCTTTTCCTTTTTTTGAAGTTGGTTAAAAAGAGGAAATACGAATACTTTTCGACTTTTTGTTTGTTAGATTTTAAAAATTATTTTACCCGGAAAATGCTACGTTATCACAAAGTGACAAAGGTGGAAAAGCCAAAAATCGTGTCATTAACACATGCAAAGCCGCGGGCGGTACCTAAGTTGTATGTTATATACGGATTTTTGATTTTTACAATGAACATCCTATTAAACATTTTAATAGTGAATATGGTATTTTGCTAAAAATATAATTAATAAAGTAATTACGAAAGTTAAAGTAAAGCACGTCAAAAAGACACAAGTCCGTAGAAACAGATCCAAATAATAGGTACTTATATGTATCCACTTATTATCATAACACTCCTGCCTCGACCTTACATAAAATCACAGCTAAATATTACTGATTTCAAGCAGTGTTGTGTTCCTGTGGTGAGTAAGGTGACCGGAGCTCCACCTGGGGGGATTAGGGGTAGGGTCGGCAACGCGCTTGCGAAGCTTCTGATATTGCAGGCTTCTATAAGCTACGGTAATCGCTTACCATCAGGTGAGTCGTACGCTTGTTTGCCGACATAGTTGTATAAAAAAAAAAAACTCAGCGTCGTCTGTTCCTAAGGTAAGCAACTTAAGGCTAACAGGTGAAAGCCGATACTATAGATACATATTTTTTATAATATTAATAGTTAAAAATAATACAAATAAATAAATACATATATTATATCCAGACACGGCAGAGGAATCAAACTAACAACTCTATGAGCATGGGCTAATCACTAGTAACACAAATGTACAGATTAAATATTGCTTATTACGTAATATTATTCACACATCGCGAGTTACATACAATGAATTTTTGTAAGTCATCAAAAAGTTTTACCAACATTTAAACGTATTAGTCACCGGTGTAGCGTTTATCTTGTCCATCATGTGTTTTTCACAATGTGTGATGAAATTTTGAAATTTAAAATTAAATATTCTCTCGTTTAGCTTTCTAGTAACTTGATAAAAATTATCTTGATGTGGCAGGTATTTACTTTCATTCTTCAGAATTAATTTGAATAGGCGTAATTGTTTTACTTAATAATCTGTACAAATAAATAAAATTGGAGTGTCTGTTTGTAATATTAAAATAACCGCTTTTTACTAAATACATATGGATGTTACACGTACATACCTATACTAAAATAATATTTTTTACAATTTTTGTTTGTCTGTCTGATTGTTCCGGCTAATCTCTGAAACGGCTGGACTGATTTTAACGGGACTTTCACTTGCAGATAGCTGATATGGTAAGGAGTAACTTGGGCTACTTTTATTTTAGAAATTTATTTATTTTATCAGTCTGCGAACTGAACAATAACTTTTTTTAAATTCCAGGCGGAAGAAGTCGCGGGCACAGATAGTTTATATATATAACTGCTCAAATTCAAAAAGTTGTTTTTTCACCCGTCAGGTGTACAGTACGAACATTACTAAATACAACATTTATTTATAAATCTTAAAAAAGTATACTAATATTAATTTTGCACGATTTTATTCATACACCAATTTTTAGGATTTTTTTTTTTATTTCTTCTTTTCAAATGTAACTACAAATATTGAATAGTAATATAAAAACATAAGCACTCAAATTATAACTTTTAATTAATAATCCTTTATACATAATATGGTCTATCAAAGTTTCCATCAAAGCACTTGAAATAATTTGAATATTTAAGGCAGTTCATTGAATACTAAACGGTGAAATGCTTTGAAAACCAAATATCGCTACACGACGAACTTTCTCCACAACCTTTGGAATAACTTACAAAAATATGTATGTGGCGAGGGTTGGAATCAATACATTCCTGTGAGATGATGTTATGTACAAGGGCGTGTGTAAACTGTGCGTCCCAAATTTTATTGACGTCAATAATTTAATACTTCATTTAAGCTTTAAGCGAAAAGTTTTATACAAAATTGTGTTTGTTATAAAAAAAAACACAAGTTCAATTTAAATGCACAAAGTAATAAAATGAGAATATCATCAACGTAGATAATCGAAAGAATAGGTAATCAGTTAAATACGAATTGTAAGGTATAACTCAAAAACTACTGTTACAACTCGATTAAATTTAAATGAGAGCACATTACAAATACCAGCTTTTCATTTGAAAAAGAATTACCACAATCGGTACACCTACTAAAAAGTTATGACACAAAAAATACAGTCTAATTGAAAAACTCCTACTTTTTTAATCAATCAATTTCAGTGGTTAGAGAGAGTAGAGATTGAGAACCTTCTTTATACAACTAGGTCGGCTAACAAGCGTACGGCTCACCTGATATATATAGCTTGAAGCATAGCGGCATTACTCCCAATCTCCAGGAGTTCTCACCTTACTCACCACAGGAACACAACACTGCCTTCATCATTTCAGCCTACCAAAGTCCACTGTTGGACATAGGCCTCCACAAGTTCACGCCAAAAATGGCGTGTGCTCATATGTTTTGCCCATAGTCACCACGCTGGGCAGGCGGGTTGGTGACCGCAGTACTGGCTTTGTCGCACAGAAGACGCTCCTGCCCGTCTTCGGCCTGTGTATTTCAAAGCCAGCAGTTGAATGGTTATCCCGCCACCGGTCGGCTTTTTAAGTTCCAAGGTGGTAGCGGAACCGTGTTATCCCTCAGTCGCCTCTTACGACACCCACGGGAAAAGAGGGGGTGGCCATATTCTTTAGTACCGTAGCCACACAGTACAGTGAAATATATCGGCTTATAACTTTTATTTTTAAACTAAAAACGTTCGTTAGAAACGTCATTTGTTTAAAGTCGTAATTATGATCAAATGCCCTCTAAGTTACGATCTCGCTCTAAAGTGGACGGTTAGCTCCTCGTAAAGTGCTAGAGATGCGATTTATCGAACAAAGACAGCGGCTCGGTGTCGGCGCTCGGGGCTTTTTTACGCGGTTCTTTATCTGACACTCGAGATTTTATTGTGCCAAGAAAATCGTTGCAATTTTAATTTTATCAAACTACTAGCTGTGCCCGCGACTTCGTCCGCGTGGAATTTAAAAAAGTTATTGTTCAGTTCGCAGACTTATAAAATAAATAAATTTCAAAAATAAAAGTAGCCTAAGTTACTCCTTATTACATCAGCTATCTGTCAGTGCAAGTCCCGTCAAAATCGGCCCAGCCGTTTCAGAGATTAGCCGGAAAAACAGACAAACAGAGAGACAGACAAAAATTATAAAAAATATATATTTTTTTTATTTCTACCGCGTATAAATCCATAATTATGCATTTAGTAAAAAGCTGTTATTTCAATATTACAAACAGACACTCCAATTTTATTTATTTGTATAAATATCAGTGTTAATAAGCTTTATTATTTATACAATGGTTTCACAGTTTTTTAGTGAAATGTGAAAATATTTTGCTATTTGAGACCTGTTTGATTACACGTCTTACGAATTTGCTTTAATTTATCTACACTAATATTATAAAGATGAAGAGTTTGTTTGTTTGTTTGCTTAAACGCACTAATCTCAAACACTACTGGTCTGATTTAAAAAAAAAATTCAGTGTTAGATAGCCCATTTAGGCTATTTTTTTTTTAATTAATGCGTGTGAAGCCGCGGTGCACAGCTAGTTATATATGTATAGTAGGAAAGTAGTTCTTTATAGGCGAAGAGACAATGAAAATAACCTAATAGTAGAGACCTTCTATAGAATGTACAGTGATAGAATATGGAATATAAGTCATTAAAAACAATTTAAATTATTTTTAACTTTAAATGTGATCGAGGATCGCCTATTGTATACATGCAGTGCTGAAAACGCTATCTGGTTGAAGGTTTGAGCAGCGTGTCTTGTTGTTTTATATAGGCAATAGAATAATTTCTTGTTCACACATGATTTCATCTAGGACTTATCTAATTCAAAGTTAACAATATCCAGAATATATAAAAATATATTCATAATATCTTCTTTCTTTAAAGTCACTTGAACTACTAATATGACACGAAATATTTAAAAAAATTATACGAATTAAAAAAAGGTGCTAAAAGTGTTCAAAGTTGCATATCAAATGTCATTATCAAGTGTTTGGAACGCAATGTTTTATGTGTATTGCTAGTTATACAAAGACTGAGTTGTGATGTGCTTGGAAGTGCGGTGATGTACAATGGCGTGGCCCGGAGGCTCGCCCGATACGGTGGAACTGCCGCTGCACCAGGTGATCAGCTCTGACACAATCGATTGTCTCACAGTTCCGGCTACGACTGTTGTAGATGGACAACGAAGAAATAGTAAGTACATTAGTACCCTGTTATGTATAAAATATATATAAATGTGTACCGGTACCTGAGCCGTAACTACTTTGCTGGACCCCTAATATATATATATATATATATATATATATATATATATTAGTTCTAACCTAATTCTCTTTAATATACATACGTCTCCCCGTATCTGTTAAACTATGTGTCCTAACATAATGTGAGCAAAGTTTATCTTCGTACAAGTACCCGATGACGAAGTATAATATTAGTATTAAATTAAATGTGTTATTGTAAATAACGCTCCGCGCTTTTATAGACCTCTAAAATAAAAAACACACACATACATTACACACATTTTTAATTTTGAATGATTTCTGACAACACGCGTTATCCATTAAACTGATTGAAGGTTCTTATACTCATAAAATGTTTCGTTAACGAATCGCGAACATGACACGAGTTCCTTATCTATTCTGAGTCTATTAATTTTTAATGATCTGTTAGATTAATTACCCATATAGTGTATTCGAATCGAATTATTAATAATTAATTAAATATTAAGTTAAGATTTAAAACATACAATAGTGTTTATTCTCAAACAAAAGAGCAGACTTAAATTTACATTTACCAGTAATAAAATAAAAACAACATTAGCGAAGTCGGTGTCAGTTAAATACACAATAATTATAGGTATTATTCAAAATCTATACGTCAAGCACATTGCACCCCGTAAATAATTATGACGTTAACACACATAAAAAATTAAGTCGAATTGAGAACCTTCTCCTTTTTTAATGTCGGTTAATGAAAATAGTGATTCGGAAATATTAAAAATCAGGCTTCGTTTCAATCAACTGCAAAGCTGTCACTAGCACGCAATATGAATAAGATCGCTGAGATGAACACAAAGGAATTATAATCATAGATGTGTGCGCTCGGTGATATCCATCGCGGGGCTTTTCATTACACCTGCACTGTCACTGCCTTTGTTGTCTTTGCTATTTCATTTTTTTATATATATTGATTTCATAAATACAATATATAATCGAACACCCAATACTGGATTGGATAAGATCATCATCATACGCTAAGGTTAAAATGTTTGCCTCCCTTTTTAGAAAAACGAACACACTTACTCCACATAAATTATATATCATTTTATAGCTAATTGCTAGCTCTACCGGCATCCACAACTATTTCTTTTTATTATTGCTTTTGTTTTGGTAAATTAATTGATTACTAAAATTATAGATATAAATATACGTTGAGACATCAATGTTGCCATCTGACGGCTTTAATTTTAAAATAACGTCAACATGATTGAATTCGCAAGAATATTGCTAGTATAGAATGACTATATGAACATATATTCAGATAGAGCTGGCTTTATACGTCTCTTAGTACGTAATTGTCTACTTTAAATGATTGCTTGATTGATTGAACCTGTAACATCCCCCTGCTGTAGGAGAGAAAGGTCGAAACTTAATCCACCACGCTGCTTCACTGATGGCGGATATATTCCCTACTATGAGTAACGATAGCTATCAGGTGTACATGATAACAATCGGGACCGACGGCTTAACGTGCTCTCCGAGGCACGGTGGGGAGACCCACAAGGACATCCAAGCTGGAAAGAAATATTTGTACAAATATTTCTATCCGTCAGACGATGTTTTAGGCGCCTACTCGCAGCACTACACCAGAGCAACTGTTTGAAATGGATGTTAAGATTTACTTATGAGTAAATTATATTCGAGGAGTGTCATCCACGTCGAGATATGGTCGACATATTTCCAATTAAATCTAAAGTTTTAAAAATCAACTAAATCTGTTGTTTTTGTTTTCTTTTGTTTAATTAATTAATATTTAATTTAATCGTTTGACATTCATTATTATTAGCATTTCCTAATTATTGTCATTAAAAAAAGAATGAAACCTTATATTTAATGTAATCGGTACAATTATATGTATGTATTTTGATTTCCATTTTTTACGTTTTATTGTTTTGTCGTGTTTATTTCTGTTTTTCTTTGTTGCTAGACTAATTATTTTGTATACTGCTATTTGATTTTATGGACCCTCTCTGAAATAAACGTATTATAATTTTTGCAATGCTGATGCTAAATATACTACAGAATGTCTTTATTTATAGCTAGCTTATGACATGGTTATTAACATAATAACAAAAACATTCAAATATTCGTCGTTAGATTACACGTTGTTACAGAATGCGTTGAAGAAATAAAGGTTCACTGCTCGTCCCTCGTAGGAGATAGCGTGATAATATGTAGCCTATATGTTGACCCGACATCTTAACAATATTCGTGCCAAATTTGAATTAAATCCATGCAGTACTTTTTGGGTTTATCCCGGACATATACAGACAAACAGACAGACAAAAACTCGTGTCGCAGTGTTTGTAGTTAAACTGCTCCGAAACGGCTTGACCGATTCCCATGAAATTTGGTGTGCATATTGGGTAGGTCCGAGAATCGAACAACATCTATTTTTCATACCCCTAAATGTTAAAAGTAGTCCATCCCAAAAATTTTTCTAAATTTTGGGAAATTTTTTATTTTATTGTGATTTGACGTTAAAAAATACATACAACCCTAAATTTTCATCCTTCTACCACCAACCCCTATTTCTTAATAGCGTTTAGCGGCAAAACATCGTTTGGCGGGTCAGCTAGTTTTATTATATGTATATATATAATCTATATTATAATATAATCTATATTATAATATAGATTATATAAAGATTTAAATTCGACAAAGCCAATACTGCGGTCACCAACCCGCCTGCCCAGCTACTGTATTTTTTTATTTTTTTTATGTATGTTACATCAGAACTTTTGACCAGGTAGACCGATTTCGACAAATTTTGTTTTAATCGAAAGGTGGTGTGTGCCAATTGGTCCCATTTAAATTTATTTGAGATCTAACAACTACTTTTCGAGTTATATCTAATAATGCGTTTTTACTTGACGCTTTTTTCGTCGACCTACGTTGTATTATACCGCAAAACTTTCTACTGGATGTACCGATTTTGATAATTCTTTTTTCGTTGGAAAGGGAATATCTCTAGTTTGGTACCGTGATAAGGAGACTAGGATCTGATGATGGGAGAAATCGAGGGAAACTCTCGAAAATCCGTCATAACTTTTTACTGGGTGTACCGATTTTGATAATTTTTAATTTAATCGAAAGCTGATGTTTGTCATGTAGTCACATATAAATTTTATTAAGATCTGATAACTACTTTTTGAGTAATCTTTGATAACGCGTAGTTGCTTGACTATTTTTTCGTCGATCTACGTTGTATTACTTGTCGATGTAATTGAAGTCGGTTTTTTTTTTTCGTTTGCGAGCAAACACAATTATTTTTCAATACATTTCTGTGATATGTTTTTCATTAATTTTATTTCAGTGAATTTGTGATCAAGTGCTTAAAAATTACATCAAAACTTTTGTTAGGATTTAGTTTACTTATTAGTTTT
Organism: Melitaea cinxia; assembly: GCF_905220565.1. Classification (NCBI taxonomy): domain Eukaryota; kingdom Metazoa; phylum Arthropoda; class Insecta; order Lepidoptera; family Nymphalidae; genus Melitaea; species Melitaea cinxia. Next base: position 552,899 of record NC_059397.1, on the reverse strand, counting down.
ACTGATATATGTAATGTATATTTTGACGATAATCTACAAATATTACAATACAAAAAATATTTCGTGTGTTATTAAGATCGTTAATTTTGGTACCATTTAAAAAGTATTTTTGCGTTGCTGCATTGAATAACAGTATATAGAATATAGACCATAAACTTTTACACTTTTCGTAACAGATGAAACTAAACAGGCATAAAACCAGAAATATCAATGATTTCATATTATTTATATTTTTTTACAACGTATGTATTACTTGTCGATGTAATTGAAGTCGGTTTTTTTTTCGTTTGCGAGCAAACACAATTATTGGCGTAAACTTGTGGAGGCCTATATCCAGCAGTGGACTGTATAGGCTGTAATGATTGATGATTGAAAGATTTAAATTTAAACCGTTCTTACTATACATGCTACGCGATTTTAGAACATTAATTTTTCTCGCTTTTAGTAAATATACATTCGAAACACAAAACCAATTTACTAATTCATGAAACAAATTATAGGGCTCAGCACTTTTTTACTAAATAACCAGCAATGTTTGTGTAGTTCGTACAAAGTCACGGACGGTCATGGCTCCGGCCTTTACGAAAAACGGTTAATAATTAATGTAACACGTAAATAAAGCGAATATGTAAAGAGCCCAAAGAACTGAAAGAAATGTACAAAGTTAACATGAAAATCAAATCACGGTTCAAAAGATACCTTTTGCAAAAACAAACTGAATGACTCTCTGTATCCAAATAAATCCCTGGTTCTCATGGTACCACTTAAATTTCTAAAATATTATGTAGTTAAGTGTTTGTTATGTTTTCGTAGAATTTGTATAAATATTTTAAGTTGAGTTGAATTTAGGCAAAAATCGAGCAATTAACTAAAAGAAAGACGACGAATACCTAATAGTTACTAAATAGTTTGTAAGGTTTAAATTCTTGTTTTTCATCTATTTCATATTTGTAAACATGAATGTTAGCATAAAAGCTATTACTGAATATTATTAATCTTTTAAGCGTAATCTTCATACTTTGAAAATATGACATTTTAGAAGTGAAAGAAAAAACCTGGCGTCTACTTGTAGTACTTCCCTACAGTTTGTAAGGATTCCTTTTAGAAAGTTCATCTGAAATCAAGCTTGAGAAATATACACTTATCCATCAACTTGCCCGCGTCAGACAATAAAGCAAATTTAAAAAAAAAAACAAGAAATAAAAAAAAATCGAGAAAACATGAACAATTCAAACACCCCCAGGTGTTTTCTCGATTGGAAGATAACTGCGATTATTAACAAAAAAAAAAAAAAAAAATTGGAATAACAAAAGCACAGGAATTATAAGCCTGTGGATATATCTTTATATAAAAAAAACTAAGTGCCGGATTACGAGTTCAAAGTCACACAGCCAAGATTCCCTAGTAGTGTCGGTCAATTATTATACCAGAAACGTCACGGCCTTACGTAAAAATACAACAAGATTTACTGCCGCCGACATTCACCTTGCTAGGGTTTCCCGCAGTCAGTCGACACGGCTCGAGGGTGAACATCATGTTGGTTCAGATCCTAATAATGATGTACATCGGCACCTGCTTCTTGTTCTACGTAGCCCATGTCATCGACTACTACTTTACTGTGCTGTAAAGTCGAGAATGATAGTGGTGACGACGTAGATATGTGGCCGGGGGTGAGAGCGACGTTGACGAGATTCCGGCGGCTCGGTGAGTAGTTCATACTTTAGTCTATGTTAGCCGCTTAAGTCATCATAATGGAGTAGGAATTAATTAAACGTTGGAATCAGCGTTACGTACAGTACATGTTATACAGAAACATATGAAGTGTGTATCTTCGTGAGAAGGAAACATAGTTCTTTCCTTTTTATACTTAAGCTCCAGCCTGTAATATCCCACAACTGGGCATAGGCCTCTTTCCCCATATAGGAGAAGGATCAGAGCTTAATCCACCACATTGTTCCACTGCGGGTTGGCGGATATATTACCTATTATGAGTAACGATCGCTATCAGGTGTGCATGATAACAACCGGGACCGACGGCTTAACGTACTCTCCGAGGCACGGTGGGGAGACCCACAAGGACTGCACAAAAACCCAGACCACGGCAAACACCTGTATGGCCAACACAAATGTTTGTCATGTGAGGGGATCGAACCCGCAACCGCCACAGCAACAGGTACAATCCATGGCTGTGACCGTTGCGCCAACGCGGCCTTTTATACTTCAGATAGTCCTTAATTCCCTTATAATAGCGAATATATATAGTAGAACCACTATGTTCTCTCTTTCTCCTTTCTAAGCTCTTTCTAAGTTTAATCATTCTTCAATCAGTAACGCAATTGTGCTGTAAGTTATTGTCATGATATAGGGTATCAAAAAGGTACAAAAATACATTTTTTTTGTCGTTATAAATATGAATAAAATTTCAATGTACAAAAAACACTCTCATCGCTACAAATACTATCTCTTCCAGGCAACCTTTGGACAGTGCCATGAATAAAGCTGAAAAAAAGTTGTACCAATTATAACAATTAATGAGTATATCACTTGAAAAGCGATCAAAAGGTTTAACTAATACTTTGGAATAAAGCCGTGTAAACAAAATGATTTAAAGTGACCAGATGTTAGAAATCAAATTCTCGTTTTAAAAATCTGACGTTATTCGTTAAATATTACATTTTGTGGTGTGAGTTACAAAACTAATTAAAGATACATTTTTACATATTAGTACAACAGAATATTATTGAAGCTGGAAGGTGCGAACTGTTGCGTATTAATATTTTATGACATTGTAAAACAGTGAATGTCGAGGAAATAAAATAAGTCTAGTAAGTGTATTGTAATTCTTCTTTGAGAAATAAAGTTCTTAAAACATAATTTGTTTGTATTTCAATGTTCGAGAAAACTGTGGGAAACTTATATGTTATTGGACACTCTATTTACGACGACACGTTGGCTCAACGCTTAACTGGTTTGTGGCTTTTGCACTGGCGGTTGCGAGTTCGATTCCCGCACATGACAAACATTTGTATCGGCCATACAGATGTTTGCCGTGGTCTGGGTGTTTGTGTAGTTCTTATGGGGAGTTCAGGGTGGGAAGACCCACCGTGCCTCGGAGAGCACGTTAAGCCGTCGGTCTCGGTTATTATCATGTACACCTGATAGCGATTATTACTCATAGTAGTGAATATATCCGGCAATCCGCATTGGAGCACCGTGGTGAATTAAGCTCTGATCCTTTACTTACATGGGGAAAGAGGCCTATGCCCAGCAGTGGGATATTACGGGCTGAAGCGAAACATAACATACATATCAATTTTCCACATCATTTTAAAATCCACGACTAACGAATCCTTGTAAAATCCATAATCGAATTTTCCATTACTTACAGCACGGGTCTAGACTAATAGGTATCAAGTGGATTATCGTCATAAGTGACATAATTAAGCCGTTCTATACATAATGTTTTATATGTGCCCAAAGTGAAGGGTTCTCCTAGTTTAGAGTCCAGATAAATAAGTAAACAATGGATACAAATATACAAAGTTTTACAACTAAAGGTTTCTTATTGTTATATATTGTTTTAAATGAGCGATCACTTTTCATATTTAAATTTATATTTGTTGGGGGGCTTACCACGGCAATGTTTTAATAGCCATGATCTCGGGGAGACTGATGTACGTTTTTATTGTTATTCTTGTTCTTAACGTTTTTGCAGGTTTATTTATGTTGTTTTCAATTAATTAAAAAAAATATACCTACTTTGAATAATGATACTCTCAATTAATGTTGTAATCTAACAACTGAAAAATCTAGTTAACAATATTTAGGTCAAAACACACGACGAATGCGATTGCAAACAAAGAAATTATTCCTTTGAATAATCACTCACTCGTAATCTCTGATGGGACGCTTGAGTACATACAATCTCATGATAACTGTACCGGATATTAAAACATAGGTAAAGACTAGGAGGAATATATAGGGACGGAGTAGGTCGTTATATTTCTAAGTCCGTGTATTATTAGTGTGATTTGTGATGAACTAGCGATAAGCTTCGACTTTATTTTTATTTTGTCTGTATGTTCTGTTAAATGCATGTACATATAATAAAATCCCACAAACGATTTTGAAATTGTTTCAACATAAATTTAAAGTTTTTATTAAAAAAAAATATTAGATAAAGCTTATTTACTCGGTGCAGGATTACATAGTTGATAAAGATGTGATGACTTCGCTGTATTTCATGCAACATGTTACTAATTTTGTACTAAAACACAGTTTATATATTATTTTTCAAAAGAGTAACTGCGGAGTTGCTTGCCGATTCTTCTCTGCTGAATCAACATTCCGAATCGGTGGTAGCTTTACTTCTACAAATATAATACCTAATTTATTTTTAAAGTTTTAATTTGTAAAATGACGATTAGAAAGTTCTCTTAGAGCCTATTTCAATGAAGCTTTTTTTGATTTTGATTTTGTTCTCTTTCTGCTCATGGCTTTAGTCGCGTTGATAACACGATTTTGGTTGTTAAGTTTTCTGTTTACATATATAGCCTATGTCTCTCGATAATAATGTAGCATACTTTAATGCCATAAATCAAGAAAAAATCAAGTGTCGTACAACTTTAGTATTGATATCTTATATTTGTCTTAAAATATGTCATTTGAATTTACAATTTTTAACCTAAAGCTAAAAATTGGTACATGCCTTGGGGATATTATTACAAACCACTTAACCTGGTGAACTTTGTACTGACTTAATAAATATCCCACTGCTGGGCATAGGCCTCTTTTCCCATGTAGGAGAAGGATCGGCAGATATACTGACTAGTTGACTACTATGAGTAGCGATTGCTATCAGGTGTACATGAGACCGAAAGCTTAACGTGCTTTTCGAGGCACGGCGGAGAGACAAAACAAGGACTAACAACCAGACCGGAAATAAACATTTGTATAAATAAAAATATCCACTCCGAGTAAAAATCGAACCCGCGACCGTCGGTGTTTAGGTGCCGCCGACAAGGCACACAGCAGAACGGTCGTCAAGATTCTTAAAAAAATTGCAGTAATGCATTGTCAAAAATCACAATCGCTTATCATCCGTTCTTATACATTGCAAGGTAAGAATTCCCTATAAAAAGTTAGAATTTATTCATAGTAATAAACCAAATTAAAGTAATTGGTTGCAATTTGTCTCAAATAGATTAAAAATCACATACAGCAAGGTATGTATTAAGAGGCTGTTTCCGCTGTTGCATAAAAGATAACTACCTATTTATTTCCTTTTTGTTTATTACAATATATTCCCAACCTATCTTTTCGTTATCTTTAAAATTAAAAAACGTAGTTTAATAGGTGAGGTGAAACAGACTTTAGATCCTACTAACTGACCCCGCAAACGTTGTTTTGCCATATATGTTATTAAACCCCCTTAATCCCCCCCTAATAACTAAGAGGTATGAATAATAGATGTTGGCCGATTCTCAGACCTATCCGATATGGACACAAAATTTCATAAAAATCGGTCCAGCTGTTTCGAAGGAGTATGGTAACTAACATTGTGACACGAGAATTTTATATATAAAATTGAAATAAGACACTGCTCTGAACCAGAACCTGAACGACTGCTCAAAATCTGCAGCAACCCGTCTTGAGAAGTACCTCAACCTTATAAGATCACAGACAAATAATACTGCTAAAATAAAAATAAAACAAAACGTTACGAGTATCTGTCGGATATCTGTCAAATAATTCCTTAGAGTTTACTTACTATAATACACCTCAGTCTGAAGGATGTTTCAAGTACGTCAATAAATCACTGTTTTTCCCTCCTTTATACGTATTTGTTCTTACCCGTCACACACCCTCGCGGATTGAGTAATGCGCGTAAATGCTTATCGTATTTGAAGTAGTTATTCTTAATCTAGTAATGACATTACCTACAAGGTTATTATCGCTCAAGATTCCTTGTAAGGCGTCTTCACAAAAATAATATTAGAACGAAACTTTCTTTATTAATTGAATTATCCAATTCATCATATTGATATAAAAATATATCTCCGGTGCGTTACGTGCGTAATTTTCGGATTATACTATTCTATTTTTGCATCACTTGTGTGTGTTTAAATATATATATATATATATATTCTCTTTATAGTTAGCTGACCTGGCGAGCTTCGTACCGGCTTATTTTTTTTTTTCTTAAAAATAATTACATATATCAAAATATGCCTCTTAAGCTATATCTTTCAAATTAGCTCAAACGCCACGCGGTGTGCAAATTTGATTTAAATCGATTATGTATTTTAGAATTCCATCGCGGACAATCAACGTGTGTGTGTGTGGCAAACTTGCTACAGTCATATTATTTTAAACATCGATTTTTTTTGTCATTACAATTTATGTCCTGGCAATAACAAATAATAAATAATAATTGTCTCATTTGGTACAGTCTTTCGAAAATTATCCACGTACCTAAAACCATTTAAACTATTATTCACATATTATTCACTTCTATTCATATATATTTACTAGTGGTTTATGGGTTAGTTCCTACAGTGCTTAAATTAAGAATTGTATTTAATTCTTAATCGGTACTACAAAGAGGAGTTTAACGAGATTTCATTTACTGTTCTGTGGCGTCGCAGCTCGTTTTGAAATCCAAAAGATCGACCACATATAAATATAGTAATAGGGTGAATAAAAAATTGTGACGCTTTCAAAAATCCGATTTATTTACAATTCAGCAATCTATTTTTAAATAACATTGTTTCAAAAAAAAAAAGAAACAATGTCAGACATTTTTAGTCGGGATTTCAATACATTTTCAGTATTTTTTACGATCAAATATTTATTTGTTGTTTCGTTTTTCAAAACATAAAAAACTTTATATGTATAGTTTATTTGAGACTACAATAGTTGTATTAAAAATTAGTATTATCCTTCTGCGGCCCAGTTTAATGGAGGGGACTTCCGAGGATGGCCCAATGTCCTAATATTAGAATTAATTAATAAAGTACTGAACGCCCAGACCAAAAGGTGTTATTTTAGGGCTATTATAGTATTGATTTAAGCTTGTCAGACAAAAAGAAAAAATACCAAAAACTTTTGTTCTTTATTTATCACATTGGATTGTTACGTTAACTTTAAAGCCAACTGAACAGTCTTAGAAATCTTATGAAAACTTAGTATTTAAACACTTAAACTAGTACAGATCAACAAAATAAACCTTTAGCTGCATAGAATTTGCAATAATTATTTTTCATTATTAGCCTTCTTTTGCAAAAAAAAAATATCAAAAACCCCACAGCGAATAGGAATCTAAACAAAATATAAAAAAAAATTGCACAATAAAAATACTGCTATTTAACATAATTAGTCAATTTTTATAATAGGAACTCAAAAATTACATAAAAAACTATTTGTCTAAAAAAATATTTGTACTATAATACTTGACAATCTTTCACCGCTGAAAAATATAATTATCCCGTTCTTTTTTTTTGTATCACGCGAATGCCAAACCTTTTTAGTATGAACGAGATGCAACACCATTAGAAAAAGCAATTTATATTATACCCGCCCGGCGTACTAGTACTAGTACAAAAAAATATCATCAAAAACACATGTCGAAAATGTCGTCATTACAGTAAACTAACAATTGTTACGCATAATTTAATTCTTTATCTCTAAAACAATAAAAAATACAGTAAGTATTAGATAAAGATTGTAAAGATATTTACAAGTTAAAGTAATCTCTTCTGGTTACACGCGTCATTGCCACGACGTTTGGTGACAGAAGACCGAAGAAACCCCTTCCCGGTCCCTTTATGCAGTCCTGCCATAATGCCAAATATATCCACAAACTAACCGACAACGAAAACATGACATTACGCGTAATTTAAACATACCAGGAGTCTGTAAATATTTTGTTCTAGTATTATCACAGTGGGTCATTACTCCAAGTCTCTGTTTTCATACTTGGATCTTCACTGCAAACTCATTTTGTCCTAGTATTATCACTTTGAACCCCAGGAGGTTATAGTTATCGACACGGATATTGAGCGCTCGGCGACAAAATAGACATCGCTTTGAGCATCGTGCATGAGGCGCAAATAGAAAATAAATTCATCAGTGCAAAGTACTAAATAAATAAAATGTGAAAGTATTGATTACTCATTAAATATATATATTTATATCAATAAAATTTTGAACTGAAGTTGAAGGCGCAGTATAGCCACCTAGTATAAAATAAATTCCCTTCCCGCTGTCGGTCCCTATGTATGCTTAGATCTTTGAAACTACGCACCGGATTTTGATGCAGTTTTCAATAGATAGAGTTGATTCAAGAGGAACATTTATATGTGTGATACATGCATATTATGGTAGAGACATACTAATAGTTTTAGAGGTTTCTAACGTATCTTTTGTTGTTGATAGTATCAGCATTGCACCCGTGCGAAGCCGGGGCGGGTCGCTAGTATCATATAAATCCTAATATGTTATATAACAGACATACAAATATATCGTAATAAAAATTGAACATTTGCACCGCATTCCTGGAAGAATATATCTATTATTTACCAATAAGAGTACCTTCCGTTCAGTTCAATTAACAGCATGAATACAAGACGACTAGTGAACTACTAGGAAACCTATACCCACTTGGTGCCACAGAGTTAAGGCTCTCTACCGCCTTTGTGACTATTTCTGGAGTTCGCCTTGAGTGCACCCTTTGCTTGACTGATGGAATCAGAGTGCTCTGAACTCTGGCGTTTGAAACAGCTAAACCTAAATCCCTTGACACTTTCTTAGTTTTGTTTTTAAAGCGATTTCAACTTTAATTAAGAATTTCATATATTTTAGGTATCAATAAAATGTTTCAATGGTTCATATAATTTGAATGTCCACTTTTTTCAATGTCGTATTCAAAATAAGAACTATACTATCCCTCGGTAGGTTCTAGAGCAGTAAATCATAACCGGTAGTTCTCAAACCACTATAGTGGTCCCTGGAAGCATCCGAAGTGGTCCCCGAAAGTGGCTCACAGTGAGAGCCCTATGAAAAAAATCTCATAAAACATGGACGAATGCAGACCAAATTCTCATACCGAGTTATGAGAGCATAAGAGATCTCGTAGACTCTCATAACTCGGTCTGAGAATTTGGTCTGCATTTGTCCATGTTTTATTATTTTTTTCCATGGGGAGTCTCATGAGTATCATTTGTTCTGTTCGGCTTTGCTTGTTTCCTTTGTTTTAATTGTAAAATGTTATAGCTAAAAAATAATATCGTCTGATACCTACCTATGTTTATGAAATTATGTATTTAGAGTTGTCATAAATAACTCCAAATTTTACCACCAAGCGAAGCAATTGGTGTTCCGTGACAATACGTACATTATGTTAAATGGTCCCTCATGACTAAATAGTTAAGAACCACTGTTCTAGAGCAAGAATAAGTCTAATGTAGAATATCAACTGGGTACATATACTAATTTTACAATTAAAACATTGTGTTCATCAAAACCTATGCTTGTTAATTGGCATAGTAATAATTTATGCTTGGTATTTCAAGAACCCTTCAAAGTCGTCTTGACCCTGCGTTGGCTAGATGCAAGATAATCACTACGTGCAGGTGCAGCCCCGACCTTGCAACATCTATCGATCGCCGTGCTGGTTGCACGTTGACTTGTAGAATTAAATAGATCACTATACTCCACTGGAAATGTAGCGAATGCTATGTCGTAGCGATAATGTGTTTGACTATCAATTAGTCTTATAATGGGTCTCTTCAAAGTATCCAAATATTGTTTATGCGTGATTTTAGTATTTAACCTTTATTTTACATTTAAACTTTGTTTTATTTATTTTTTATTTCTTTAGAAAATCTCTACCTGTCTTAATTTTTTAGTAAATTGATTCATCAGTTTCATAGCTTTTTAACCGACTTCAAAAAATTAAGAGGTTACTCAATTCGATTATATATTTGTGTATATATTCTAAACTGGGGATAACTTCGTCGTTAATGAACTGATTTTGATAAAAAAAAAATTTGTGGAAATAAGATATCCCAAGGGTGGTACCATGATAAGGAAACCAGGATCTGATGGTGGGATCCCAGAGAAATCGAGGATAACCCTGGAAAATCGTAGTGACGACTAGTGCTTTTTTTACAATGTATTACTTGTCGATATAATTGAAGTCGGTTTTTTTTTTGTTTGCGAACAAACACAATTATAATTTGCACAGAGTGTTGATAGAATACAAAACGCATTCATTATTCTGCTTGCATTTTTTTTGTAACTATAAATTAAATCTGTCTTTAGATGTAATGTGACAGCTACGCTATGAAAATTCTATCAGTATAGTATCGCCTAGCATATTTATTGGATGACGTTCACAAGTTCCTATTACAGTTAACAACGCAATTAAAACTAAAACGTGATTCCCTTTTAAAATTCTTTATTTATAGGTTCAAGTTATTGAAGAACTGGACGCTTTGTTTAACACGCAAACTTAAATTATTTATTTAACTTTTTCTAATACAGGACTATGAGCGTGGTTTCATCTGTATTGGTAACTTCTCAGATGTTTTAAGTAGCTAGACGTGATAAAGTCACCGTCACATCGTTAATATTAACAAACCTAATTACTATATGACTGACCTGTTGGCACGAACCTCCTTTCCGATTTAGAGTTAAGGTTTCGATTCATGGAAGTTGTAGTTTATTTCTTATAAAGTGAAAGAGGTTACGCTTTAGCCTCTTTCCCCATGTAGGAGAAGGATCAGAGCTTAATCCACCACGCTGCTCTAACGCGGGTTGGCGGATATATTCCCTATTAAGAGTAACGATCGCTATCAGGTGAACATGATAACAACCAGGACCGACGGCTTAAAGTGCTCTCCAAGGTACGGTGTGGAAACCCACTAGGACTGCACAAAAACCAAGACCACGGCAAACATCTGTATGGCCAATACAAATGTTAGTCATATTTACTTTAGTAAATAAAAATGTAAATCGCGAACAGGTTGGCTGAAAAATTCCTGGCCAGGCTATATTATACCTATTCCTCAACTGCTGTTTAAATCCTGATTTTGTATATTTCTATGTAACATGTATTGTTTCTGGTTGTACAATAAGGTTTATTTGTATTGTATTGTATTTGATTTTTAGCAAAATCCAAGTAAATTCTAAAGTACTTATATTTTTACATGAATAAATGCAACGCAACGCAAAATATTTCTCAAATAAATCTTCTATCATCATTCACTTGTTTAGCTAATAACGTACTTATCTGTTCAAACATTATTTCAATGGCTAACCGAATTAAATGGACTGAACAGGACCGCAGTTATAAGCCAACTAATAAATCGTAAATTTACCACACTAAAACATCCCAGAAACGTTGAATTCTCAACCTATTTATTTGGCACCCGACGTGGGACCCTCGTCATTAGCACTGGGCGGCGATAACCAATGGCCTGGAAATGTTGCAGAGAGCACTGCCAAACGAGTCCGTGCCAGTACACAGGCACATTACTTCCAATTAGCTTTGGTCGAACCGACGACCCAATAGAACTACATAAACGATCTTCATATACCCAAAATTTGTGCTCAAATCAGTTTCATTTTAAATAATAAACATGTAGAGAGGTTGCAATCACGAATTTAATATAACTGTATCAATGCTGTACTGTAAGTACAGTAGTACATATTGCAAATTTAGAAATATTTGTGAGATAGAGCACTGCAGGAAAAATCTGCTCAAAATCTAGACCAGCTTAACTCATTCTTACCGAAATTCTGAAAATAATACTGCTTCTGGGGTAAGGTAGCCAGTGCTTTGGAGAATAAATTTTGCTGTGTGCGGGGATCGACTCGTGAACAGTGCCGTAGCCGTATTGCACTGCTCCAGCGCGTACTAATATGTAATATGTATACAAACGCGTCGATAATCTAAAAACAGTTAAGAAAATTTCATCATTTTTAGGAATCAATGAATGCTGTGAAATCCGATTATTTCTAGCAAATTATTATTTAACGCATTATTCGTTTCTCCATGTAACGCTCAACCTGTAATATCCCACTACTGAGCATAGGCCTCTTTCTCCATGTAGGAGAAGGATCAAAGCTTAATCCACCACGCTGCTCCAATGCGGGTTGGTGGATATATTCCCTACTATATTCTCCTTGTAAATATTTAGATAATTATTTTTATTTTTCAGTAATAAGATTTTTTATTTATTTATAATTTAACTCAGAATACAAACAAGTTTGAAACTCCAATGATAAAATGGACTTTTGTTTTCAAGCTACCTTTGCTGTATTCGAGGCTCGAGCTCAAATTGCCCTTGAGTTTGAAATTCATATACACATTACATCAATAATGTCTCAACAAAATTTGTTGATAATTAAACTTTGATATTTTAGAAATAATTTGGGTTATAGAATCATACTACAATTATTAATTATATCAGTATGTAATATAATAATAATAATAATAATATATTCTTTATTTTATATTCTTTTTTTCTTTCTATTAATATTGCACAAATGCGATCTTATCGCTGAAGAGCGATTTTTTCCAGATAAACTTTGGGCACAGGACACGATATACTCGTAGTGGTGACGGATAGGAAGTGTACAATATTCTCAAGGATGAATAAAAATAGTGTATGATAGATTCAATAATTCATATGCATACACATATACAAATATCCATACTACGTAATATCTATGTCATCATTAAATAATATTTTTACTATGGCAATGATATATGTCAATGTCACATTAGTTCATACTTTTGCCGCAAGCGCCAACGCTTAGTGCTTTCAAGATAAGGAAAGAAGGAATTATCGATAATTTCACAGGTGACGATAATCATGCTTTGTATTGTTGTAATGCGAAAACCATCAAATTAATGAATCTGTATATAAGAATGAAGTATTTTTGAAGTAAAAATTCTTTACGTATACTTGACTTGACAGTAAGCTGGTGAATGCGTTACGAGAGCGTTACGAAAAGTGTGATCGGGTGAGGCAGGCGAACGGAAGTTGAGAGGAGATATAAGTTAGTGAATATAAAAAGAGAGAGTTACGTTTCGTAAGTTTCACTTCACTCGTGTGGTCTAAAGCACACTCCTTAAGTTAAGCGTGCGTAAAGAAGTATTTCTTCAATAAATATGGTATAGTAATACCTACTTTATCAAAATTTTCTTTACTAAATTATATAATTATTCAGTATTTTATCGCATAGCACTAGTCAGTAATAAAAATCGATACAAAGCTTAAGCATTTAAGGGTGTGACTATCGATATAACTCGATTGAATGTATTAACTCTTTCACATCATTACCGTTTGTTGTAGGCGGTGGAAGCAAGATCGATAGAGCGCGTAGCGGTTGTTTGTGATGTCAACACGTAATTCACGAGAGCATAAACATTTTCCTCTAATCTCCTATTAATATGCGTTAATTCTTTTAGTTTTTGTAACGCAAAAAAATATTTATAAGTATCGAATACGAATAAAAATGACGAAAGAATCGGTCTATATTTTCATTACAAACAAAAATACTTCGAGGTGATAATGTGTGTCAAATTTAGTGTTTTTTTAGTGTATAAACGTTTTATAAAATCGTGACTGTAGTGTTTGAAGTGTAAAGTGAGCGTGATAACGAGGCAATTGGAATGGCTTTTCGGGAATACGTCGCTGGCTTTCTCCACAATCACAACGTTATGGCTCCGTTCTCTCGGTTCTACCGAGCCATGGTGCTCAAAATGAACCAACGTAAGCTATATTAAAACCTTCTTAAAATTAAATGTAGAAGAGTTAATCAACGGCACTTAACTAACACCCTTGGGTATTAGGTACGGATAAGTAATTAATTATTTAGCTAGGCAGGCAAAATTTCACAAAGTATATTTATGAATAAAATTTTCTATATAATATTTCAGCTAAAAATTACGTTACTGTTATCATTTAATTTTATTGATGAACGTCAAATAGATTATTTTTTGGCTTCATAATTTGTGGTAAATTAATGGTAGTTAGACTGGGAAAGTTACAGAAGATCACAACTAAATAATACTGCTCCCAAGCAGTGTTGTGTTCCTGTGGTGAAGGTTGGGGGTACGGTCGGAAACACGCTTGCAATGCTTCTGGTTTTTCAGGTGTCTATAAGCTACGGTAATCGCTTATCATCAGGGGAGCTTTTCACTTGTTTGCTGACCAAGTTGTGTAAAAAAGATTTGAATCTAGTGCCTGGTAGTTATTATTGCCGCAATATACTTACTCTAATACTTGCTTAAAGAGATGTAACAATAAAACACTTTTATTGTATACCCAAATAGAAATGAAAAGCAATCTCATCTATGCACAAATCTTGTGGTCTCGTGTGTATGTACCAAGATTAATATAAATAATATAATATACGTTAAGGATATTCGGACACTAGCGTGGCTCCAGCAGTAATTTAGCGTGACTGGCACTAAGTACAGTTTCAAATTAATTGTGGTTCTGTTTCCGTAATTTAATCACACTGAATACCCCTAGTGTTCTTTAGAAGCCGAAAACGTCACGGAACAAAATTATTACAATGAACGGTCTTTTTTTCAAAAAGTACCAGTCACTAGATTACCGCTGTAGTCATGCTATTGTCCGAATATCCTAAGTCTATAATATAACCATCAGTCATCATCAACATCATCATCAGTTCAGCCAAATACAGTCCACAGCTGGACATAGGCCTCCACAAGTTCGCACAAAAATGTAGTGAACTCATGTGTTTTGCATATAGTCACCATGCTGGGCAGGCGGGTTGGTGACTGCAGGACTAGCTTTGTCACACCAAAGACGCTGCTGCCTGTCTTCGGCCTGTGTATTTCAAAGTCAGCAGTTGGATGGTTATCCCACCATCAGTCGGTCTTTTTAGTTACAAGGTGGTAGTGGAATTGTGTTATCCCTTAGTCGCCTCAATAACCATACAATATTTAATTTAAAGCCTTATAAATATTTTCTTCTGATAAATATTTTAATAGAAATGGAACAGCTGTCGCATTACCTTTCATAAGGATATTACACTCATATCATTATTACAACAAGAACATTTAATATCTAATCTAATCAGTGGTACCCTTTGTGTACATTATAATGTGTAAGTGGTGTGGTCTCACTTGTATTAATAATACACTATTTTATTTTTCATATTTTGCTGTCTTTTCCGAACTCAAGCATGCTTTTTGAATATGTTACCCTGTTTTAATTTGTACTTTCGTGATCCCTGTGATCCGAGACTAAAACTTAACAATAATCTATGTCAATTTAAAATAATAATCAGTTGGAATTATGTATTAGGTGCTATAGTGTATATGCAAATGATCTGTACTAAAATATTATAAGGCTAAAAAGTTTGTTTGTTTGCTTAAAAAATGCTAATTTTGGAAAGTAGTGGTTTGAATTGAAGTTTTTTTTTTTTGTGTTGAATAGCTATAAATTTTTTTTTGTTTATATTTACCGCGGAAGGATATAGGCTTGTCCTTAATTTAACAGGTGTGAAACTGCAGTTCACATCTGGTATCTTTATATATTTACAAATAATTATCTTTACCTATGGCACAATACATTGAGACTTGAAAGACACAACCTACAATTTTCAAAATAATGCATTGTTACAGTTTTTTTGAGCAGTGTAAATGATATGAATACAGATAAACAGTAATTTTCACTGTAATGCTACAACTAAATGACGCAAATTTTCAGGAGCTGCTGAATTTTTCAAAATACTAGACATAGCCAATATCGTGTCAGATATGAAATAATAATTACCGGACTGGCTGACTGATCGAACAAAAAACTATTAGGATCAAATGCAGTAATTGGGAATAAAGAGTTATTTTAGTGTTACGTAGTGTAGGATATAGTTACTACTTGTGCTCTATGGTTTCACACGTGTTAATTTAAAGGAAAAAATAGGCCGTAGCCTATAGCCTTCCTTGGGTAAATGGTGTATCTAACACAAAAAGACTATCAATTTGAATCAGTAGTTCCTGTAATTAGCGCGTTTAAACGAACAAACAAACTTTTTAGCTTTATAACGTTGTTGTTAATTGAAGATGCATTAGCGCAACGGTCACAGCGCTGGATTGCGGCTGGTGCTCTGGTGGTTGTAGGTTCGATCCCACATGACATACATTTGTATTGGTCATACAGATGTTTGCCGTATGCTGTGTGGTTACGGCATCAAAGAATATAGCCCCCTCTCTTCCCATGGGTGTCGTAAGAGGCGACTAAGTGATAACACAGTTCCACTACTACCTTGGAACTTAAAAGCCGATCGGTGGCGGGATAACCATCCAACTGCTGGCTTTGAAATACACAGGCCGAAGACGGGCAACAGCATCTTCGATGCAACAAAGCCAGCCCTGCGGTCACTAACCCGCCTGCCCAGCGTGGTGTTTATGGGCAAAACACATGAGTTCTTGTCTTGTAAAAATGTGGAGGCCTATGTCCAGGAGTGGACTGCAAAAGGCTGCTGTGATGCTGTGATGGTGATGTTTGCCGTGTTATGGGCGTTTGTGCTTGAGTTTGTGTTTCCAGATCCCGACACGAGAGCGAATCCTAGTGTAGGCCATTGGGTGATGCGCTTAGTATTATATTTATAATATTAGTATAAATATAACAAAGCTTAGTCTCGGGCCACATAAATTTTTTTTTAAATGCTTTCATATCTTTCAATACAATCAAAGTAATACTGAACCTAACATTGCTTTTAGTAAAATCAAGCTTATAAAGTGAAACTTTCATGCTAGCCTTAACGTCTATCCGCTGCCGCTGACCTTGACACAGCGGGCCCAACTGATTAGAATCGAGCAGCGTTTATTTATTCAAGGTCCCTTTATTATGAAAATTGTATTTATTATTCAACAAGTGAGTGTTTGTAACATTTTCACTCAGTAATGAGTTATATTTTTGTTAGACTTTTATAATTTGATGATTCTTATTATTAATAATAATATTTGTTTATTTATATCTTTAACAAAAGCACACGGTCCTCTGTTTCTAAGGGAAGTTAATGCATGTATTTTTTTGGTAACAGTTGACTGATATTCATATTTAAGTTTTTTTTAAATAAATACTAATTAATAATGAAGTTAATAATTATATAATAAACTGCATGTTAATCTCTCATTTTTAAACTAGTCTTTCTTAGTAAAAGTTAACTCGACAAATAGATAAACCTGGTTTTAAGATAATGGAAAAAAAAATTGAATTTGAATGCTATATTTTTGTCTTACATTTTGTTTTCAAAATGTGCATTATTTTTGGGGCTGAAAGATAAGGCGAAGACGATCACAAATAAAAACCAAATCCGATCAACTTTGATAGTCCTTAGTTTTCATTTAAATGACTTTTGCAATCACCCGCTCGCCAATTGCAATTCTGACTCCCTACGTGACATTGGCTGAATAATTTACTCATTTAGCGCAATTAGTATAATAACATTTTTTTATACGACTCGGCGAGCATAGGGCCTAGTTGATGGTAAGCAGTTACCTATAGACGCCTGTAACATGAAAAGCATTGCAAGCGCCTTGCCGACTCTACACAGGAGCTCTGGCTAACTTAGTCACTGTAGGAACTTGGCACTACTTGAGGACAATATTATTTAGTTGTGATCTTATCATCGAGGTCTGCTTCAGACCTTTTGCTCTAAAATTTTAAGCAGTATACCGATATCCTTCTGAAATGAAATGAAATGAAATGAAAACATTTATTTCGTCATAAGGTCATATACACACTTAACGAAAGTCAAAATAATGTCATTTACAGAAATAATAATACAAATAAATTAGTTCTGTAGTTCTGTGGCCTACTTCATTAACGCCGAGTTGCACGAAACAAAATTAAAATTTAAGTAGTGATTAAACTAATTTAATCACTAAAATAGTTTAATCACTACTTAAATTTTAATTTCTTTTCATGCAACTCGGCGTTAGTCTATTATAATCAAAGTACATATATGTGACCAATGTATGTAAAAATGTAAACGTAAACTAAGTAGGATTTCCGTAAACTAGAATCTCTCTGTACCAACTATTACTCATAGAAAGTTTCCAAAATTACAACTGTTAATAAACAAAACGCGGTTGTTGTACTACGTACTAGGTACGTACTATAAATAGTTTTAAAAGTTTTGTTGTAGTTTAAAAAGTTAGTTTCAAACGTAGTTACGGTGTCTGCACGTTCATGAACGATAACTTTGAAAGATAGTTGGTTATTTTAAATAGTAACTGAAGTAGAATATAATGAACTGTTAGCGCAATGGTCATAATAACTGAACGTTGCGCTGCGTCACTGGTTCGATACCCGTTAATGTTAAACGTTTGTTATGATCTGGGCGTTTTTTTACATTACATTACATACTTATTCATGATCTGGGCGTTTACATTATAAATTTTTCCAGATCCCTGATTCAGACCCTACCCTATTTTAGAGTAGTTGAATGTCGGGCTATTTTATTTACGCTTCAGCCTGTGATATCCCACTTCTGGGCATAGGCCTCTTTCCTCATGTAGGAGAAGGATCAGAGCTTAATCCACCACGCTGCTCTAATGCGGGTTGGCGGATATATTCCCTACTACGAGTAACGATCGCTATCAGGTGTACATGATAACAACCGGGACCGACAGCTTAACGTGCTCTCCGAGGCACGGTGGGGAAACTCACAAGGACTGCACAAACACCCAGACCACGGCAAACACCTGTATGGCCAATACAAATGTTTGTCATGAGCGGGGATCGAACCCGCAACCGCCAATGCAACAGGTACAATCCATGGCTAACCGTTGCGCCAACGCGGCGTCGTATTTTATTTATTTATTTGTTATATTTACTCAGGATACTGAGTCATGTTCCTTCGATCGTTTACACTATTGTTTGTTATAAGTCCTACAATGTTAAGGAAAATAACATCACTTTCCATTATCGCCCGTAACATATTAACAGCGAGTTATATTTTATGAAATGAGTTGCTACATTAATATTAAATACACACTACAATCTCAAGAACCAGCGAATTTAAACATTATAATATTAACTTGCAATATTTAAATTTAGTGAGGCTTGCAAATTTCGTAACACAAAATGTATTTCCATAAAAAAATTTAAACCGCTCTCTAAGATTTGTGGTACATTTTTCTTTAATTTTTTTTAAATGTGTAATTTTTTTTACATTTATTGCTTCCTAAAATTATGTATTTATTGTAGCAGAAATAGTATCTAGTTTGAAAGAAAAAAAAAACCTATTTTTTATTACATTATTTTGATAACATCGATTATATTTTCATTTCTATCAAACCATGATAATTGTAACTATTTGTGAATATAATTAACCCAATGTATATTATATTATTCGCTCTGTGGCTACGATAGTAAAGAATATAGCCACCCCCTCTCTTCCCGTTGGTGTCGTAAGAGGCGACTAAGGGATAACACAGTTCCACTACCACCTTGGAACTTAAAAAGCCTACGGATGGCGGGATAATCATCTAACTGCTAGCTTTGAAATACACAGACCTATGACGGGCGATAGGCTGAAGTGATGATGAGTGATGAAGACGTATATAGGTAAAATGATGATAAGCGATTACCGTAGCTTATAGACGTCTGCAACATCAGAAGCATCGCAATCGCGTTGCCAACCCTATCCTCAATTCGCCCCAGGAGCTCTGGTCACCTTAATCACCAACAGGAACACAACAGTGGTTAAAAACAGTATTATTTAGCCGTGATCTTCTGTAAGATCGAGGCACTAGCCCAGTCGGGCTGCTCCATATTTTGAGCAGGAAATTTCCTGCTGTGCTCTACCGAAGTTAAGTGAAGTTTATTATTCTTTAAACAATTGTAGTGAAATTGTAATTTCAAATTTTAATTGAAATCGGTTGAAAGCTAGTTTAAAAAATGATAAACAAAAGTACATGTATTAACAGTACGTTGTAAGCCGCTTGTCGCATCGATCGCGGATAACGCGGTAATATAATTTACCGTAGTACGTTATTACCGTATCTTGGTTATAATTTCTTTCCTTGAATTATTCTCGAATACTTATCGCGACACTGCGAACGCAGGAAAATATATAAACATAAAATATAAACAAGTTATTAAATTGTATCAAGGTTGCTTTTACATTAAATGATGATTAAGCTTTCCTCGCGCTTTACTAGCTTTAAATTTCTATATTTGTCAACTTGACGTTTGTAACTTTTAGGCGTTGTGTGAGTAGTAGTATGCTTTCATATGGATATAATAGATCTTCAATCCTACCTTATATAAAAAAAAAACATAATATATTACCTGACGGATTTTTCAATCCCGTTGATAGTCCACGTAAACATGCAGATATCGATATAGTCACTATATTGTCAACCTATATCACATTTTTTATTTTGGACGACCGGCATTTACTCACGTCTCATCTAAATATTATATACTAGTTCCGGTTGTGCTGCCTTTACATGATTGGCAGATGATTTGTCTGAGCCTGATCAGGATGAGGTGAAATTTCCTGATCGGGTCCAGATCAGGAAATCTCATCTCATTCTGATCAGCCGGTTCGGACCGGTTCTTTTAAAAAACACGAATGTATATTCTTGAAAAATTTGTTTTAATAAAAAAAAACGAATTGATATTATACATAATATGTTACTTAACATAATTATTATGACATTTATTTCCGTTTATTTTTTCCAATGTATTATTTATTTATGTTTTTACTTTAAATATCAATTATTTTAATTTATTTTTGTATTATTATTTGACTATTGTTATTAATTTAATTTTATTTATTAACTTCTAATAATTAACCACTAATTAACTACGTCCTACTACTTACGACTGCTCCACTGTGTAGTAATGGACTCCCTGCTAGACTGTCCTGATAACTGTATACATACTAAGTGCACTTAAAAACGTTAATGGCGCGATTCAGGCTCAGTTTGCGCAATTTCCTTCAGGCTATCCTGATCTGGACCGGACCGAGTCCTGATCCAGTATGCCTTACCATACTTGATTATATTTTACATTAGGCTGTCCTTATCTGGACCAAACCGGGTCCTGATCCAATATGCCTTACCATACTTGATTATATTTTACATCAGACTGTCCTTATCTGGACCGAACCGGGTCCTAATCCAGTATGCCTTACCGTACTTGATTATATTATACATCAGGCTATCCTTGTCTGGACCAGACCTGGTCTGATAGAGCTTGCCGGATCTGGCATGCCTCATTCTATCCAGATCCGGTCCAGATAAATGATCTGGTTGAGCCTGACCTTTTGTCTAGTCGAGCAATTCGTCTAAACATTTTCGTCGCCATAAAACTATATCCGGCCTTTCCTCTAAAATACTATTTCTACCTCTAATCTACTTCCGTTTTATATTACACCAAAAACCCAAATTTTTAATGCCTTGTAAAATGTCGATCTTGACATAAACAGGATATCAGAATCCTTTATGATGTTCAGGTATTTTATCTTAAGTAAGCATTTCATTTTTAGAATAAAGTTAGTGGATCACATTCCGAAAGAGCGCGTTCAATAAGATAGAATTCATTAAACAGTATATTATATTCTCGGAGCAACATATCTCTCTGCCGTGTGTGACTTCCACACACAGTTTTTAACCGACTTCCAAAAAAGGAGGAGGTTCTCAATTCGACTGTATTTTTTTTTTTTTTTTTTTTTTTATGTATGTTACATCAGACCTTTTGACCAGGTAGACCGATTTCGACAAATTTTGTTTTAATCGAAAGGTGGTGTGTGCCGATTGGTCCCTTTAAATTTATTTGAGATCTAACAACTACTTTTCGAATTATATCTAATAATGCGTTTTTACTTGACGCTTTTTTCGTCGACCTACGTTGTATTATACCACATAACTTTCTACTGGGTGTACCGATTTTGATAATTTTTACTTTAATCGAAAGCTGATGTTTATCATGTGGTCACATATAAATTTTATCGAGATCTGATAACTACTTTTTGATTAATCTTTGATAACGCGTATTTACTTGACATTATTTTCGTCACCCTACGTTGTATTATACGTTATATCTTTTTACTGGGTGCACTGATTTTGATCTTTTTTGTATAAATCAAAAGCTAATACTTGTCATGTCGTCCGTTTTAAATATGATTGAGATATAATGAGCAATTTTTGAGTAATCTTTGATGACACGTATTTACATGACGATGTTAAGACGACTGTGGTCATGTTCAATACTTTGCCACAACGCCATCTATCAAAATGTAATGAAATTACTTCGTTCACTATCGATCAAATTACAATATTCCACTAGAGTAGAAAGTAGCAGTTTATTCGTTATAAATATATTTGAGCTTTTAATTTTTGAGTTATCGCTAATACTGGGTATTTACTTGGCTATTTTACGTCGATCAACGTTATATTAACCTCATTACTATTTTACTGGGTGGACCGATATCGATGATTCTTTTTTTAATCGATAGGTGGTGCTTGTCATGTGGTACCATTTAAATATAATTGAGATTTGACTCGAACTTTTTGAGCTATATCTGATATGGCGTATTTACTTGACTGTTTTTGGAGTTTTCTCCTTAAGAATCGATTTTCATTTAAGGCCCCGGAATGAAAAAATTGAACAGTAAAATCTACTGAACGAATGACCTTGTTAGAGATGGCGTTCAGACGTTTTCTAATAACGCAATTAGGTTCCGATAGATGGCGTTATTGCATTCATTTATTTACAATTTGATATAGTAATAATATATTTCTTAGACTAGTAAGCCTTTTTGTGCCTATTTAGACAGTTGATCTGAAGGGGTAAACTCCAGTTGTGCATCGGAGCTGTGTGAAAACATGAACATTATATATTTTTAATAAAAAAGACATAAACCGTAATTCAATATAAATCCGCTTCAACTAAAAACCCGCTGTAATAAGCGATGTCAGCGCTTCGCGCGAATCGACGACGGGCCTTTTATGAAATTTCTGCCTACAATCGCTAACAAAATGTTAGAAATAACAGTAGAACATTATATAATTCTACAATTTTATAATGTCGCGTTATATGGAATACGAACAAAGTATTACTATTTTTTCGTCGATCTACGTTGTATTACTCTTCGATGTAATTGAAGTCGGTTTTTTTTTCGTTTGCGAGCAAACACAATTATTTTAGTGCCTTTTAGGTCAACCTGTAACCTAATACGAGTTTTTCGACTAACTGAAACGTACATACCATCTTCATATCTGGTTATATCCATACGTACCAGGCTCACCCTGAAACCGGATTAGCGCGAGGTCGTCTCGCATCGGTGCAGTTCGAACGCATTGACTTCCAAAGCGGACTGCCAAGGGCAAGGTAAAGGAAGATTAAACGTAAATTGATGTGCACGTTATAATAGTGTTAGAGATTACAAATGGAATCTTAACTATGTTATTTTAGCTGAGGTAGGGCACAGCAAGAAAAATCCTCCATAAAATCTGGAACAGCCCGACTGGGGATGTACCTGGACCTTACAGAGCTCCCGAGGGTGGATTGGGGGTAGGGTTGGCAACGCTCTTGCGATGCTTCTGCTGTAGTAGTGTAAGTTAAGATGTACTAGATCGTTCAATAAGTCCCGAGACTAACCTGGAAATGGCGCACATATTAAAAACTCTTTTGATTTTTAAAAAGTACTGGCTATCAATACAAGAATATGTGTCAAATTTTTAAAAATGGAACAATAAAATTATTGATTTTGAAACATTTAAGTGACGCTACGGTTGTAATTTCGATACAATGGAAAAAAACGAGTTTCACGTGTTGATAAAACATTGTTTTTTAATGGGAAAAAATACCGTTGAAGCACAGCAATGGCTTATAAAATGTTATGCAGGATCAACTCCCTCTAAAGCAACCATTTGTCGGTGGTATGCCGACTTCAAACGCGGTCGCATGGACACCAATGATGGGGAACGCTCAGGTCGTCCAAATGAAGCAGTGACTCAACAAAATATTAACCAAGTCCTCAAAATCGTATTGGAAGATCGGAAGGTAAAAGTGCGAGAGATAGCCGAGATAGTGAAGATTTCAGCTGGTAGTGTTTTCACTATTTTACATAAAAATTTGGCCATGAAAAAGCTTTTTTCTAAGTGAGTTAAGATTGATGCAGTCACGGCATCTATTCCTGCTCATGAGAAATATAAGGCAGGTTTTATTGTGTGATATGGGTCTTCGTCTTTTGTGTTGTGTGATACGCATATCCCAATAAAATTATTGATCGTAGGGCCATCAAGTTCGATTCGTTTTATTGTTAATTTTTTAAACTGGAGCCGTTTAAACATTGCGTACGTAGAACAGAACTATTCGGTATTTTACTGACAAAGCACAAGGAAATATCTTACTCTAAGCTCTACTAACCATTAAACAAATAATTGTATGGTATCTGTGTGTCTATAGTTTCATTGATGCCCATACAAAGTTACGAGCGTCAATGTATTTATGCGTTACTTGTTAATCTGATATGTCCAATGAAATCAATAGATTTGTTCTATTTTTGTTTACTGTGCCTTTGAAAAGTAGTTTTATAATTTGATATTGATATAATAAGTACCTTCTACCGTTCTTGTTTTACCTTTAATTTCGTTATTAAAAATATTTCAGTAAGTATATATTCTATTATTATTTTTTTATTGTACGGTTTTTTTGTTCTAGATATTTCTAGCAACGTAATATATTTAATTTTGGCATCGTGATTAAAATGTCCAGACAGATAATAAAGTTGCTAAGTGTTTGTTAGATTTGGGACTGGCGCGCTCAACGAAAAATGAATATGTATCTATGTGATATCTCATTCCACCCCCCCGCTCCCGCTCATACTCCCAGCGATTATTATCTGGATACTTGATATCTAAGCGACGCGAAATGTATTTTAAATAAGGTATAACTGTTTATGTCGTATTTAGTCGTACTGGCGATATTAAATCGCGAAATTATTGTTCCGTTCCTCATAATCCACTGAATTCTTTGAAAAAGATTGGGTGCCATTGTGGTATTACACGTAATACCTTTATTTGTTTTATGTGACAGCCGTAAAAACTATAACAGACTTTCCCTTAGAGTTTATGATATTATGTTAGTATCTAATTATGCTTATGACGCGACCCAATATAATGACCACCATAAAAGATTGTATGTTTGCATCATCTCTTATTTTAATATTAGCTTTGACAAAACATCTTGTAAGTATTTACTACTTGTATGATTCCTTCGATAAAATGTTAGTGACTACTTATTATGTTAGTTTATTATATTCAAGTGTAAAAAACGTAAGTAAATTAATAAATATGTATTAACGCTTGTTTGTCTCTAAGAAAGACAACTTGTTGGCCTTAATTTTTTTAAGTAATAACCGGCTGGTATATCCAAATACATTTTATTTTGTAGTCAATGTACATATATGAATAAATATATTGCATCCAGTATAAGGACGAGAATCAAGCCCTCAATGTGTGTGCAAAAAGCAGACACTGCAAATTCCGCCAACGGGCTAGTCAAAACTTGTATTGCTTAGAATTTAAATATATAATAAAAAATCCTATTATGATATACAAGCCACATATAAAAAAAATTGGAGTCAGAAATCAGAATTAAGTAGATGTGGCGAATTTCGTTAAAAAGTCATATATGTACTTAAAGATTCTACTACTATTCTGGTACTAGAAGTAAAGTTCTGAGGTAACATACATTTAAAAAAATACAATAAAATCAAATCAAAAATGAGAACCTCCTCCTTTTTGGAAGTCGGTTAAAACTGGCTAAATGCAAGTCTGACTCGAACAAGATCATGCGTATGGAGATTCCACCATACAATGTTTGACTCTTAAATGATTATAAGATCGACTTTTTGAAGTGAAACTTCTTAAGAATCGTTGTGATTTGAAACTCGATGAAACGAAAATGCGTCACGATAAAAAAGAGACACATACATTTATAGAAGAGAAATGACATAGAATACATTACTGCTCAAACCTTTGTCACGAGACCGTGATTACTAAAACTACCGTACTTAATTAAAAGCCAATCAACAAAATTAAAAAAAAAAAATCAAGAACTAGAAAATATATATAAAATTAAACAATTTTTTTTCAAATTGTGTTGCTTCTATACTATCTGAAAGAACTTCGTTCCTACCTGGTGTCCCTTGACACCACATATTTATTTATTTATTTTTTGTATTGCAAAAGTGCTCATAATTTCGTGACTACATTTTTAAACCAGTTTTTAAACGCATCACACTTAAACTAAAGGACTACCCTTATAATGAATTTTCTGAACCGGGGATTAGAGACACACACTATACATACCCAAATAATTTATCGCCTGTATAAAAATTTGTCGTGATTCATGAGTGAAGATCAAAACCGTTAGCGACCCTCATCACTTTTTTTGTGACACAAGCCAATGCATCATCGCTTCAATATATATATATATATATATATGTAAAGAAAAAATATTATTTTCTTTACTTTAAATATTCCCTATATTTATAATTTATATAGACAACATAGGAAACCTTTTTTATTCGGTTTGTTATATCTGGTTGATAGATAAGATTGTCTAGCTGTCACGACGAAACAATTATTGATTAATATTTAAAAGATAGTTATTTAAGAAATTATTTGTGATTTAGACGACACAATCAATTAAAACACAATTGAGTTTCTCTGTAATAAAAGATTTATTTTGTTGACTTTACTTAGGTACATGAAATTCACATAAATTAAAACATAATAACATAACTTTACCTGTAATAAAAGAAACGACATTTAATGTTATTAATTCCAGTGTCGAATCCAAAATCACAAATAATTTCTTAAATAACTATCTTTTAAATATTAATCAATAATTGTTTCGTCGTGACAGCTAGACAATCTTATCTATCAATCAGATATAACAAACCGAATAAAAAAGGTTTCCTATGTTGTCTATATAAATTATAAATATAGGGAATATTTAAAGTAAAGAAAATAATATTTTTTCTTTACATCTCCCCCTCCAAGAGAAGAAAAGCCTTAAGACTATGTCAGGGCAGGAGCTGGCGTCAGTTTTGAGATGTGGAAGAAATTGGACTCTGATTTTTTTTGATCAGTGCTTATTTTGTAAATTGTGTTCGATATTTTTTCCAAGATTTTGTAGGGTCCAATTCTCAATTCGTCGAGCTTTTTCCTGTTCAATTTGTTTCCATTTTCGACAAAAACTGCGTCACCCACTTTCAAGTCTACATTTCTTCGATTTTTATCGTAAATCGTCTTATTGTAATTATGTGATTTGATCGTGTTTTCCAGAGCTCTTTTCCTATCTTCGATTAAAGCATGATTGGCCTTCTTGAGTCTTAACTCATTTGGCAAAATTGTAACGTCCGTACCGTTCAATAGATATTCTGGTGCATATCCAGTGACAGAATGCTCTGTTTCATTATATGTTTTTACACAATTTTTTGCTATAGTTGTCCATGCTCTTTTTGTGTCCTTTTCGTTTATCTTGCACCTGATTTTGTTGACTAATGTTTGATTGAGTCTTTCATTTAAGCCATTTGAGAAGGGCGAGTTCGCAGCAGTAAATATTATTGGTATGTTATTTTCGTCTAAGAAACGTTTAAACTCTCTGGAGTTGATACCTGGGTATTGATCTGAGAGAATCAAGCCAATTTCGTGGGTTTCCGCACAATTTTTCACTAGTTTGATGAAATCATTTGCATTTTGCGTACTTGACGTCAAAATATATGCGTACCTAGTGAAATGATCTGATAGTAGGTGCAAGTATCTCTTGGTTGACCTCGAACCCCCAAAGCCTCCAATGGTATCGATGGAACATATCTCAAAAGGTTTTGTGGCGGGACCTAAGTGTGACATCAATCCATATTTGTTTTGTCCTCTTGATTTGTTTTTTATACATACTATACAACTTTCACATACCCTTTTTATGTTTTTCGACATATTTTCTGCTGTGTATAATGAACTGATCATTCTTTGCATTTGTTTAATTCCTATGTGTCCTAAGTCTTTATGTACCTTTTCGATAAGTTCTAAACTGAACTTCTCTGTTAGAATTATCTTATTTTTTTTCTGTACTGTCTTGTAATAAACGTTGTTTTTCTTTATTAACTTGTCTTTTCTGTTTTGTATCTTTTCATTTTTTTCTTGATTTTCTAAAATATCTTCTAGTTTTATTATGTTAACGATTTTAAGCTGTTCTTCCTGGTTTTCATTTGGCTCTAAAACTGGATTTCTGCTTAGGCAATCAGCTTCGATGTTGTATTTACCTGGGGAGTATTTAATTTGGAACTCATATTGTGATAGGTAGTATGTCAGATCTCCTAATTCTTCGTCAGTTCTTGATTTTATATTCATATTCTCCAATGGCTTGTGATCTGAGAATACCGTAAATTTTTTACCTATTAGCATGTGCTGCCAATACTTTACACATTCTTTGATTGCCAGGCACTCTAGGTATATAGCTTTCTTCCTCTTCTGTACTTCATTCAATTTTTTTGAGAAGTATGCTACCGGTTTTTCTTCATTATTCTCTTGTGGCTGTTTTAGAACTGCTCCTACTCCTAATATACTGGCATCTGTGTAAATGTGAATGGGCAAGTTTGGATCAAAAATGGTTAATATTGGTTGAGAACATAATATTTGTTTCATCTCTTCAAATGACTCCTGGCATGCCTTTGTCCAGTTAAAAGTTTGTCCTTTTCTCAACAGGTTATGTAATGGTTCTAATTTTATGGCTATGTTTGGTACATATTTGTGATAGAAATTTATTTTTCCCAAAAATTGTCTCACATTTTTTTGTGTTCTTGGGGTGGGGAAATTTTTTATTGATATTAAGTTGTCCTTCAGAGGTGTAACTGTATTATTCTGGATTATATGTCCCAGATATTTAACTGAGTCAGCTGCAAACTTGCATTTTAAAAATTTCAGTCGTAAACCCTCTTTTTTAATTGCTTGAAATATCTGTTTTAAGTGTTCGACATGGTCCGAGAACGTCTTTGAAAATATTAGGATGTCATCAATGTAACTTACTGTGAACTTTCCGAGTTTATGTTTCCTTATTATATTACACATTATTCTCTGGAATATGGCTGGTGAAGTCTTCAAGCCGAATGGTAAGCAAGTCCACTGATAATGACCTTCGTGCGTGACGAATGCAGTTTTGTGTCTGTCTGTGACTCGCAGAGGTATTGACCAAAACGCTGAATTCAGATCCAATGTTGAAAAAAACTTACAGTCCCTTGTTTTAACTACTAGGTCTTCAATAAGCGGGAATGGTTGTGATTGAGGAACCACTATCTTATTTAGGTCTCGAAAATCTATGCACAATCTTGATTTTTTATTTTCATCTCTTTTGTAGGCTAATGTAACTGGGGCTGCAAACGGGCTGTATGATTCTTCTATTATATTTTTTTCCAATAAGTGTGCTATCTGGTTTTCAATCTCTTTTTTATCTTCAATTGTGCAACGATATGGCCTTTTGCTGCAGTATTTTTCTACTATCAGGTCAATGTGTGCTTCATAATCTGTTACCGTCCCGATGTCATACTTGTCCTTTGCAAATACAGATCTATTTGTTTCTATTAAGTCATCAATCACTTTTTGTTGTTGATAGTTCAGGTGATTTATGCTAATTTTGAAATTTTCTTCAATGATGTTTTCGTTGAAGTTTACTAAATTATCAAATTTCTTTTCCTTTGGAATATCAATGTTTGATTCTATTTCTTCGTTAGAAATTATTTCCCTTTCTTGTATAGGTATTTTTTGATTGATTTCCAAGTTTTCATCTTGAATTAAGTAAAACTCCTTTATACAATCTAGTCCAATTAGGAAGTCATGATCGAAATTTTCTTCGTCTATTACAAACACATTCATTGTTTTATCAACATTGAAAATTCTTATATTAAGTGCTATTAAGCCTTTTGCCTTTTTTACGCCATTAATCGTTTTTAAATTAGTATTATTTAAATAACTCGATTCCTTATTGTTTATTTTCAGCAATCTTGAATTTATCAATGACACATTAGAACCAGAGTCATAGATTCCAAATACTTCAACGTTTTTATTCAATACTAATTTCACTTTAATTAATGGCGGCACTATTAGTTTTTTGGGTCTTGATATTGTAGTTCACATTCTAATTCTGCATTGTTGATGAGCTTTATTTGTTTCTTTTCTTTTTCTTTTTCATTATTAATTCTTGTTTTGAACCAACATGAATCTTCCGAATGATAGCGCACTCCTTTCTTTAACTTCTCGCAGATGCTACAATTTTCTTTCACCGGCTTAGTATCTTCTTTTTTTTTAATAAATTTCTTCTTTGTAACCAAATGTTCTAACTTTCCAAGTTCATTAAATAAGTCGCTTGTGTGTTCAACTTCCTCTTTATTAATCCTTTCCGTTATAAAATCTGGTAAGCCGGCCGCAATTATGTCAATTAGGGTCCCGTGGTCAATTGTTTTTCTAATTTCAAGCATAAGCCTCTCTTTTTTTATTGCATATTCTAGTAAAGACCCTGACTGATATCTGAATGATAAGGCATATTTGCTAGTACTCCAACCTTTATTAGCATAGGTTTGCAAAAAATTTGATTTCCATTCTGACCACTTTGATTGAAAACCATGCTTGATCATCATGGAAGAGTACCAGTCAGTGCACGTTCTTTCTAGGAATAATCTGAAAATTTCAATTTTCTCTTCACATTTCACTAATTCAAACCTTGCACATTCTTTTTCAAATACTTCCATCCAGTGTGAGGCACTTATATTTCTTCCATCAAATTTCTCTATTACAAATTTGTCGGCTAGTTTTTTAATACTTTGTTTTTCTTTATTTTGTTGATCATCAACCAATTGTTCCAAAATTTTCACCATAGGATCTTCTGAGTTATTTTTATTGATAGCAGCCAACTGTCCTTGTGTAATTTCCTCTAAAAATTGGTCTTGAAAAATCATGTTCTCAGCTTCATCAAAGTATGTTTCTAAGATATCTTTTGTTGTTTTTATCCACACACTTCTAGTCTGATGTCTTTTTTTTAATGAATTTCTCACTGTAGCGTAAGCTTTAGAGGTTAGGATATGTTTGTGAAGTGATGCTGCTTGATATTCTTCAGGCACCAGGAAAACTTTTTCATCTTGTGTGAAAATTGAAGTTATGGCAATATAGTTTGACTTTCCGTCTGGCGTTGGTTTTACTTGAAATGAAAATTTCAGCTTTTCCATTTTTTTATTTTTTTTTTTTTTTTGACAAGAAATGTCGTTTTGTAAGATAAAATTTTCTTGTGATTTAGACGACACAATCAATTAAAACACAATTGAGTTTCTCTGTAATAAAAGATTTATTTTGTTGACTTTACTTAGGTACATGAAATTCACATAAATTAAAACATAATAACATAACTTTACCTGTAATAAAAGAAACGACATTTAATGTTATTAATTCCAGTGTCGAATCCAAAATCACAAATAATTTCTTAAATAACTATCTTTTAAATATTAATCAATAATTGTTTCGTCGTGACAGCTAGACAATCTTATCTATCAACCAGATATAACAAACCGAATAAAAAAGGTTTCCTATGTTGTCTATATAAATTATAAATATAGGGAATATTTAAAGTAAAGAAAATAATATTTTTTCTTTACATATATATAACTATACTACTATATATATATATATTTTTTTTTTTTTTTTTTTTTTTATTTACACAATACACACACGGTCGTCTGTTCCTAAAGTAAGCAACTTAATGCTTGTGTTATAGGTTACAGCCGTCTGGTATATAGCTACATATTTTTTTTTCGATAGACATACTTATAAATAATACATATATAAATATATAAATAAATATTTATATTACACCCAGACTCGGGGTGGGAATCGAACCCACAACCTGCGGAGCAGAAAGCAGGGTCACTACAAACTGCGCCAACGGGCTAGTCATTATATAATATATAATCATATATATAATATATATATATATATATATATATATATATATATAACTATATCACTATACTACTATATTTATTTATTGTTTTTTGATTTGATTAAAAAAACTTGTGATTTCAATGCTTCTTTTAGCCCGTATTAGGAATCTGAAACGTATTGTTGCGTTTTAATAATATTGTCATGATTTTTGCAATTGTATTGCTTTTGTTGTTCCTAGTACGACCGAGCCCAGTGGACGACATCATTGTTGACTGTTTTCGAATCAACATTCTATTCAATAATGATTTGAATTTACATTTATTTATAAAGTATATTAAGTAAAGTAATGAAACGAAAAAAAAAAGAATTAAAGGTATCCCCTAAAAATACCCGTGGGTCTTATTGTTGTTCTGCATCTGTAATAACTAGCGCCGAACATCCTTATAAGTGTTGCTTTAAATTTATATGTAACATGTAAAAGTGAAAATAAAAAATAACAATTATTTTAGGATTTGAATCTTCCTAGCTAAATTATTGCATTAGTATTTTTTATTAGCATCGAAAGTTAAACTGAACTGAATGCTGTATCGATTGTCTTATTTTGTCTGTTATTTGTAAAGTTGCCAAGAGTTTATTTTTTGTCTAAATTTGGCAGGTAAACGTTAATTTAATTACGATGTAGCTATTTTGATTCTATTACGTGCAACACTAGAAGCATCGCAAGCGCGTTGTCGATCCTACCCCCAATTCCCCCCAGAATTTCTGATCACCTTACTCACCACAGGGACAGAACATTGCTTGAAAACAGTATTATTTATCTCTGATCTTCTGTAAGGTCGAGGTACTACCCCAGTCGGGCTGCTCCATATTTTGAGCAGGAAATTACCTGTTGTGCCTTCCCTCAGTTACCCCAGTTTGTATCAATAATAGCAGAAGTTACGTTGTTTGAACAAACAGTCTGATTGCATTTGGAAGAAACTTCGATCGTCGTTTAAGTTGCGAAAGTACCTTAGTTTAGAAAGTCGAGTCAGAAACCTTTTAACAACTATTTGAGAATTTCTCTCCATTGTACATGAAAATAATTCGTCTATATTTTGACGTTTTTTGTATGTTATAGTTTACATTTCTTATTAATTTTACGATTATATTTTTGTGTTACCCAACATTAGGAAATTTTAACATTTTTTAATATCATATCAAAAATCGACCGTTCCAGCGGGAATCGAACCTGCATCTCCGACTGACCGTGTCGGTGCTCTAGCCAATTAAGCTATGGAACGATGTACCGCGTATCCTACGCGACAACTTTTCGAATTCGGTACAAAAATATGTTAACAGAAGTCTACTAAGAATCTTCCGTCCGCTAGTATTGTCACAGGATTATCAAATTAATGAAAGGGATAATATACTCATATAACATTTAAGTTTTAAATATTTTACGGTTTGACGGAATCCTTTACCGAGAGTTTAATTATTATTTTGACATTTATTTAAATTATCGATTAATAATGATCTCTTTGTACATTATTTTTAGAGATCTTTAATACGTCTGTGAAGGAAGGAACAAACAGAGCGTGTTAACGCCGGCTCGCCTGTTGCTATTGTTACAAATACATTTTTAATTTTGTAAGAATTCTTTAAAATGTAAACTGTTTCCTTTCGAAATATTTTATATATCTGAGATTTTAAAGTACTTTGAAATTAATGTTAAGTAATGTTTTATTTTCAGTTACAAATGACTAAATGAGTATATGTACATTAGTTATCGATCGATTCTGTAATATCCCACTGCTGGGCATAGGACTCATTCCATGTAGGAAAAGAATTGGAGCTTAATCCACTGATCGCTATCAGGTCTCTATGAGGGACCGATAGTTTAACGTGCTATTCGAGGCACGATGGGAAGACCTACAATGACAGACGTCCAAACCGAAAATTAATATTTGTAAATACAAATATCAATTCTGCACTGGAATCAAACCCGCAAACCGCCGGTATGTAGGCGGCGATATGGCACACGAACCATTACACCCAAAGCGGTTGTTGATAGTCGATAACTAGATATATTTATTAGTTTGAAAGGTATGAAGACCATTGTAGGATGAAGATGATGATGAGATGGTGCTGATTTTTATAATTTTACCGATTCGATTAGGCTTTGAAACTATTTTTTACTACGTAATGCTGAGTAATTATGCTTATATCGTGTCTCGTGCCCAAGAATGCCAAAAAAAAGAACAAACGAAATATCAATATCGTATTCTAAGGTGACGTACCGTACCTGACACATTTTTAATCCAATTGATGACATCATTGGTCATCGTAAAGCTTCAACTTCAAGCTAATGAATCGTAACGAATAAATGCCAAAATATAACTACTATAAATCTTAAAAACCGTTCTGGTGCGGTGGTGCTATACCCTAAACATTGATGGATTGCGGGTTCGATTCCCGCTCGGGTTTGTATTTGTACAAATATTTCTTTCCGATTTCGATGTCTATCCTTGTGCACGTTAAGATGTCGATCCCGATTGTTATCATAAGCACCTGATACTCATTAATGGTTGTGGATCTAGCTCCTATCCTTCTCTTAAATAGAAAACCAGCCCTATGCCCAGCAGTGGGTTGTTACAGGCTGAAACGTGATGGTGAAGAATCTCAGCTCAAATTCCTTTCAAATTGAAACATTGCGAAACCCTACAAATTGATATTACAAGATTAAATCTGTTCAGCAAAAAATTAGACCCATAAAAACTAAATCAAGTTTAATATCTCTGTCATTCGATATATCTTGTTGTTCTTGGCTTTAAACTGGACATTTTACATCTATATTAACGATTATTTATATAATTTTTATAAATACACTAATAACTGGGGTAGAACACAGCAGGAAATTTTCTGCTCAAAATATGGGACAGCCTGACTGGGGTAGTACCTCGACCTTACAGAAAATCACAGCTAAATAATACTGTTTTGAAGCAGTGTTGTGTTCCTGTCGGTGAGTAAGGTGACCAGAGCTCGTGGAGAGAATTGAGGCTATCCTCAATTCCTCCCACGAAGCAACGCTGATCATCTTCTAGATATTGCAAACGTATCTATAAGCTACGGTAATCGCTTACCATCAGGTGAGCTGTACGTTTGTTTGCCGACCTAGTTTAAAAAAAAATATATATTAAATATCATTAAAAAAAAAAACTGTCTAGCATAGCCGACCTACAATGAAGCATTTATTATTTTAATAGCAATTATCAAACACAAATGCAACCCACGCATCTTTGTCACCCGAACCTTTGTTTTTGTCCATCAGATGAGGATGAGGCCACGACGTCAGGCATCACCGATGGCGCGGCCGATGAGCAACAGAACCGCGTCATATTCGTCAACCGCCCACAGCCGCAGAAGTTCGTCAACAACAGGATATCCACAGCTAAATACAGGTTAATAATGATATTGCGTCATCGTATGAAACTATAAACGTATATTTAGAGGTTGCATTCCGATTCGATCTATATTATTTTTGGATTCAGTACAGGATGTAAGCGGACCGTCTTGCAACATTGTAAAAATATGCATTCGTGGAATTTTTTGTACGGAATTGATTACTTTAAAAATTGGTCAAAAGTTATGATGATTTGATATTTGCAAATCGAGAAATCTAGAAAGATGTTCGAAATTTCTAGATATGACAATGTCGGTTTAACATTTTAGAAGTCTTTGTTAATTATTAAACCTAATACAAATAATTGCAAGAAACTTATTCTCGTGCATTTATGTTAAATGGGAATATCCACAAAACCAGAAGCAAATAAAATCTGTGACAAACATCCGACTGGAAGGACCATTCATGTCTCTAAAAATATTAAAATCATACCATCAAACCTATTTCAATCATACGTGTTTAAATATTTGTAATTACTAAATAAATTGTAAACGACCTTGTCGTTGTCAAGATAAGGACAAAGTAACCTCGTACAGACGGCAGCGGTTAGCTTTTCTCGACAAATTAAATGAATTTTCCCACCCATTTCAACGCCTTTGATCACTGCCCTACATTTCTCGTACCTTCGAGTTAACTTGACAGTGTTATCGTGAAAGAGTTGTTTATATAGAATAAGAGGTTCATGAGGTTAACTGTGTTTAGTTAAATACGTTATATATTGTATTAAATATGATTATTATCGGAAACAGTAGTTAGTCTATGACCTAATTGAAGGTAAATTGAAATAATGGTATTTCGAAGGCTTAAATCGCTTTCCTGTTATCACTTTACACATACTAGTGGTCGCCAAGTCGTCGAAATTCGATCATAATTAATTTATTTTTAACTTTGAACTTGTGTTACAAATACATGCTAGTAAATTTAATGTATTTTTTTTTTGCATAATTTAAAGAAAAATATTATTGCACTCCTTCTTTATATAAACTATGAGTGTGCGAAATTTCATACTCCGCCGTCCGCGCAATTTTCGTAAAAAGGGGAACAAAGTTTTTGCTTCACGTCTTAATATACACATATTACATATAATAAATATGTTTCAATATAAAGCGCGTAAAGCAATTCTGGCATTGTTATATTACTTGATATGACGGCATTTTATAGGTAATAATTAACTATTTGAACTATACAGAATTGCGTGGAACGATTAGCTTTATGACTTTACAAGCTATTTTAGGGGCACAGTGTTTTCATTTATTTATTTAAGAAAATGTAACATTTCTAAGTTGATTACTCGTGTGTAGAACAAAAATATTATACTTTAAAATATAATAAAAATAACGAATTTAATATACATCTTAAAATAGAAACGGCACCGTGACGTTGAGATTCGCCTTAGACAGCTTTCTGATCACTCAACTAAAATGTTTATACCCCTGACTCAGGAATAACTTTCACGACTTGGTATATATGTTAACACTTCGATCACTTTCAGATTTGTCACGACGTACGAGAATTATTTGCGCGTAACTCATGGTTTGGTCAGCTTACTTCAATTTCTCTATGTCAAATCATTTTCAACGGTTCAATACGTTCTTTCGTTCACAGTATAGTTACTTATAAACATTACTAGCCGACCCCGCAAACGTTGTTTTGCCATATATTTTACTAACCTTCTCAATGACCCCCCCCCTATAACTTGGGGAATGAAAAATAGATGTTGGCCGATTCTCAGACCTACCCGATATGCACACAAAATTTCATAATATTTTATTAACCCCTTTAACCCCCCCCCCTCTATAATTATAACTTAGGGGTATGAAAAATAGATGTTCAATTCTTAGACCTACCCGATATGCACACAAAATTTCATGAGAACGGTCAAGCCATTTCAGAGAAGTTTAACCACAAACACCGCGACACGAGAATTTTATATATTAGATTATAATATAATATTTACTACATAAATGTTTAATAAACACATCAAACCACTAATACTCTATTTGATCGAACATAACCAACCCACTTCCTATCCGGCTCGCCCCTCGTGACGTCATTCGCTCCGGCCCTGACATACACATCAGAATATTCGCTCCACTTGCTCGGAATACATATTTATCCGGACCCATCTATGTCAAATGTCATTAAGACTTCTCATTTTCATGTTTAATATGGAGTGTTATTTGAAGAGTAAGTATGTGGAACCTTACGTCGACGATGAACCAGTAATTGTAGATCAGAAATGAGACCCGTTCTCATTGTAATTCAAAATGTATTTTTGTCAAAGAGGGTTATGTTTTTTTCAATTGTCATTTAATTGTCACTTAACAAGTCTGCTATGTGAGTTGTACGTGAAGCTGCCACTGGGTCACAAGGCAGATTTTGCTGAAAAGAACTAGGCTGAAATTCAACATTTTCCCTATGAAAGCCTTTCCGTATAAACTGCTACACATCGAAATATTTTCGCTCTTGAATGGTGAAAGAATTATTAAAAATTGCTAAGTATTCAATGATATGCAAAAACATTTATATCTATACAAATAAATAAAATTGGAGTGTCTGTTTGTAATATTAAAATAACCGCTTTTTACTAAATGCATATGGATGTATACACGATACATATACCAAAACAACATTTACAATTTTCGTCTGTCGGTCCGTCCGTCCGTCCGTCCGTCCGTCCGTCCGTCCGTCCGTCCGTCCGTCCGTCCGTCCGACCGTCCGTCTGTCCGTCTGTCTGTTCTTCTGGCTAATCTCTGTAACGGCTGGACCGATTTTCACAAGACTTTGACTTGACACTGGTAGATAGCTGATAAAATAAGGATTAACTTAGGCTACTTTTATTTTAGAAATTTATTTATATAACTGAACAATAACTTTTTGTTAAATTCCACGCGGACGAAGTCGCGGGTACAACTAATAAAGTACTGATAGTTTTTAAATAACGTGCTGATTTTTAAGAGTGTCTGTTGAGCTTTTTGTCGGTTTTTTTCAACAAAATCTACATTTTCGATGATAACTTTACCATTAGATAACTATAATATATATAAATAAGTTAAATTAATCCATGCCTGCCTGGCTGTCATTAAAGTTTAAATTAAAAGAGACAAAACGAAGTCAGATGGAATGTTGTAAAATTTACGTTGTTATTTTTAATTATTATAAGAATTTGTGAAGAATAGTAAACTTTTAACGTCGTTTCTTTAATTTCTGAGCATCACAAATTTATTTATATGTACTCTCACAATAATAAAAAAAATAATCTTATACTATCTTATATTTGTGTAAAATGAATTCGAATTTGTTAAAACCCACTTGATTAAAGTCAATTTTTTATTTTAATTTGATTACATACAAATTCTCTTATTTATATTTTACTAGCTGACCCCGCAAACCTTGTTTTTCCATATATGTTATTAATCCCCATAATCCCCCCCTTATAACTTAGGGGTATGAAAAATAGATGTTGGCTGATTCTAGACCTACCCGATATGCATACAAAATTTCATAAAAATTAATCCAGCCGTTTCGGAGGAGTATGGTAACTGACATTGTGTCACGAGAATTTTATATACAAGATTTAGATAGCTAAAGCTTACAGTAAGAGCTCCTCTCATATCGCACAATCACAAACAACAAATTGAATTTAATTTATCAACGAGTGTCAATTGTATGCAATTCTACTTCAAATGATAATGACACAATGGAAGTGTTTACAATTTGTCATACTAAGGCCCGATTCACGTCTCAGTTCGTTCTCAGTTCGATATCTATCCGGTAAAATATTGTTATACGAGAAACAATGAGTGTATTCACACCACCCCTAACAGTCACGTTATCAAATCACACCCTAGCCAGATCCGTATTGTTTCTTGTTTATCGGATCGCGCTTATTTTAAGCGCTGTTGTCATGAGTGCAAGATCTAACATGATGAATTTCACGTGTTATATAGAAATCGTAGTGTAAGCGTCCATGAATGATTGTTAAAAAACTTACGTTCTCAACTTTTTGCGCAAAAAAAAAATAAGGGTATTCCACTTGTTGTAGTTGAGCATGACTTAAATAGTTACAAAGTCCTTAAATTCATCTGACACC
This sequence comes from Melitaea cinxia, assembly GCF_905220565.1. Classification (NCBI taxonomy): domain Eukaryota; kingdom Metazoa; phylum Arthropoda; class Insecta; order Lepidoptera; family Nymphalidae; genus Melitaea; species Melitaea cinxia. The sequence continues at coordinate 513,365 of NC_059397.1, read as the reverse complement.
GTTTCATTAATCACCAAAGAATAATCCTCGAAAGAGGAAAGAAAATTGAGAATAAAGCTACAGGTGTCACCATCCCATACTTATAGTCGTTCATATAAGGTTGCGGAAATCGTGCCAAAAAATATATCAACGTATTTTAACCTTGCGCCTTAAGCTCCTTAATATGAACGTGGTTGGAACTTTATCGCATTGTATACGCACGACAGATATGTGCCGGTTGGCACTCTGCCCGCGATCTGATGTCACACCCCGAATATACGGCAAGCGCCCGAGGGAGCGCGGCCTATATGCGTTTGTTTACATAGTCCATGTGTTTCTCAAGTGTGGGACGAACATTACCGTGTCGCTATGCCTATTGCACCTAAATGTGGATTAGGTCAATGACATGGAATATCTTCAGTGATCTGACCAAATATATGCATCCAGCTGATTATAGTCTACTGCTTCAGCCTGTGATATCCCACTGCTAAGGCCTCTTTCCTCATGTAGTAGAAAGATCAATACTTAATCCACCACGCTGCTCCAATGCTGGTTGACGGATATATTATCTACTGTAAGTAACTATCGCTATCAGGTGCACATGATAGCAACCGGGACCGACGGCTTAACGTGCTCTCCGAGGCACGGTAGGTAGACCCACAAGGACTGCACAAAAACCCAGACCACGGCAAACATCTGTACGGCCAATACAAATGTTTGTCACGTGCGGGGATCGAACCCGCAACCGTTAGCACAACAGCCACAAACCAGTGCTGTGACTGTTGCAACAACGCGTCGTTATGTCCTCACAATAACGAATATTAAAAAAAAGAATTATTCAGTTTGGTGCAGTCACTCGGAAGTTATGAGCGATGGGATTTGATTTTTATTTATATAGATTGGGGAATTTTATTATATAATAAATTTGTATAGGGTATGTCTATCATTTGTAATTTTCGTTGACGATAATTCAATTATGACTGTTTTAACATTTTACTAAAAATAAATATTAATAAAAATATTTCTGATACACACAATGGCAAAGTCATATCTTCAATGACAGTTATTATTAAAAGGAAGCGCTACTGCGCTTGCGAATTTCCACGATGAACGAATAAAATATTTAAAGCTGCTGTAAAAATCGGCCTTCGCTATTTTTACCAACAATGAGTACAAATTATTAATAGCGTTTAACTTAAAAAATGAAAGTAATATGAAATATTACTTACACTTAATACATTTTAGAAGAAAAAAATCTTAATACTATTTTAGGAACTGCAGATACGAATATGTCGTTTAATATAGTAAATAGTTTTTGTGCCGGTGAAAAACCAGGAACAAGTATTATAGAAACTTACATTTACAAGTAGTAGAAACTAAGTAAGTTTAATATTTAAAAAAAAATACTTTTCATGCTCGGTGATAAAAGAAAACATCGCTTACAAAACTTCTTCGGATTGGCTACCCGTCGTGGTACTTTTCAATGAGACATTCACTAGCTGCTGCAATATAGAATTGGAGAGGAGGTTAAAGAATGTTGGAGAGAATCTTAGATTCATAAAATAGTTAACATTTTTGAATATCATATCAAAAATTGACCGCTCCAGCGGAGATCGAACCCGCGTCTCCGATTGGCCGTGTCGGCGCTCTAGCCAATTAAGCTATGACGTCGTTCGATCATCCCCGCTGGAGCGGTCAATTTTTGATATGATATTCAAAAATGTTTAGAATTCCTAATGTGTGGCTAACACAAAAATAAAATCGTACAATAGTCAACTAATTGTACTTTACCATCTTGTCTCATTTTATAAAATTTGTCATCAGTGTGCCGTCGTTCGTCCCACTATTCCTGTTCGAGCAGTTCCGGCGCTACTCCAACTGCTTCTTCCTGCTGATCGCGCTTCTACAGCAGATCCCGGACGTGTCGCCCACCGGCCGCTGGACCACGCTCACGCCTCTCATCCTCATACTCAGTGTTAGCGCCATTAAGGAGGTCGTCGAAGATTTCGTGAGTTGCATTTTTTATACAACTAGCTCGGCAAACAAGAGTACGGCTCATCGGATGGTAAGCGAGTACCGTAGCTTATAGACGCCTGCAACAAAAGAAACATCTCAAATGCCTACCCTAATCTCAATCGCCTAGGAGCTCGGGTTAGGACCCAATATTGTAAACAGTTCATGATACGTGAGTTATGTCATTCTTCTCATTCACTTTCCAAAAGGAAGTTTTGTCAGTATTCATTGCTCTTAAATTTTATTTCAAAGAAAACACAGCAAATATGGTTATGAAATTTCAATAAAAGTATCGTTGTTTGCAATTTATATCAAAGCAGTAAAGGTGGAAAACCGTATTTTAATCTTGCGACCAGAAACTTTTCACGCAGATTCCTGATTGCAAATCATGATTGACACTTGTTTGACAAATTCACAAATTCCTAGAAACGGCATCGTGCAGACGATGAGACGAACAGAAGGAAAGTGGAGGTCCTGAGGGAAGGGAGGTGGCAGAGCATCAGGTGGGAAAAGCTGCAAGTCGGCGACATATGCAAGGTTGTCAACAATCAGTTTTTTCCCGCCGATCTCGTGCTGCTAGCTTCCAGGTGAGTTCTAACCGTGATTATTTGAATATTAAGCAATCAATAAGTTCTGAAAACTAAAATGCTGTAACATAATTATTGTTTTAAATATTACGTTTAATAGGTCTTTACAATACTCGCTCATACTATTTATTCCCAACTTGGTTTGTTAGAAATGCCTGTAGACACTATTATATTTAATTCCTATGCCAACGTCGTAAGCAGTATGACATCGTATGAGTGATGACATCACAATTCGCAAAATAGATTGCAGCGCACTTTTATCCCGGATTGAATTTAGAATTCCATCAAGGCACTTTAGACATAACAGACAATTGTCTAGATAAACAAGTAAATTAAATAACTTGATGTGATTGATTTTAACTATTAAAATTTTCAATCTAAGTAAATACAAGTACTCAAATCTCGCGACAAGTTATTCTATCATATAATCTTTATAAGTAGACAATAAAAATTTTAAAGTAAAAATTTTATTTTTTTCGTTTTAGCGCATTCAAATAAAAGCTTGTTTTTTTAAAAAGGTCTTAATTATTTGACCATATTTATACTTAAATTTTGTATGGTACTATTGTATCATAACGTTGTTGGTTTGCCTACTAAAAAAGAGTGTTTTAGACCACACGACTAAAGTAAAACTTCTGATGCCCCATCTATATGAATGTATATGTAAACCTTATTGAGACACGATGACTTAAACACATCTTGTCAAAATTAGATTTATTTATGATTGAACTGAGCCTAGCATATAAACACTCAAAAATCGTATACAATGTAGGTATATAAAAATAACGAGTGCGCTTTAGATCACACGACTGATACGAAACATAACTCTCTCTCTTTCAATATTCACTGACATATCTCCCTCTCAACTCCCGTTTGCTTCGTACGATCACACTTTTCGTAACGCTCTCGTCACACATTCACCAGCTTACTCCCCAATTTAAGCATGCGTAATAAAGTTGTACTTCAATAAATTAAAATAAAGATATCAGGGTATCGTAATAAAACCCAACATTACCAAACTTTTGAAACTCAAACCAAAACAAGTAATTGGGTTAAAAAAAATTGTCGACTACTGATTTTCCATTGTGAATTAAAGGTAACAGCAGACACAGATCGGCTATATCTTCACATATATATTTCTCCAGCGAACCCCAAGGGATATCCTTCATCGAAACATCGAATTTGGACGGTGAAACGAACCTCAAGATACGCCAAGCCAGTCCTGAGACCGCTCGACTAGATTCAGTGTCCTCTCTGGCCGACTTCAAAGCGACGGTGCAGTGTGAGCCGCCCAACAGACATCTTTACGACTTTAATGGAATGCTGAAGGAAACTAATGCTAAGTGAGTCTGAAATATGTTGTATTTGGGAAATATTACTTATTATTAAATTGGTGGCGGGATAACCATCCAACTGCTGGCTTTGAAATACACAGGCCGAAGACGGGCAGCAGCGTCTTCGGTGCGAAAAAGCCAGCCCTGCGGTCACCAACCCGCCTGCCCAGCGTGGTGACTATGGGCAAACACATGAGTTCACGTTATTTTTGGCGTAAACTTATGGAGGCCTATGTCCAGCAGTGGACTGTATAGGCTGTAATGATGATGACTTATTATTATTATTATACATATGTTAATAGAATTGTTTATACTAAGGATTTGCTTATTTAACTGAGGTCGAGCACAGTAGGAAATATCCTGCTCAGATACCTGATATATAAGCTACGGTAATCGCTTGCCATCAGGTTAGCCTTGCGCTTGTTTGCCGACCTAGTTGTATATAAAAAAAAATAAGAAAATGTAGTATTCAATATAATTAATTTGCAATATATTCAATATAAAGTTTAAATGCTACAATTCATTTATAGAAATCCTCCATTCTTCTAATTCTTCTTACTTTTTTACTATAATTGATATTTTGCATAAAAGTGTTGATAAAAATATTTTTTACCAATTATGCAAAATGCATAATGCTGCTGTGTGGCTACGGCAATAAAGAATATATCCACCCTCACTTTTTCTGTGACTGTCGTAAGAGACGACTAAGGGATAACACAGTTCCACTACCACCTCGGAACTTAAAAAGCCGACCGGTGGCGGGATAACATTCCAACTGCTGGCCTTTGATATCGATATCATATCCTCATATTTACTGATCTTCCAGGACTGTCCCCCTAAACCTGGAGCAGATGATGCTCCGTGGAGCCATGTTGCGGAACACGGCGTGGGTTCACGCAGTCGTCGTCTACACCGGACACGAGACCAAGCTCATGAAGAACTCAACCAAAGGTATCGAACGGTACTAATAATAAGTTGGAAATTTTAGAGATTATGCTTTGAAAGTCTTCTTAAGTGTGTTTTTTAAAATTTCTTTTCCAAAAGGAGGATCTTTTCGTTGGTTCATCGTAGAGCTATAATTCTGACACTTAAGGGATAGCACTTGTACAAAAACTAATGCAGGCGTACGTGAAGTCCGGTAAAAAAGAATTTCAACAAATATTTTCCCAAACATTTTTGAATATCATATCAAAAATTGGCCGCTCCAGCGCGGATCGAACCCGCGTCTCCGACTGACCGTGTCGGCGCTCTAGCCAATTAAGCTATGGAACGATGTACCCGCTAGAGCGAAATTTTTGATATGATGATTTTTATATTCGGTTTAAGCGAACCGTGGCGCCGTCTATAGTGAGTTCTTTACAGAAACCCGTAACTATTCAAAGTTTCATATTACAATGAAAATCTTTAACAGGAGACGATACCATGCTATTTTTAATATGTACGATTTTATTTTTGTGTTTCACACACACACTCACATTAGGAATTTTAAACATTTTTGAATATCGTATTAAAAATCGTACATATTAAATATTTTCTCATATTTTTCAATTTATGAATTTTAAGTTGCAAATTTGCGTAAGAAAAACTGCAATTTATCTTTCCCAATTTGTACATAACCAGTTTATGATAAATTACCTAGTGATTCTTCAAGTTGGTCATCTCTAGTTCGGTTTTTCCAACTGTATTGCAAAGTACCTATTTACCCTTAAGTTGGAAATCTCTTATTTCTCAAATAACAATGGTTTTTTTGGGGTATCCTCAGCGCCCCTGAAGCGGTCGTCCATCGACCGCCAGACCAACACTCACATCCTGATGCTGTTCCTCATACTGCTGGTGCTGTCGCTGCTGAGCGCCGCCTGCAACGAGCTCTGGACTCGGGCAAGAGCAAGCGATTGGTACGTCGGCATCGATGGTATGTACCTCCTTCCTTTATCGCTACTGCTTAAAAACAAAAATTATAAAAGTTTTTTTTAAACTGTTTTGTGAGTTACTGTGCCGATTGCATCATCACTACTTCAAGGCAACTTTAAATTGTGAAAATTATGTATCAAAGACATTGTTTTGCTTGTTGACGTGTTTAAAATTTCTTGATTTTCCGTAATTTCTAAGGTTGAGCTTTCGTATGATAGGTTGTAACCATAGATATACTGTTTTCCACCCGTTTCAAAATTCATCTTTATCTCAAAGATGGGAAAAACAATGAAGGAAGCAGCATATGCCAGGGAAAGTTCTGAGACAAAAAATAATGGATTAAGCTCTAATCTTCTTGTTATTTGTTACAGAGGCACAGAATGCACATTTCGGATTCAACTTTTTAACGTTTTTGATATTATACAACAATCTTATACCTATATCCTTACAAGTTACTGCTGAAATAGTGAGATTTTTTCAAGTAAGTGCCGATCTTTAATTCTTTAATAACAATATAAACTTTTTTGTATTAGTCTCGATAACAAATTAAATTCCTTTAAGATTTTTAAATATCATACATAATATGTATAATAACTTATACATTATATTGACGCTTGCTATTCGTATCGGAACAGCAAATGCTGGTAAAATATACCTATGTCTTGCAAAAAGAGCTAAAAGTGCTCGTAAAGATTCTCTCCCAGCGTAACTCTCTGCGTTTTTTAACACGATTTCCCTCTTAATATCTTTTCAAAGAAGAAGACGGGCAGCAGCGTTTTCGGTGCGACAAAGCCAGTACTGCGGTCACCAACCCGCCTGCCCAGCGTGGTGACTATGGGCAAAACACATGAGTTCACGTTATTTTTGGCGTAAACTTGTGGAGGCCTATGTCCAGCAGTGGACTGTATAGGCTGTAATGATGATCTTTTCAAACCGCGTCTTACATCGTTAGTCAAGGAGTAAATTCCAATGAAACGCGGTGCGCAGGCGAAGTTCATCGCGATGGACAGCGAGATGTACCACGAGCAGACCGACACGCCGGCGCTGGCGCGCACGTCCAACCTCAACGAGGAGCTGGGCATGGTGCGCTACGTGTTCAGCGACAAGACCGGCACGCTCACCTGCAACGTCATGGAGTTCCGCAAGTGCTCCATCGCCGAGGTACGCCCGGCCCACTGCCGGCCATAGGTTCTCTTTCCCCGTGTAGGGATCAGAGCTTAATCCACCACGCTGCTCTATTGCGGATTGGGGGATATGTGATATGTAACTACTGTGAGTAACTATCGCTATCAGGTGTACATGAGAACAACCGGGACTGACAGCTTATAGTTCCGAGTCACGGTATGAACACAATTATCCACTCCGAACGAGAATCGAACCCGCGACCGTCGGTGTTTAGGCGCCGCCGATACGGCATACGCACCATTACACCGGAGCCGTTGTCAGATATACCTGTTGCTTTTGTAACATTTACACATGTACACACAGCTAAATACCAATGAGTGCACTCATACTACAAGTGACAATAAAAGCGTACGGGCGTTCCGATGGTAAGCCGATTCTGTAGCCTATAGATTTCTGAAACACCAGAAGCATCAAAAGCGAGTTGCCGATTTTTCCCAACCCTCTTCAGGAGGTTAAAAGATTTTTGTCACTTCCAAATATCCATTATACTGGATTATATTTCTGATAAGCTTGGTTAGAGGAATGTTACTTACAGTAAAATGAATTTTTCACTTCTTAACAGGTAATCTACACCCGACCGGGTCCAAACGAGCGTCTCGAGGACACGTTATTATATCAGAATTTAGACAGTGGTCACCCTAGCGCGCCCATCATCACGGAGTTCCTGACCATGCTGGCCGTCTGTCACACCGTTATACCTGAGATGGTGGACGGCAAGATCAATTATCACGCGGCATCTCCTGGTGAGTATCCGGAATTAGTTGAATGGAAAAAAAATGGACAATTGTCATGTCGGATAAACGTTGAGTATAAGAATAATATCTATTGACATAAATAAAAATGGATTGTTAAATGTGTTGCTAACTGCAAAACTCAAAAACGGCAAAATTTTTCTACTTTGTAGGAGGTTCTTATGGACTTATAAACGATTTCATTAATTGATTAATAGGTTTAATGGCTAACAGTTGTGCTAGTGAAGCACGGTTGATTCCGTTAATGTCACGTAGAATGGAGCGGACACAAGAGATTGATTGTAAACTAATATTATACAAGAATTATTGTTTATTTAGACTATGTTCGAATAACAATATGAAACCGTTGTTGGGCCATCCTTTTAAGTGAGTGTTTTACCTGTGTCAGGATGTCCTGCTCTTCCATATTCATACTTATAAAATTAAAAAAATAAGCTTATACATACATGTTTCTGCGTGTGTGTGTGCGCGCGTGTGTGTGCGCGCGTGTGTGAGCGCGCGTGTGTGTTGCGCGTGTGCGTGTGTACGTCTGTGTGTGTGTTTGTGTGTGCGTGTGTGTATGCGCGTGTGCGTGTGCGTATCCATGAGCGTGTGCGTGTATGTGCGTGTGTGTTCGGTAATGCGTCGAAGTAAAGCGCAATATAGAGTACGGCGCCGGCCCGCAGACGAGCGCGCGCTGGTGGAGGGCGCGGCGGCGTGGGGCTGGACCTTCGAGACGCGCACGCCGGCCGCCGTCACGGTGCGCGCGCGCGGCCGCCGCCTCACCTTCGCCGTGCTGCACGTGCTGGCCTTCAGCTCGGCGCGCAAGCGCATGTCCGTCGTCGTGCGCACGCCCGAAGGTACCGCCGCACGCCGGTCGCTCAAACTTTAAGCTAAATATTTCCTCGACTGCCCTACCTCAATGATGATACTACAATCTTATTACGTGTGCTCATACTGACCCATAAATCGTATCCTCTGTAAATATTCTTCGCATTATTAAAATATGATTGTGAACTACCAGGAACTTAAGACACGAATAACACACTTTTTCAATCTAAAAACATTGAAATAGTTAAAAACATAACCTTACAAGTGATGCCCGCAGGCGAGATCAAGCTGTACTGCAAGGGCGCGGACTCGGTGATCTACCCGCGCCTGGCGGGCGGGCCGCGCGGGGCGGCGCACGCGGCCGGCACGCTGGCGCACCTGGAGCACTTCGCGACCGAGGGGCTGCGCACGCTCGTGTACGCCGTGGCCGACGTGCCGCCGCAGGTCTACGAGGTGAGCGCACTTCTGTCCACCGACGTGACACAAACACAACGCACCCGGAGCACTTCGCGACCGAGGGGCTGCGCACGCTCGTGTACGCCGTGGCCGACGTGCCGCCGCAGGTCTACGAGGTGAGCGCACTTCTGTCCACCGACGTGATACAAACACAACGCACCCGGAGCACTTCGCGACCGAGGGGCTGCGCACGCTCGTGTACGCCGTGGCCGACGTGCCGCCGCAGGTCTACGAGGTGAGCGCACTTCTGTCCACCGACGTGACACAAACACTTAACGCACCCGGAGCACTTCGCGACCGAGGGGCTGCGCACGCTCGTGTACGCCGTGGCCGACGTGCCGCCGCAGGTCTACGAGGTGAGCGCACTTCTGTCCACCGACGTGACACAAACACTTAACGCACCCGGAGCACTTCGCGACCGAGGGGCTGCGCACGCTCGTGTACGCCGTGGCCGACGTGCCGCCGCAGGTCTACGAGGTGAGCGCACTTCTGTCCACCGACGTGACACAAACACAACGCACCCGGAGCACTTCGCGACCGAGGGGCTGCGCACGCTCGTGTACGCCGTGGCCGACGTGCCGCCGCAGGTCTACGAGGTGAGCGCACTTCTGTCCACCGACGTGACACAAACACTTAACGCACCCGGAGCACTTCGCGACCGAGGGGCTGCGCACGCTCGTGTACGCCGTGGCCGACGTGCCGCCGCAGGTCTACGAGGTGAGCGCACTTCTGTCCACCGACGTGACACAAACACAACGCACCCGGAGCACTTCGCGACCGAGGGGCTGCGCACGCTCGTGTACGCCGTGGCCGACGTGCCGCCGCAGGTCTACGAGGTGAGCGCACTTCTGTCCACCGACGTGACACAAACACAACGCACCCGGAGCACTTCGCGACCGAGGGGCTGCGCACGCTCGTGTACGCCGTGGCCGACGTGCCGCCGCAGGTCTACGAGGTGAGCGCACTTCTGTCCACCGACGTGACACAAACACAACGCACCCGGAGCACTTCGCGACCGAGGGGCTGCGCACGCTCGTGTACGCCGTGGCCGACGTGCCGCCGCAGGTCTACGAGGTGAGCGCACTTCTGTCCACCGACGTGACACAAACACAACGCACCCGGAGCACTTCGCGACCGAGGGGCTGCGCACGCTCGTGTACGCCGTGGCCGACGTGCCGCCGCAGGTCTACGAGGTGAGCGCACTTCTGTCCACCGACGTGACACAAACACTTAACGCACCCGGAGCACTTCGCGACCGAGGGGCTGCGCACGCTCGTGTACGCCGTGGCCGACGTGCCGCCGCAGGTCTACGAGGTGAGCGCACTTCTGTCCACCGACGTGACACAAACACTTAACGCACCCGGAGCACTTCGCGACCGAGGGGCTGCGCACGCTCGTGTACGCCGTGGCCGACGTGCCGCCGCAGGTCTACGAGGTGAGCGCACTTCTGTCCACCGACGTGACACAAACACAACGCACCCGGAGCACTTCGCGACCGAGGGGCTGCGCACGCTCGTGTACGCCGTGGCCGACGTGCCGCCGCAGGTCTACGAGGTGAGCGCACTTCTGTCCACCGACGTGACACAAACACTTAACGCACCCGGAGCACTTCGCGACCGAGGGGCTGCGCACGCTCGTGTACGCCGTGGCCGACGTGCCGCCGCAGGTCTACGAGGTGAGCGCACTTCTGTCCACCGACGTGACACAAACACAACGCACCCGGAGCACTTCGCGACCGAGGGGCTGCGCACGCTCGTGTACGCCGTGGCCGACGTGCCGCCGCAGGTCTACGAGGTGAGCGCACTTCTGTCCACCGACGTGACACAAACACAACGCACCCGGAGCACTTCGCGACCGAGGGGCTGCGCACGCTCGTGTACGCCGTGGCCGACGTGCCGCCGCAGGTCTACGAGGTGAGCGCACTTCTGTCCACCGACGTGACACAAACACAACGCACCCGGAGCACTTCGCGACCGAGGGGCTGCGCACGCTCGTGTACGCCGTGGCCGACGTGCCGCCGCAGGTCTACGAGGTGAGCGCACTTCTGTCCACCGACGTGACACAAACACAACGCACCCGGAGCACTTCGCGACCGAGGGGCTGCGCACGCTCGTGTACGCCGTGGCCGACGTGCCGCCGCAGGTCTACGAGGTGAGCGCACTTCTGTCCACCGACGTGACACAAACACTTAACGCACCCGGAGCACTTCGCGACCGAGGGGCTGCGCACGCTCGTGTACGCCGTGGCCGACGTGCCGCCGCAGGTCTACGAGGTGAGCGCACTTCTGTCCACCGACGTGACACAAACACTTAACGCACCCGGAGCACTTCGCGACCGAGGGGCTGCGCACGCTCGTGTACGCCGTGGCCGACGTGCCGCCGCAGGTCTACGAGGTGAGCGCACTTCTGTCCACCGACGTGACACAAACACAACGCACCCGGAGCACTTCGCGACCGAGGGGCTGCGCACGCTCGTGTACGCCGTGGCCGACGTGCCGCCGCAGGTCTACGAGGTGAGCGCACTTCTGTCCACCGACGTGACACAAACACAACGCACCCGGAGCACTTCGCGACCGAGGGGCTGCGCACGCTCGTGTACGCCGTGGCCGACGTGCCGCCGCAGGTCTACGAGGTGAGCGCACTTCTGTCCACCGACGTGACACAAACACAACGCACCCGGAGCACTTCGCGACCGAGGGGCTGCGCACGCTCGTGTACGCCGTGGCCGACGTGCCGCCGCAGGTCTACGAGGTGAGCGCACTTCTGTCCACCGACGTGACACAAACACTCAACGCACCCGGAGCACTTCGCGACCGAGGGGCTGCGCACGCTCGTGTACGCCGTGGCCGACGTGCCGCCGCAGGTCTACGAGGTGAGCGCACTTCTGTCCACCGACGTGACACAAACACTTAACGCACCCGGAGCACTTCGCGACCGAGGGGCTGCGCACGCTCGTGTACGCCGTGGCCGACGTGCCGCCGCAGGTCTACGAGGTGAGCGCACTTCTGTCCACCGACGTGACACAAACACTTAACGCACCCGGAGCACTTCGCGACCGAGGGGCTGCGCACGCTCGTGTACGCCGTGGCCGACGTGCCGCCGCAGGTCTACGAGGTGAGCGCACTTCTGTCCACCGACGTGACACAAACACTTAACGCACCCGGAGCACTTCGCGACCGAGGGGCTGCGCACGCTCGTGTACGCCGTGGCCGACGTGCCGCCGCAGGTCTACGAGGTGAGCGCACTTCTGTCCACCGACGTGACACAAACACTTAACGCACCCGGAGCACTTCGCGACCGAGGGGCTGCGCACGCTCGTGTACGCCGTGGCCGACGTGCCGCCGCAGGTCTACGAGGTGAGCGCACTTCTGTCCACCGACGTGACACAAACACAACGCACCCGGAGCACTTCGCGACCGAGGGGCTGCGCACGCTCGTGTACGCCGTGGCCGACGTGCCGCCGCAGGTCTACGAGGTGAGCGCACTTCTGTCCACCGACGTGACACAAACACAACGCACCCGGAGCACTTCGCGACCGAGGGGCTGCGCACGCTCGTGTACGCCGTGGCCGACGTGCCGCCGCAGGTCTACGAGGTGAGCGCACTTCTGTCCACCGACGTGACACAAACACTTAACGCACCCGGAGCACTTCGCGACCGAGGGGCTGCGCACGCTCGTGTACGCCGTGGCCGACGTGCCGCCGCAGGTCTACGAGGTGAGCGCACTTCTGTCCACCGACGTGACACAAACACAACGCACCCAGAGCACTTCGCGACCGAGGGGCTAACAAAAACACGAGTACTTTCTTTTTTATCTTTTTCTTTATTCAAGAAGGTCAATATATTCTTGTGTATAGTTATACAAAACGAACGTATACATTACAGTGCAGTGTAATAAATTAGCCGCTTTTAATACTCTGTGTAGCAATTATTTCTAATTTTTATATTTTTTCAGGATTGGTCGAACACATACCACAAAGCTAGTATAGCGATACACGATCGAGAACAGAAGATCGAAGAAGCGGCGCTACTCATAGAAAACAACTTGCGGCTTCTCGGTGCCACCGCCATCGAGGACAAACTGCAGGTAAAATATTCTATTACTTAAAATATCACTTGAAAAATACATACTAAACACTTAATATCTATTTTAAAAAAAATGAACTGTCAACTGAATCTGTATCTGTTTCTCCACAGGACGGCGTCCCGGAGGCGATAGCGGCACTGCTGAAGGCGAACATACACGTGTGGGTGCTGACCGGCGACAAGCAGGAGACCGCCATCAACGTGGCGCACTCGGCGCGCCTGCTGCACGCCGCCATGCCGCTGCTGCTGCTCAACGAGGACAGCCTCGACGTGCGTACGGCCGCCACACACGCACCGCTCGCACTCGTGTGCACGCACAACACACACGTCCACACTCGCACAGTACACAGCACGCACACATCAACGTGGCGCACTCGGCGCGCCTGCTGCACGCCGCCATGCCGCTGCTGCTGCTCAACGAGGACAGCCTCGACGTGCGTACGGCCGCCACACACGCACCGCTCGCACTCGTGTGCACGCACAACACACACGTCCACACTCGCACAGTACACAGCACGCACACATCAACGTGGCGCACTCGGCGCGCCTGCTGCACGCCGCCATGCCGCTGCTGCTGCTCAACGAGGACAGCCTCGACGTGCGTACGGCCGCCACACACGCACCGCTCGCACTCGTGTGCACGCACAACACACACGTCCACACTCGCACAGTACACAGCACGCTCACATCAACGTGGCGCACTCGGCGCGCCTGCTGCACGCCGCAATGCCGCTGCTGCTGCTTGTCGCACCGAAGACGCTGCTGCCCGTCTTCGGCCTGTGTATGTCAAAGCCAGCAGTTGGATGGTTACCCCGCCATCAGTTGGTTTTATAAGTTCCAAGGTGATAGTTGAACTGTCTTATCCCTTAGCCGCCTCTTACGACACCCACGGAAAGAGAGGAGGTGGCTATATTTTTAGCCGCAGCCACACAGCAAAAAAAGTCAATCTGATATGTATTATTACTGCTTTGGTGTACAATAAAATGTATTGTTGTTATGTTACGCCGTCACATTGCTGCTGCTCATTAAATAATACCTATGCACAAAATGTGTACTGAACCACATACCGTCCACACAACGTCCACGAAATAAATATAAACATTTATTTACACATGTATGAAGAATATAATTGGTGTTTTTTTTTTTTTTTTTTTTTTAATGTTCTTAATGTAATTGTTTAATTGTTAATGTTTAAGAAGTTGTAGAAATTTATTCATCAAAATCATTCGGTTTGTTTAGGCGACGCGTGAGAGTCTTTCGCGTCACTTGGCAGACTTCGGAGAGAACCTACGCAAAGAGAACGAAGTGGCGCTCGTTATCGACGGACAGACACTCAAATACGCGATGGGTTGCGATCTCAAGAAAGATTTCCTCGACCTCTGCGTATCGTGTAAAGTGGTCGTTTGCTGCAGAGTTTCACCCATACAAAAGTCTGAAGTGAGTGCTAATATTCTTCCAAAAAAAATAATACCTATATTGTCTAAAGTGTAGGCTGAATGAATGTATTTCTTTCTTTCTAAATCGGCCGACATTAAACTTCGGTATCTCATTTACCAAATGCTTTAAATCATTAAGTAACTTTATAACGACGCGTTGGCGTCAGCGATCCCAGCACTGGCTGTTAAGCTAGCGGTCGCGGGTTTGATCCCGCACATGATTATCATTTGTATTGACCATGTAGATGTTTTTGTGGTCTGAGCGTTTGCGCTTGTGTATTGTGTGTTTCCGGACCTCCGACACAGGAGAAAATCCTATTGAGGGCCGTCGAGTTTTAAGTGTTCATTTCTTTATTAATGTCTAAATTCCAACTGAGCCTTAATATATTTAATGCAAAATATTTTATGAATTATATGTAGAGGTGTATATTTAATAAAAAAGAAAAACCTTTATTTATTGAAGGTAGTAGAAATGGTGTCCCGTGCCACGGGCGCGGTGACACTGGCGATTGGCGACGGTGCCAATGACGTGGCCATGATCCAACGCGCCTCTGTCGGTGTTGGCATTTCTGGGGTCGAAGGGCTGCAGGCCGTCTGTGCCTCCGACTACAGCATCGCGCAGGTATCACAACTTAACTTCTCTACTCTGTGTGTGACAATATAGTCGCGTCGAGTCAATAGTACAATCTTCGAACCACTGTTTGTATCATTATATTCGTCATTGGTTACAGTTTTAGTCACTGTCGTACAATTGTGACCAATTGTATTTGTTAGTTTGTTTGTATTGTATCGAAATTGTGGCGATGTTTTATAGTAATGATCACTATTCACAGTTGTGGTCGCTGTTGTACAGTCATGGTTACTGTTCACAATTGTGGTCACTGTTGTACAGTTATGGACACTTGTTCACAATCGTGGTCACTGTTGTACAGTCACCTTCACATTTGTATACAATCATGATGCTGTTGTAGTTCCAACAATAATTTATTACAATTTTATTTTTCCAGTTCCGGTTTTTGGTACGGTTATTACTAGTGCACGGCGCGTGGAACTACTCGCGCATCAGCAAACTGATCCTATACTCCTTCTACAAGAATATCTGCCTCTACGTCATTGAGCTCTGGTTCGCTATATACTCGGCTTGGTACGTACTATTTTGATTGTTTCTTAGATGAAATTAAAAAGAACGTTTTATATAAATAATGGACTGCTGTCTTTACGAAGACTACTCCATATCCACAAACACATTTTTACGCCATCGGTAGCGAAACGAAGTTTATTTGTTTTCTTTCACAGGTCTGGTCAAATCCTTTTTGAGAGATGGACGATAGGTTTCTACAATGTGGTGTTTACGGCGCTACCTCCCTTCGCTATCGGGCTCTTTGATAAGATCTGCTCGCCGGAGATAATGCTCAGGGTGAGTTCAACAATGTCTAACCTAATAATTAATTCGACGTTCGAATGTGTTTTAAGGTTAAAGATCATTTATTTCTCAAAAGAATACAATTCACTTACATGAGAAATTACAAACACTAAAAATAAACAAAAATTTGTATGTTGGGTACATCGCATCGCAATATATAAACAATTTATAGTCGAAAATCAAAATCAAAAATAGCTTTATTCAAATAGGCTCCAAGAGCACTTTCGAATCGTCATTTTACAATCGATTATTATATTGATTGATAATTAGTCGAGACAAGAAATTAACAATATGTAAGGTAGTATTAAAATATATATACACCAGTTAACAATATGTAGGGTAGTATTAAAATATATATACACCAGTTAACAGAAATATGCGCAACTGGAAAGTGTCATTCTTAAGGAGTTATTTTGTGTTTCATTATATAACAAAAAATTAATACACGTATTATTATTTATTTATTTTTAAGTTTAAAGGTGTCTGCCCACTATCCCGTAGCATACCATGACCGTGCTAGGAACGTATCCGGCACGGAAAGCAATCCGGTACGCTCTATTTCGCCCACTGAAGCGGGCCGACAGCGTTCTGAACCCGTATGAAACCCGTGTTTAATCTGTATGATGCCCGTATGTGACACGGCAAAAATCCTTTCAATACACTCGTAAAGCATCGGTTCATTCTCGTACAAATATCAGTGTTGCGTAGACGCGTTAATGTGGTGAAATATTGAAATAGTTATGGCTTTAAGGAAACTAACGATTGAACAACTGACATTATGGCATATTTACGTACACATTCTATTAGTTTTTCGTCCTCCATTTTTACACATCTATACGCATTCACGCCTCTCGTTGAAGTGATGAACGGACTGACAACGGAGCAACACTGCTACAACGCATTTAAAACGGGTTTGTAACGGTCATACTCCCCGCTCAGTCACCGTTTAGCCGCCTGCGCGCAGCGGTCTGGCAACGTCGCGTGCCATGTACGTAGCGTGTCCGCACCGGCAAAATATTCCCTCCGACGAATAGTTGACGGGCCGTGCATGGCACGCTACGGTGTCGGCCGGTGACGGAACGGTCTAGTGGGCATAGTCTCATACTTCTCAATACAAAGAATAGTTTTTTGTCTGAAACGGTCCTAGTACGGTCATGGTATGCTACGGGATAGTGGGCAGACACCTTAAACGTACTAATTGTTTTGCTTTATTATAAATTTTAGTATTTTTTTTATTATAATAAAAAAAAATATTTTATTATTATTATCCTTTTTTCCTTGCCAAATTCCATAACCTGGAGTTTAGTTTTTATTTAAGAGGCTCCCCCTTCTCAATGACCTTGAGCATTTAGACTTTGCCACATCCCACCCACCCGCACTTCACCTGATCAGTATTACGTAAAGGTTATTAAACTCGGCCATCTACCGGCTCTAGCTTGTACTACTTAGGACATGCGATTGATCCGTTTCCTAGACCAAGAGCTTGCGTACAAGTTGTGATCATCCATAATTATTATTTAATTTTCTTCTTGTCGTGTCGATCATTTAGGCTATAAAATTATATTAATTACTAGTTGTTACTTGTTGTTCAGTTCGCAGTTATAAAATAAATAAATTTCTAAAATAAAAGTAGCCTAAGTTACTCCTTACTATATCAGCTATCTGCCAGTGAAAGTTCCGTCAGAATCGGTCTAGCCGTTTCAGAGATTAGGCGGAACAAACAGACATACAGACAGACAAAAATTATCAAAATGCTATTTTTGTGTATGTATCGTGCATACATCCATATGAATTTAGTAAAAAGCGGTTATTTTAATATTAAAAGCAGCCGCTCCAATTTTATTTGTATAGATATACTAAATTTATGTTTTATTCTATTATCGGCTCGGTGAAGATCGACTTTAGGTTCGGATCTTAGACCACAAGCTAAGCAGCTTTACATTTACACAGCTCAAAATTAATAATTTAAATTATTTTTTTATTTGAAGTAAATACAATTGCAAAATTCAACAGTAAGTCTGTCTACCTGTTACATTTTGATGCCTATCTTGGATAAAAAAAAGTAAATAGATTTGCGCGTAAACAAGAGCAGCGTGCGATGACGAGCGACACAAGTTCCCCGTACAAAGGCCTCTGGCCGTCTGCCGCTAGGGACACGATATCGAATCCGATACTTTACTCATATCGCTACCTTTTGATTCGATACTAGTATTCAGAAATTCGATACTTCCTTTCGATACTTAGTACTAATATCAGTACTTAGCATCAAGTATCGATTCCATAAAAAGAAAAAATAAACGAGCAACTAACTCGTAAATACCAATTTAACGCCTCTGCTTAATAGGTTTTCTGAACTGAACGTAATTTAATAAAACATAAAAATAAATAAACGCACTTCACTACTGCCAATATGACGGCAAACGATGAAACTGAATGGACATGGACCTTTTGGCTGCGCTGTTTACATTCTGTGGTAGACATTTTGTTTTTCGATTGTCATTTGTCAATATATCAGTCATCATCAACATCATCATACTTTCTACTGGATTTGACGATTTTGATAATTCTTCTTTTGTTGGAAAGGGGATATCCCTAGTTTAGTACCATGATAAGGAAACCAGGATATGATGATGGAATCCCTAAGAAATCGAGGGAAACTCTCGAAAATCCGCAATAACTTTTTACTGGATGTACCGATTTTGATAATTTTTAATTTAATCAAAAGCTGACGTTTATCATGTGGTCACATTTAAATTTTATCGAGATCTGATAACTACTTTTTGAGTAATCTTTGATAACGCGTAGTTATTTGACTAATTGTTCGTCGATCTACGTTGTATTACTTGTCGATGTAATTGAAGTCGATTTTTTTTCGTTTGTCCGCAAACACAATTATTATGTTTATCTCTTCTCCATAATGTGTTTAGTAGAAATAAAACCTTTTTTTGTATCTAAGTTGTTTATTTTTATTTTCATTGTGGTCCATTAATGAATCACAACAGGTCTCATTCATGGTCTGCGCGCCTCTGTTGTGGATGTGAATTAATTTAAAGTAATAGGGAAACTCAAAATTTATTCGATACTTACTCATATCGATACTTGAGTTTCGATGCTATTACTAATTTGATACTTTTGTTTCGATACCGATACTATATCGATATCAATACTTATCGTTGCGATATCGTGTCCCTATCTGCCGCGGGCCGCCTGTCGCCCGGAAAATAACCAAAAATTATATTTTTATGATTTTCTAATAAAATACTGCACTTAATAAAAAACCCTTCTGTAGAAATATTAAGTACAGGATTCTTAATTAATAAAAAAAATATTCACTACTGTAAGTAGTAAAATTAGAAAGTCTATACGATTTTTGTACGCGAAAGGAGGTCCAGGTAAACAATTATTTCTCTTTATTTAGAGAATTTTATACAAATATCTTACAGTCACATTAATAAACTGAATCCGAGTTACAACATATATTTATTTGATATTTTTAACGTAACTTTAACGTATACTTTATAGCACATGAAAACGGCCGAATTTGTCTGGGATCCCCTTAATGACATTCATGTAGTTTAATTTTTAATTAGATATTTTTATGAAGTTAAAATAATTAGTGTTTAGTTTAGAAATAATTATGATTATATTATTCGATTTTTTATATAGTTTTTGAGTAATTTCTTGAAAGTAAAAAGCGACTTAGCTTCCCTAACGTCGTTTGGCATTTTATTGTACAGTTGAGTACCTTCGAACATTACACATCTCTTCCCATAGTTAGTGCGTGGTCTATAAAGTATAATATCGTTGGGAGATCTTAATTTCAATTTTTATATTTGTTGTTTTTTTGTAGAAGTTATTTTAGAGTGTAAATCCTTGTTTAATATTTTACGTATCAATAAGCAATTATAATAAACATAAGTTTGATGAACATTCATAAGACCAGTTTCCTTGTAAATTTGTTGGTTGGATGTGAAGAAATTATATTTAAATACATTTTTTTATTAATTTTGTGCTACTTTAAAAGTTTGTTTTTGCCGCTGAGCCCCAGAGTTCAACCAAATAATCTATGTGTGGCTTAGTAAGCGAATTATATATAATGTACATCATGTGGCAAACATCGGACGATGATTAGAAGTTAATTTGGATTTAATTTTATGGATATGTGGTTTCCATGTCAATTTACTATTATCCAATATTAATCCTAAATATTTTTCTTGGTCAACTTTTGTTATTTCTTGATTATTTATTGTTAAAGATACCTTTAGAAAAAAAAATTTTTTTTGGAGCAAATACGATATGTTTAGTTTTTGAGATGTTTACTGTAAGCAAGTTAGGTTGGAACCAAATATTCAAGATATCCAAATCGTTCTGAGCATCCTTTACAATAGTTTCTAAGTTATTTCCATAGTAAAATAAGCTAGTATCATCTGCATGTAACGAGATATCACTTCGGAGATTTAAAATATGGATATTGTTTATATATATGAGAAAGAGTAAAGGGCCAAAATCGAACCCTGGGGAACGCCGCAAGTAATCACTCGTGTTTTATTAGTTTTATTTCGTAAGACCGCGTCTAAGCAAACGCAATGTAAGACGTCCTCCGCACGCTCGAACGACGATCTGTTTCCGGTGGAGGCTGGATGAGTATCGCGGAAAATCGGGATATCTGGCGCGATCTTCGAGAGATCTATGTCCAGTAGTGAACTGCGGTAGAATGGAGTGATGATGATGAGAATGATAAGGTGATAGAAATATCGAAAAAACTAAATATATAACATAAATATGTAAACATTTAAACAAAAAAAAAGAATGTTCGTACCAACCGTGGCCGTGAAGGAGCACTACAGCCCAGTCCCCCGCAGCACCCCGTGCTGTACATCCCGTCGCAGCAGGGGCTGCTGTTCAACGTGCGCGTGTTCTGGGTGTGGGCGGTGAACGCGCTGCTGCACTCCGTGCTGCTGTTCTGGCTGCCCGTGCTGCTGGCGGCGCACCACGTGCTGTGGCCGGCCGGCCGCGACGGCGGCTACCTGCTGCTGGGCAACCTGGTCTACACGGTGAGTGCCGCGGCTCCTGCTCAACACTCCGTGCTGCTGTTCTGGCTGCCCGTGCTGCTGGCGGCGCACCACGTGCTGTGGCCGGCCGGCCGCGACGGCGGCTACCTGCTGCTGGGCAACCTGGTCTACACGGTGAGTGCCGCGGCTCCTGCTCAACACTCCGTGCTGCTGTTCTGGCTGCCCGTGCTGCTGGCGGCGCACCACGTGCTGTGGCCGGCCGGCCGCGACGGCGGCTACCTGCTGCTGGGCAACCTGGTCTACACGGTGAGTGCCGCGGCTCCTGCTCAACACTCCGTGCTGCTGTTCTGGCTGCCCGTGCTGCTGGCGGCGCACCACGTGCTGTGGCCGGCCGGCCGCGACGGCGGCTACCTGCTGCTGGGCAACCTGGTCTACACGGTGAGTGCCGCGGCTCCTGCTCAACACTCCGTGCTGCTGTTCTGGCTGCCCGTGCTGCTGGCGGCGCACCACGTGCTGTGGCCGGCCGGCCGCGACGGCGGGTACCTGCTGCTGGGCAACCTGGTCTACACGGTGAGTGCCGCGGCTCCTGCTCAACACTCCGTGCTGCTGTTCTGGCTGCCCGTGCTGCTGGCGGCGCACCACGTGCTGTGGCCGGCCGGCCGCGACGGCGGCTACCTGCTGCTGGGCAACCTGGTCTACACGGTGAGTGCCGCGGCTCCTGCTCAACACTCCGTGCTGCTGGCGGCGCACCACGTGCTGTGGCCGGCCGGCCGCGACGGCGGCTACCTGCTGCTGGGCAACCTGGTCTACACGGTGAGTGCCGCGGCTCCTGCTCAACACTCCGTACCTGCACCATAAGTACGTTGCGAAGCGTAAAGATAGTTACAGGCTGGAGTACAATGACTTGTGACTAATTCTTCCAGACAACCCAGACATAAAAAGGAAACTTATAATCTAAATTGGGTATATCTATCACTATCACTAAAACTTTACTTAAAGATCGATAAAAAATTTCGATGCCAATAACGATGCGCGTGTCTCCAGTACGTGGTGGCGACGGTGTGCCTGAAGGCGGGACTGGCCACGCACTCGTGGACATGGGTCACGCACGTATCCATTTGGGGCTCGCTGGCGCTGTGGATCCTCTTCATACTGGTGTACAGGTGATTATGTCTGAAACACTAATATATACACAATTAGTTCGATGCTAAAACAAAAGACATCTAGTTTTCGTAGCCCATGTTTTTTTTTTTTTTAAAGTTGACAAAAAATTGCAACTGTCTGTGTAAATTGATTTTGTCTGATAAACAAAAAATCTTTCATATTGCAGAAGTCTATAGTGATCGAAGGGTTATTCTTGCAACTCGAACCAACATAACTTTATTCAAATAGACCTTAGAATTACTTAGAGAAGAATTGGCAAAAAACTCAGTAGTCACTCTTTTAAAAATAATATATAATCTGTATTTTTATGTTTTGTTATTATCACATGATGTGTAAAGTATGTGTAGTAACAAAGCGCGGTGTGCCCAGCAACCTGTACCCCGCGATCCTCATCGGCGCCGTGATGCGCGGCATGGACCGCATGGTGTTCAGCTCGCTGGTGTTCTGGTTCGGCCTGCTGCTGGTGCCCGTGGCCACGCTGCTGCCCGACCTCGTCGTCACCGTGTGAGTGCCGCGTACCCTCTGCTCCTCGGTCGATAAAGCCGGCGTAGTGAAACTACCATGTACCCGGAAAACACGTTTCACGTCAAAGTCGTTTATGAACCGATTTTGATAATTCTTTTTTGTTGGAAAGAAGACATCCTAAGTTTGGTTTCATGATAAGGAAGCCAGGACCTGATCAGGATCTTGGAGAAATCAAGGGAAACCCTCGAAAATCCGCATAACTTTTTACTGGGTGTACCGATTTTGATGTTTTTTAATTTAATCGAAAGCTGATGTTTATCATGTGGTTACACTAAAATTTCATCGAGATCTAATTACAACTTTTGGAGTAATCTTTGATAATGTTACGTTGTATTACTTGTCAACGTGATTGAAGTCGTTTTTTTTTTTTTCGTTTGCCAGCAAACTCAATTATTATTTTTATAAACAACAAGGTCGGCAAACAAACGTGCGGCTCACGTGATGGTAAGCGATTACCGTGGCTCATAGACGTCTGCAAAACCAAAAGCACTGCAAACACGTTGCCGGCTCCATACCCAAACCCTCCCCCCCACCAGGAGCTCTGGTCCCCTTACTCATCAACAGGAACAGAACATTGCTTGAAAGCAGTATTATTGAGCTGTGATCTTCTGCAATGCTCCATATTTTGAGCCCTATCTCAGTTAAAAAGTATACAATTATTGTAGCATATCTCGAAGTCTCGATTTCGATACACGGGCGAGATCGAAGACGCGTCGCCGCGTCTCAAGGCCTTCTTACAGCGATAAGTCGGAAATTATTGACGTACAAGTTATTTTATTTACATTATTTTTTTGTTGGTTAGAACTCTACCTATAAGTTATATATTATGATGTCATATCGAACATTTAGTAAATGTAAGTTATTTTTTGTAACGGTACGATTATAGTGGAGATTTGTGAAATATTATCATTGGGCAAGTCATTCTCATTAATAAGAAATATCGTTTATTTCAAAACACATTATTTTTTTAGTAATTAACTAATATGATCGGTGAAGGTAGCCTTTGTTTTCAATTCATATAAAATAATGTAGAAGTTGACATTGATTTCGTATTACGATTTATGGCCAATCAGTTCCATTAGAATCCTAAAAATATTTTTCAATAAACATATACAAACAAAGTATTTATTATTTTATATCACACATATGATAGTACAGACACATCATTGCAGATGTTTGTAGATGTAATGTACTGTACGTATATAATGAAATATATTAATGCCTACAACAAACGAGCATTGTAGTTTAAACCCAATGTAGTTGCGTAGTGAAGTGGATAGCATCAGTCAGAGAGCTTATTATTGGTTCCAGCGTGCATAACTCCGCCTTTAAGACAATGACGGAGGCGGTGCGAGAAAGTGAGATCAAGAAGCGAGACCCCGCTGCGCTGCTGGCGCATCCTCGACACTCGTGAGTACCACACCCTTGCCGTCTACCACCCGACTTCCACTACCCATCACCTACAAACAACCACATACTACCTACCATTACCATCAATCAGCCACAACCCAGCGCCAACTTCCCACACTATACCTCCCTCCACCGGTAGGTGTAGGCAAGTGGTAACTTGCTTCCCACTACCCATTACCCATTACCTACAACCAACCACCCACTACCACCATCAACCAGCCACATCCTACCCCCAATTTTCCACCCATCTACCAACCACACACAGCCTGCCACCATCTTCCCACTGCCTACCGTTTATTTACCACCATCCATTAACCATCTATAACTTACCATCTGCCCAGTATCGTCAGTCGGTTGCATAATAAAGTAGTCAAAGTAGAAGTTTTCAGATGGCGTTGAAATTCGATGATAAAAATTAATATAAACGTGATTTCTATCATTTTAGTTATTTGTTACATTTTTAGCTTAATGTAATAATATGTAATGTTACTCAAATATTAGAAAAGGCATTGGATTGGATCGTTAACGTTTGTTTACAGCTGATATTTTGGTATTTTATCATGTGACCACCGATAAAAATCATCGAATATTCTGAGAAATTCAAATATTTCTGAGAAACAACAATTCTTAAATGAAATTTGATATACAAATTTTTTATTTCAAAATCTCTTTACGTCTGTAAAATAATCATTTATGAGTTTATGAGTTGTTGTTTTAATGTGTATAAACAATATTGCGTTCGATGATTTGATATTGATAGTTTTAATGTGTGAAGTTGTGTGTTTGTGTCATTTTTGTTGCATACTTCAATGTGCCGAGTTAGAGTTGTGATTAACAACTATATAATCTATGTATTTATGTAAAAATATGTAAATAATAGGCGTTTATGTAATGTTCGTAAATAAAAAGATATGTAAACAGGGGCGGGTTCTATATAAAAGCGTATATACTATGATATACTATGATAATGCATTGGCGTTGCTTGATTTTGGTTAGAATTTTGTAAAATTTTCAAACTACTCCATATTCTATAATATCTTCATAAAATTTTAAAGTGAAATATTATCTGGCGCGTATGACGGTTTCCAACGGAAAAAAGTTTATGATAATTTTTTTCTCAGAATTGTAATTCACTCTGCCAGATATTTCTGTTTACACTGCGAATTTAAATCTGTAGTTAATTAGTTCAGGTGAAATAGGATAGATAATCTATCAGCCGCTGATAAAATACGGCCTTACCTCTCTAAGGGTCTGTCTGTCTGGGGTTGATATCGATGCAAGAATCTTCTTTCATAGTATATGTGGATATTAAAACGCCCCTGTTTATAACGTAGGAAGATAAATACCTAGTTGTCGAGAAATATAGACGCCATAACATTTATTTTTATTCATATTTTATTTATTTCTGGTACATAATATCACCATCACCTTTATATTATGAGCACCATTTATTTTATTCGCACTGTATTTGAGTTCACAAGTCATATATTAGACTAATATCAGGTATATGTATATACTATGTATTACATAATGTAGTGTTGGTTATATTTATATAATATCGGAGGCATTGTCGCATTGACTGGATCTATGGACTTTCAATGGCATTTGGAAAAATATCTAAATAACTATATAAATAGGGATTTATATAGTAATTACTCTAAAAAACGTGTAGCGAAATATTGTTTTTTTTTTTTTAATCATTTGGTTGTGTTTTATATTCATAGTTCATACATTTGATCAGATATTTAATTGAAAGAGGTTGGAACTCCATGGACAGTTATTCATGTCACGTAAGAGTGTAGTGTGCACGCATCGGTGTGTAGTACGTATGGAGTCGTTTACGTTTGGTTGCCGCACTCCCGCACTGGCGCCCCGCCCGCGACCCCTCACCGGACCGACTGACTGCCGCCACTACTTACCCAGGACATCGGACTCAGTACCGTACACTAGCCTAGCCGACGTAGCTCGTTAGGGCGTAGAGCCTAGTTCAGGGGTAGCGATACGGCGCCGGGGCGCGAGGGTGCGAGGGGCGCTCTGACTGTGTTGTGGGGCGCAGGGGCCGCGCCAGGCGACGCCGCGCCGTCGCCCCGGCCGGGGACCGAGCTCCGGAACACGTCGACCCTGGACAAAATGGCGGACCCGTGCTAAATGGCCGACACGGACAAAATGGCCGCGCTGCACTCCGCCGGCCGCCGCGCCCGCGCGTGTCTCACGTCGTCTGACCCGCCTCACATATCTAGCCCTGGAGCTCCACCGGACGTTTTTATAAATAGATTTGACGCTAGTTTTGTACCCACGATTGTTCATAGGCGATATTTGTATAGTGTTTACATTCCTTCCGAGTCGCGATTCAATCTCCTCTCGTGATATTTTAATATGTAGTATTTATTAGTCGTGAACGACTCGATATTAATGTTTATAGTTTTTTTTGGTTGCAAGTTGGAGTTACCTCGTTAGCTATGTCGAGGAACGATAGCCTTTAAGAGGTAACGATTTTGTACGTCTTCGCTTCGAGCGTCTTCACACCGTCCGATACGATATCGTGAAGTAGATACTCGATAATCGATACTCAAATTCCATCTGATTTTATCGAATCTCGTATAAATGCCCTTAAGACCTCTATATGTGCTCAGTTTACTTTGATTGTCTTAAGCGATATCGTGTCTGATGGTGTGAAGAGGATCCAAGCGAATCCTTTGTTTATATAGACGCTACTTAAGCTACATTCCTTTATCGAAGCATCGTTCACAATTTATGTTCCACGCTAGGTCTTCTAAATTGAGCGGTGATAAAAGAGTTTCCATTATTTTCTTACTGTTGACGTTTTATTTCGATGTGTATATAAATTCGTGCTAAGTCTTTTATACGGAGTTGTATTGTTTATATTCCACTGTTACTGTCCGAAACTTGCTAAACGCGATGTTGAAATTATTTGATCTAAAATAAACTGAGACTCTTAGATAATTTTTGCTCCTCGATTTTGGATTTGCAACACTTAAAACCAGATTTTTTTATATAAGAATAGTAATTTCTACATTCCTATAAATATCTTCGTAGACCCTACTGTCTTCAATACTCGTGCTGTTATTTTTGTATAATAATATTTGACATTAATGTAGTTTAAAATGATGCCGATTCTAATTTGTTATCAATAAGGTCGTTCAACTCATCTCGGCGGGCTACTGTGTGCGTGCTCTTATAAATATACGACTGTTATTCATGTATGTGTGCGGGTAGTTATGAATTATTAACGTATATTTATTTGTGTTACGGGCAGAGGTAAGAAGAACCATCTCTGTGTATGAAAAAATGTCCATGAAAACGCGTCCAACAAGATTGGCGCTGAGGTAGCCTTAGGATAAATTTTAATGAAAGCGCCAAAAGCAATTCTCACAGAATTATTTTGGTTATATTTACTAAAACGTTTAAGACTATGTAAATAGTCGGGATTTTGTATATTAGCATTTTACTTATGTCAAGTATTTTTTTAAATATTTGAACTCGGTAAATTTCGCTTCGTCTACAATAGCTATGTTCATATCTTAGTTTTTGGGACGCCAGCGCTATTCTAGTATGTACTAGAACCTTTATTTTCAGTATATGTATATATATATATATATAGCTGGACACTTTTTCAACTTTCCTCCCATATGAGACGGTTCTCCTTACCATACCATAATTTGTGTGGCAGTCACGCGTCAGCCGTAGTCCCATCAACATATGTTTTTTATTGCTTACGTAATTCTATTATTATTTGGAATAACTATAAATGAATACTCAACACACTTGAATAAAAGTGCACTTGAGTTTTACAACACAAACTAAATACAGTATAGTACAAGTGACGCACACATTCGCGCCGAAATGACTTGAAACGTCTGTAACAAGATCGGTTAGTATAATATGATCGGATACATGAATACGGGGATAATTTTTTATTTTATTTATAAATCTTCTAAATAAATCTACTTATTAATCTATAAGGTAATTTTATTATTGGTCAAGAAGTCATTTGTGGGTGGAAATTGTAGCTTTTATAACATAAAATATTATAAGGGGTCACTGAAATGTGACTTAACGCGATATAGACGGGAGTTGAAAACGGAAAAATTTCGCGTTACGTATTTTGTGGACGGTCTCTTATTAAATGTTCCATATACTTTATATACCTTGAAAATCAAAGACTAAATAAAAAGTGATTTCCTAAGCATTTACATTTTTAATCGGTTTAAATATATTAAGATATGGAAACACTTATTTTGATACATGTATCCGATCGAAAAAAAAAAAAAAACATTCCGTCTTCGAAAGGCTGCTAGTATTCATAGTGCTGTGTGAAAATGTAGTCTAGGGACGTACTATAGTACAACTGTACTGTAGAACTAGTACGCTAGCATTTATATTTTTGTACGTATTATTTTTAGTACAAAATAATATAACTATTTATTTATTTTAACGTTTGTATAACGTGTGTTTTTTAAATTATAAATACAGTTATTGTTAAATTTAATTTCAATGTTTTTGAAGTAGTGTGAAAAATTTAAGTCGGAAATTGTACAAAAAAAATTGTCTGTTTGCAATATTTCGTGGAAACTTTGATAATTATTGTCATTGTTGATATAGAATTTTCCGTAGAATATTTTATAATTTATACTCAAATTGTTTGCGGTGATTGTTAGAAAATTTGCAGTGTTCAAATTCACGGAATATTGCAAATTACTGTCGTCGTTACATCTGTATTTATATTGTTTAGCATTAAACGATGGATTTGGATTGTATATTATATTACTTAAAATCGTTCTTCCAAATTGTATATATATTTTATACACAGACGACTGTACAGATTTTGCTGTATATATATAAGATCAATGGCCATCTATAAGCTTTTTTTCTTTAAGTTATAGTTTTTTTTTTTTTGTTTCGTTTACGCACTTATAATGATGACACCAGTATATTATAGTTTACGAAACATTGTCATATTTTGTTTTATTTTTGTGAAGTAACCCACTGTAGACGGTATAAGCACTATCATTTTATAAATTTTGTTATTATTTTCTCATTCACAAGTGAACGCGTGAACTGTGACGTCAGCGTCTCTGTTATTGTGAAATTGGTTACTAAAAATGATTAAAAAAGTGT
Organism: Melitaea cinxia; assembly: GCF_905220565.1. Classification (NCBI taxonomy): domain Eukaryota; kingdom Metazoa; phylum Arthropoda; class Insecta; order Lepidoptera; family Nymphalidae; genus Melitaea; species Melitaea cinxia. The sequence continues at coordinate 484,145 of NC_059397.1, read as the reverse complement.
TATTACTCTCGATTATACGATAGTTTATAACTAAGAATACGTTTTACATATAGTTGTAAAAATATTTTTAATTAATAAAAATGTTGAATTTAAATTTATCTGTCTATTATAGTTATCAAAATTATGTACACGTGATAGAAAACATTCTTATACACACGCACGAACACACGCTCAGCCATGTAAACTACATGAGTTAAGTAATATTCAATGTGGAGTTCAATTTACTTTAGACGATAACTTCTCTCCAATGTTCACAACACCATTAGTTGCTCCTAAAATCATTTTAATTTTTTATGCGATTAAAACATTACAAATAAAATATTGAACTATTCTTAAAAACAAAGAAAAAAAATTACGGCAAAAAAATCCTATTTACATGGAATTTGAAAGATCTGTACATGTCACACAAAGAGCTCGATCGGCTAATATCGGTACACGAATGTTTTCTACCACCGAGTCCGGCCCGCGACCGGCCCCGACCGGCCCCGGCCGGTCCGACAGCTAACTAACAGTGGTTGTTTCCTAGCGCGGCGGACGCCCGGCTCGCCGTTGCCAGGCTGGCGCAGTGTGAGTATACGCATGGCTTCGCATGTGGCTAACCGCTTGCACGCTTGTAGTAACCACTAGTCACGGTTTGTCTAACGAGTCCCGGCTCCGACCGGGCGCCGGTCCGGAGCCGGGCCGCTAGTGACGTCACTGTGTGTGGCAGCCTCACGGAGACCGCGCGCCTGCTACAGAACGTTCGCAGCGTGTTCGGGCGCCGCTCCGCCGCGCGCGCCACCACCGAGCTCGAGCTGTCGCGTGAGTACCGCACCCCCCCTCCCCCGACACCCCGACACCCCCAAACACCCCGACACCCCCGATACCCACAGCGGGACCGAAGCGTAACCGCGCGATTGGAACAACCGCTTCAGTAGTACACTTTTAATGTGTGTTTGCACGATGTGATTCAAAACAAATACTTTTGAAACTTGTCAACATTTAGTTCACGTCGCTAGCGGGACGAGGCGGAAGGGTTGGTATCGTTTGTTTCGACGAACTGTTATATTATTTATAATTTTTTTATTGTTCACATCAAGTCTTTGACTCTTTATAAATGTGTTTGTCACCCACCATAATGCAATTTAATGTTTTAGACATTGATTTATATCAACATGTTACGTAGAAACAAAGTGTTTAGAAACCTGAAAATTAAGATTTCACTTTTGATAGCATAATATAACACTTGGTGATCTCGTTCGTTTGTGGTTACATGTTCAAGTTTTGTATAAAACATTAAGATGTTATAAACAATATAAGTGGTACTCTGTCGCGCGCAGATGGTTTCGCGTTCTCCCAGGAGGAGGGCGCGAGTGTGTCGCAAGCGGACGTCATTCGCGCCTACGACACGAGTCGGCCGCGGCCGCGCTCCTGAGCTGACAGCTCACGAGCCGATACTGACAGCTCCCGATCCGGTAATGACAGCTCCCAAGCCGCTAATGACAGCTCCCAAACCGCTAATGACAGCTCCCAAGACACTAATGACAGCTCCCAAGCCCCTAATGACAGCTCCCAACTCGCCAATGACAATTTCCGAGCCGCTACCGACAATTCACGAGCGGCTACTGACAGCTCCCGAGCGGTTACTGACAGCTCCTGAACTACTACTCACCGCTGAGCCGCCGCCTGTGCGCTCTCAACTCAGCGACACACGCCCTCATCGTCGTACCGACGTACAAATTATCAAATATTTTCGTCACATTTTAATGAATTTTAAATATACATATTTTTAATCGTGACAGGCTTTAGCGCCCTCCGAGGGCTGTACTTGTGCATGTTTAGTATCTAAGTACGTGTATAGTGAACTTAATATTGGGAACCAGTGTATCGATCGTGTAATGAGTATTAACTTCGGGTATCGTTGATTTTTATTGTTTTTATATTTATGTATTACTTATTAATTAGTTTTAATCGTGTGATCTTTTAACAATCATTTATTTTTCTATCGATATATGGTCTGCAATGATTTATACACATTTGCCTAATTTAATGAAAAAAGTGATAATGTTGTAATAATTAAAATATTAACGCTGCATTATCGTAATATTCTCGTGTACAATGTTTTATTAATTACACTTTAATATTAATAATATTAATTACCAAAGATAACAAAACTATAAGAATATTTAATATACAGTTAGAGTAAAATAATATTAAGCGACATCTCGATTTAGTACAAACTCACTCATTTTTTACCTTGCCCAACTGTGGTGAAGCCAAGGGAAGTTATGTTATTTGACCACGTATTGAACATTTAGCTAAAGTTAATATAAATTATTATATATCTGCTTATAAGTGTCCAGTATGTATTGGTGTTAGGAAGTGTATACTTGTTTACAAAAATATAATTTTAGTATTCGAAATATATACTGTAAATGTAGTAGACTGGTCAAACTTAATTATATTTCAAAAGTATCTTCACGAAAACTATATTTTATAAAATAAATTATTTGAGCTATTTTTGAAATTATTTATAAACACTAACCTTTTATTTGAAGACTAATATTTGCATGTGATGTTAAGTTTTAAACTATAAACAAGCAATCATTTATTTATAATTTATTAATACATTTAATTTAACTTAAAATATTTTTTTAATGGTTTGAAACATACACGTGTTACGTGTTATACACACGCAGACGAGTTTTCATACGCTTATTAAACGTAGAGAAAAAAATTTGTATTCACGTTTTTTAAATAATAATCTTACATTGAAATTTGGATAAAATTACTGTATTTTTAATTCGAATTTTATTTAAAATATATTTTTTGTTGTCAATGATTACTAATCTGTGGCATATTGGTGTTCTTAGTCTTGAGCAAATATCTATATATTTTTCCTGAGTATTTGTAACTTGATAAAGACATTTCTTTTAATCGTTTATTATAAGTTTTATTGTTTGTGAATATTTTGTTATCAATTTTGCAAAATTGGTTCTAATGTGACAGTAATTTGATCCACATTGTATTATTGTAATTGTTTTAAATATTTATGTAGGAAAGTAAATAATAAATTTCGTCTATTAGAAAATTTGCAAAGACATCTATAAATGTGTATCTTCTTGAAGTCTCTTAGTTTTGTACGCTTGAGGTCACGTGGTGAGCGCTCTATGTCCAATATTATTAAAAATTATTCCTTAGTCACAAATTCGGCTTATTCATAATTCGTTGTTCATATAATGGTACATATAATGTTATGTGAAATATAATCGAGTAACTCTTAATAAATATCTAAATTACTCTAAAAGTCGTTGATTCGTTTCAAAATATGATTTTAAAACCATTTTTTTTTAATAACAAATTGGAAATGAAGGAATGTTCTAGACTCCCAAAACCAAAGTTCGTTCAAGTTTGATCTCTTAGTTCGCCTGAAGTTTTTGATGAAATAATTAAATAATGATTACTGATTTTTGATGCAAGGTTAGTATTATTTTAAGTCAAAGACGTTTGCTTTTAGGTCTCACCTTTTAACGTATTCAGACTAAAAATTTCCGTAACCACAGAAAGGAATATTGGATTAAATTTCAGAACATTCCTGTCTTAGAACTATTTGGTAATATTATTGTGCATTAAAATTAAATCGGTACATTGTTATGCTTATATAATTTAAATAAATTTTACAATGAGTATTTTATCGTTGTCCCGGAACATTAAAGATTTAGGATCACTCTATTTCACGCACTGATCATCGTTCTAAGTTACCTTTAGCATTGTCCCAATTAAACTAACAAATCTTAAAATTAATCTCAAGTTATCACTGGAGCTAAATACATTTTACTAAAAATTGTAATTACGATCGCACTGCTCTCATTATAAGAACGAAATTTTCGAGTATCTTCTACGGAATTATTGTGATATAACAGGTGAAGTAAATATTTCAGAGTCTTTACAAATGTCGACTGCTAGCGGGTTTTTGTAAGATGTGTTACTGATATTTATCTCATATACCTCTAACAGTTTATTATTGTTAACTGTTAACTCGTCTAAGTTCGTGTCGGAGCTCGGAACTGCGCCGCCGGGATATATTGCAAAAGATCTTGAAAACATTAATTTAATAATCGTTTTGACATACATGTAAACATAATTATAGACACTCTTAACTTCTGGTTAATGAATTTTCAAATAATCAAATAAAATAAAGTTGATCGTTTTCATAAAAATTAAATTGTTTTCAAAGGATTTCTTAGGTTTTTTTTTTTTTTTTTGAAAATTTAAGACGAAATTAAAAATGAATATATTTTTGTACATATCTATCTATATTGCTTTGAAGACATGGCACAGTTTTCTGAATTATATAATTCTTATAATATTCTTAAATGAATTTAATAAAATAAGAAATTAATTTAATTGTTGTATAAAAAGCGTAGTGCATATTGTCATTAACAGCTTAATCATACATTTAAAACAAAAAGGTTAGTTCATCGCCGACGTGGTCCTAACACTAACTTTACAACTGTTATCCAGCCACGAGGGACCAAGGGACCGCCTGAGCTATTTTAGTCGCGAATCAACTTGAAAGTAAGGCTTTAAAGGTTAACATTGATTGCCGCGCAGTTCCGAGCTCGGCCCTTTCTATAATATAAGCGAAGATGTGAATGTAACAGAAATATATGATTTGTTCTCGTTCTTTAGAGATGTGTTTTATTTTAATCCTCTTACAAAACCTAACAAACCGATTGACTATTAATAAAAATATGTGAAGCACAGTGATTTAAGCGGTGAGTTTTTTTTTTTTTTTTTTTTTTTTTTTTTTTTTTTTTTTTTTTTTTTTTTTTTTTTCTTTACGCACGCTTGACTTGACAGTAAGCTGGTGAATGCGAACGGAGCAAGAGAAGTGCGAGTGCACATTTTCTTTCTCTCATAGCCAGCTACATTTCGTATACAGTGCAGGCATATTGTGCAGAAGTTTTACTTTAGTCGTTTTTATTTTTTAAATGTTAGTAACTACTAAAGCACACTCGTTTTTATTTTTTATTTTTATCCTTTGATTTCTAAAACAGATGTCACTCGGTATATACTATAGCTGGTTCATAAAGCCGTAGAAATCTGAAAATTCAATAATTGCCATCGCAAAAATAGCTCTCTGTTGACAAATATCAATTTAAACAAAAATAAAAATGTCATGCTTAGTGTAGTTTTCTAGGGTCCTATGACGAACAAGGGTAGGAACGGTAGGGTTCATAGATCCTGCCCATGACGGTGGATTTTAACACAACCCTACAGCATTCTGGAAATATCATTGTGTGTACTCGTTACCGTACATAATAAGGCAAGTAGAACAATATGTACAAATAGTAATAATCTTTATTGTACATCATTAAAAGAAACAATTTTTGAAATTTAGGGTTGTATGTATTTTTCAACGCCAAATCATAAAATAAAAAATAAACAATTTATCTAAAAATTCAACTGAGGTAGGGCACAGCAGGAATTTCCTGCTCAAAATACGAAGCAGCCCGACTGGGATAGTACCTCGACCTTACAGAAGATCACAGCTAAATAATACTGTTTTCAAGCAGTATCGTGTTCCTGTTGGTGAGCAAGGTGACCAGAGCTCCTGGGGGGATTGGGCATTTGGTCGGCAACGCGCTTGCGATACTTCTGGTGTTGTAGGCGTCTATAAGCTACGGTAATCTCTTACCATCAGGTACGCTTGTTTGCCGACCTAGTGATATAAAAAAAAAGTACAAAGGCAGTCTTATCGCCGAAAGAGAGTATTTGGATATAGGACACGAAATTGAAACTGCAGTTACGAAGTGACCAAATAATTGATGTGCAAATTAGAATATTTTATACTAATATTATACTTTTTTTTTTTAATATACATATATACTTGCGCTTGACTGCGATCTTACCTGATGGTAAGTGAAGATGCAGCCTAAGATGGTGCGCGCTTGCCTAGATGTCTATTCACTCTTGGTTTATACTACAAACACTACAAATACCTATTATCAGTTGAAACAAGTATTACGCTAATTTGTTTAATACTAGTACGTAATTATATTAAACCTGCTTTACCCGTGCGAATAATTGTTACTAAATAAGAATAATAATAATCACTTTAAAAATTACAAAAAAGTCTTTATACGTGAGTTCATATTATGAAATTGAACAAAAAAGCAATAATATTTTATTTAGTTGTGGATGCCGATAAAGCAAGCAAATCTATCGATCTATAATAATAATATATAATATATATAAAAGCGAAAGGTCACTCATTCATCACGAAATCTCCGAAACTATAACACCTACAAACTTGAAATTTGGCAGGTAGGCTCCTTATAAGACGTAGGCATCCGCTAAGAACGGATTTTACGAAACTCGACCCCTAAGGGGCTGAAACGGGGGTTGGAAGTTTGTATGAAAGTCCTATGTTTTTAAAGTAAGAGACTTAAAATTTAAAATGTAAGCTCTATAGATGGTGAAAAGGTGACCAAATAATGAATATTTAGAAATCAACCCCTTTTTGGGGTTAAAACGGGGGATCTTAGGTTGACTCACTGATCACGAAATCTCCGAAACTATAATACCTACAAACTTGAAATTTAGCAAGGAGGTTTCTTATACAGCGTAAACTACCGCTAAGAATGAATTTTACGAAACTCGATCGCTCAGGGGGTAAAACGGGGGTTGGAAGTTTGTATGAAAGTCCTATGTTTTAGAAGTAAGAGACTTGAAATTTAAAATGTATGCTCTATAGATGATAAAAAGGTGTCCAAATAACCTATCTTTAGAAACCAACTCCCTTTTGGGGTTAAAACGGGGGATGGTAGTTTGACTCACTCATCACGAAATCTCAGAAACTATAACACTTAAAAACTTGAAATTTGGCAAGTAAGCTCCTTATAGGTCGTAGACATTTACTAAGGACGGATTTTACGAAACTCGACCCCTAAGGGGGTGAAACGGGGGTTGGTAGTTTGTATGAAAGTCCTACGTTTTTGAATAAGTGACTTGAAATTTAAAATATATGCTCTATAGATAGTGAAAAGGTGTCCAAATAATGTATCTTAAGAAATCAACTCCCTTTTGGGGTTAAAACGGGGATGGTAGATTGACTCACTTATCACGAAATCTCCGAAACTATAACAGCTACAAACTTGAAATTTAGCAGGTAGGTTTCTTATAGGGCGTAAACATCCTCTAAGGACTAATTTTACGAAACTCAAGCCCTAAGGGGATAAAACGGGGGTTGGAAATTTGTATGAAAGTCCTATGTTTTTGAAGAAAGAGACTTGAAATTTAAAATGTATGCTCTATACATAGTGAGAAGATGTCCAAATAATGTGTCTTTAGAAATCCATTTCTTTTTGGGGTTAAAACGGGGGATGGTAGGTTGACGTACTCATCACGAAACCTCCGAAACTATAACAGCTACAAACTTGAAATTTGGCAGGTAGGTTCCTTATAGGGCTTAGACATCCGCTAAGAACTGATTTTACGAAAATCGACCCGTAATAAAGCGGGGGTCGGAAGTTTGTATGAAAGTCTTATGTTTTTGAAGTAAGAGACTTGAAATTTAAAATGTATGCTCTATAGACGGTGAGGAGGTGTCCAAATAATGCATCGTAATCTATATATATAAAAGAGAAAGGTCACTAACTCACTCATCACGAGAACTCAAAAACCGCTGGATGGTCTATCTATCCAGGTTGGACAAAGATAAAATTTGGCAGGGAGGTAGATTATAGTTAGCAGACGTCCGCTAAGAACGGATTTTACGATATCCCACCTCTAAGGGGGTTTAATTGGGGTTGATAGTTTGTATGAAACATATACAGCCTGAAAATAGAACTAAAAATGTGGTGTATACTGAGGTTTTATAAAAATAACTATTAAATTATACTAAATTGTGCCTTTTAAAAAGTTACTAAGTTTGATATGCATTTCAAGTGACTGAAATAAAAAAATAATTTGCGTTAAACATCTTAATAGTAATGCATATCTTCATAACCACGCGGACGTAATCGCGGGCAACAGTTAGTGTATTATAAAACAACGTCTCCAAAAGTGTATGTGATCGATTCGCTCAAAATCTACTGAACGGATTTTCATGCGGTTTCACCATTGGAAAAAGGGCTCCACCATTGGCAAGAGGAAGGTTTACGGAACGGCTAAGCCGATTTTGATGAGAGTTTCACTGGAAGTTTGCCGGGAAAACTTTGTGACATACTAATTTCAACGCGGGCGAAGCCGCGGGCACAGCTAGTACATATATAAAAGCGAAAGGTCAAGTCACGAAATCTCCGAAACTATAATACCTACAAACTTGAAATTTGGCAGGTAGGCTCCTTATAGGACGTAGACATCCGCTAAGAACGGATTTTACAAAACTCGACCCCTAAGGGGGTAAAATGGGGGTTGAAAGTTTGTATGAGAGTCCCATGTTTTTGAAGTAAGAGACTTGAAATTTAAAATATATGCTCTATAGATGGTGAAAAGGAGTCCAAATAATGCATCGTAATCTATATATATAAAAGAGAAAGGTCACTGACTCACTCATCACGAGAACTCAAAAACCGCTGGATGGTCCATCCATCCAGGATGGACAAAGATGAAATCTAGCAGGGAGGTAGATTATAGTTAGTAAACGTCCGTTAAGAACGGATTTTTTTATATTCCACTGCTAAGGGCGTTTGATTGGGGTTGATAGTTTGTATGAAACATATACAGCAGCTATAAGTTCGCCTGCAAGGTTATTTATATTGCAGCCTGAAAATAAAACTAAAAATGTGGTGTATAGAGAGGTTTTATAAAAATAACTAATAAATTATACTAAATTGTGCCTTTTAAAAAATTACTCAGCGTGATAAGCATTTCAAGTGACTGAAATAAAAAAATAATTTGCTTAAACATCTTGATAGTAATGCATATCTTCATAACCACGCGAACGTAGTCGCGGGCAACAGTTAGTGTAATAAAATAATAAGTCCCCAAAAGTGTGTGTGATCGATTCCCTCAAAATTTACTGAACGGCTTTTCATGCGGTTTTACCAATGGAGAGAGGGCTTCAAGAGGAAGGTTTACGGAACGACTAAGCCGATTTTGATGAGATTTTGAGTTTTAATGGAAGTTTGCCGGGAAAACTTTGTGACTCACTGATTTGAATGCGAGCGAAGCCGCGGGCACAGCTAGTTTATCTATAAAATGATATGGAATTTATGTGGAGTAACTGTAAGGTTTATGCTAAAAAGAGAGGCAAACATCTTAACTTCAGTATATGATGATAGTGTAGCAAAAGAGGCATTTTTCTGAGAAGAGGAATTTCTAGGATATTTAAGTATAGTACCTACCTATCTACAGTACATACACAATTTTATTTTGATAACGATTTCGACAAATAAGAATAACATCACTGATATCCTTTTGTTGATGTTTAAAATCATTATTGTAATCGTTTTCTTCCTAAGGTTTCTTCTGGCATTCGTATCTTAAAATCATAATGCAACACATTCTTAAGTAATTTTTAAAATGAATATCTTTCATACTGAATTTTTGAAAGATAATTTAATAGTACGTTGGCGCAACGGCCACAGCACTGGTTTGTTGCCTTTGCGCTGGCGGTTGCGGGTTCGATCCCCGCACATGACAAACATTTGTGATGGACAGATGTTTACCGTGATCTGGGTATTTGTGCGTTCCTTGTGGGTCTCCCCACCGTGCCTCGGAGAACACGTTAAGCCGTCGATCTCGGTTCTTATCATGTACACCTGATAGCGATCGTTACTCATAATAGGGAATATATCCGTCAACCCGCATTGGAGCAGCATGATGGATTAAGCTCTGATCCTACTCCTACATGGGAAATGAGGCCTAAACCCAGCAGTGGGATATTACAGGCCGAAGCGAGCGAATGACGCAATCTGTGTTGTATTACGCTGAAAATTAACAAACAATGACCGAAGGCCGTGAGTAATAGCAATCAATGTTCAAAACCATGGCGATGAGATCAGAAACAATACTATTGATTCACTAGTATACAAAACGTTACAATTTTTCCACTGCAGATGTTAAAATACATAATTGACTTCGTTGGAATGCTAATTAAGCAATGAACGGAAGATCAAATTAAAGATTTTTCGAATTTATTTGTGTTCAGTAAATGTCTATTTTAATGTTAAATACTATTCCGTTTTGTTGTTCGTTAACGTTCGTTTTAAGATGCAGACAGGGCTATCTCTTACCCAGCAGTCCATTGTTAAGTATAGGCCTCCCCAAGTTTGCCCTAATATCCCGGTTGTACGTTAACCTTATCAAGCCTATGTCTGCGATCTCACGTACCTAGATAGATCATCGGCGTAGCTGTCTGGACTGCGGAGGACGACGTTAGCTGCGTTTTGTATATGTTAAAAATAAAGTATTATTCTTTCCTTCGTCATACAAATCTTTAACCTCATTTGAAAAATTAAGTGTTTTGAAGAATTACAATAGATCGTCCGCTTACGAATGGCGATACAAATAGACTTTGGCAGCGAGAGGTAGAATAGACCAGTAGAACCTGCACAATTGATAAACTGCAACTTAGATACGATTTAGGGACCTTCAAAAAAAGAGCATATTCCTATTTGAAAGGCCGGCAACGCGCCTGCTAACTCTCTGATGTAGCGGGCGTCTGTGGATGTTGTTTGCACTTACCGCCAGATGAGTCAAGTGTCCATATACTCTACCAAAAAAAAAAAAAAAAAAAAAAAAAAAAAAAAAAAAAAAAAAAAAAAAAAAAATAGATTAATACATGTGAATAGAAATATCTCATCAATATAGTATCAAAGACTGTTTGGAAGCATTTTCTTCAAACTCAACAATAAACAAGTAATTCATAATTGTAATGTATACATAGGTATATGTATTTATATGTATGTATGCATGTGCGTGGGTATATATGTATATATCTATAATCTATCTATAATAATATATATAAAAGCGAAAGGTCACTCACTCATCACGAAATCTCCGAAACTATAACACCTACAAACTTGAAATTTGGCAGGTAGGCTCCTTATAGGACGTAGACATCCGCTAAGAACGGATTTTACGAAACTCGACCCCTAAGGGGGTGAAATGGGGGTTGGAAGTTTGTATGAAAGTCCTATGTTTTTGAAGTAAGAGACCTGAAATTTAAAATGTATGCTCTATAGATGGTAAAAAAGTGTCCAAATAATGTATCTTTAGAAATCAACCCCTTTTTGGGGTTGAAACGGGGGATGGTACGTTGACTCACTGATCACGAAATCTCCGAAACTATAACACCTACAAACTTGAAATTTGGCAGAAAGGCTCCTTATAGGGCGTAGACATCCGCTAAGAACGGATTTTACGAAACTCGACCCCTAAGGGGGTAAAACGGGGGGTTGGAAGTTTGTATGAAAGTCCTATGTTTTAGAAGTAAAAGACTTGAAATATAAAATGTATGCTCTATAGATGATGAGAAGGCGTCCAAATAATGTATCTTTAGAAATACACCCCTTTTTGGGGTTAAAACGGGGATGGTAGGTTGACTCACTGATCACGAAATCTCCGAAACTATAACACTTAAAAACTTGAAATTTGGCAGGTAGGCTCCTTATAAGACGTAGACATCCGCTAAGAACGGATTTTAAGAGAAACGACCCCTAAGGGGGTAAAACGGGGGTTGGAAGTTTGTGTGAAAGTCCTATGTTTTTTGAAGTAAGAGACTTGAAATTTCAAATGTAAGTTCTATAGATGGTGAAAAGGTGTCCAAATAATGTATCTTTAGAAATCAACCCGTTTTTGGGGTTAAAACGGGGGATAGTAGGTTGGCTCACTGGTCACGAAATCTCCGAAACTATAACACATACAAACTTGAAATTCGGCAAAAAGGCTCCTTATAGAGCGTAGACATCCGCTAAGAACGAATTTTATGAAATTCGACCCTTAAGGGGGTAAAACGGGGGTTGGAAGTTTGTATGAAAGTCCCATATTTTTGAAGTAAGAGACTTGAAATTTAAAACGTGTGCTCTATAGATGATGAGAAAGAGTCTAAATAATGTATCTTTAGAAATCAACTCCCTTATGGGGTTAAAACGGGGGATGATAGGTTGACTCGCTCATCACGAAATCTCCGGAACTATAACAGCTACAAACTTGAAATTTAATAGATAATTTCCTTATAGAGTGTAGACATCTTTTAAGAACGAATTTTACGAAACTCGACCCCTATAAAGGGGTAAAACGGGGGTTGGAAGTTTGTATGAAAGTCCTATGTTTTTGAAGTAAGATACTTGAAATTTAAAATTTATGCTCTATAGATGGTAAAAAGGTGACCAAATAATGTATCTTTAGAAATCAACTCCTTTTTGGGGCTAAAACGGGGGATAGTAGGTTGACTCACTTATCGCGAAACCTCCGAAACTATGACACCTAAAAACTTGAAATTTGGCAAATAGGCTCATTATAGGTCGTTGACATCCGCTAAGAACGGATTTTATGAAATTCGATCCCTAAGGGGATAAAACGGGGGTTGGAAGTTTGTATGAAAGTCCCATGTTTTTGAAGTAAGAGACTTGAAATTTAAAACGTGTGCTCTATAGATGATGAGAAAGAGTCTAAATAATGTATCTTTAGAAATCAACTCCCTTATGGGGTTAAAACGGGGGATGATAGGTTGACTCGCTCATCACGAAATCTCCGGAACTATAACAGCTACAAACTTGAAATTTAATAGATAATTTCCTTATAGAGTGTAGACATCTTTTAAGAACGAATTTTACGAAACTCGACCCCTAAAGGGGTAAAACGGGGGTTGGAAGTTTGTATGAAAGTCCTATGTTTTTGAAGTAAGATACTTGAAATTTAAAATTTATGCTCTATAGATGGTAAAAAGGTGACCAAATAATGTATCTTTAGAAAGCAACTCCCTTTTGGGGTTAAAACGGGGGATGGTAGATTAACTCACTCATCACGAAATCTCGGGAACTATAACACCTACAAACTTGAAATTTGGCAGGTAGGTTTCTTATAGAGTGTAAACAGCTACGAATTAATTTTACGAAAATCGACCCCTAAGGGGGGATCGATCCAAAAAACGGGGGTCGAAAGTTTGTATGAAAGTCTTATGTTTTTGAAGTAAGAGACTTGAAATGTACAATATATGCTCTATAGATGGTGAGGAGGTGTCCAAAAAATGCATCGTAATCTATATATATATATAAAAGAGAAAGGTCACTAACTCACTCATCACGAGAACTGAAAAACCGCTGGATGGTCTATCCATCCAGGTTGGACAAAGATAAAATTTGGCAGGGAGGTATAGTCAGCAGACGTCCGCTAAGAACGGATTTTACGATATTCCACCGCTAAGGAGGTTTAATTGGGGTTGATAGTTTGTATGAAACTTAAACAGCCTGAAAATAAAACTAAAAATGTGGTGTATAGAGGTTTTATAAAAATAACTATTAAATTATACTAAATTGTGCCTTTTAAAAAGTTACTCAGTTTGATAAGCGTTTCGATAAGTGACTGAAATAAAAAAATAATTTGCGTTAAACATTTTAATAGTAATGCATATCTTCATAACCACGCGGACGTAGTCGCGGGTAACAGTTAGTGTATTATAAAACAAAGTCCCCAAAAGTGTATGTGATCGATTCGCTCAAAATCTACTAACGGATTTTCACGCGGTTTCACCATTCGAGAAAGGGCTCCACCATTGGCAAGAGGAAGGTTTACGGAACGGCTAAGCCGATTTTGATGAGAGTTTCACTGGAAGTTTGCCGGGAAAACTTTGTGATACACTAATTTCAACGCGGGCGAAGCCGCGGGCACGGCTAGTATATGTATATATGTCAGTATTTATGTATCTATTTATGTATGTGTGTATGTATGTATATGTTTAATTATTTGAATATTTATAATAAATTTATTGTAACTTGTACACCCATGCTGACGCTAGACCATTTCCTTTGCCCTAAGGTTGCCTGGAAGAGATCGCTTTTTAGCGATAAGGCCGCCCTTTGTACCTAATGAATATATTGTCAATATTCTTCTTTATATATTTTATTCTAATTTTCTTTCTTTGATATGTATCATTTCTTTTTTTTGTGTACAATAAAGTGTATTATTATTATTATTATTATTATTATAGTGTACCCAGAGTTCGAGATGGTAAAAAAGAATAATGTCAGATATCGTCACCCGTCAAATAGCGTTATCCACAAATGGTGAAATAGGCCCCTAGACTTTTAAAACATTAATACGCCATCTTGTTAGTGGTGATAAATTATTCTACTCCTAAGTCACACGATCTCATTATTTCATACATTAAATTGTGTTAGTTCAACTGAAACGTTGAAAAAACCAACTTTACACTGCTGATTAGGATACAAATATCACAACAATGTTTCAATGTAATTGTCTTATTTAATATAGAAATGAAATAGAGTAGGTATATTAATATCCTTTATTCCATTTTACAAAGCAATAGAAGTTTCAGAAGTACGACTTATAAATTGGTAGACCTCAAGAATATTCAGTCTGTCTCAAACCTCAAAAACCGCATCAGACTTAACTTACACATTCGAAGAAAATGATATGTAATAATATTTTAAACTTGATAAATAGAAACCTTTGTCTTTGTCGAGTTTTTTTTCTAATCGTTGCTAATTATAAACTGTTTAGAATACTTTAAATACCTACTTATATTAATAAGATTTAAAATATAATTTCGTTACAATATTTTTTACCATAATTCCATTGGTAATCATTTTTCTCTGATTATTATTATATTATGATATCCTATGTTAGGTAACATAGGATACTTATAAAATTAAATGAGCGGAAAAGTGATTATAAAATTTATAATTAATCACTTTAAGACTTAACCCATAGAATGACCTCCAACTCTCATTGGATTAAAGTTAATCCAAAAGTACAAACACAAATAAATCGGCTTAAGATTGTTTTAATTTTAACAAGCTCTCTAAATCCTATAATACCTATTATAATTATAATTTATAATACCCACTCGACGCAATAAGGCACACAATTAATATTATGTATGAGATTAAAATAAAAAGTACCAAGTACAGCAACAAAGGTTACATACATAAGAGAAATAAGACTAGACAAGGTTAACTTCACTCTCCATTTCCTAATATTACTAAGTGCCTCATGCGTCGGATTTATTTTGGGGGCTATTTATGGGGTTTGTTAAAATCGAAGAGGTGAAAGGTTGTGTAATTTGCGTTAATTTACAAATGAGGCATATCCGTAGACGAGGAGTTGATAAAAACTTTACAATTTGGGAGGGAATGTTCTGAAAGAGCTTTGAGAGACTTCGAATAAACAGATCTTTATATGAATACCTCCTATATGTATTCAGCTTTAAGGCCTATCTGGCAGTACTAGCAACAAGCTTTGTCATCTAGTAATATAATTGAGTCGTTTATCAAGTAAGATGCGCTAATAAAAGTGGAAAGAAGCTTAGAAATAGAGGTAATAAAGTAGCAGGCGTTTAAAATTACCGGGGGAGGGGGGATGAGCCATGGAGAGCTTTTGAGAAGCTTATTTAGTTAAAGGGACTTCATTTTTAAAGTTAACGTCATAGTAAGTAGGTATAGCCTATAGTAGGCAGGTCAGCCTCGGAATAACAATTGTTAAGATACATAATCCTTGTGTCCTTGTGGGTCTCCCCACCGTGCCTCGAAGAGCACGTTAAGTCATCGGTCCCGGTTGTTATCGTGTACACCTGATAGGGATCGTTACTCATTGTAGGGAATATATCCGCCAACCCGCATTGGAGCAGCGTGGTGGATTAAGCTCTGATCCTTCTCCTACATGGGGAAAGAGGCCAGTAGTGGGATATTACAGGCTGAAGCGTAAGATACATAATTAAGTATATCATATTAACTTGTTATACCTACTGAAGAAAAATAAATTCGCGTAATTCATTGTATGCGTAAAAAGTCCTATCCAAATAACGTATAATAAATAAGCATGGCGATGAATTTTAAATTCATAAATAGAAAGTTAGCCTCACGATTACCTACAAAAGTAGAATAAAAGGTCTCGACGCGCACATTTGTATTGTATTCGAACAGAATTAGGTCACGATGTTTTATATTCGTGTTTTGGATTTAAGCAATTTTTAGTGTTTTGTATCCAAAACGTTTGTTTCTTTCACAAACTCTTCTGATAAAACTTATATTAACTCTAAGCTCTTTTTTGGAAACTGTAATACGTAGACGTTCAAACATTTAACAGAAAAAAGGTTTCCCCGTAGCTCGTAGGTCGGTATGGGAAACCCAGCTTTTTTTTCAGAGGAAGTTTTTTTCCTTAGTCAGTTTTTTTTACATAAACTGTCTAAAATCCCATAATTGTTGTATTTTATGGCTAATATTTCTTGTGCATTGACAATTTTATTATTAAGTGAATAAGTAATTAATGGACCGGATATAAATATAACTAACAATACTCAGTTCAATAATGAACATCAGAAAAAAAAATGTTTTTATAAACATAATCGAAACGGAACGACCGTAACGCATTTCCTATTTTGTTACGCTGCAACTTATATTTAGTTATTTACTGTTTACTAAGACACGTGGTTAGATACACTTTCATTTGTGCGTCGCGACGTTTTGAAGATCTCTAATGTTGTGGAGTAGGTGGAGAGACGTCACGGGGAGCCTCGCGGTTTGTTATCACGTTATCAGTGAGGTAAGGCGAGGTGTGCCACGGCGCGCCTCCGGCCGCTCGCCGCTCAGTACCTCGCCGTGCCTTCCCCACAACACGCGTGCCTTACGATATTTACGACAAACAATTTACGTTCGCGCACTTGCCTTAATTTCCACCTGGAAACAGCGGTTCAGTGTTTGAACGGTATTAAGTTTTCCCGCGTGATTGAATTTTAGCGCGTTATATATTATTGTATCAGTGAAGGTGTGTGAAGTTGAGGATCCCAGGGTGTATGGGTGGCGATGTGAGCTGACAGGGTCCGAGGGTGCGATGGCTCGCTCACCGAGGAGGATAGCTGCGCATCGGAGGAGTCGGAGTCGATCCCGGGAACTCGCGCGGTTACGAACTCAGCTGAATGGAAAAGGTTAGTGGAATTTATTGACTTTAAAAAAAAATCTAATTTAACAGCGTATTTAAAAATAAAAGCTACATAGTTTTGCCGTGATCCAGTTCGTTATCGGCTCATCTATATACTAATTTTAATATCCATTATTCCAACGGTCCCGTAATAGACATGTAATCACGGTCATTACTTTGTTAACATATAAACAAATCACGCTATCGTTGGAAAAAATAGAATAATCGTCTTGTATTTATATCTCTGATATTTTAATATATCATCAAATAAATGACCGACATTACTCTTCTATAAATAAAGTTTCAAAGTGATCTAAAGCAATGTTTACTTAAACTTGTTCTCGTTAAGTAATGAGATGTATTGGTGCTACATGAATTCACCATGTTTGTCGCGGATAACAGGTTCGCATCCTGTGCATAGTGCAGACACGAAGCGCGTTACATGTTAGAAAAATAAACATGAAACCTGTTTTAAGCGTTGTGAATTTAAGTTATAAGTTAAAATGATAATTTTATAAACATTTGATTTCTGTATGAGATTGAGATTTTAACATATTTTATAATATATAAAATATTGAAATGAATAGTTATATACTTACATTACTTTTTCAAAATAATTCACCTTTATTTCTCACTAGCGGCCCGCCCTAGCTTTGCACGAGTTCAAAAACCATCAGTGTTCTTCTACTATATATACCTATATTATATATTTACTAAAGAAAACCGCATCAAAATCCGTTGCGTTGTTTTAAAGATCTAAGCATACAGACAGCGGGAAGCGACTTTGTTTTATACTATGTAGTAGTGATATAAAATATCACATTAATATTTTGTAGGTAAGTATTAATTATAACCCACATAATAGTCGTTCAGCTGAACAAATACATATTTTTAACATATTATTTAGACCAATTAAACAAAAAAATCGAGTGTAGAGTCTGTCGTCGGCAGATTAAACAAAATACAATTGTAACAACGTTTGTCTGTCTGTGTGTATATATATACTCTATCCTGCTTTTATTAATTGTGTCTGTATAGTATTAGTAGATGTGAAGACTGAAGCTTTAGGTGCATATCAATATCGACGTAAGAAAATATTTTTTTTTTAATTAATTTTAATCAGTTAAATAATATTGTTTGAGAAAATACATAAAAAAAATTTCTCAATTCTCATTTTTTCAATTTTCTATTATATTTGACATCAACAAATCATTACAACAAAACACTCTAATATTTTTTTACATATATATTTTAAAATGTATGGAAATTTGATTTGTATACAACACTTCAGCCTACAGTCCACTGCTCGACGTAGGCCTCCACAAGTTCGCGTCAAATATGGCGCTAACTTATGTTATTTGCCCATAGTCACCACGCTGACATGCGGGTTGGTGATTTGTATACGAATAGATCTAAATAAAATACACCGTAACAAAACTAAAACATTGTGCAACGCTTTAACCGGAGTACGTCTCGTTGCCTCACAGATGCACCGACAAGGTCTGCGCCGGCGCACTCTACTTACAGATTACTAGCATATATGTATTCATCTATATCTGTCTATCTGTGTAAGCTAACTTTATTGTTTCACTTTTTCTTACCTACATACAATATACGTCCACTTTTTTTTCTCCTACTTCTTGCAAGTCATAAGTTCGTCTGGTAGATAGGGCTGTATGGCCTTAAATACCTTTTGCGAAATGTATGCCTTTGGCTATGGCTGCCTTTTGCGAAACACTTATAAATAAATTTCATTAATTTCTCTTTAAACTTTTAACTGTTTTTTTTTTTCATTTTAAATATATATCTTAATTTTAAGAAAAATAACGAAGAAAAAATATAGAATGAACGAAAATATATTTGTAGCAAGCACAATTATTTATATTCCTGTAATAAAAAAATAAATATACGGTTTCGTTTATAGTGCCCCCAGTTGGTCCCCATACATAGCCTATAAAAGCTCTTATCAAGAGTATGGAGCACTGATGACTGTTACATCTGTTGTAGCCAGAATAACAGCGTCTTACAACAGATGTATGGCAAGGTGTATCAATATCCTTTTAATATAAATACCTCATGTATAATTTAAATAATAAAGAAATAGATATTACGCTTCTGGCAAAGACTCACAAACAAAAACGACCAAACCGTGAAAAACTTGTACATATAATTATTGGGTATGGCCTATACCGAAATATCCAGCTCAAAATCTGGAGCAGCCGGACTGGGGAAGTACTTCGACCTTGCAGAAGATCACAGTTAAATATATATATACTGCTTTCAAGCAGTGTTGTGTTGTTGAGGTGAGTAAAGTGGCCAGAGCTCCTGGGAGGAATTGGGGGTAGGGTCGTCAACGCGCTTGCGATGCTTGTAGTGCTGCAGGCGTCTATAGGCTAAGATAATCACTTACCATCAGGTGAGCCATACGCCTGTTTGCCAACCTAGTTGAATTTAAAAAAACTATCAATTATGTGTGTGGATCGAATCTGCAACCATTGCGCCCTATAAGCCCATAGTGTTATCGTAATACACAAATGTATAGTATACATATATTTACACTAAGTACATTAGATGTACAGTACGTGGATGCACTAGACATACATACATAGTTGTACGTGTAATGAGCGGTCTGTGGCGGCGAGTGTAACCCGGCCTTGACACTGTGGCCGCCGCGGTAGGAACTGGAGCACCTGCCCCGCCTCGGAACAATGCCGGTAGGAAGTGCTATATGTAAGATAGAATATATATAACAATCTAGCTATAGATAACAATCAATGTGTATTCTTTTCATATTCCTTACCCTTAAGATTGCTTCTTAGCGATAAGATCGCTTTTTGTACATTTACTTTTTATGTTTATTTATTATGTTCCATTAAAGAATATTTGAGTTTGTAGTCTTCGATAGAAAACGACTTATATGAATGTATTATGTAAATGACATACTTAATGCTGTAATGTAAAAATCTACAACAATATCGGTCATGCAAGCTTTACCTCTTATATGCTTTAAGTAGGTACCTATAATTGACCCAATGTTAGACAAAGAGTCATTCACTATCAAACACATACATATTAGAATCATCAGATTATTTTATAATATGTTCTAATCGAGAGGTAAATCAACGTTGGAGACAACAATTTTAAAAAAATAAGCCCAAACTATATAATTTCTAATTCTTAAAACATTCCATGACACGGTCTACAATTCGCAGACGGCAATTAAGCCATTTGCACAATGTGACCTTGGGCCTTCGAGACCGGTGACCAAACACTGCAGTCATCCAGGTCACCGCACAATCACAGCCATTAGAATAAATCCCGACACGTGTCGGCCTTCAACGGGTGCACTAACTGCGCATGGGTAGTCACTGTAGCGACACATGAAGGTTCGTAAGCTTATGGATCAAATATTACCATGGAATTAACTACAGCGCTCAGTTCTATTGATTACGCTTAAAGTCGCGGTTATTCTTCTCTTCTCAAAGTTGTAAATAAAATACCTGATAGACATTTAAAATCCTATCGTCAACCAAAAAACCTACCTTGGCAAAAGTACTGATTTAGTTTGACTAATATTGGTTAATACATAATTAAGAAATGGTACTTAGTACATAAGGTATACCAACCGCTCTGGTGTAGTCGTGCTAGTTCCCCTCGATTCGCTTGGGATTGATAAATATCAAATGATTTGCACAAATATTTTTTTCCGGTTTGGCTGTCCTTGTGGGTCTCCCCATCGTGCCTCGAAGAGCACGTTAAGCCGTCGGTCCTTGTCGTTATCATGTACACCTGATAGCGATCGTTACTCATAGTAGGGAACAAGTCCGCCAACCCGCATTGGAGCAGCTTAGTGGATTAAGCTCAATCTTTCTCCTACATGTGGAAAGAGGCCTATGTCCAGCAGTGGGATGTTACAGGTTGAATGCGAATGCGATATGTAGTTTAATTCTTCTCGCTTGTATCCGCTTTAAATATATCTGGTCAATTATTAGCGCTGGTTAGATTCCTTGTTTCTTGTATTAATGTTAAACTATTGTTGTTATATTGTCTAAATTATCCATAATACTACGATCTACGAAATCATAAAGGTATTTATACCGGCTACCGGTAATACCTTACACTTCCTAACCGCTTTTCTATACGCTGTCCTATACCCAAAGGTTGTCTGGAAGAAATCGCTCTTTTAGCGATAAGACCGCCTTTGTACATCTTCCTCTAATTATACTACTTTTGTTTGAACTTTTTAATGGTGTGCAATAAAGAATATTATTATTATTATTACCGTACATACCGTGATATAGTACAGGAAATTTATAAATAGAATTCTCATACTCAAAGTTAATAATCAGCCATCGGAATAACATTCAAATTTAATCAAGTAAGTGATTTCAATGGATTGAAGTTACAAAAAATGAAATTGAATCAATAGAAACAAAGATTCCTTCGGCCAAACAACTTATCAGCTCAACTTAATTAAATGCATTTGAATCGTATATTAATTCGAAGATATTATAAGCATATCGTGTTTGCTCGCAAACGAGAAAAAAATCGACCTCAGTTACATCAACAAGTGATATAACATAGGGACACGAAAAAATAGTCATGTAAATACGCATTATTAGATATAACTCAGAAAGTACTAGTCAAATCTCGATTAAATTTAAATGGGACCACATGACAAGCCTATCGATTAAAAAAAGAATCATCGAAATCGGTCCTACCAGTAAAAAGCTCCGAAGTAACATACATAGAAAACGACACTTCTAAAATACAAATTTTAAATAATAATAATCGAATTTTACTCGTTCCTAGACGATAGTTTCATCTGGAATGCGACGCCGTGTGTGTCGCTGTAACGTGGGTAATCTATTTAATTATTTTGTTCGTAGTTAGATAAATAGAAGTGCAGGAACGTAAAAATTAATATGGAAATACCAAATGCACGCTGTGTTTAAAACATCATATGATGAAGTTAATTTAAAAAACGAGTGTGCTTTAGACCACACGACTAAAGTTAAACTTACGAAACGTAACTTTCAACTTTGTTCGCCTCGCCCGATCACACTTTTCGTAACGCTTTCGTTACGCATTCACCAGCTTACTCCCCAAGTCAAGCGTTCGTAAAGAAGTGTTACCAATAATATTTTAACAGCTTTTATTTTAGATATAGTTTAAAACCATTTCGATTACTTATTAAACAAAAAAAGTCGTAGAAAATTCTATAGAAGAAACGTGAAATATATGATTTTATACATTTATTTTACATGGATGAAAATCTATAATTTTTTTAAATTTTTTTTAATTTTTAATTTCTATTAAAAATTTTCACTAACAAAACCCGGTCATCGACCTGAACTAGGATCGTATGCATTGTCAACGTTGGTTGCATAAGGTTACGTAACATGTGTTGTGCTTTCACTCGCCGACCATCGACCACTGACCGCCGCCGCTGTCCGTCCCTGACCACTTTCCAAAACTATAAACACTATAAACTATAAACTATACAACCACTCGCGTCCTATGGACGACATACTCCACAACTGGGGAAGACACACATGCGACTTACCTATAAAGATATAATATAGATTATAATCTCCTTTTACCTGGGGTTGTCTGGAAGAGATCGCTTAAAGCAATTACCGCTTTTGCATGTTGTCAATGTAACTACTTTTTGTTTAATTTTATTTCTGTAC
Organism: Melitaea cinxia; assembly: GCF_905220565.1. Lineage (NCBI taxonomy): Eukaryota > Metazoa > Arthropoda > Insecta > Lepidoptera > Nymphalidae > Melitaea > Melitaea cinxia. Next base: position 461,364 of record NC_059397.1, on the reverse strand, counting down.
TGTTGTTTTTTTTCCTTTTTTTACTACGTAAAAGTGTTTGATTATATGTATGCAAGAAGTAATAAATAAATTAAATAAAAGACAAAAGTTTAAAATATCATACATGTAAGGGTGAATCAATTTACGCTTCGTTTTTTACTTTTAATTTAACAGAACAACGTAACTACGCCAACTATAGCCATATCCGTCCATCGTACCTTTCCATTCTGTACCTATCTTAAAAGTACATTTAATTCTTAACGTGTTTGTTCTGTACTATAAAGTACAATAAACAAGTGGTAATCAATTATTACAAGCAGCACAATCAAAACTATGGTTATCTTATATAGGTTTTGTTTACGAGTCAGCTTTTGGTTTCATTAATGAAACTTTTTTACAAATTGAAATTTTTAAACACACAAAAGGCAAAGCTTACGTGAGTTATCGAACTAAAACACTGCGTTAATGTGTTAAAGTAAGTATCCGTTATCAGTAGGCACTGTGTGAACACAAAAGGAAAATCCCAGGTGATGCTAATTCCACGGTTAATACAATATTTATATAGAAAACCATTATTTCTCGTTCAATATGACTTTATCGCATAAACATTAAAAAACATTTAAAATATAAGTCTTTGGTTATATACATATTTTTGCTAATTTACATATTGGTTTGTAAATGATTTGTTTTCCTTTAATGCTCTAACCCCAGTAATTTTTACCTTTCTTTTTCAAAATATTTATATAATAGCTGTCTAACTGATAGTAAATATTAAAAAACAAAATGTATAAATAGATAAAGCTTACAACTAAAAATATTACTTTTACTATGTTTACTTTTTTTATAAAAAAAAAACACAAATTGATAAAAAAATACCGTATTTAATTACAATTTGAATGGTATTTACCAAGCAGGTTATCTTATCACTGCCTCACATTGTGTTGCAACCGCCATTTAAATACTAATTCATGGTTAACAACGCAATTTACGAACTGCAAACAATACGCTTGTGTCTTACATCACAACAAATTGACATAGCAATCGACGTCCTTCAATGTGTATCAAACATAATATCTCATACGATTACAAATAAATTTCCATGATTTCAGTAAAAATCAAAATGTCTATTTTCTATAGTGCCTGTAAAAATAAACTGACAACAAACATTAGGTATCTGTGGATATATTGTCTTTATGTATGAATTTGTCAAAGGCGATTCTTTCTGTCCTGACTTAGAGTACTTCTAACATACACACACCCACAGGCCCCTCTCACTTTTTTCTTTCTCTCTGATATCCCCTCCCCCCCTTACATACACTCACTCGTGCACGCAAGCACGCACGCACGCTCGCACGCACGCACGCACGCACGCACGCATTCTTATTATTATTACTACTAAAAAAAGATTGAAGACTGTATGAAGCCAGCTTAGACGATATTGAACATACCTCTTACGGATACCTCTAATTTGTTTAGCATTATAAATCTTTTAATTAAATTGACTTTTCCGAAATACTTTTCTTTAATAATCCACACGCGAAGCTATACAAACAAAGCGTGTTGTAAACGAGGTACACTCTAAACTTAAAAGTGAAGATGTTTAGAAATAGTTTCTCGTTAATAGCGTCTGAGCTGATGCTAGAGATTGATTGCCATCATTTCGCTAGACTTTTAAAGGCGATTGTACACCGACTATTATTTGTAGTAAAGCCGCGTTTCTACGAACATACGAACTGACTACCCAGCCTCGTCTTCTTGTGTATTTTACCCCTTTATAAGCTCATAGCATGCAGATTTGCACAGTTTCCCTAACAAGAGTAACTATATTACCATCAGGTGTTCATGCCAAAAAGCCAGGTCCCGTCAAATTACACGGATCAAAAGAATACGTTTGTATTCCAGTTTCTTACCGGCGACCACCATCGTCAATGGAAACCTTAATCCCCACCAGAATATGCTAATCAATGTAAGTCAAAGTAACTAATGAATATATTAAACAATTAATTAGTCCGTGCGTTCGGGCGCGGCTTAACGTTGTTCAGTACATCTTGGCCGTGAATCATGGCGGTGATTTATTACGGCCTGATGAGCGTTATTGCCTGCTAGGTGAATGAAATTGTTATAGTACTCTGCGGCTTGAACTGAAACTTTGAACCTGGTGCGTGGTTTTTTTGCTGTTCTTTGAAAAGTATTGCTCGTTTTTTATGGAATATAAAGTCATCACTTTGTGTGTCGGATTCTGTACAAATACTTGTCAAATGATTTATTAAAAGAACTAGCTGACCTGGCGAACTTCGTATCACCTTATTTTTTTCTGAAATATAATAATAACATAATATATCAAAATAAAATATAGCCTATCTTTTAAGTTGGATCAAACTGCACATGGTGTGCAAATTTGATTAAAATCGGTTAAGTAGTTTAGGAGTCCATTGAGGACAAACATTGTGACACGAGATTTATATATATTAAGATAAACAAGAGCCTCACACCTAACCGCTCGCAGACAATCCTATATCGGGAGTATGAAAACACACAGAAGCGCATAGATTACGACAATCTTTATGGCTTATTTAAAACATTGGTTATGAGTTCAAGCAGATCCAACTTTAGCACAATAGGGCTTGCCCTGTGCTCTGTGTGGGAAATGCACATACCACTGCTATCTCATTCTTAAAAACCAAATAAAACATTATCCAATATAGTCCTTACAGAAGATCACAGTTAAATAATACTATTTTCAAGCAGTATTGTGTTCCTGTTGGTGAGTAAGGTGACCAGAGCTCCTGGGGGGATTGGGGATTGGGTCGGCAACGCGCTTGCGATGCCTCTGGTGTTGCAGGCATCTATAAGCTACGGTAATATCTTACCATCTAGTGACCCGTACGCTTGTTTGCCGACCTAGTGATATAAAAAAAAAGTTTTTGAATATAATTAAAATAAATTCCTTGCATTAATATTACCTGTGAAATACAAACTCCATCTAATTATCCAGTAATTATATTTAATTTTAACAGCCCAAATCAAACATTATCAATTAATTTATTTAAAACAATTTTAACACACGCGATTGTATTGGAAATAAAAAATAATAATAATAAATTTTTCATAAAATAACCGATTGTAGGTAAATACGATTAACACATCAACTACGCACGAAAAAGGTCGGTAAAACGTCAATTACTTAATTCTAAAGAAATTGTATTTTCCCTGTTGTAACCCTCATTTTAAAAAGTAAATAATTCTACAAACGGAATCAGCCAGCGTTTTCCTTACATGGTATTTACTAGAATGAATGTGAATGATATAATATAATATATAAATATATAATTTGATGAACTATATGTTTAATACCTTGGCATATAAATGATTATAATTTTTTTTAAACATATAATTCTGTTGGTGGTTCTTACTAAATAAATAACTGACAGTATTAAGTTCCTAGTTAAATAGTTAGTGCCAAAGCAGTGTGCAACGTCTTCCGTCCATATCGAATATCTCGAAGGCTTGATGGAGGATTACGTTGAACCGGGATGTTTTGGCGCGAACTTAAGGGAGGTTATGTCCGGAAGTGAACCGCGATAGGCTAAAGCGAGCGAGTTACGTAGTTAACTACTTTATTGTTTTAGCGATTACTAACTGAAATTAATATTATTTATTAAACTAATATGTTGGCAAACAGTGATGTAGCTTAGTTATTTTTATAACATGCATTTTAATGATAAGGAGTATACATGATAATTGTTATAAGCTGTAGCGCATAAATTCAATATAAAAATATAATTCATTAAAAGTCCTCATAAACACATATTCATACATGTACAGATATGAAATTCACAATAGGTATAAATGTATGAGAATACACACGCACACAAATACACACTTGACATAGCAAGAGAGGAAAAAAAATCTAAAATAAAGCTTTTACTTTTGGTACTTTCTTTACTGTTTTACAAATCTAGCACGTGTTATAAAAATTTAATAAAAATAATGTCAACGGTATTTATACTGAAAGAAATAGAATGAAATATGATCTTCAAAGTAGGCTTTTCAAAGGTACGAGAGTCACATAGAGAATTACATATTATATCGCTTAGCTATAGAAAAGAGAAGGCATTCGATATGTACCACAAAGAAGCTAAAATCGTGTATTCCTAAGAACGTCCTTTCTATAAAGTTGTAAAGTTATAAAGTTGATTGTAGCAAAGTTACAATCTCTCAAAAGCGGAGCAGGGTCGTCGCAAGCGCATCTGGAACCGCGGTCACGACGTCATGCACCACGCCGTCACTCCTAGCTGTTTACAAACATCACCAAATAAAATGAATGAAATGTAGATCAATGTCAGAGACAAGGCCGATTTTGTATTTCGCGCTATCAATTTTCATTTGTTTTTCTTTAATCGACGTACGGTTAAGATGGTAGATAACAATATTTCAGCTATACATCGTTCAAAGTGTTAATCGATTGGTTTATAGTTGATTTTACGAGCAATCAATGTATCTCGTACAAATAAAACGAGAACAATCGAAACTTTCAAAACGTTCATTTTTAATAGCTTTGTTTAATTAATCGTTAACAGTTAACGAACTCATTTTAATAAAAAGTATAATTACTATTTTTTAACACGTAAGCGATATTGTACTGGTATGTATTACTTTTATAAAATAAAATGTTATTTTTTTCTTAGAAATAATTTTTGATGCGATAACTATACTTTAATTTACAAGCGCTTACTCTCTTCATACTACAGAATAACGCACAGCAATTTTAAAATGATTTTAAGTTAAAAGGAAATAAAAAAAAAAAAAAATAAACAAATAAGTTTGTATCTCAATGTATCAGAAACAAGTAATTACAAGAAACTTGATGTTTGCGATGTTAGCAGTAGCATTTATCCAACACGCATTCTTTTAAAAAATACATACCTACAATGTATATAGAACTGACTATATAGAATCACATTATAGTTTTAGTAAGGAAGCACAAAAAGATTAAACGAAATACATCAGCCACAAAATCCAAACTCATATTAATTTAGATTTCAACATATATATCATTCCATTACTTTCAATTTGTACTCTATTTCACAGTGATTTTGATACATGTTTTAATTGCAATGTAAAAACCTTTGAGATGAAATAAAAACGGGAATAAAACAGTTAACCGCGCGCTATGTAGTATGGAGGCGAAGGTCGGCGTATATCGGGAGCGATCGAGTGCGAGAGATTTATAAACACCGCAGACTTGCGGTGACAAGGCGGAGCTGGGACAGTCTCATTTAATACACCTGTCAAGTGAAGGCTTTTATTGAAAGTCGTGTGGTTAACGCATTTATTGTAATGTGTCGCGATGTGTTTATCTATTGATATAAAATTTATTGGTATTATGCTGTTCAAAGTAAAGGACTGTTACTAATATTTACGATATCTTCAATAAGTTTGTAATTAGGTTTAATCTCGACCGCACCAATCTGTGTTGTTTTATGTATTCTCCATCCTAAGTGACATTGGCCTGCTCAAAGTCAAATCGAATTACTGAATGAAAAGATATTGGTAGGCATTTAAAAACGTTACATTTTAAATCACACGAACATGATTCAGGCTGTTACACCCCACTCCTAGGTATAGTATAGGCCTCTTTCTCCATGTAGAAGAAGGATTGGAATGTAACCTCATTGTTAAATTAAAGTACATTTTATTGACAAAATCTAGTCATTTTGAAGATTTTTTTATGAATTATTTTAATCACTACACAAAAACATAGTGTTTCCTATTGCTTCTTGAGAAAATATTACACAATACATTTATTAATATTATTACCACGGCAAATATGTTGTAAACGGTAGTTGAAAAAGACATAACATCTCTGAAGCTAGCCTGCAAATATCTCTAAGTTTACGGAATAAATTATTTGTCCTGGTACAACGGTAGAGCTGGCAACACTAGCCGCGCGGCGCCGAGAGTCCACGTGCCATTGTGTTGATACAACATATTGTTATATCATCCGTTCTAAACAACTCTAATGAGTTTATATTTGTTTTAAATTGACTTCAATTTTTTTTTTATAGTTTTTTGTACTGCAATATCTTAGCTGATAATACCTCAGTTTAATGATTCTTTTATTGAACGCACGCAATCCGGGTGGTCGGTGGTCCCGTTTATTTTTAAGGCATGCATGTCACTTGCATACAAATTATATGAGTTATTATTATGGCACTGAGTACGTGCCTTTATAAGCTGTATTCACTTTGGAGTAGGCTCTAGGTAGAGTTTATTGAAGAAGATGGTACTTTAATAAAAAACTTTAATATTACTATAATAAACACTTGCCAACTCTAGATTCTTGGAAAATAGAGGTAGAGAGTTTCTGTTTTATAATGTTTATTCATACTTTATATACGCGGCTTCTTCAGCGGAATGCTGGACGTGTTTATTGACCAGTGGCTCTCGCCACTGATGTATCGGTGGGTGCAGATTCATAGAAAACCAAATTGTGTTACACAGTGGCGTAGCGTAGTGGGGACGGGGAGGGGGGCGGCCCGCCCCGGGCGGCACTTTTTAGGGGGCGGCAAAATTGAACAACACTTAAATAATAAAAACAATTAGTAAATACTAGCGGCCCGGTACGTGCTTCGCTACGTACAAAGTGAAATAATAAAAAAAAAATTACATCAAATTCATTTATTAATACAAAAAAAAAAATATTAATTGCTAGGCTATTTTAAAACTTAATCCAAAACATTTGGATAAACAGTATTTTTTGTTTTTCCATTTTGAGAAGCAATAGTCGAAGACTTTTTCGTAGTCCACAAATGCCATACACAGCGGCTGATTATATTCTTCTGTCTTTTGTATAATCTACCGAACAGTATGGATGTGGTCTACAGTACTGTAGTCATTTCGAAACCCCGCTGCTCCGGTAGTTGGAATTCGTCGAGTCTTCTGGCGAGACGATTCGTAACAACACTCGAAAACAGCTTATAGATATGGCTCAGAAGTGAGATCGATGTGTAATTCTTTGACAGAGACTTTTCACCTCTCTTAAAGAACAGCACCAAACACACTACTGAACCACACCTCTGGCGTGGTACCTCGATGGGTGACAGCGTGAAAGAGTCTCGCCAAGACTTTTAGGGCAGGTCGCCCTGTGGCTTTAAGTAGCTCAGTCGTAACTACGTCATCCCTATTCTGCTCAATCAGAGTAGCAATCTCTCTCGTATTTGAGCAGTGGAGGTCTTGGCGTACAAGTTTTCGTATCTTCTTGGAAAGAGCCCTCTGTTCTGGCGAAGCTGCTTGAGCAGTGAGTAACTCGCGCCTCCGCCACATTAGATCCAAGGCTTCGGAAGAGAGTTGGACAGCTTTGTTGACTTCGTCGGCGGAAAGTGCCTACGACCTAGTGTACACACCGTCTTCACCACGTTGTCGGTCATCTCTTCCACGTTGCCAGTAGTTTCCAGCGAATCGAATCGGTTTTGAAGTTCCCATTGAAACTGCTCGGAGCCACATAGTAATTGGGGCAGCGTACGTCGGAGAGTAGATTTCACTAAGCGGGCCCGCTCTTTTCGGAGGTATATATTTAAAGTGCTCCGCAATAGCCGGTGGTTACTGCCAGTGTTAAACCAATTAACCAAGGAGACATCTCTGAATATTAGCCTTTTATCCGCTATGATGAATCTATCTCGTTCCTCATCATAGTGTTGGGGCTTTGCCATGTACACCGCCTTTGGGGCTTCTTCTCAAAAAATTGAATTCATCAAGAAGAGTCCCTCTGACTCGTAGTAGTTGACGAGCATCTGCCTCCTGCGATTCCTGCGCCCCTACCCGTGTGGTCCGATCCTCGATTCGTCACGGTCTTGTATTCCCACTTTAGCGTTGAAGTCTCCCATAACAACGTTGTAGAAGGCCGAAGTAGTCCCATGCATGGCCCTAGTAATATCGTCATACAAGACTTCGACTTCATTGTCAGATTGTGCTGAGGTCGGCGCATAGAGCTGCATCACTTCTAGGGAGTACCTGTCAGTGAGTTTAAGTACAAGGTACGCTACCCGGGTCGACACATTGCTGACTCCCACAACGTTGTTAGTGAGAGTCTTGTGGACCAGAAAATCGACGCCACCTTGGGAAAGCCCATCACCTTCACGGAAGCAGAACAAGTGCCCGGAGTCCAGGATCATCGTGTCTTCGCCCTCTCTTCAAACTTCAGACAACCCCAGTATGCTTCACTTAAGTTTAAGTTTAAGACTCGGTTTTACTTTCAGTTCGGTAAGGTTGTGGTCCAGCCGTAACATGCCTCCATTATACGTAACCGGTACGTAGTACCTGTAGTTTTGAGTGGCAGCCTCCCGTATCCCGGTGATCCTCAGCACCCTCCGCCCTACCGTTACCGCGGCCGCTGCTGTAGCCGGGAATAGTGGTGGAGCTACCGAGAACTGAGGGCCTAAAATTCTATCGCGAACTCATGAGGGTTTTTGCCCATAGTCACTACGCTGGGCAGGCGGGTTAGTGACCGCAGGGCTAGCTTTGTCGCACCGAAGACGCTGCTGCTCGTCTTCAGTTGTGTATTTAAAAAGCTAACTCTAGGATGGCTATACCGCCATCGGTCGGCTTCACTAGTTCCACAGTGGTATTGGAACTTTGCTATTTCATATTATTAACTAGCTGACCCGGCAAACGTTGTTTTGCCAATAAACTATCTACTATAATATAAGTGTGCGGGGATTTACTTATAAACGAAAGCGTTGTAGACAATGAAAGTATGCTTTATTTAGTGCATAGAAAAATTAAAATAATACGTATAACAGTCACTTCTACGATCGGTACACAAATAAAACAAAAAAAAAAAACAATGGCCGAAAACAGTATCGTGAGTAAGACAGGAGACCGGTTTTATTCTCATCCCCGTGATGTTTGCTGGATGAGAGGTGACAACGTAATGTAGACATCTAGCGGGGATAACTGATCGATTGATAGTTATCGACCGGCGAAGGCAGGAGATCAAATTGAATTGAGAAAAAATCACAATTAAAGGAAATTATTAAAAATAATAAAAAAAAATGTGATGGAAAAATAGGGCTTGATCGTAGAAAGGTTGAAAATTAAGAGTAATATGATTTTTTTTATTCTAAGTCATGACAAATAAATATAAAAATCCTGCCAAAAAAAAAAAAAGTTTATAATTAACAAATAAAATATAGGGCTTGATCGTAGAAGGTTGAAAATTTAGGGTTGTATGTATTTTTTAATGATGTATCATAAAAAAATAAAAATATAAATAATTCATTTAAAAATAAAAAATAAATAAATAAAAAAATTAGGGGTGGACTACAGTTAACATTTAGGGGGATGAAAAATAGATGTTGTTCGATTCTCAGACCTACCCAATATGCACACAAAATTTCATGAGAATCGGTCTAGCCTTTCGGAGGAGTTTAACTACAAACACCGCGACACGAGAATTTTATATATTAGATTAATTTATTTATTTTACATGAAATAGTATGTCTTAATAATGATCACTAATCTAATAAAATCTAATAAGTACTATTAATTATTTTGTATTGTTATTTAATTGATTGAAATTTTGATTTGGGCAAATTGAGATAAGGATTGATGAATTTTGCATGGAATTAAATAAAGCTTTATCATTATTATTATTATTATTATTATTGGAACTTTTATATCCCTTAGTCGCCTCTTACGACACCCACGGGATGAAAGGGGGTGGCTAAATTCTATATGTCGTAGCCACTCAGCTAAGTAAGTTTTAGTATACTTTAAATTGAAATACCTAAATAAGGGGGCGGCAAAATTTTCTTCCGCCCCGGGCGGCCGACAACCACGCTACGCCACTGGTGTTACAGTGTATCGTACTAACATTAGTTTCAAAATTTTCATATGTTAATAACAATTTTTATGGATGAAAATCTGTAATAAATAATAATTATTATTAATAATATTATTTACGGTTAAAATTTTCTGTATATAATTATTGTTTGCTCGCAAACGAAAAAAAACCGACTCCAATTACATCGATCAGTAATACCTCGTAGGTAGACGAAAAAATAGTCAAGTAAATACACAATAATATTACGATAACTCAAAAATTACTTGTCAGGTATCGATTAAATTTAAATGGGACCACATGTCAAGTGCTATATCTCAATTAATAGAAAGAATAATCAAAATCGGTACACCCAGTAAAAAGTTCTGAGGTAACACACTAAATAAAATATTTTATCAATATAAAGGAATAGAATGTGATATTTAATTTTGGTTATCATATAATTTGCTTATTACACTTATAATACGAGTACAATATTTCTTTCGTATTATCACAAAACGACTTTATTTTTGAACGAATTTTCTTCAAATGTTTGCCCAGTAACAATCCCACTTCTATATGGCATATGAAGATGAAACCTAAACAATAATTTAAGTGAGATTTCTAATGTTATAACTTAACTAAAACACATTCAATTTTATACAGAAACGTTTGCGTGATGTTCAATCAAACATAGATAGACAAGACACAAAAAACATCTAAGTATGTACTGCTATTGTTCCCAATAAACCCTTACAACTCATTTTTTTAATATATCGCATGACATCTACAGACGTCAGTCGGTTACAATTTTAAGACGTTTTAAGGCTAGTCTAAATAATGTAATCATTTGTTAGAAAAGATTATGACTATGAAAAGAAATTCGATACGCTAGTTGTAGTAATGGAATTCTTCCTCAGCAGTTGGACATTTCGAGGCAAGTCCAGTTTCAACCACCGGTTAACTATTAGACACTGGAGTGGTACAAATATAGCGTCTGAGGCCGGATGAGGGAAAACTAGGCGACGGTACCGCTTTAGCTATAATTGCTTTTTGTAACAAGTAACAGGAGACTTTGAGGAGCTTGTGTAGCAGTTATAATAATGACAGTTCAGCAGTGCCTTGGAAGGTGAAGGAAAGGTGGTGATTGATTCATTTTAATACTTTAAACTTGATTTAGTCCGATCTGCACGTCCATGTACCTTACATCACATCAGCCTATCGCAGTTTACTGCTGGACATAAGGGTCGTCAAGTTCACGCCAAACATCACGGTTTTCCGTAATCCTCAGCAGCCTCCACCGGCAATCTTACGTAAATCGTCGTTCCAGCAGGCCGGAGGACGTCCTAAACTTCGTTTGCCAACACGCGGTCTCCACTCCAGGACAAGTCTTCTCCATGTACCTTAGAATCTTATTTAATTTTCTATATTGATTATTATCATTACGGAAACGAATTCGATGGAAATTTTACGAGTCCGTTTCCAAAGATAGAACTCAGACAAAATAAGTGGAGTCTTAAGTAAAAGATTTGCTTTGTTATTTGGGATATTTTTGTCTTGTTTTATAATTACATACAAAATAAGGTGAGGAAAATGTATTAATGAATATTTATATTAGATAAAATTGTCACAATGTTAACTTCGTCAGCATATTAAGTTAAAAATATCGAGGTAACCTCGTACCGCTGCGCGCTGGTAGGGCGCGGTGCGGCGGTGACCGGACACTACGCCGCTAATAGAGACGCTTCCGCAACTGACCCTCAGCAGATTGACCCGTAACGATAGCTTGAAAGCGACGTGATGGATTATGTTCTGACAAGTGTGGACTTAATTATGTCACAATGATTTTCATTCACGTCGTCATCAAAAAGATTATTTCTGCTACGTACTCGCCAATTTTATTCAAAAGCTTTAAGCCATTGTCATTTTAGTTTTACTTTGTTAGCACACACATAAACGACAACCCATCACCTGTTATTACAACAACACCGCGTAAAGCTGTTTAACACTTACAGTGAAAATACGTACTAACCAAAGTGGGAACAAAGTTGCATTCAAAGGTTGAAAGTTACATTTGTATCACTTGTACCTACTTGTATGTAGAAACTTTGTGTTTAATATTTCTTATCTCATTCAATATCAAATAAATACAAAGTATTCCACAATAAGCAACCTCTAAAACTAAAATCTATTTTCGGGATTCAGAAACACACAAACCAAGCACAGATACCCAAACATTGCTCATGTACACGTACCAAACTTGCAACAGCTAGCGCCATCGTCACTCTGTTGCCAGAACCGAATCTACTCAATTTGCTAAACTGATATTACATTCCTCGTCGTGTATACATGTTATAGCAATTTCAATAATTCCAAATTACATCTTTGAGCCGTTTGCAGTCGAAACACTTGGACCTTGGAGTAGCAGTGCAAATTTTTTTTAAATGAGATAACTCCTCGCCTCATTGCCTGCACTGGTGACAAGAAGGCTGGTGCATTTTTTACCCAGAGAATCGGCATAGCGATCCAACGGGGAAATGCTGCCAGCATTCTTGGCACAATTCCAGGCGGACATGATTTATACCAAAAATATCTGTAAATATTTAGTTCCTAATTTGTGAATTGTAAATATGTATAATGTTTAATAAACTATTGTTAACATTTCGGTAATCGAATATTTTATAATTATCGAATATTTTATAATTATGAGAATTATCGTCGAGTGATCTACGAGCTCAGACATTTTATTGGCCCATCAACTATACAGGTTTTTAACCATATCTCATTGTACCAAATAAAATGCCAGATATAATTGTTTCAAGCGTTCACCCGCCGACCTTCCGCGGGATTCGTACCGGTTCTCGCTGATTTGATACAAGCATGTGTTTACGATGAATTCGACGAGCTATAGAAACTCTTGCTTTGTAAAATTTAAAGGCGATATTTGAGTGTTGTATGGTGTTTGTAAAGCAAAATTGTAAAGCCTCTGTTCTTTGTTAACGCTGTGCACAAAGAACTATTGTCTGTGATTGATATTCCGTTATACGTTTGTCCCCGGTTAATTAAAATGTGTAAAATAAAATAATCAATGAAAAATAAAGTATCTATCACATATGTATTTACTTTGACTAGTTACTTTATTATTCATTTTGTCGAAAACAATATCGCAATGAAATTAAAAATCAACGAAATTTGAGTTGAGTTTTAAACTCATTTAGTTCATAATCTCTGTCATAAATTCTCTCGAAGTTAACGATTACGACAATAATTACCAATCGATATCAACTACAACAAACACACTTAAAATCATTTTCACAATCATTCATAACAACGCAACAGATCGAGAGCGATATGACCACGATGCCATCACATCGTTTACGTCAAAGCCGCGCCTAGAACTCTGCCGTTTTTCATTTGAAAATATTACTTTCATTCACGCGAAACTCACCGAAACAGCCGTATTGATTGCGACCGCTGTTTCGTTTTCATTAATTACAGCGCTTTTGAAAGTGCAGATGAATAATTTTATGAAATTTCGAAAATAGTTAAATGTTAATATATTTTTTTATTGAAAGATTTTTTTTATAAGTCTATCCGTCTTTTAGTAATATGGAACTTACCGTCATTGTCTTTTAGAAACTTGTATATTTAGGCAGCGCTGCAGATACGGTCACGGGCGAGTCGACCTTTTAAAGCTTGTAAGTTCCGTTTCAGTAAAAGGGTTGATAGCGGCTGTGAATATTTAAAAACTTTTACGTATTGAGTATATTCTATGCGTAAAGAAAATAATATTACGCAAAAAAAATAACGTTATGAAGGTTAGAACTGTGTTTAAAATATGAAAATAATAAAGATGAGATTTCACACTTTTAGAAGTATTTAGGAAACATAATAATAACAAGAAATCATTATAACATAGCGTGTCCTGTGAGATAACAAAAAAAAAAATATATATTAGTCCAACTTTAGTTTCATGAAAATATTATTTAACGTTGTTAAAACCAATATTTGTTACCTTCGTTATTTTATTTTAATTGCGGAAAGTTAGAAATTGTGTGCCAATAAGTACTTGCTATAATTTCGTTTACTTCTGTTTCGGTCTTTCTGTTAGTGTAATAAGTCTTAGTGTAAATTTTTAAAATGTTACTTAATTTATAAACGGCTTATAAATTATTAGCAACCTATAATATAATAATAATAATTAGATAAATAACATTAAACTAAAAAAACCTTAAGTATATATATATATACATATACATAATATAATAATTAAAAAATATTATTAAAAGGAGTCCCTTTAGGCAAGGTTCCGAAGATACTCGCAGCGTTCACCCTTTGAATAGCTAGACTAATTCTTTGTCCGAAGTAGCTGCCAGCTCTTCGGTCTCCTGTGACGTCGAATAACCTTTTCGATATTTCCTTAAAAAGTGTTATAGCACTAGGACCCCACGGACCAAGGGTCTCGACACCGAATGGGACAAAATCATATTCGGAGCCTAGACCCCTGTATTTGTCTGCTTTTGTTTTTTCCGCCGCTTCACAAGCCGCACCAGCTCTGTTGTTGGTTCCATGTAGATGGGAAAGGGCCAGCGTGTCTGAACAGGTTGCATCCCATACCAGCACCCGGCCCATCTTCCATGGAATCAAACTCATACCGTCCGGTCTCTTGCCATCGTCTCTTGCAATACCAGTCGGTTCAAGTAGACTTGGCACGTTGACGGTGGCAAGGGACCGGCGTATGATATCGTTAAGTGCGGCATGTCGCGAGAAGCTGCCTGCACTTTTTAGGCATGACAGACCGTGATGTCCTAGCTTATCGACATCACTGCCACAGGGACATTTATGAGGAGCGCAGACCGGAACCCCAAGCCGTAGACAGGTTGCGATTCGGAGCGTGTTAGGCTCAAGAAATGTTCCTGTATTTGTCGAAGGGTACGCGTGAAGCCAGTAGCCGGCCTCATGCGTACCCACGGCCAAAAGCCTAGCACGCGCCGAGCCTGTACTACAGCTTAAAAGATTTTCATAAGTCAATTTGCAGTTTATGTCGTCCCAGCTCCTCTGTGAATTTGGAGAAACTGGAAAATTTTGACCTGGGCATGCAATTAAGAAAGCGTTTCTAGCTTCTTCCAAACCAGCAATCTCAAAGTTTGAAGGGGATGCCTTTAAAGTTTTACTTATGAGATTTGCTGAACTATGGACAGAAGATAGAAAGGCTGGTAAAGCGACACTGGAAATTTTGCGAAAATATATGTACCATACTGATGTTTGAGAGTTGTTTTATAATAAAAAACTTATAACTTACAAAATTCAATTCAAAATAAATATTTATTACTGATCTCTTTCACCAACTCGCTCGCCCAGCGTGGTGACTATGGGCAAAACATATGAGTTCACGCTATTTTTGGCGTGAAATTTTGGAGGCCTATGTCCAGCAGTGGACTGTGATAGGCTGAATGATAATGATGATAATAATGACTGATTTCTTTTGTTTGTAGTATTTGATTTTAGTTTAATGAGTTGTAACTGTAAAACTGTTTGTAAGAATTCTTTACACATGCCAACGTCTTGCTCTACGAATAATCTTTTAACTTTACATAAAGTCCTCAAGTTGTTGTAATGTTTACACAGTGTTTGTTTTATAAAACAGTAACTGCGGAGTTTCTTTCCGATTATTTATTGCAGACTCTACATTCCAATCGGAGGTAGCTTGGTACTATAACCATAATTATTTTTGAAATATTATTATATTTATGATTTTAGAAGTGATGATACAAAAGTGTTTTTGATGCCTACTGCTAAGATTTTTTTTTGTATACAACTGTTGTCTACACAGCTACTGTACAGGTAAGAAAACAAACAATATAACACGGCACTCACCTAACCGGTCCCATCGGACCGGTATTCATATAAAAATGCATATTTACGTCTATAAATAAACGTATACTGCGGTTTTGTCTACATTGATTTTCAATTCATATTAGATTGCTTCAGAAATGCCTTCTATGCCTTCAATAGATAACATACAATCTGTACATATAATAAAATGGTAGGAAAGTCAAAACTGTACATTACATATTTTTTTAAATAATGCTTAGGGTGTGATCTACAATCGATACCGAAGCCAGAAATCTAGTTTTTCTACAATCGATACCGAGGTGTTCTAGTTTTTAGAATTTTTGTCTGTTTGTCTGTATGTATGTCCGGGATAAACTCAAAAAGTATTGCATGGACTTACTTCAAATTTGCCACGAATATTATTAAGAAGTCGGGTCAACATATAGGCTACATAATATTATCACGCTATCACCTACAGGGAGCAAGCAGTGAACCTTTACTTCTTCAACGCATTCTGTAACAACGTGTAATCTAACGACGCATATTTGAATGTTGTTGTTATTATGTTAATAACCATGCTATAAGCTAACTTCACACTATAAAGACATTCTGTAGTATATTTAGTATCAGCATTGCACCCGTGCGAAGCCGGGGTGGGTCGCTAGTAGCGAATAATATTGTAAATGTGTGTGTACGTTTGTTTTTTTTTTTGTATAAAGATACCACAGACCAAAAATTTTCGTATTGTTTATTACATGTTATACATACTGATGTCACGTCTAGCAAATGAAATCCTTTCTTAAATCAGTTAATGCAGCTTTAGATAAGTGTATGACCAATCTATAATTAAAATTTAATTGTACAGTTTTGACGCAAGAGGGCTTAAGACAGGTATTAATTGTGTCATTAATTATGGATCATCTTCATTATCCGAAATGTGTAAGCAAAAATAAGTAATATATAATGAATAATCAATACATATAATAAAAATGTAACTGATCGCTGTCTGTAATATTATTTAGGACCTTTATCAACGCAAATAGGTTGCTTTTGTCCTAAATAATATATTTCCTATTAAAATAAAAATTCTAACAATCATTGTTTTAGGACCAATATTAATAATATTGGTATTGTTATGATTATTAGAATTTTTGTCTGTTTGTCTGTACGTTTGTGCACGCTAATCTTAGAAACGGCTTATCCGCTTTAGATTTGGTTAGATGTGGTAGTTAATCAATTGATTAAATATTAAGAAAGGTTTATAAGTAAGGGGGTTAGTGGTTGTTTCATTTCAATCGATTTATAAATAAAAAAAAATATACCAAATTAGAAAATCACGTTGAACATGTAAATACCCTAAACGCGGACGAAGTCGCGGGCACAGCTAGCATTTAATAACAAAGTAAAGCTAACTCATTATTACATGTATATTAGATTAAAAATGATAAGAGGTTAAGAATCCAAGTGCCTACATTTGAGGTAAAGTTAGAATGACAAAATTGCAACTCCTAAGTTTCCGACTTCGCTTAACACTTAACATTCATGTCTAGGATAATGATTTTTAAATTATCAATAAATACTTTTTAAAATATATATTAAAACCGGTTTTTCCGTAGAATCAACATATCGTATCGGCTATTGCATTTTTTTTAAATACAACTAAGTCGGCAAACAAGCGTACGTGAGCCTTATGGTAAGTGATTACCGCAGCTTATAGACGTCTGCAAAACCAGAAGCATCGCAAGCGTGGTGCTGAAATTATACCTAATCCATCCATATAAGATCTGGTCATCTTACTCACCACAGGAACACAATACTGCTTAAAAGCAGTATTATTTAGCCGTGATCGTTTCTACTAACCCAGTCGAGCTGCTCCAGATTTTGAGCAGGAAACTTTCTGCTGTGCCCTACCTCAGTTAAAGCATTAGAAAGTTATTTAAAATATACTTGAAAAAATAATAATTTTGATTTTGAATAGCACAATATGGAATATTATCATTTCCTGCTTAGATATAGTAATATTAGTAATT
Organism: Melitaea cinxia; assembly: GCF_905220565.1. NCBI lineage: Eukaryota > Metazoa > Arthropoda > Insecta > Lepidoptera > Nymphalidae > Melitaea > Melitaea cinxia. The sequence goes on along the minus strand of NC_059397.1, from coordinate 443,700 downwards.
TCTGTACTCGGCGACTAATTTTAGTGCTCAATACAAGTGTGAGACTCACTGCAGCACTTTATGTCATTGGATAAATGTATTAGTCACGAAAAATATTTCAAAGATTTTTATAAATGTTAAAGGTGACATCACTGAACATAAATTACGCATTGTGCTAATTGGACATTATAAATGTCTAAATTATGATGTAACAAAGGAGTGTACTGTAATTTAAGTCTTTCGGTCGGCTGAAGCCGACCTTGCTCCCGAAATGAGCCGAAACTGTGTCGGCGGCCGTTCTGACAATCATACATAAAATTACTAATAACTTACTGCATACCATCGAATTCAGTAACTATTATAAATGAACAACGGTGTTCTGTTTCTCTCCGTGATACGCTGTTCGACCATTCTATAATACACGTGTAGTACAACCAAATAAAATGTAATAACAAATTAACTCGATGAAGTATTGACAACACAACATCACTTTCTATGCCAAAATATTGAGTATTTTTTAGGCGTGCACATCATTTTAAGCTTCTTTTTTTACATATTCAAAACAGACTGACTAGGACTGAATTTTTTACATTGCTTAGCTACGTTCCAGTTTGTTCTTGTATTTCCTTGGAATCAAAGCAATAAAAAGAAGAATCTAGCATGCAACTTGAAAGTGCAAGCGAAATAAATATTAAAGCAGAGCTGTGACAAGCTGTCATTTTATTCCTTGAATACTTTAATGCAAGACTCTTAGATAGGTAAAGATTTATAATTTTTGAACAAGAATCCTGAAAAAGTACAGACAGCTGTAACAATTTGTAAAACTTCAATAAAAAAGCCCAGGAATAAATTATGCTATCTTAACAGGACGATGTAAGTATACAAAATAATTTACATAGATTTGGCTCTGTTGCGTGCAGACACATTCCTAACTGCTTCCATTCTGTTTAGTTCCGCGCACGCACGCGGTTCATAGTGTGTTTTCGAAACCAGAACTTCCCATGGTTTACTTTACAAATAATAAATAAATAAATAAATATCTTATAACATACACATAAGATCATCTGTTCCTACAGTAAGCAACATAATGCTTTTGCTATAGGACTTATAGGTAACAGTCGATTGTTATAACTATATTTTTATTGATAACTATACATAGCAATGATACATATATAAATAAATGAATACAAATATTACACCCACAGTCAGGCGGGAACCGAACCCGCAACCCGCGATACAGAAAGCAGGGCCATTACAAACTTTAACAATAGTGTGAGCGTTTCAAGGGATCTACACTGTCCACTATCCTAAGACTCCTTTCTCACACTCGCCTTAGTCTATTGCCAATAAATCTATTAATTATTTTATAACTTTATTCATTAGAACTTACTTTACTGAAAAATACAAGTCAGAAGGGGAAGAATTTCAGATAGGGTATTTTATTAATACATTTTTTTAAAATTTTTCATTTTCTTATTACTTTTTTGTTTAGATAAAGATCTTAACTCATTAAAAACCTTAGGTCTTAAGCTGTTTCTTTTCTATATCGAAATGTTAGAAGCAATTATTTATCGATAGCGTACAAAGGTTAAAGTGTCTGTCGATCGGCGAGCGCACTGACTCCTCGCCCTCTCGCGTGCCGGACCTCTCTGCGTGCTTGCTTATAGGTCTGACATGGGCACAAGATTTTTAAAATGTTTAATCGTCGAACTGAAGAAATATAAAATCATTACTTTTACTATTTTAAAATAATAATTTATTACAAAATTATACAATCATATTATTGGTAATTTTTTACTTTGCAAGTAAGACTTAAAAGTTATTTGGATTATTCTTTGTTCTGTCATAATTGTGTATTGTGTTGATATGAAGCTTAAGATTTAAAATGTAAATTCTACGAACAGGAGCCGATAAGAAACTCAACAGTTTTATACAAAAATGTCAATACACAACTTAAAACATAATTATCTGTCTTGCGTAGAAGTCAGTGCTATTATGGCCACAACCTTTTTTTTATATCATACACACAGGGTCGTCTGTTTTGTTAAACAACTTAATGCATGTGTGCAATGCTAACAGCCGACTGGTATAGCTAAATACTTTTTTAACCGACTTCAAAAAAGGAGGAGGTTCTCAATTCGACTCTATTTTTTTTATGTATGTTACTTCAGAACTTTCGACTGGGTGGACCGATTTCGACAATTTTTATTTTAATCGAAAGGTGGTGTGTGTCATTTGGTACCATTTAAATTTATTTGAGATATGACGCTTTTTTCGTCGACCTACGTTGTATTATACCGCATAACTTTTTACTGGCCCGACCGATATTAATAATTCTTTTTATGTTGGAAAAAAGATATCCGTAGTTTGGTACCATGATAAGGAAACCAGGATCTGATGATAGGATCCCAGAGAAATCGAGGGAAACTCTCGAAAATCTGCATAACTTTTTACTGGGTATACCGCTTTGATAATTTTTAATTTAATCGAAAGCTGATGTTTATCATGTGGTTATATTTAAATTGTATCGAGATCTGATAACTCTTTTTGAGTAATCTTTGATAACGAGTAGTTACTTGACAATTTTTTCGTCGATCTACGTTGAATTACTTGTCGATGTAATTGAAGTCGGTTTTTTTTTCGTTTGTAAGCAAATACAATATTTTTTTAATAAATATACATAGAAATATACATATATAAATACAAATATTACACCCAGACTCTGGCGTGAATCGCACCCGCTATTCGCGGCGTAGAATGCAGGGGCACTACAAACTTTAACTTCTTTAATTTTTTAATTTTAATTAAATTTGTTCATTCTCATGTGGTATCGTTTAAACTTGAGTTAGATCTCACGAGGAGTTTAAAAACATATATATAGTAGTATAGTATATTTTTTAAACTGCACCAAAGAGCTAGTCAACTTTAAGATAAGACAATATTTTAACCTATCTTTGAGCTCCAGACCTTTCAGTCTTTCTGACGTTACTAAGAAAAACACATCGATTCAAACCTTTGCATATAAAATACTTGTAAGACATATAACCTGATATATAGGTATAATTACAGACTACAATTAAGAAAAACTTGGAAGTGACAATAAAATTTAACTATTCAGACATCTATAGACAGTCACTCAGGGTATACTTTATTTTAATTTAGTGATATAGTAAGAGATATGTCATTACATTACAGCAGACAAGGCGTGGTAACCGTTTAATAATATACTAGTTATATTGTTTTTTCATTTTGTTTTCAATTCTAAAGGTCACTAAGAACATGTGGTCGTTCGCAGACAGTGTTATAATTTAATAGGCACGACGATATTAATTATTAAAACATTAATTGTGTCTGCGAAAGTAATTAACAACTTTTTTATCAAGTTCCGTTTAAATTCATAGAATATAATTATATATAACTTTGGAAAATTGAATGATTTTGAATGATATTGAATGATGGAAATGATTATTAACATGTAAAGGTAAACAAATTTTGTATGTAAAACAACGAAGTGCAGCGAAAGAAGCAGTCGTGTGGTCGAAAGCACGCTAGTTTTTTTTACACTCTGTGTAAACCCAAGACGATGGCACATGCAAAATCAGGAACATCGAGAATATCGTGAAATCAAAATATCCTGAAAACTATTTAAAATGATTACACTGATAATGATAATAACAATAGTTGATTCAAAACGTAATTTATTATATTAAAATAATTGTATATTTTTTTTTAAATCGGACCAATAACCCTGACATTAAACAATCACAGCCTTCACCTTCATTGAATTGGTATGTTGCCAAATATTATTACAATTCGACTTATAACGAAAAAAAAAAAACAAATAACTATCAGACAGTCGAGATGAAAAGTGAAATTAACAGGTGCATGTAAACAAATAAAATAATGTTGTGATGACTGGCAACCCTAGTTCTAGTTTTGTTATTTTATGTTGCCTATTTCGTTTTGTGGATAACGCTATTTGACGGATGACAGTATCCCATAGTTAAATTTTTTTGATCCATTATTCTTTTACCTATTGACTACCATTGAATTCTATTATATTTATAAGATTTTTCTATTTACTCATCAGGAGAAACAGGTCCTGATGGCCTATTCTTTCTCCCACTGTAATTACGCTACGTAACTTATTTGCAAGATAATATTTATCCACAACTGGTGAAACTGGCCCTAATTGTGCTATTGTGTGCAGTCGAAACACACTGCAAGAGTATGTGCACGTGTACAGCAATTTGTGGACTTGTGTTGACGATCGGATTGATCTTGATCCTCGAGCGACAACAAACTATGACGCTCATTTAACAAAACGTCTGACGTTCTATGACGAAGAGGTCATTGAGTAAAAACTTTAGCTGGAAATTGCTCAAGATTTTTGTGTTCTTTCATAGCACAACACAGATTTCTTTTTTTTTATGTCACTAGGTCAGCAAACAAGCGTACGGCTCACCTGATGGTAAGCGATTACCGTAGCTTATAGACCTGCAACACCAGAAGCATCGCAAGCGCGTTGCGTCTAAACCAATAAATGTTTAAAATTATTACTAGCGTGAAATGTAAGAGTTTTATTTGAATTTAGATTAAGTATTAGAAATGCGGGTGTAAATACAGAACTCTGGCAGAATTATCATTCTAAGAATTTTACACGGCAAAACAGATAACCAATTCACATAATAGAAAAAGGTAGGGCACAGCAGGATTTTCCTGCTCAAAATATGGAGTAGCCCGACTGGGATACTACCTCGACCTTACAGAAGATCACAGCTAGATAATACTGTTTTTAAGCAGTATTGTGTTCCTGTTGGTGAGTAAGGTGACCAGAGCTCCTGGGGGGGGGGGGGGGGGTAATTCGGGTTTAACATGCGTTTCAATTGCATTCTATTTCATTGTAATAAATTTGTTTTAAAATAAACACGTCTTTCAGCGGCTGTCAATAAGTTTAAACAGGCGTTTTGCGTTCATTGTAAATACTTCAGACGAATATCTTCGTTAGATGTTTAGGCGATACCTTTTGAGAGGTGATTGCGATATATTTAAGGAATTTGCCGTACATTATTTATTTGAAAGAGCATTTAATCTGTCTGTAGTCATTTACATTTTAGTGTATTTTCGTTAATAAGTACTAGCGACCTCTATCCGTCCATATTCTTTTACACGACAAGTAATCACCAATATATGATGCTCTAAAATTTTTTTCCGAATCACGCTGCATCTTATGGTATAAGTATTATTCCAATCGGTTCAGTAGTTTTTGCAGTATAACCGAATAAAAAAACCGGCTTTCCATTTATTAGTATAGATACATATATATAAATGAACTGAACTGCTTAGGCTAGGCAAGTGCTTCTTCGATTCTCCGAAAATTAATTCAATAAATAATATATACACAAAGTAGTAGCAGCAGTTGTATTTGGAGAAGTAGTACCTACTTTGAATTATTACGAATTTCCTCATTATTATCTATTCATCATTACACATATGCAACTGTACATTATGTACATTAACCGCGTTATTGCAGACTTTATCTTGCTAACAAAACTATTATATTATATATTAGTTTTAGAATTACGAGTACTTTAATTATATTGTTCGAACGACGCTAGTATACCGTGTTCTATTTAATATAATGTTAACAAAGTTGCGAGTCGTGACTAGTATATTTACTTTTCGTGGCATATTGTAATAATTAATATTGATTTACCTGTTTCATGACAGGTAAATCAAGCGATGACAATATACTAAAGAGGATGCCTTTCTCTTTGTGTATTATTACTGGATGAACTTAGAAACTATAGCGATAGACATTATTAATTTGTAATGAAAGCCTCTCACTAACCGGCCCACAGCATGACAAAGATATGGTGTCGAGATTTTGGAATCTCACTCCACCACATTCATCCACACATATTGTCGTTTGTATCTAAGTTCATATAACTTTAGTGCTTGAATGTCGAAGGACGAAGAGCGATCGGCAGACCAAAAAAGCGATGGGTGGATTGTGTGAGTGAGGATATGAGAAAGAAATGAGTAAGCGCTGAAGTGACGAGTAATAGAGAGGAATGGAAGTGGAAAACATGTTGTGCCCACCCTACATAAGTGGGATTGGGGCAGGAAGATGATAACTTTTGTGCAGGATGAAGGAATATAATCCGCAATATAGCGCAATAGTTTCGTCGACTAAAATATCAATCCACGTGGTACTTTCTAATAACAATAACACACACACACACACACACACACACACGTTCCGTACAAAGCTACATAATCTAGAAGTAAAATAGGCTATAGAAGATCAAACTATGACTCTGTAATGGAATACTTCTTGTAAATATCAACATTCTGTTAGGATGGCTCCGTTTTAAAAAAACACTTTATTTACGGCTGCAAATTAAGTGAATTATTGACAACTGTTCCTACACAAAAACGGACTCAAACTGACTGAATACAATCGTCTTATTAATATGAAATAATAAAAATGGAAGCGACGGGTGTTTATCACTCACTTAACAATTTTGTATAAAATTTCCCAGGCTTACATACTGCATATGTTGCATTTTATAAATAAAATGTTTTAAAAACAGTTCGAAACCGTGTCAAAGTGAGATTTAGTTTAATATGTTTGCAAATCTAGCGCGGAAGCCATGTCTTCTTTGTTATCTATTTGGTAATTAAATAGAAAAGTGGTACACCCAAACTGAAACAAGCCACAACCTCCCTCGGAGGTTCATTCAACTTCTTCTGGTGTATTGGCTTTCAATGAGACCAAAAAAGCATAGATGTCTTCGCTAATGTTACAGAATTTTCAACACTTTCGTTAAATTAAGAAGAAAAAAATGATAAGAAATTGAAAATTACATAAAATTTAACTCAATCAGATGACAATAAAATCTAGATCATGAAACCATGGACCATTTGAAAACAAGTCTGATAAGGAGTTTAATAAGGACTTCATACCGTGCGCCACTAATTATTCAATATTGTAAAAATTAACCCGTAGTTTTGTTTTATCTCCAGTACACGGCCATGTTTAGGCAATTGTTTTTGGTTCAATGGTGATTGGTGATTGCGAAACGTATATGCGTTCTCTTTTGCGTCACCATTGCAAACTGCTGCTGTCGCCGACGCTCTGCACAAACAACTTTACTTTAAATTTACTATACATAAATCTAATATATAAAATTCTCGTGTCGCGGTGTTTGTAGTTAAACTCCTCCGAAATGGCTTGACCGATTCTCATGAAATTTTGTGTGCATATCGGGTAGGTCTGAGAATCGAACAACATCTATTTTTCATCCCCCTAAATATTAAGGGTAGTCCACACCTATTTTTTTTTAATTTTTAGATAAATTATTAATTTTTTATTTTATTTTTTTGCCGTTCAAAAATACATACCAACCCTAAATTGTTACCCTTCTACCACCAACCCTTATTTTTAAATAGCGTTTAGCGGCAAGACAACGTTTGCCGAGTCAGCTAGTACCTATATAATTATCGAGTTTTAAGTAATTAAAATAACATAAAAATGTAACAAGAACGTGTAGCGACCAGTCGACTACCATAACAAATTATGCTTTAATTTTGTATCATTTGTTTCCAAAGCGTTTTATCGGCAAAAACTAACAATAATTATGCTTAAAATAAAAACAAGTTGATAAAGACTCCGAGCTGTTTGTTTACTTAAAAAGGTGAAATTTATATTCAACTACTGCAAAATTCCATAGGCATCATATTTGTATAATCTTTGGAAAGATTCGTGTTTGGGAAGAATCCAGAACCAGGTCTAGACAGTAGTAGAACAGCGTACCTAATCAAACTACAAAATGTTTTTTAATACAAGATACCTTTTTCCTTTAGTTTAGATAAATAATGAAAAAAGCTGTCAGGTATATATCTCAGAAACTAGACCTAATCATTAACGCAAATTCTTATGCCAGAGATGCAGAAGGTGTTATAAATCATTTAAATTGCAATGATCTACAGAAAAACATAAATTTCGCTGGTAAACTAGTCTCATAAAATGATTGTTATCGGTACGTACCGTTAGTACGTAGACATAAATCAAATCGCAATATATTCGTTGTGTGTCAAAGTCAAGATCAATCCAATTAGTAAAGCCTATTAATCGTTCTTACCAACGTCAAAATATTATACAACACGCTAGCGTGTCCGCGTTGCGTGACAGTCGCGGACACGTTGCGTAATCACGGTTCCAGTCCGTGACGCTAATTGACACGCCTCGCTTATACCACTGACACCGTCTCGTGTACCATCGATTAAGTGTCATAAAATATTCAAAGATACTGTCAAGTTCACGCCAGATTTAGGATGTTTAACTATTCAAAAAATAATTATATTATGTGTAACTCTGTAACTCTGATCCTCATGGAGAAACAGGAGTATGCCCAGCTGTGGGAAATTGTAGGATGGAATAATTAGTCAATTATACTGTTAAATGACGAGGAAGGTGTTTACTATGGTTACAAGTTAAAGTAAGCGAAACCAGATGAGTATTAAGCTTCTGAAATTTCGAAGTTGAGGAGTTAATAAAGTTAGTAAATAAGTCAAAGATTTATTAATAAAATATTAAAGTGTATAGTTATGTACTGTATGGCTACGGTACTAAAGAATATAGCCACCCACTCCCTTCCCGTGGGTGTCGTAAGAGGCGACTAAGGGATAACACAGTTCCGCTACCACCTTGGAACTTAAAAAGCCGACCGGTGGCGGGATAACCATCTAACTGCTGGCTTTGAAATACACAGGCCGAAGACGGGTAGCAGCGTCTTCAGTGCGACAAAGCCAGTACTGCGGTCACCAACCCGCCTGCCCAGCGTGGTGACTATGGGCAAAACACACGAGTTAACGTTATTTTTGGCGTAAACTTGTGGAGGCCTATGTCCAGCAGTGGACTGTGTAGGCTGTAATGATGATGATAGTTATGTCGCTACGAACATTACCATAAAACTAGTGTTCTCTTGAATCTACAATCTGTTTGATTACAATTAATTTTTTTATTGATCCTTGTTCCTGATAACTTATTATTTCGACGGGAAGTAATTAAACATTGTTGCGGTACAACGCGCAACGCGATATCGTGTGACTATAGTATAAGTACCGCTCGGTAACATACAATAATTACATTGAAACAATCTGAACAATAAACTCCAAACGACAACGTTCATTGATGAAAACTCAATGACTGTCAAAAATAAAAAGTGTGTGTGTACTTATGTACGCACGTAAGAAGTTCATTGGCTAGCTAACTTCATGTGGCTAACTTCTTCTTCGTTGACTACTTAACTTCAGAGTGTCGGTTTTTTTCGTGACAGTGAGCACGTGCATCGTAAAAATTAACTTTTTTTTATGTCACTAGGTCGGCAAACAAGCGTACGGCTCACCTGATGGTAAGCGATTACCGTAGCTTATAGACGCCTGCAACACCAGAAGCATCGCAAGCGCGTTACCGACCCAATCCCCAATCCCCCAGGAGCTCTGGTCACCTTACTCACAAACAGGAACACAACACTGCTTGAAAACAGTATTATTTAGCTGTGATCTTCTGTAAGGTCGAGGTACTACCCCAGTCGGGCTGCTCCATATTTTGAGCAGAAAATTCCTGCTGTGCCCTACCTCAGTTAAACTCTCATAATTTTTCCCTAACGCGCCAAAATAATAACTTCAAAAATGTCTGTGACTGCATTCATTGCACTATTTATTTTATTTAATAGTAATGAGATAAGCGAAAAACTTAAACACAAAATTGTTTAGAAAAGCTCTTCTTTGTTGTTTGTGCACGAATGTAAGTAAAGTAGCAAGAACAATTAAGGAATAAGAAAAAGATAAGTCGATGAAAATAAATTAGATATTTTATTTACAAACTATTTCTTGTAACAAAAATTGTTTGTCTCAACCAATAATGTACCTATTTCTACTACCAATAAAACTATTGCGCGTAAAATGTTATTTTAAAAGGCTTGACGATATTAACAAAAACGTCTTTGGTGAGAAGCTCGAAGCGGTCGACCTTGCCGTATCAATTTATTTACTGTGACACATTGACAACACATCGATACGTGCTATTATTTTACACAGAATTTTCCGAAAAATTATATCATGTTCATTTTATCCTGAAAAAAGTATACCACTGCCGACAAAATGTAATTTAGAACGCCTTTTATTACAATTTGTAGTTAAATATTTAATTATTTGGCAAATAGCGTCTTCCCTTATTTTGGTTTAGTGATGAGATAGTCGATGTTTATTTGATTCGATTCATTTTTATTTATGTATTTATGTATAGATGTGTGGCAAATATTATGTATCTATGTGGTCGCTTTTAAGCTGATGAATAGTAAACTAATTAGTCATCGCAGGAAAACCTGTATGTTTCGGAAAAAATCTTGTCACGTTTAATGACCAAACTGCAATGGAACAGCGCGGGGTTAACTCAATTTTAACCATTTTACTTTTTGAAAGGCAAAACCTAGTGGAATATTTTTAACTCATTATTAGTGCACCAATGTTATATAAAACATTTCTGTGTAATTCTGAATTGCATTTAGAAGTTGCAAAAATTGATTTTATAATTTGTTGCTGACTTTTATTAAGTTTGGTTTTTAGTATTGCTGTAGAGTCGATCTGTCTAACTTTCTTGCTTATTGCAAATAACACAGTCTTAATTATTATTTATAGCTTGTCAAATTTAAATACAATTTCCAAGAAATATGCACAAAAATACAAGTATTTTTACCTATGAATGTCATATGTTTTTTTTTTTTAATTATCAAATGAGAACACAACTGAAAGCGCTCAATGCAACACTTATTTCTCACTTCAAATCTATAGTTATTCATCTTCATATTTCATACACTTTTCCGATATCATCAGATTACATTAAGAACAAAATAATGTTACAATTAAATTTTACCTTATCGTTTTCAAAAGAACATACTATAGAATATGCTTCCTGTTACCAACAACAGCATTGGCAATGAACAACAACTGACCTTGGAATCCAACAACAATCCGATGATGCGTCCCAGCGATGTTGCAATGAAATCGACTTGTCATTGTAATTGATATAATATAGTTGCGATTTACGCTTTAGATGCGATTAGTTAATGGAAGTTTTTAATTTTCCTAGCATTAAATAAAAGTATATGGGCAAAACACATGGGTTCACGGCATTTTTTGCGTGAACTTGTGGAGGCTGATGTGATGATGATGATGATGATAATGTGATGAAATAAAAGTTCTTAGTTTTTACTTTATTATGAGATTGTTAGACAATAAATATATTTGTTCTGGTCCCAAGAGGTTTCGCCTGGGTTCAAGTTCCATACTAGATAATGCGTTTGGATTTGTGTTGTGGTTGGTTGGAATGCGTTTTATTCGTTGATATGAAATGTATCATAATTTTTAGTACTGTAAATTTTTGTCGAGAAAGATGCTGTTTCATGTAAAAGGAACGTTTTATACAACAGTTTTTACTATAAATCTCGTATATAATTATTATAAGTACTTATTACTGAGGTCGTAGAATACGTAATAAGAATATTACAAAACTAAAAAAACTTGTTTGTTTAAACGCACTAAGTTCAGGAAGCACTGGTTCGAACTGAATTTTTTTTTTGTTTTAAAGTCTATTTCCCGAGGAAGTCTGTAGGCTAATTAATATTTTATTACCTCGCTTCTCAAACTAACTCGGGCGAACCCGCGGGGCACACAAGGTTGACGACAAACACGAACGCACAATAAAACAACGGACATAAGATTACTTTACACCATGATTATACAGATTTGTGTACATACTATTTTTTATACCTATGATAAGGATATCGTTGTAGCGGGGGGAGGGGGGGAAGTAGGCATCATGCCCCGAGCGCTATTCACAAAGGGGCACCAAATGCTCCGCAAAACTAAAAATTGCTGGATATATTATATGGTTTTCAGAGGGGGAGGGGGGGGGGGGGGATAAAAAGGTTTTGTGCGCTGGATGCGAGTTAAGCTCGCTACACCACTGGGTAAGGATAAAAAGGCGGATAATGTAATAAAGAGAATTTTCACTGACAGCTGCTTATTTTTGTAACCTTTTCTCTAAAGAGATTTTTCCAGAAAGATCTGCCCAGGAAAATTGAAAAAGGGAAACCTAAACTGGTCTGTTTTTTATTCCTTAATTATTTACACAAAGAAACATCGTGTACCGAGGTCATTTCAAATCTTCGTAAAATTCAATTGCAATTTTTTATGAAATTGATTTCGCAATTATTTGAAAAGCAAGGTCGAAGGCAAAAACTGTACAAGAGGATAATGCAAGGTCGGCAAGCGGCTCGTGAATCATCCGAGAAATATACAATTGGTTTTTTTTTAATGAAAGTAGCCAAGCGCACCCTGTTCACTTGTTGATTAATCACCACCATCCTAACATACTTAGGACTTGAAACACTTAGGACGAATATCATCTCTTACTGATAAATTTTTAGACAGTTAAATTGTACGTACGATATTCAGAAGATAAAAATAATCCTGATATGTTTTTCTGTATCGCCATCTAACTCCACTTTATCTCTCAGATGATTTTATTCGTAAGATTTGAAACTAAAAGTCACAGTTCAATTATAGGATAAGTCAAGAAAAGTTCCTTGCGTTCATGGGTTCCTTTTGGGTTCTTGTGTGGGTGCTAAGACTCATAACTGATACCAGTCGTGCCGGCAGTGACATTGCATTTCTACGTATCTACGCGTATTAATAGTAAATTTCATATTTTACGACATTACCGCGTGCGCAATAAAATTAAGATAATATTACGAATCGTGTACAAAATAAATATTAGACTCTGTTCCTGTACTCACAGCTTCGCCTGCAGTAAAGCTGTCATAGTTTTAGAATCAACTCTTTAGATATAATAAAATAATATAATACCTATGTATTACGGAGTAAATCACTATATAATAAAGTTATAATGGTTATAAAGTTATGATGGATAATGAGCAATGTTTCAAACAGTATATACTTAATTCAGTATATATATATTTAATAGTTATGTGTACTTCTTTTCCTAATATAGGTATGATGGGTTTATAGTTTTTTTATGGATGCAAAGGAAAAAACAATATATTCATTCTATTTTTTTGGCGGTAGATTAGTGAAATGCTGTTGCCGACTTTCATTCACTTTGAAATGAATTGAATGAATACTTGAATTTTTCCACTAACATCTTTCAATGTTTATTCATTTCATTAGATCTACGTTTTGCGTGAAATTCATATAGTGAAAAAATTATGTGAAAAACCTAATTTCGAAGATTGAAATAAAAAATGATTATCTACAACATTGTTGATAAGCATATTAAAGTATAAGGGCAGGGCATGTGATGAGAAGGGATTATACCTGAACAACTACACATCTACTTAAAAGCAACCCTACTACTCTACTTCTACTAACTAGCAAACATACAAGGCCTAAGTCGCATCGGGCCAGACAGACACAGACGCGTTCTTATGTTCGGAAGGACGCCGAGCGATTAGACAGATTGGGCTGAAGAAATAATTTTAATCAGCTCAAGGCCAAATCGCGACTTTAGCAACTTAGACGATAATGATAATGTTGTTTAAACGAGTTATTTTTGTTAATTAAATTTCAGGGAGTAAAATGTAAGTTAACACCAAAAATAATCAATAATAATAACATAAAAACAAACATAACATGAAGGTTTTCAATTAATTAATATAAACAAGAAGTAGAAAGTAGGAAGTCAAATAACAATAATTGATATCAGAATATGAAACAGGTGCAAAAAAAAAACAGGGTATAAAAATAAAAAGCAAAATAATTATTACGTGAAACATACGAACATTTATTGATTTAATAGCTTAGTGATGTTACTTTTAAAACTTATTACTCCTTGTATGCTTCCTCCTTCTATTTATGTGACAAAACATCTCTATGGTTACAATTATATGAATACACAGCACAAAGGAAATACCTCTGAAAAACGTCTGAGTTACTGTTACAAAAATAGTGTCATGGACGATCTCATAAAAGACTGAAATAGGCGTATTCAGACAAGTAAATAGGCTGGCTTAATTTGTTATCTATACAAACAAATAAAATTGGAGTGTCTGTTTGTAATATTAAAATAACATCTTTTTAATAAATGCATATCGATGTATACACGATACATAATACCAAAATAACATATTTTTTTTTACAATTTTTGTCTATCTGTCTGGACCGATTTTGACGGGACTTTCACTGGCAAATAGCTGTTATAGTAAGGAGTAACTTAGGCTACTTTTATTTTAGAAATTTATTTATTTTATACTCTGCGAAATTGAACGATAACTTTTTTGTTAAATTCTACGCAGATGAAGTAGCAGGCATACCTAGTTCGTAATAAAAATCTTGTGAAATTACATAACGTGTCAAAATCGGCCCTTTATCGAATGCTTTTCTTTTAATATGAAATCTATAGTAATAAATGGAGAGCTGGTTTTTTTTTCAGTTATACTGCAAAAACTTCTGAACCGATCGGGATAATGCTTAGGTACACCAAAAGTTGCAGATATAAAATAGCTAAACTAAAATTTAAAGAACAATTTTTCCCGTGTTCTAAACTACATTCAAAGGCTCTTCTAACGCTTTTTGTGTTTTTATGTAAGCAAAAGTCAATAGAGTCACAGACTCTACAAGTTAATCTGTGAAATCAAAGAACCTGGAGACCTAAATGGAATAATATTTTAACTGCCTTTTCGGCACCTTTAGAAAAGTACGTAAATAAGTTAGTTTGTCTCACTATTCTTTCTACTAAGTAACCTTGACAAACAAACCTAATCCACAAAGTAAGCTGAAACGTTACAATTTCTTATACTTGACCTACAATCTGCCCGTGTGTGACGTCACCGTTTGGACTCCCTGACGTCACCAGCGTTATTGACCATCCCAAGTAATGAGACGGTTTCGGCCTTCATCGTATGTCTTTATGGGACTACATCATAACTACAATGCAGAAACCAATGAAAAAGCATTTCAAATTACAAGCAGTGGACAAAATGGCAAATTCTTTTTTAATTATACCTACATATTTTAAAAACAAAAAGTAAAATGCTAGTTTTTATTCAGGCCAATGTCACGAGTGATTGATAAAAGTATTACTAAACTGTCAGAGACTTTATCAGTTGAAGACAAAACAAGTCCTTAGGGTCTGTTTCCAGTGGCTTCTTTTAAGATTCAGTACTCCTGGTCATTTTAATTTGTAAAAAAGGTCTTGCAGCGTATGTATTAGGGGTGTGTTAATAAATAATCCATTATTTTAGGTTAAATTTTTCGGCTAACTTCGATTTTTTTAGGCCGCCCAATCCATAAACCCATAAAATGGTCGAATCAAGGGAAATTTCCGGAATATATTTCGGCTAACCTTTTTTTTCTTACTCGATGTTATAAAAATAGTTGAATTGACCCCTGATACGTATTTCCGGCTTGCGCCGCTCCTTGCAGGATGCGCGCCTTGCGCCCCGGACCATGGCCCTTTTGACCCTAGGGTAAATACGCCTTCACCTCAAATAATAAACTACAGTTTTAGGTTTATGTCCAGCCAGAGCATCAATGCTCAATATCGAATTAAGAATATGTCCTCTTTTTGAAGTTTATTGTAAAGGCAACAATGAGAAGCCAACGGGACTTGATCGACATTTTCAGCGAACATGCAAAACATTTAATAAAAGGTTTAAGTTTACAATTTGTCCAATTACGCGGTCCGCTGGCGGAAAAGATTGCTCACATCGAGATCAGACAATCAAACCGCACTCAACGATGAAATTAACCCTTATTTTAAGTGTCGTTACATTAAATATATCTAATTGAAAATGTAATATAATTTTTGATTGATGATTCAAAGATAATTTTTATATTCTAAATTTTTATTGTTTTTACATATTGGTCGATTAATTCTTTGTGTTAGCATTCAAATATGTAATTCACACAATTATTAAAATACTAGCTGACCCGGCGAACTTCGTATCGCCTAACACAAACTTTATCGTATGGTATTAAAGTTCAAATTGACTTTTAAGTATTATCACAAAATTTTTGTATGGGAGTATAGAAAAGTGTTGTTTTTAGACTTTTTCAGGAAATTTAATTTTTTTTTTTTGAATTTTTCTCTCCGTAAGAACCATCTTCGTACTTCAAGGAATATTTTAAAAAAAGAATTAGCGAAATCGGTCCAACCGTTCTCGAGTTTGGCGCTTAGCAACACATTCAGCGACTCATTTTTATATTATAGATTGGATTTTGTATCGATTCTACTTTTATTGTTTATTCGTTTGATACCGGAACAGTACAAAGATGGTGACACCATCTTCCGAATGGTTAATTTTCATTTACGATTAGTCAGTTGCTATCTATGTTATCTGTTTTGTAGGGCAGTTACACAACAAGTACTGTTATCATACTTCTAATAATTTTATAAAATTGTATTATTCTTACTGTGATTATTATTTGTTAAAGTACCGGAAGAGCACAAAGATGTCGAAACCATCTTCCGAATAATTAATATTAATTTACTGATTGGTCAGTCGTCATCTTTGTATTGGTCATTATTGGTGGGATTGTTGTGCTATAAATATGATAATTTGTAAAGGAAGAAGCAGCTATCATTATTTATTGTACGGTTTACGTTGCTACTCGATAAGTGGCATATACCTAAGTGACTAATGTAATAGCTTGTTTAATGTAGTTACAACCAGGATTAGCGCGAGCTAGAGGAGGCCTAAGAGTGGACTGTGATACGGTGAAGGGAGCAAATAATCAAATGAATCTGCCTACAGTTTGATCTAAATTACCTTCGCTTACTATCTGAGGTACCTGGAGATCAGAATGCTATAGGAGTTATTGTTTGATTCGATTACGGTAGTCTGGATTCTAAGCCTAAAACCCCAATCCAGCCATCTAGTCTACTACTGCACACACACAAACACACACACGGAAACACATACATACAATCACATGTACCTATATTTTATTTTATTTAGTTAACTATTGTTTGCTCTGTATTACACTTCTCGTCCAATTGTGGAATTAAATATAGATTCCTAGAGGGGAGAACCCTGTTATTCTGAGATACAGTTATCTTACTAGTTCAGATAACAGGTGCACTTTAATTGTGAACACATTTATTGATATAACCTTAATTGTAAAAGTGTGAATTGTACCTTTATTTGTTACGAATTAAAATACTATTTTTTTAACTTTTCAGAATATAATCCTCTACCAGCCTAGATTAATACGTTTATTTACTATGTTTTACTGTACAAGATTATGTAAATTAACCTGATGCAAAAAAAAGAATAAAAATAAAATATAGATATAGACAACGTTAACGTTACAAAGATAAATAAAATGATTATTATTCAGTAGCGTGACCGAGAAGATGCGTGTAAAACTAATGTAAACGTGCAATTGATTGCTTTTTATATTTCGTTTCTATTGAGCAATGAAGTAATTAAAAATATAAATTTCTAAATCGGAACAATTAATACGTTAAGATTTGAAGATTCAATTTATCTTTACGCTACTGGATCCACAAAGTTTCCAATGTTTGAATACGAAAATTGCGTCCGAGTATAAGTGGCACTGTCAATATGTAATATAGTGTAGTGCAAGTGCGTCATTGTAATACGTATATATAGAAAGCCCATTTTCGTCTGTTAGTCTCACAAAAATATAATAACAATTGGATTAGCGAATACATAATTTTAGTTTCGTTTTCTTCCCCTGAATTCTAAATAAAGTAAATTAGAAAACGCCTATAGAACAGCCTAAATGTTTCAGGCTTTCGGTGATACGAAGTTCACCAGATATTGCTGTTAAAACTCAACAAAAAGTAACAATAAACCTTATTTTCCTATAATCGAAGTAGTACTCTCTAACTTTCTATCTTACTTAATAAATAAAAGGCTTCAAATCGTCTTTAAAACTTAAAAACAGGTACTTATTGGAGGCTAGGGTAATAATTTGCATATTTTTATTTTTATATATATTTATTATGCATATTTTGGTTTTCACAGATTTTATATGATTTTAAACTTTCACGGACACTATGGACACTTAGGATTCTAGGGGAATTACCGCGATTATTATTTAGGATTCCCCGATATTTCAACGTCGTCGCAAACGCCATGGTTAAGACTGACTTATATTTATTGGAATAAAATAAAGTTATTCCCCGAAAGTAAACTGAATACAGAATAAGCAGTTTAAATAAAACTAGCTGACATACAAACACACATTGTTGAAAATATATGATTACTACACCTATTGATAATTGAACACCATACATCAATAAGACATATTTAGAACGCTGTGACATTTACCTTTTATAGAGAGAAGGTTAACCATACAATCAAACGATTTGACTGTTGCTGCGCGCTATCTCATCACGATCTGTGCTTACATAGTTAAGCTGTGTCCCACATTTTTACCCGCGTTAAATTAAGGAAAAACGGACTGAAATAGTATATCACTCATCATCATTTCAGCCTAATACAGAGCCATACCTCAATAGTAAGAGGCGAGAACACGAACAGATGAACAGAATAAGCATACAATTTATTGAAAATGAATAAATCACTCCAGCCTATCGCAGTCCACTGCTAGACATAGGCCTCCCCAAGTTCGCGCCAAAAACGGTGTAAACTCATGTGTTTTGCTCATAGTCACCAGGCTGGGCAGGCGGGTTGGTGACCACAGAGCTGACTTTGTCCCACTTATTAGCAAAATTTACATTTCCAATATATCAATTCGGAATGTTGGCAGCTTCACATTAACAAATACATCATTGACGATACTCGAATCTATTAATTGTTACTTCTGATTTAAGCAATTCTTTTGTCTTTAAAGCTTGATTATTCAGAAGTAATTTAGGCTTTTATAAATCACATTATGACTCATAGTTTCGAAACATTAGGCGTAAATTTAAGCAGGTGTGAAGTTGTGTTATCGATAGCGTATTTTTATGGTTTACATTTAAATGAAGTCCATATCTTTCATTTGACCGATTACATTGCACTGTTATATTTGTGGCTATTTATTCGTTTTTATTTATCTGTTTGTACGTAATTAAGTACAGTTCAGTAAGTTTCTTTATATAACAAGGTTGAAAAATAAGCGCGTTGCCGACCCTAAACCCCCCCCCCCCCCCCCCCCAGGAGCTCTGGTCACCTTTCTCACCACAGGATCTTCTGTAAGGTTGAGGTACTTCCTCAGTCGGGCCATTCCTACCTTAGTTTGCTGTACAATACAAATATTATTAATTTTAAATACTAGGTATAGTTTAAATTATTATTTATAGATTTTGAAATCGATCGATCGATAGAACGATTCAGTCTGTAACATCGCACTGCCGGGCATAGGGCTCTAATTCCTGTAGGAAAAAAATCGTAGATCGATCCAGCACGCTACTCTTATACGGTTGGCTGTTTTTGAAATATAAATCCGCCCCTTCTACTTCACTGTCTGTAACTATCTTTACGCTTTGTTTGTAATATATTAGTGGTGTACAATAAAGTATAAAATAAATAAACTGCTTGTTTGTGGCTGATGTAATGTCAGTCTTGGTTTCGATCTCTGCGCGTAAGAGATGTTTGCGTAGGTCACACAGATGTATGCGATGGTTTGGGCTTTTTGTTGGTTGCTGACCCTTGACAATTAATTCTCATTCTACATAAGGTTGTTACTTACTTATTTTTAAGTAAATAATTGTAATATTGTACGCATTTACAAAGCATTTTTGTCAATGGAAAAGAAAGAACTTGGGGAACTATGGCCAGCAGTGGACTGCGATTGGCTGAACTGAACTAAAAGAAAGAATTCTCGAAAGTCATGATATATATGCCAAGCGAATAGAAAGGAGTGAGTGGTTAAGAAAAGTTATTAGAGAAATATCTATTGATGAAAATTCAATTTTTTTTAACCAAATTATGCTTCATGCTTCAGCCTGTAATATACCACTATTGGGCATAGGCATCTTTTCCCATGTAGGAGAAGGATCAGAGCTTAATCCACCACGCTGCTCCAATGCGGGCTGGCGGATATATTTCCTACTAGGAGTAACGATCGCTATCAGGTGTAGGTTTTACCAAATTAGACTAAGAGAATCATTCATTCCCTTAGACTTGGAATTGGAACAGGCCAATTAAAAACAGGTTTCCTTATGGATATAATTAAAACGAAATAAATTTAATGCCAAATATATGTTTATATTTCTTAAAAGTATAAAGAGTTGAGTATTAAGTAGACGCCACCCGTCGTGCGCGGCAGCTGGCCGTCGCGACTGGAAATAAAACAGTTTAGACTTTTAGTATGATTACGATTTTATTCAACGAACTAATTATCATACTTATTTATTTTGTATTTTTATCAACAAAAAAAGAATTTATATATCAGCCGGATGTTACCAATAACACAAGCATCAAATTGCTTACTATATATAGATATTTATTTATTATTATTTAGAATTTATTCTCATCGAATCAATATAAAATAAATATCAGACAACCTTGTACGTAAGTATAAGTAACGTTAATGGGTTTACAAACAAGAGACAACAGTTGAACCAATTGTGTTGTGAAACGTGTATTTATTAGGTGTATTAAATACACGAACAGAATATATTTATAGAGCATTTATATATGTAAAAAGCACCAAGCTATACATGGAATAAATAAATTGAATAAATTTAAAACAAGAACAATGATAAACACTAAATGTTGGATATAATTAAGTTAACAAGAAATAAAAATTTAGGAATTGTTGTTGGAATTTTATTTCATTCATTATAATTTTTAATTTTAGAAACAAATAATAATTTTATTATTTATTATATATCATTTTCAATTACATTACACACATGTTTGAGATCTAATTTTATACTACCGCAAGAATTGTCGAGAAAAAGTCTTAATATGTACGATTTTATTTTTGTGTTAGCCACACATTAGGAATTCTAAATATTTTTGAATATCATATCAAAAATTGACCGCTCCAGCGGGGTTCGAACCCGTGTCTCCGACTGAGCGTGTCGGCGCTCTAGCAATTAAGCTATGGAACGATGTACCTGCTAGATCGAAGAGAAATCGAAAAAAAGTCTTGTTACGCTTTTTTTCGATCTCGCTCCCCTCCCGTTCAGTGCGTGTACCGCGCAATAAGGAAATTCATTTCAAAATTGATAATACCAGCTTCTACACGGAAACCTTACATAATATATCGAAACTTGAAAAATTGTGTGTACCTAATCAAAGAACCATTTAAGAGTGTATGATACCTCAAATTGCTTACTTTCCACTCGGCAGGATGTCCATATCTTCCAAACTACTGAAAATTTAAGATCGAAATTTCTGTATGGTAAAGTTCAGGACATAAACTATCTTTCATATGTTTCGAAAACACGATTTCATAAAATTTTCTCGATACAAAAAAATCGCAAAGTTACCTCTATTTTTGTATTAAAACCTTAATATTTCAGCAAATATAGAAGTTATGGACTTGAGATAAGCATGGTAATTGAAATAAGTATAAAGAACATTTTATATGTTGCGTTTTTTTAAAAATAACTGTTGGTAATGTTTGTGGGGAGAAAATATAATTCGCGCGATGAACAACCAAGCGCTCTCAATTCTCATGTGTATTTAGTAAGGGTGAAATCTGAATTCGAGCTGAGGTAGTGTAGCCCCTTAAGAGTGTGCTGACTGTGCTAAATAATAAATATTTTGATCGATGTCTCTTACGTGAGCGGTGGGTCAGTCCTCGTGCGGAGCGGTCTAGCAGACGCGCGAGCACCGTCTGCGGCGGGAGGTGCGCTGCGGACACGGCGCGCCGCCCGGGCCCGCCTGCGACTGCACGTTACGAAACATCACTAAACTTATTAATCTATAATATATATAAAAGCGAAAGGTCACTCACTCATCACGAAATCTCCGCAACTATAACACCTACAAACTTGAAATTTGGCAAGTAGGCTCCTTATAGAGCGTAGACATCCACTAAGAACGAATTTTATGTTACTCGATCCCTAAGGGGATAAAACAGGGGGTTGGAAGTTTGTGTGAAAGTCCTATGTTTTTCAAGTAAGAGACTTGAAATTTAAAATGTACGCTCTTTAGATGGTGAGAAGGTGTCGAAATAATGTATTTTTAGAAATCAACTCCTTTTTGGGGTTAAAACGGGGATGGTTGGTTGACTCACTCATCACGAAATCTCCGAAATTATAACAGCCACAAACTTGCAGTTTGGCTGGTAGGTTCCTTATAGGGCGTAAACATCCGCTAAGAATGGATTTTATGAAACTCGACCCGCAAGGGGATAAAACGGGGGTCGGAAGTTTGTATGAAAATCCTATATTTTTGAAGTAAGAGACTTGAAATTTAAAATGTATGCTCTATAGATGTTGAGAAATTGTCTAAATAATGCATAGCAATGTATATATATAAAAGAAAGATCACTGTCTCACTCATCGCGAGAACTCAAAAATCACTGGATGGACAAAGATGAAATTTGGCAGTGAGGTAGATTATAGTTAGTTGACGTCCGCTAAGAACGGATTTTGCGATATTCCATCGCTAAGGGGGTTTAATTGGGGTTGATAGTTTGTATGAAACATATACAGCAGGGTCGGTTTAAAGGAAAATAACCGCGTTTGCAACCCCCTATGTGTTCAAGAAACATTTATATTGATCATTTATAAGTAGTACAAAAATTTTTTTTTACAGTCTAACCTTTACGTTACTAGAATACTTTTTTATTCACCACTGTCGTCACGGAGTCACGGAGGAGCGTGCGTTACGCTATTTCCTGGCATATATTTACTTAGAACCATATTAAAAACTAAATTTCATGCAGTATATTTTAAACATACTTACACTACAATACAATATTATTACTACATTATTTCATACCACAATTCTGAGGAATTCAACGAACCATTATGTACGACGCGACACGCGCTTTACGCGGACTTAGTCGCGGGCAACACTTAGTGTATTATAAAACAAAGTCCCCAAAAGTGTATGTGATGGATCCCTTCAAAATCTACTGAACGAATTTTCATGTGGTTGCACCAATGGGGAGAGGGCTTCAAGAGGAAGGTTTACGGAACGGCTAAGCTGATTTTGACAAGAGATTCACTGGAAGTCTATCGGGAAAACGTTGTGACACACTGATTTCAACGCGGGCGAAGCCGCGGGCACAGCTAGTACTGTATAATAATATAGTGCCGACGATTTCGTTTGTTTCAATGCGCGACTCTCGAAATATTTTTAGTAAATAAATAAATAAATTATGTGCTGTCACAGGACACCAAGAAGGAATGAAGTTCATTCGGATAGTATAGAAGCAACACATTTAGAAAAAAAAATTGGATTTTATATATATTTTCTAGTTTTTAATTTTTTTTATTTTTTTTATTTTGTTGATTGCTTTTTAATTAAGTACATAAAAGTATTTAGGAAAATTAGTATTTTAGAAAATAACAGATACCAATATAAAATAAATCAAACAAAATAATAATAATAATAATAATTCAAACTATTAAGTGAAATAAAAAACATATGGCTTTATTTATTTTTGTCGACAGTATAAAATTACATAAATAATTTTAAATAAGGTTTACTAGTAATATTTTAGTTTTACAAACGTCATATTATACAGTCGTGTGACTGATATTAAGTCACTTCCGTTATATATTTTTCTTACGGTTTTAGTATCACATTTTTTCAGTTCGGTCGCCCAGCCAAATGTCAAGCCTGCCGTAAGGAACTTCGTTCCAATAAATATAACTAGTAGGTATACAGACACGGTCGACTTTTTTTTATACAACTAGATCGGTAAACAAGCATACGGCTCACCTGGTGGTAAGTGGTTACCGTTGTCTACAGACGCCTGCAACACCAGAAGCATCGCAAGCGCGTTACCGACCCTAGCCCTGACCCTCATCTCAATGAAATGACTTCCCCTTAAGTAAGCAAATTAATGTCTGTTTTACGCAAAGCAGGGTGAAATACCTAGCTGCATATTTATTTCATTTTTATAATGAACAAATAAATAATATTTATATATATAATATCTGCCTATGTGATATAGGCTTAGTTACAATACTTGCTAAATGCATTACCAGTATCATTCTTATCACATATTTAACCTATTTACTATACTTCATATCATCATCATCATTATTACAGCCTATACAGTCCACTACTGGACATAGGCCTCCACAAGTTTACGCCAAATAACGTAAACTCATGTGTTTTGCCCATAGTCTCCACGCTGGGCAGGCGGGTTGGCGACCGATACTTCATATAGTTCAAAGTATTTCAATTCAAACGTTTCTTTAATAAAAACCTATCGCTAATTTAAACTGTAATTGAATCAAAGATACAATAGGTGCTGCGAATCACCAGTTTAGACCTTGGCCTTCTCTAATTGTGTTTATTGCAATAAATTTTAAAGCATGATGTAAGACGATCAGTATTCGACTGATTTGATAACTTTTACAACCGCCCGCGGTCTTACTGGCGCGGAAATTATTTATATTTCGACATATACTTTTTCAAATGCATCATTCAACGCAAAATCAGATCTGTGGCTACGGCATTAAAGAATATAGCCACCTCCTCTCTTCCCGTAGGTGTAATAAGAGGCGACTGAGGGATAACACAGTTCCGCTACCACAAAGCCGGCCCTGCGGTCACCAACCCGCCGCCCAGCGTGGTGACTATGGGCAACACACAAGTTCACGCCAGTTTTGGCGCGAACTTGTGGAGGCCTATATCCAGCAGTGGACTGCAATAGGCTGGAATGATGATGATGATGATGAGTGATACTTTTTCAAATGAAATGACATCTAGTCTGCTTGAAGTTATTGCACTTTTGAAATGTTATTTTATAAAAATATGTCGGCAGTTAATGTAAGCTGTCGATGATCCGGTGTGATAATTCTATTCCGAAATACCAAAATAATATTCGATTAATTAACTGACACAGGGTACATATTCTCATCTCAAAAACGAACATCGACATATTTATTTATTTGTAAAATATTTAAAGTTATTAAATTTAACTTAAAAAATTGGAAATAATAATAATAATGAAAGCCTCACACTCAACGGCCCCCCTCCCGGATTAACTCGTGTGTCGGGGGTCTGGAATAACACACAATACACAAGCACAAACGCCTAGGCCATGGTATACGCTTGTATGGCCAATACAAAGGTATCCCATGGGCGAGGATTGGACCTGTAACTGCCGGCGCAACAGCCGCAATCCGTTGCGCTAACGCTTCGTCAAACGTCGGAAACCACCCATAACAGTAGAGGATCTGAAGTTAGATCATGTTTCAGTCAACTACTTAACAGATGATAATTATACTTTATCAGATGAGTGAAGGTCGACCTTGCTAGGGATCTAAGACTACAACACAAACATTCACCTCCCAATGACACATATGACACCTTTGAAAACAAAATCTATCTAATCTAATTATGCGCCTATTTCTAATTAGAAAATATAAATTTCTTGTCGAGTCTAAACGATAAAAATAATACTCGTACAATCGAATTGAGAACCTCCTACTTATTTGTAAGTCGGTTAATAAAGAGATCTATTTGCCAAAAACCATGTGTTCAGCTTCGATAATTTGGATTTAACGATAATGAGTCAATGATAATTGTTATTATAAGGATAGTTAAGCCATTTACCTAAATTAAATTTATATCACATAATTTTGAAAGGTTTTTGATAGGTTATAAGCTTGTTTAGATAAACAGGATCTTTAGCGTAAGTTCATATCAAATTTGGATAGTTGTTTAAAGAACTGTTAGTCAAATTCAAGATTTGTAATTTTAAATATTAGTAAAGAAGTGAAATGACATACAAATGTACTTTATAGTCTGCGATCACGTGACACTATCGATCTGTTTCACTCCATTAAGGCGTAGAAACCATGAAGATGTTTTACTGTTATCGATATTTGCAATTTGTTGTAATTACAAAAATAAATATTATTTGTTATTTAAATAAAAACAAAATCTGCATACATTTTACATAATTATGTTATGAGAAAGAGTTCGTTACATTATAGTTCACGGCTTATAATTAAATATTATAATCAAAACAGATTTTTTTATTTTTATATAGTTCGACAAACAAGCGTAAGGTTCAATGGTAAGCGATTACCGTAGCATATAGACACCCGTAACACCAGAAGCATCGCAAGCGCGTTGCCGACCCAATCCCCAATCCCCCGGAGCTCTGGTCACCTTACTCACCAACAGGAACACAATACTGCATGAAAACAGTATTATTTAGCTGTGATCTTCTGTAAGGTCGAGGTACTACCCCAGTCTGCTTAACAATTTAAAAATCATTAAATGTAATATTACTAAGCGCAAAAATCGCGAACCGATGAACCAATTCGGGTAATTTTGTTTATTAAGTTTTTCTGATACTTTGTAGAAGGTGTTTAAGAAATAAGAGATCCAGAAAATTGTGCTAAAACAATAAAACTTAGCGATTACCTATCTAAACTAAATGTAGTCGTAAAAGCTAGCAAGACAGGACAAAGTCGGTCAGGTCGGCTGTTTATAAATGCGTTGCATTAGATAATTCTAAAAACTCTTTAAACTATCAATAATGTACATCTTTTAAATGTTGTTTCATTAAACTGATTACGCGGAAGTTTCGAGTGATTCGTGTGATAGTTGTTTTTAAAACTTAAATTACAATTCTCTCCGCGTCGCGCACTTGACCGTGGTCTTATGGAAACGGCCTGAACCAGAATGGCCGCACAAATACAAGAAAACTATAATCTCAATGTCGCTCGCAATTATTATGGACGTATTTGCATATTTTTTTAATATGAATATAGCAACTTTAGCCTTGTTTTAGCAATAACAAACTAAAAAAAAAAGAATATCCAATTTGGCGCGTTCGTTCGGATCTTCGGAAGTTATGTCCGTATACGTATAATACATTTCGATTACTGATTTTTATTATTTATAAGTACTTGTTTAAAGATAATCCATAACATGTATAATTGCTTATTTATAATTAATATTAAGTTAAATCAAGAGCTACCTACGTCTCACTATCATTTATTTTTGAAACGCGAAATAATTAAATTGTTTACTTCAGCAGTTCGCTTCGCTTCGAAATAGTTTATTGCACAATTTCACAGCTAAACAAAACAATATCAATATTCTAATAGTAATTCACGGTAACTCTGACTAATTCGCTATTTCAGAGAACTTTACTGCAGTACAGATTTCCTCTACACACACACAAAGTGAACTCATTCATAGTGTTTCCATGTATTTTCTCAAACTCAATATTTATAAATAGAACTTAAAATTACATTTAGATAACGATGATTTCATCTCAGAACACAAAATCGTGACTGTCTTTTGTTAAAGATTGTCTCTAGACCGACAAACTTTAAGGTTATGACCGCAATGTTATAATAATACTAGCTGGACCCCGCAAACGTTTTGCCATATATATTATTAGCCCCTTAATCCCCCTTATAACTTAGGGGTATGAAAAATAGATGTTCGCCGATTCTCAGACCTACCCGATATTCACACAAAATTTCATAAAAATCGGTCCAGCCGTTTCGGAGGAGTATGGTGACTAACAGTGTGACACGAGAATTTTATAACAAAATTGGGACTGGCGTGTCCATGTAGGACAAAAACTCCTAAAAATAATAAATATAAAAAAAAATAAATAAATAAATAAATAAAGTTATAGGAAATGAAGATGTTTTTAATGACTAACTGAGGGAGGGCACAGGCAGGATTTTCCTGCTCAAAATCTGGAGCAGCCCGACTGGGGAAGTACCTCGACCTTACAGAAGATCACAGCTAAATAATACTGTTTTCAAGCAGTATTGTGTTCCTGTTGGTGAGTAAGGTGACCAGAGCTCCGGGGGATTGGGGATTGGGTCGACAACGCGCTTGCGATGCTTCTGGTGTTGCAGGCGTCTATAAGCTACGGCAATCGCTTACCATCAGGTGAGCCGTACGCTCGTTTGCCGACCTAGTGATATAAAAAAAAAAAGAATAACGTGTGTAAGTAAATTCTCGATCAACATCTAGCTTCCAATATGTAATTTATTTACAAATGTAAACGTATACCTACCAAAAATATTTTTTCTCAGAGTTTTAAAGCGGTATAAATAGTTTTATAGGGTTCGCGGAATGTAACGTATCAGTCAAGGGCCGGTGTTTTATAGACTTGCGCAAACCCGGCGTGTGGCTACTAATACTTCGCTATTATTATCAGCCAACAGAATATAGATGTTTTTATTGTTTTTACGATGACGTCCTGCTCCAAAATTAGTCTCAAATTTTATCAAAAGATTTTCAATGTTCGAGCAACCTAAAAATACAATTACCAGGTTTTGGAGTCGTAGTCTGAAGTCCAAATTACCGACATAACTTGTCATAAATAGAGCTATCACTACCAGCTGTAATGTATTATTGATATAAAATAGTAATGAATTACTAATATTAGGGAAATATCTCGTATTTGACGATAATTATGAATAATATGTCAAAATCTTTTATGTGTTCGATACCCTCGTCCGTCAATTGTGTCAACAAGCTGGAAACAAGCTCTTACACTAACTGCGGTAGCTTTACTTAAGATTAAAAGTAAGTAATGAAACACGATACAAAATTGCTTGTAAAAGACGCCCTTGATTGTTATAATATGAATTAAATGAGAAGCAAACACAGACCAACAAACTATAAAAACTAATACAGAATTAAAGGTTGTTGGTATCCCAACGTACGACAAACTGGATACAATTAATCAGCAGAAAAACGAAAAAAAACCGACTTCAATTACATCGACGAGTAATACAATGTAGAGCAACGAAAAAATAGTCAAGTAACTACGCGTTATCAAAGATTACTCAAAAAGTAGTTATCAGATCTCAATAAAATTTATATGTGACTACATGATAAGCATCAGCTTTCGATAAAATTAAAAATTATCAAAATTAGTACACCCAGTAAAAAGTTATTGCGGATTTTCGAGAGTTTCCTTCGATTTCTCTGGGATCCCATCATCAGATCCTGGTTTACTTATCATGGTACCAACCTAGGGATATCTCCTTTCTAACAAAAAAAGAATTATCCAAATCGGTACATCCAGTAGAAAGTTATGCGGTATAATACAACGTAGGTCGACGAAAAAAGCGTCAAGTAAAAACGCATTATTAGATATAGCTCGAAAAGTAACTGTTAGATCTCAAATAAATTTAAATGGGACCAAATAACACACACCACCTTTCGATCAAAAGAAAATTTGTCGAAATCGCTCCACCAGTCAAAAGTTCTGAAGTAACATACATTAAAAAAATACAGTCGAATTGAGAAGCTCCTCCTTCCTTGGAAGACGGTTAAGAAGTAGCTACTGATACTGACCAGCACGGTCCTCGTGCGCTCCTGGAAGCCGACGCCGCACGTCACGCTGCAGCGGCTCCACTCGCTCCACGCGCTCAGCTGGCAGTCCGCCGGCTGCGGACCTGCACCACACACTGGCTACAATGAATCAGACGGAGCGCTACTGACCAGCACGGTCCTCGTGCGCTCCTGGAAGCCGACGCCGCACGTCACGCTGCAGCGGCTCCACTCGCTCCACGCGCTCAGCTGGCAGTCCGCCGGCTGCGGACCTGCACCACACACTGGCTACAATGAATCAGACGGAGCGCTACTGACCAGCACGGTCCTCGTGCGCTCCTGGAAGCCGACGCCGCACGTCACGCTGCAGCGGCTCCACTCGCTCCACGCGCTCAGCTGGCAGTCCGCCGGCTGCGGACCTGCACCACACACTGGCTACAATGAATCAGACGGAGCGCTACTGACCAGCACGGTCCTCGTGCGCTCCTGGAAGCCGACGCCACACGTCACGCTGCAGCGGCTCCACTCGCTCCACGCGCTCAGCTGGCAGTCCGCCGGCTGCGGACCTGCACCACACACTGGCTACAATGAATCAGACGGAGCGCTACTGACCAGCACGGTCCTCGTGCGCTCCTGGAAGCCGACGCCGCACGTCACGCTGCAGCGGCTCCACTCGCTCCACGCGCTCAGCTGGCAGTCCGCCGGCTGCGGACCTGCACCACACACTGGCTACAATGAATCAGACGGAGCGCTACTGACCAGCACGGTCCTCGTGCGCTCCTGGAAGCCGACGCCGCACGTCACGCTGCAGCGGCTCCACTCGCTCCACGCGCTCAGCTGGCAGTCCGCCGGCTGCGGACCTGCACCACACACTGGCTACAATGAATCAGACGGAGCGCTACTGACCAGCACGGTCCTCGTGCGCTCCTGGAAGCCGACGCCGCACGTCACGCTGCAGCGGCTCCACTCGCTCCACGCGCTCAGCTGGCAGTCCGCCGGCTGCGGACCTGCACCACACACTGGCTACAATGAATCAGACGGAGCGCTACTGACCAGCACGGTCCTCGTGCGCTCCTGGAAGCCGACGCCGCACGTCACGCTGCAGCGGCTCCACTCGCTCCACGCGCTCAGCTGGCAGTCCGCCGGCTGCGGACCTGCACCACACACTGGCTACAATGAATCAGACGGAGCGCTACTGACCAGCACGGTCCTCGTGCGCTCCTGGAAGCCGACGCCGCACGTCACGCTGCAGCGGCTCCACTCGCTCCACGCGCTCAGCTGGCAGTCCGCCGGCTGCGGACCTGCACCACACACTGGCTACAATGAATCAGACGGAGCGCTACTGACCAGCACGGTCCTCGTGCGCTCCTGGAAGCCGACGCCGCACGTCACGCTGCAGCGGCTCCACTCGCTCCACGCGCTCAGCTGGCAGTCCGCCGGCTGCGGACCTGCACCACACACTGGCTACAATGAATCAGACGGAGCGCTACTGACCAGCACGGTCCTCGTGCGCTCCTGGAAGCCGACGCCGCACGTCACGCTGCAGCGGCTCCACTCGCTCCACGCGCTCAGCTGGCAGTCCGCCGGCTGCGGACCTGCACCACACACTGGCTACAATGAATCAGACGGAGCGCTACTGACCAGCACGGTCCTCGTGCGCTCCTGGAAGCCGACGCCGCACGTCACGCTGCAGCGGCTCCACTCGCTCCACGCGCTCAGCTGGCAGTCCGCCGGCTGCGGACCTGCACCACACACTGGCTACAATGAATCAGACGGAGCGCTACTGACCAGCACGGTCCTCGTGCGCTCCTGGAAGCCGACGCCGCACGTCACGCTGCAGCGGCTCCACTCGCTCCACGCGCTCAGCTGGCAGTCCGCCGGCTGCGGACCTGCACCACACACTGGCTACAATGAATCAGACGGAGCGCTACTGACCAGCACGGTCCTCGTGCGCTCCTGGAAGCCGACGCCGCACGTCACGCTGCAGCGGCTCCACTCGCTCCACGCGCTCAGCTGGCAGTCCGCCGGCTGCGGACCTGCACCACACACTGGCTACAATGAATCAGACGGAGCGCTACTGACCAGCACGGTCCTCGTGCGCTCCTGGAAGCCGACGCCGCACGTCACGCTGCAGCGGCTCCACTCGCTCCACGCGCTCAGCTGGCAGTCCGCCGGCTGCGGACCTGCACCACACACTGGCTACAATGAATCAGACGGAGCGCTACTGACCAGCACGGTCCTCGTGCGCTCCTGGAAGCCGACGCCGCACGTCACGCTGCAGCGGCTCCACTCGCTCCACGCGCTCAGCTGGCAGTCCGCCGGCTGCGGACCTGCACCACACACTGGCTACAATGAATCAGACGGAGCGCTACTGACCAGCACGGTCCTCGTGCGCTCCTGGAAGCCGACGCCGCACGTCACGCTGCAGCGGCTCCACTCGCTCCACGCGCTCAGCTGGCAGTCCGCCGGCTGCGGACCTGCACCACACACTGGCTACAATGAATCAGACGGAGCGCTACTGACCAGCACGGTCCTCGTGCGCTCCTGGAAGCCGACGCCGCACGTCACGCTGCAGCGGCTCCACTCGCTCCACGCGCTCAGCTGGCAGTCCGCCGGCTGCGGACCTGCACCACACACTGGCTACAATGAATCAGACGGAGCGCTACTGACCAGCACGGTCCTCGTGCGCTCCTGGAAGCCGACGCCGCACGTCACGCTGCAGCGGCTCCACTCGCTCCACGCGCTCAGCTGGCAGTCCGCCGGCTGCGGACCTGCACCACACACTGGCTACAATGAATCAGACGGAGCGCTACTGACCAGCACGGTCCTCGTGCGCTCCTGGAAGCCGACGCCGCACGTCACGCTGCAGCGGCTCCACTCGCTCCACGCGCTCAGCTGGCAGTCCGCCGGCTGCGGACCTGCACCACACACTGGCTACAATGAATCAGACGGAGCGCTACTGACCAGCACGGTCCTCGTGCGCTCCTGGAAGCCGACGCCGCACGTCACGCTGCAGCGGCTCCACTCGCTCCACGCGCTCAGCTGGCAGTCCGCCGGCTGCGGACCTGCACCACACACTGGCTACAATGAATCAGACGGAGCGCTACTGACCAGCACGGTCCTCGTGCGCTCCTGGAAGCCGACGCCGCACGTCACGCTGCAGCGGCTCCACTCGCTCCACGCGCTCAGCTGGCAGTCCGCCGGCTGCGGACCTGCACCACACACTGGCTACAATGAATCAGACGGAGCGCTACTGACCAGCACGGTCCTCGTGCGCTCCTGGAAGCCGACGCCGCACGTCACGCTGCAGCGGCTCCACTCGCTCCACGCGCTCAGCTGGCAGTCCGCCGGCTGCGGACCTGCACCACACACTGGCTACAATGAATCAGACGGAGCGCTACTGACCAGCACGGTCCTCGTGCGCTCCTGGAAGCCGACGCCGCACGTCACGCTGCAGCGGCTCCACTCGCTCCACGCGCTCAGCTGGCAGTCCGCCGGCTGCGGACCTGCACCACACACTGGCTACAATGAATCAGACGGAGCGCTACTGACCAGCACGGTCCTCGTGCGCTCCTGGAAGCCGACGCCGCACGTCACGCTGCAGCGGCTCCACTCGCTCCACGCGCTCAGCTGGCAGTCCGCCGGCTGCGGACCTGCACCACACACTGGCTACAATGAATCAGACGGAGCGCTACTGACCAGCACGGTCCTCGTGCGCTCCTGGAAGCCGACGCCGCACGTCACGCTGCAGCGGCTCCACTCGCTCCACGCGCTCAGCTGGCAGTCCGCCGGCTGCGGACCTGCACCACACACTGGCTACAATGAATCAGACGGAGCGCTACTGACCAGCACGGTCCTCGTGCGCTCCTGGAAGCCGACGCCGCACGTCACGCTGCAGCGGCTCCACTCGCTCCACGCGCTCAGCTGGCAGTCCGCCGGCTGCGGACCTGCACCACACACTGGCTACAATGAATCAGACGGAGCGCTACTGACCAGCACGGTCCTCGTGCGCTCCTGGAAGCCGACGCCGCACGTCACGCTGCAGCGGCTCCACTCGCTCCACGCGCTCAGCTGGCAGTCCGCCGGCTGCGGACCTGCACCACACACTGGCTACAATGAATCAGACGGAGCGCTACTGACCAGCACGGTCCTCGTGCGCTCCTGGAAGCCGACGCCGCACGTCACGCTGCAGCGGCTCCACTCGCTCCACGCGCTCAGCTGGCAGTCCGCCGGCTGCGGACCTGCACCACACACTGGCTACAATGAATCAGACGGAGCGCTACTGACCAGCACGGTCCTCGTGCGCTCCTGGAAGCCGACGCCGCACGTCACGCTGCAGCGGCTCCACTCGCTCCACGCGCTCAGCTGGCAGTCCGCCGGCTGCGGACCTGCACCACACACTGGCTACAATGAATCAGACGGAGCGCTACTGACCAGCACGGTCCTCGTGCGCTCCTGGAAGCCGACGCCGCACGTCACGCTGCAGCGGCTCCACTCGCTCCACGCGCTCAGCTGGCAGTCCGCCGGCTGCGGACCTGCACCACACACTGGCTACAATGAATCAGACGGAGCGCTACTGACCAGCACGGTCCTCGTGCGCTCCTGGAAGCCGACGCCGCACGTCACGCTGCAGCGGCTCCACTCGCTCCACGCGCTCAGCTGGCAGTCCGCCGGCTGCGGACCTGCACCACACACTGGCTACAATGAATCAGACGGAGCGCTACTGACCAGCACGGTCCTCGTGCGCTCCTGGAAGCCGACGCCGCACGTCACGCTGCAGCGGCTCCACTCGCTCCACGCGCTCAGCTGGCAGTCCGCCGGCTGCGGACCTGCACCACACACTGGCTACAATGAATCAGACGGAGCGCTACTGACCAGCACGGTCCTCGTGCGCTCCTGGAAGCCGACGCCGCACGTCACGCTGCAGCGGCTCCACTCGCTCCACGCGCTCAGCTGGCAGTCCGCCGGCTGCGGACCTGCACCACACACTGGCTACAATGAATCAGACGGAGCGCTACTGACCAGCACGGTCCTCGTGCGCTCCTGGAAGCCGACGCCGCACGTCACGCTGCAGCGGCTCCACTCGCTCCACGCGCTCAGCTGGCAGTCCGCCGGCTGCGGACCTGCACCACACACTGGCTACAATGAATCAGACGGAGCGCTACTGACCAGCACGGTCCTCGTGCGCTCCTGGAAGCCGACGCCGCACGTCACGCTGCAGCGGCTCCACTCGCTCCACGCGCTCAGCTGGCAGTCCGCCGGCTGCGGACCTGCACCACACACTGGCTACAATGAATCAGACGGAGCGCTACTGACCAGCACGGTCCTCGTGCGCTCCTGGAAGCCGACGCCGCACGTCACGCTGCAGCGGCTCCACTCGCTCCACGCGCTCAGCTGGCAGTCCGCCGCGCCTGCACCTGGACCTGCACCACACACTCGATATTGACTAAAAACTTCATCAAAACAATAAATACGGGTATAAATTTTAAATCGGTTCAGCCTATAATATCTCACTGCTGGGCATAGGCCTCTTTCCCCGTGTAGGAGAAGGATCAGAGCTTAATCCACCACGCTGCTCCAATGCGGGTTGGCGGATACATTCCCTACTATGAGTAACGATCGCTATCAGGTGTACATGATAACAAGCGGGACCGAAGGCTTAACGTGCTCTCCGAGGCACGGTGGGGAGACCCACTAGGCACAACCAATTTACATAAATAATAAGAATAAATGAGATATAAAGCGCGCAGGTAACTTACAATATTATGAATGATATATTTTTTAAACCTAAATATTATAAGTTTCTAATAGGTCTAAATATTACATATTCCGATTTAAAACGTAGCTAATATGTAGCGAGCTCTCTGCCACTATTTTGCAAACGGTATCAAATAATAAAAACAATGTAACACACACATTAACATGGAAGGTCGAAACGCAACGATAATCGTATGCTAACGACACAATCACGTATAACACACGTTACACAAATCAAACGTTTACACTAATAACTAGTGCAAGAGAGTGTTTGAGTTTTGTGTTACTTTATTTTGATACTAAAACCGATAAATTTATCTGCCATTAACGTCGTCTGTTACAGTAATATAAAAATTTAACGACACGACTTGTTGAATAGAAATACGAATGAAGAATTAACATCTTCGACTTTACAAGTTGTGAACGGTCAACGACGAGGGAATTTATTGACAGATACTGTAAAGATACAACCCTCACTATATCAATGTAAGTTATGTCATAATAATAATGTTTTATTTTTATACATCAGAAAAATAAATTACAAAACAATACAAAGTTCAAGTTCAAACTATTTGAATGGAAACTCAAAATAAGAATTTAGTAAGTGTACTAAAACAAATCGAATGGGTATGAATAAATATAAAATATTATACTACAACTAGCTGACCCCGCAAACGTTTCTTTGCCATATATGTATGTTATTAACCCGCTAAATCCTCCCCTTATAACTTAGGGGTATGAAAAATAGATGTTAGCCGATTCTCAAACCTACCCGATATGCCCACAAAATTTTATTAAAATCGGTCGAGCCGTTTCGGAGGAGTTCAATGTTTAACACCATGACACGAGAATTTTATATATTAGATATAACATATCGAACCATTACTTTACATATTAAAAAACGTATATGAGCAATATAATATAGTTACATACAAACAAATAAAGACATACAAATTAAATATACGAATTATAGGGAGTTCCCCATCTGGAAAACAAAGCTTGACAACATTGTGATATAATATAAATAATATATTTTGTTTCACACAGAGGGTCATTTTCAATTATCTTATAAGCTGAAAAAAATCAGTAAAACAGAATCGCGCATTTATGGACAAAATATGACTTCGGTTTTTGTAACTCATGGAACAGTAATGTGGAAAATCCAAGCTGCAAGTACCTTCATAGATATTAAAGATTTGTTACACTTCAGCCTATCGCAGTCCACTGCTGGACATAGGCCTCCCCAAATTCGCGCCACACCTCCCGGTCTTCCGCAATCCTCATCCAGCCTACACCGGCAATCTTACGTAGATCGTCGGTCCAACGGGCCGGAGGACGTCCCACACTGCGTTTGCCAAGACGCGGTCTCCACTCTAGGACCCGTCTACTCCAACGGCCATCGGTCCTGCGACACAGATGACCAGCCCACTGCCACTTCAACTTGCTAATTCTGTGGGCTATGTCGGTTACTTTCGTTCTCTCGCGGATAGTCTCATTTCTAATCCTGTCTTTGAGAGAGACCCCAAGCATAGCCCGTTCCATTGCACGTTGTGCGACTTTAAACTTGTGGACCAGTCCCTTCGTCAGTGTCCACGTCTCGGCTCCGTATGTTAACACAGGCAGGACGCATTGCTCGAAAACTTTTGTCTTCAAGCATTGCGGAATCTTCGAAGTGAAGACTCGACGGAGCCTGCCAAACGCCGCCCAGCCCAACCGAATCCTCCTATCGGCCTCCTTCTCGAAGTTGTTGCGGCCTAGTTGGATAGTATGGCCTAGGTAAATATAATCCTGAACAACCTCGAGAAGGGTACCATCGACCGATACCGGTATCGGTATGACTTGGTTGTTAAACATAACTTTCGTCTTATCCAAGTTCATACAGAGACCGACACGTCGGGAGGACTCGTTAGAGATTTGTTATGCTAAAGTAAAATATCGAGACCTTTGTAATTATCTCTACAATTAACCCAATTTTTTTAAATTTAAATGTAACGTCAATAGGCTCTAATGCCCCTCTCTTCCCGTGGGTGTCGTAAGAGGCGATTAAGGGATAACAAGGTTCCACAACCACCTTGGAACTTAAGAAGCCGACCGATGGCGGGATAACCATCCAACTGCTGGCTTTGAAATACACAGGCCGAAGACGGGCAGCAGCGTCTTCGGTGCGACAAAGCCAGTACTGCGGTTACCAACCCGCCTGCCCAGCGTGGTGACTATGAGCAATACACATGAGTTCACGCATTTTTGGCGCGAACTTGTGGAGGTCTATGTCCAGCAGTGGACTGTATAGGCTGTAATGATGAGGCTCTTAATGCACTTTATAACACCATGAAAACAACCCCCACAATATCTGCTATAGTATCACCTTATTGTTGCGGAATAGTAAGCATGAGGTACCTGTAGAAGAGGGAGTAGGTACAGAGTTGCTAAGGCCAGCTGAATCGGAGTTCCCGCTAGCTGGCTGGCCGCTCTGAGACGCTGCACTTGCCGCTCCTCCACCTAATGATGCAACATTTATAACATTAATAAGAACAAATTAAGAATGGAACAAGCTATTAAGAATAACTAAACAGCTTACGATGCCGCGTTGGCGCAACGGTTACAGCCATGGACTGTACCTGTTGCGCTGGCGGTTGCGGGTTCGATCCCCGCACATGACAAACATTTGTATTGGCCATACAGGTGTTTGCCGTGGTCTGGGTGTTTGTGCAGTCTTTATGGGTCCCCACCGTGCCTCAGAGAGCACGTTAAGCCGTCGGTCCCGGTTGTTATAACGTACACCTGATAGCGATCGTTACTCATAGTAGGAATATATCCGCCAACCCACATTGGAGCAGCGTGGTGGATTAAGCTCTGATCCTTCTCCTATATGGGGAAAGAGGCCTATGCCTAATAGTGGAATATTACAGGCTGAAGCGTTACGGGGGTCCGAAAACACAACACACAAGCACAAACGCCTAGATCATGCTTAGCATCACACCATGAATGGAGTTCGAACCTGCAACTGCCAGCCTAACAGCCAGTATCGTGACAGTTCCCATAACGCATCGTAGATTTCAATATTTAGTACTTAATCAATTGGATCGCATTTTTAATAAAAAGTCTTGTACGGTTTTCATAAACCAGCGCTAGTAAAAAAATGAAAACGAAATATAGTCAAAAACAATGGACGCGACGGAGGCGTTTTAATTACAGATGCATTCGTAATAGTTTTTTTTTTTTTGTATTACGAAAATAAAACACCGTACTTTGGCAAACTACTGGCAAAGGAACACACAACTAACTATTAAGTCGAAAGAATTTGTAAAACATCGAATTACAAACCACAAAAAAAGGAAAATACATAAATATTAATATCTTGAAAGCCTACAGTTTAAAAGTTTAGGTTTAGGACAACGAATGTTTGTCTAATCGTAAAATTCTTAAAAATTAATAAATTGTAAATGGTTAAAATACGTGTAATGTGTATTTTACGAACAGAAGAGCACGAATACATCTACGCAGTTCATTGCGCGATCATTACCGCGAAGTTTTGAAAAAGAGGTTTATTTACATTTTAACATTGATTTAAATATAAATGAAGGAGTTATAAATTAAAGCGAGCTCTAACGACTCGGATTCCGGGATATCTGATTGTCGGACATCTGGTAACGGTTACGTGGAAGAAGTAATGAAGAAAACTCACAACTTTATTTATATGAGACAGGTCTCATAGCTTTTTCCTTTATTTTTTAACCGACTTCCAAAAAAGGAGGAGGTTCTCAAATCGACTGTATTTTTTTTTTTTTTTTTATGTATGTTACATCAGAACTTTTGACTGGGTGGAGCGATTTCGACAAATTTTCTTTTAATCGAAAGGTGGTATATGCCAATTGGTCCCATTTAAATTTATTTGAGATCTAACAACTACTTTTCGAGCTATATCTAATAATGCGTTTTTACTTGACGCTTTTTTCGTCGACCTACGTTGTATTATACCGCATAACTTTCTACTGGATATACCGATTTTCTATTTCTCGATAATTCTTTTTTTGTTGGAAAGGATATATCCCAAGTTTAGTACCATGATAAGGAAACCAGGATTTGATGATATGATCCCAGAGAAATCGAGGGAACTTCTTGAAAATCTGCAATAACTTTTTACTGGGTGTACCGATTTTAATAATTTTTAATTTAATCGAAAGCTGATGTTTGTCATGTGGTCACATAAATTTTATTGAGATCTGATAACTACTTTTTGAGTAATCTTTGATAACGCGTAGTTACTTGACTATTTTTTCGTTGATCTACATTGTATTACTCGTCGATGTAATTGAAGTCGGTTTTTTTTCGTTTGCGAGCAAACACAATTATGTTCTATATTAGTTCGCTAATTTGTTTTATGTATAATTCATAGCTATGACTATACATCGCTAAACGTGACACATGTTAGGCTTTGTTGTGCTAATTTCCCCACAAACTCGTATTCAATGGGGTCTGTAAGGCTAAATGACTTTCCAAGCTAGAGTTGAAGGCGAGACAAAATACATAACGAACACATTATACATATTATAGCGTTTACTAGTGGTCCCCAGTAGTCGAATTTCGACCATAATTAATTTAAATTATAAGTTTGATCATTATCAAGGTTCTGTTATCAAAGACTGTACTTCTATAATAATAAACAAAAGAGTATGGTAGTGTGTGTAATGTTTTTTTTTAATGATTTAATGTATTTTTATGCATAATTAAAAATATATATATTAACATTCTGCACTGTCTCTCTGTATAAACTATAAGTGTGCGAAATTTCATACTCCTCCATCCGCGCAGTTTTCATAACAAGGGGTACAAAGTTTATGCTTCACGTATCAATATATAGATTATGGTTCTAGAACTATCCGATTACAAATTAATGACACGCTACGTCTCAGAGCTTGCGGTCGCAAAAAGTTTTGCGAGAACTTTTAACAAATACAAGGTCGATTTAGTAAATAATCCCGACGTGATCGTGGCTCGTGATGTCACCGCGTGATGTCAACGAATACAGCTCGTATAATAATACTCCCAGTCTCAGAAGTTCGTGCGCGTAATTAATGTACGTGGGAGTCAATTGATTAATTATAACAGTCTGACTGATTATGAATATAAGCTTTACTGTGACCTTAACCCTTCGTGAACTAAGTGAATAATTATTTGAATATTTTGCTTAAATTCTGAGTTTTGTTTTACTTTTATTGTGCATTTAATCATGTTAATTAATGGCAATAGGTTAAAAAAATAAAATTAAAATTTATTCTATTGAACTTGGCTTCAAAACTACTTTTTAATAAATTATAGCTGAAGTGAAAAAATGTACTGTGTGGCTACGGTACTAAAGAATTTAGCCACCCCCTCTCTTCCCGTGGGTGTCGTAAGAGGCGACTAAGGGATATCACAGTTTCACTACCGCCTTGGAACTTAAAAAGGCGACCGGTGGCGGGATAACCATCCAACTGCTGGCTTTGAAATACACAGGCCGAAGACGGGCAGCAGCGTCTTCGGTGCGACAAAGCCAGTACTGCGGTCACCAACCCGCCTGCCCAGCGTGGTGACTATGGGCAACACACATGAGTTCACGTTATTTTTGGCGTAAACTTGTGGAGGTCTATGTCCAGCAGTGGACTGTATAGGCTGTAATGATGAAAAAATGTAATAAGTTCTCGTCTTCTCCTTCTAATTAAAGGGGAAGCTTAGAGCCCAATCCGCAGCAAATCGTTTGATTGCAAGGCAGAAATCATCTCATTAGTGGCAGGCCAAATGTTTTTTATCCTTTTATTTTACCTTTTATTCACCAAGCATAATATGACCTTGTCAACGTACATATAAAAATCATTAACATAAAATCACGACTTGACCAAGCCATTACGGCTCAAACTATAATTAGGATTTAAAAAATACAAGACTAAAAATACTACTTGTAAAACCATTATCGTGAACAGACAAAGAAAAGACCACATCATATTTTATTCAGTAAAGGTACACGCGGACGAGCGCGGTAGTAATATTAATGATTATGTTGTAGGTACAATGTACAATATTGTGTAACTATTTTTATTTTCATTGAAGTTCTATTTTTGTAAACGACTTCAAAAAAGGAGGAGGTTAGTCACTTTGACCGTATATATATTTATGTATGTTCGGGGATTCTTTTTTTTTTTTGTTGGAATGGAGATATCCCAAGAGTGGTACCAGGATAAGAAATCCCAGATAAATCGAGGGAAACCCTCGAAAATCGTAGTAACGACTAGTGCGTTTGTGAATTTTTTTCGTCTACCTACGTTGTATTACTTGTCGATGTAATTGAAGTCGGTTTTTTTCGTTTGCAAGCAAACAAAATTATTCATGATATTTTTATCGAAACAAAATCAACGTTCCCTTCATTTTTAACAGACTTCCAAAAAAGGAGGAGGTTCTCAATTCGACTGTATTTTTTTTTTTTTTTTTTTTTTTTTATGTATGTTACATCAGAACTTTTGCCCGTGTGGACCGATTTCGACAAATTTTGTTTTAATCGAAAGGTGGTGTGTGCCAATTGGTCCCATTTAAATTTATTTGAGATCGAACAACTACTTTTCGAGTTATATCTAATAATGTATTTTTACTTGACGCTTTTTTCGTCGACCTACGTTGTATTATACCGCATAACTTTCTACTGGATGTACCGATTTTGATAATTCTTTTTTTGTTGGAAAGGGGATATCCCTAGTTTAGTACCGTGATAAGGAAACCAGGATCTGATGATGGAATCTCAGAGGAATCGAGGGAAACTCTCGAAAATCCGTAATAACTTTTTACTGGGTGTACCGATTTTGATAATTTTTAATTTAATCGAAAGCTGATGTTAATCATGTGGTCACATATAAATTTTATTGAGATCTGATAACTACTTTTTGAGTAATCTTTAATAACGCGTAGTTGCTTGACTATTTTTTCGTCGATCTACGTTGTATTACTGGTCGATGTAATTGAAGTCGGTTTTTTTTCGTTTGCGAGCAAACACAATTATTTCCTGTCGATTCCCCATATACATATTTTTTTAATGGAAATAGCAAAAACGTAAAAAAACATATTAGTAGGAGATCCGAACTAGAGACGAACTTCACCCATCTGCTTAATGGATGAAAATTATTTTACATTTATTTTAGTACATGAGAAAATATTAGCGAAAGGGTTGAATAAGAATTCCTGGCCATCATCATCATCATCATCATCATCATTCCAGCCTATTGCAGTCCACTGCTGGACATAGGCCTCCAAAAGTTCGCTCCAAAAATGCGCGAATTCATGTGTTTTGCCCATAGTCACCACGCTGGGTAGGCAGGTTAGTGACCGCAGGGCTGGCTTTCTCGAACCGAAGACGCTGCTGCCCGTCTTCGGCCTGTACATTTAAAAGCCAGCAGTTGGATGGTTATCCCGCCACCGGTCGGCTTTTTAAGTTCCAAAGTGGTAGTGGAACTATGTTATCCC
Organism: Melitaea cinxia; assembly: GCF_905220565.1. Taxonomy (NCBI): domain Eukaryota; kingdom Metazoa; phylum Arthropoda; class Insecta; order Lepidoptera; family Nymphalidae; genus Melitaea; species Melitaea cinxia. The sequence continues at coordinate 401,008 of NC_059397.1, read as the reverse complement.
TTAGTCGCCTCTTACGACACCCACATTCCTGGCCAGGGTATATTTAATTCAAAATTGAACAATTTATTTAAAAATGCACCAACGAGTTTAAAGGATGTATTTAATACCTGCCAATAAATTTTACATCATAATGAGCGCTGTTTCATTGCGAATACTATGATACAGGGTTGCTGCTATAATTCTGGTTTGAATGACGGTTGACGAATATAATATAACCTGACCGGGAATTTTTTAGGCAACCCTTTCGAGATTTATCTTTAAAATACTAAAAAAGATAATTAATTTTTATGAACTAAGCAGAAAGGTGAAGATCGTGCCCCGTTCAACCAAAAAAAAAGAAAGAAAAACAAGATAACCTACTGTTGAATTTGGAATTATCGTTTGTAAAACGACTTCAACATGGACAAAACAAAAGAAATTACCCAGAACAGTCAGTCAATACAGTCGCAATTACTAAGCCAAAATGCCAGAACGAAAATCAGTACAGTTTTACCGGTATATAAATAAAAGCAGTAGGCGACGCAACCACGCGGAACTGTGGAACTGCTAAAGGTCACCTCGTATTATTCTTACTTCTCGTAACTTCTTTATGGCGAATATAAGTGTATATACCATAATAATAATGATACATAATACCATGAATAGGGATTGAAACCATTTCCAACAGTACAACTAACTCTGTGATAGTCCAAGATACCAAACCCCCCCCCCCCCCCTTTCCTTTCCTATAAATACTGCCGACAGAACGTGTCTGGCAGTATCAATTTCATATTTTTTTATATAATATAAAACAACATAGGTAAGAATCAGTCATGAGAAATACCTAAAATTGGTGCCATTTTTACGTACTTTCATGCAGCTAATGTCTGAAAATTGGCATATATACGTCCACTAATAATACACACTAATAATATTGCATACATTTTGTCTGTCAGAAAATAAGTAAAGTCTGAGGGGCATGGGATCTTTCTCTATAACCATTTGCAAGTAAATCAACATGTAATAGGTATTTTAGCCAAATCTCACAGGATACATAAGACGCTAAAATTGTGCTCTGTTAGCGGAAGACGTAAAGATTTTAATGTGGTTTTATTGTTTCATTAAAGTTCGCTTTAATCGTTCGCCAATCGTAATTCAACCACTGTTGATGATCTGAATGTGTACTACATAACATACCTTCATTTAAATTTTAATTGCGTTCTCATAAAGCGTACGATAGAAGTGATAAACAAACCGTAAATTAATACCAAGTATATGTCGATGTCGAGCGAGGACCTGTTCTCGTTTTCCAAGGATATTTAATGTTTTATACGCTATAGACAGCACTACATATGTTTCTATGTAAAATGGTTTAAAAGCAAAGGTTTTTTATTAACTTTGTGGATTCGAATAAGCCTTCAAAAATGGTCTCTAATTATAGTTTACTTTAGAAAGATTTTACATTTACTTCTCGTTTCCATCTGTTAGTGACAACTGATAGGACTTCAGTTGTTGTACAGATAATAGACATTATGATTGAACGGGGTAACGATAGGTGCCAGCAATCTTGCCAGCATCCCACGCGGACATGATTTATAACACAAATATTTCTAAATAATTACGTTTTAAGTTGGCGTTGTATATTATTTTGCATTCAAGATATATGTGAGATGATATTTTAGTCTAATTTTAAACCTGTTTCATCGTTACAGCGTAATAATACCTGATTTAAATCTAGATCAGATATACGGAAGTCAGTAGAACAGTGACACAAATAGTATTAAACCTGAGTAGTTAATCTCTGCGGGCACAAATGTCTTCATTACAGCGAGCGAGGTCGCTGGGCTCGTCGATGCCGTCATAATAGGGCTGACATCGACTAAATTAATTTTTACAACTCCGAGCATTTTGAAATCGTGTTTTTTTTTTGACGAATTTATGGTAGTCGGTATTTTTTTTTTGTGTTTAGGGTGCCCCCTCATGGCATAAATTCGTGTAGACAATTCTTTGTGTATTTCCAAAAATCGGTTCAGACTTTCTACTAAGTAGAGTTTTACGGAAAACAATTCCAAAGAATTTGAATAGATTTAAAATATAAGTTTATTAAAAGTATTGTATCGTATAGTTTTTAGGACTTTCTCCATATACAAAATTCTTCGATTTTATTAATGGTTTTTTCAGTAGCCTTTTCAGACAACACCAGATTACTCCACACGAAGGGAATCTTTAAAGAACGGCAACCCTGTCCACACAATACAATAACTCTCGCTGTATACCTAATTAGTAGGGAAGTGCGGACGATGCGTTGAGATTTGTTCCCATTAGAGCAACCGACACGACAATTATATTCTTAAGCAACTTTAAAGAATGAACTTCTGAATTAAATGATACATTTTTATAAAATTAAACTAGTTTTTTATTGCTTATAAACGACTTTTTTAAGGAATAAAGTTTGTATTTAGGTTGTTTTTGAAACACATTAAAACATAGTCATAATCAATGTTATTTAGTAGCTAATTCTGAAATAGTTAATTTTTAGGTAGGACTTACTTTCGATTCACGATCGCGATATCACAATCCAGCCTGCAACATCCCACTGCTGGGCATAGGCCTCTTTCTCCGTGTAGGAGTTACTTTCGATTAAAAAACTATTATTTTCTATGACATTCTCGACCTTGCAATAGTTGAATGAATTTAGCCCTTGAATAACAAGTCAGAACTAAATTAAGGAGCGTAAATGATTGAATAATAAAAAAAATTCTAGGCTTCTGAACATTCAAATAACTAGACAATAAAAAAAAATATTAGAGGACTAAATTAAAAACTTTCTGATTGGCTCCAACTTCACAATGTGAAAACTGAACAGAACTACATAAAATAAGTTGAAGTTCCAGTAGCTATCATCGTCATAATTCCACTACTTCTTGTACAACTTTTCTTATTTTCTTTCTGTCTGTTGGTCCTTATGCAAAAAACCTAGTACGAAATATTTGCAAGACAAAAAAAATATGAATATACTTAGAAATATAAAAACATACTTTTTAAAGACAATTTATTCGGTGCTAGATAAAGTTTGTCTTGTACTTGATACACTAATATACTCTGAGAGACGCTATCAGCATTATTTCTCGATGATCCTTAGGATCTCTGTCACCTCAACTCGTAAGCTACAATTTAAGCTTTCGCAGATATCGGATAGAAATATCTGACAGACAAACAACAGTATGATTGTGACACAGTCTGTATATTTTTAACTATTATCTATTTATAATTAAACATATACAGAGTGGGGATGACAATACGACAAAAATTGATAACACAGGTAATACTAGTTTATAGGAGTATTTCAAAACCATCAAAAAAGTTCTAACGTCAAAATCAAAAAAATGATTTTTTCAAACAAACTAAATAAGAAAAATATAATAAAATTATACTACAACATGTGTGACTATAGGTTCACTGACCTGTTATGACGCGCGGTGACACAACGAACTACTACGAACTAGGTACGTTAGTTTGTTTGGTCGGTCATTGTAGGTTACTAAATTTTTAAATTCTATCTAAAATAATTATCTTCTTATAATTTAATTCATTAATTTTGACATGATGTCGCCATTAGTGGCCATATTTTTTAATTTATTAAAAGGTCTAATAATTCTATTTTTAACTCATCAACTGTATTTACGTCTGTTGAGTACAAGTCGTTTGTTACAAAACTTCACAGTAAAGGCGCTTTTAGTGTCACGCGGATTTGCTCACGCACGCGGGATTGGACCGCATGCGTAAAATTTCACGCTGCGGATCATACGCAGCATGAGTTTCAGTTTTCTACGGGCTGCGTAACGGTATAGACGTGTTCAAAAATGATCAATGTCAGAAGAATATGTGTCGCTTACATACTTTACAAACGACGAAACAAGAAGACAAGAGTACATGTTGATCCCTTTCTTGAAAATAGGCTTCTTGCTGGGGCGTTTGTTACACGCTTTGGAAAACTACAAAATAATGAACGTAAATTTAAAAATTACTTTCGAATGTCCATTCGTTCTTTTGATGAACTGTTGTGTAAAATTGAGAATAAGCTACAAAAAAGCAGTTTACGAAGGATTACAATACAACCGATTGAGAGGCTCGCTATTACATTAAGGTAAGTTTTAAATTTTAAATATTTAATTTCCTGCTATGATTTAGTGGAAAGGGATTTGAACAGGTAGGATAAACGTTTTTTGACTTCAAATTACTGTCATGTGTAAATTTACATGTGCAAAAAAAAAATTTTGTCATGTACTCTGAAATTTCATTGTTCATAATTTCATTCAATTTCATGTTGAAATTTCATTAAATAAGATTATTTCACTCATAAAATGTCGCCATTAAAGTGGAATCATTCCTACCTTTCATCACACGCTACTTATTATAATATAGATAAAAGTTATAGGTTTGCACATGACAGTAATTTAAAGTCAAAAAAAGTCCTTAATTGGTTTGGGATTGGTACGTTCAACCTACATACACAATCCTTTTTTTTATCTGATAAAGTACACATGGCCACAGATCAAGTTACCCAAAACCAGCATAAATGGAACTCGCGCCTTGCGTATTATCATACTTAGGTAACCCGTCGGAGTCCCGCTTATACTGGATTTGAGTAACTTGATCTGTGCCGTGTGTACAACCGCACTCATATGACTAAACAAACAATTAGAGAGAAACTGGAGAAAAAAAGTTAATCGTACTCATTTTAATAAAAAGAGTTTTATTCATAAATTAAAAAATCAAATTTTACATCATTCATTTCTTTGTAAATTTGTATCCTGAGCGTTGACATTACTTTCGCCTGTAGATGATGTTGTTGCTGGGGTATAAATTACGTCATAAGACGTGATATTAAACAGGCCGCTTTCAGTCGAAATAAGAGTTTCATTGTCATTCACTGCAGCAGAACTAATAGCATTGTCGTTAAGACTCGAAGTATCCTGGATTATACTATTGGTTTGGTAATCTTGATTTATCGGTGACAAACTGTCAAGCTCAGTAAAAGCACTAGAACTTGTTGTAGGTATGGGACTGTAGTATGCAGGTTGTGTTTGACTTTCCATTTCCATAACTATATTTAACACTTTTGTTCTGAACATTAGTTTTTGATATCTAGTGAATCTTTTTAATGAAGGCTGCAGAGACTGAAAGAAAGCCAAATCCTCACTTTCTAGCTCCAGTTGATTAGACTTTAAGCATTCTAATAACTGTGCCTCAAATTCAGATGGTGCTTGCTTTTTAGATTTTACTTGTTTTTGTTTTGATGTTGGGTGAGAACTTTCTTGACGTGAAGTATCTGGTTGCGTGGACTCATTAGGTGTTTCTAAATTACTTTGTTCAGACATTTCTTCACAGAGTGACTCTTCTCCAGCAGTTTCCGTTGTACTGTCTAAGAAAGTCAAAATGTCATAGTAAGAATATTTCTTCTTCTTCTTCTTACTCCCAGAGCCGGATGGCTGATTTTTTTCAGATATCTTGTCTTTCTGGTAAGTGTCCCTTGCTGTTCGCCAGCGTTGTTGTATTTTCTTGTCTGAAATGACAAAATATAATAAGTAAGTGGCAAAAGTACACACAGTTTCAGATCAAGTTACCCAAAACCAGTACCAATAAACGGAACTTGCTAGGGCCTCGCCGGGCGCCGAGTCGTCTACGATAATAAACAACGCATGAGTCCTGTTTATACTGGTTTTGGGAAGCTTGATCTGTGGCCGTGTGTACAAATCTGATATTAGTTGGAAATTTAACTGCATTCGATTAAAGGCCCTCCTTAATTCACACATGTTGTCAACTTTACACTGTCTCATGAAGCATTAGATAAATCAAGCAATATATATATACCTATACAGAGTGGAAAAATAAGGCCGCAGTTGAAGGAAAAGTACCCTTAGGCGCAACGCAAACGGCGGGCTGGCGCAGGCCGGTCAATTTCGCCGCGAACGATAGCGCAAAGTGAATCTTATACTAGACGCAGACGGCGCGGCCGGGGCGGCGCGGCGCAGACATCGACGAAATAATTCATTTTTTACAAAAATAATTAGAACTTCATTTAAGGATTTTTGGAAAAACACCGGATTGAATCGGGCAATTTGTTTATTTGTTACAGTAAAATTTGCCATCATCAAAATTAAGGTGAAAACTTCCGGAAGTCACTAGCGCTGTAAGTTTTTAATTTGTTTTAACAAAAATTTGCTTTATTTGCATCTGTCAACCTTCATGAAGGAGGACATCTTGTAATGTAAATATTGCCTGAAATAAACGATATTTCATTATATTATATTATATATATTTATTAGATTCCTTTCATTTGCCGGAAATTTTACCATAGGGGTTAATTTATACAGAGAAGATTTCTTATAAAATATTTACAGCATAGTTATGTGTCTCAAATCTGCTAAAAGTGGCCACTTTTAGCAGATATGAGATACATAACTATACTTCGAACTTTTCATATGAAATCATAACTGCATAAATACCCCCCTATGATAAAATTTTCGGCAAATCATAGAAATCTAACGTAGCTATAGTACTGTAGTTAAAACGAATTAAAAACTTCTAGCGCTAGCTACTTCCGTGCCCTTTCACCTTAAGGGTATTTATTTTTCTTCTGAAGTAAAATTCGAGCGGTGCATGCTGTCTTATGTCTGATGTCAGCATTATTAATATATTATGTTATCATATTATTAATATATTGTTTTTGTTTTCAGATATTTGGCAACTGGTAATACATTCACTGATCTACACTATTCCTATGTGATTGGAATTGCAACAATTAGCGAAATAGTAAGACAAGTTTGTTACATAATATGGATTGAACTAAAGTCTGAATGTATTCCACAGCTTAATGGGATCAAATGGAAAGAAATCGCAGAGGGATTTCTCACATATACAAATTTTCCTAATTGCTTGGGTGCAATTGATGGAAAACATATAAGAGTGATTCGGCCGCCGCACAGTGGATCACTATATTTTAATTATAAGAAATATTATTCTGTAGTGCTCCTCGCAATGTGTGATGCTGATTATAATTTTACATATATTAATGTCGGTACCAGTGGAAGCAACGCCGATTCAACCATCTTTAGAAGGAGTCAATTGTATACGAAACTGGAAAGTAACACGTTGGGTATCCCTGACCCGCAAGAGTTGCCTATTATTTGCCCCGAAGTAGCTTATCCATCTAGTGTAAGAGCAAAGTTGCCGTTCGTGATAGTGGGAGACGAGGCATTTGGTTTATCATCACATGTGATGCGGCCTTATGCTCGTGATGATTTACCTTACAAAAAGAAAATATTTAATTACCGTCTGTCCAGAGCTAGAAGGTACATAGAATGCACTTTTGGAATTATGTCAAATAAATTTAGAATATTTCACAGATCCATGAATGTCAAGTTAGATCTAGTACAATTAATAGTCAAGACGGCATGTGTACTTCACAATTTCATAAGGAAACGGGATGGCTACAAGGTCAGCCATACATTTGTCACAAATGGTTTTACGGGACCACTACCCAGGCAGCAGACTGAAAGTAGTAATACGTCGGCAAGTAATATCAGAGATATATTTGCAGATTACTTTATCAATGAAGGAAAAGTCTCCTGGCAACACCGATATATAATTAATTAACTAAACTCAAAAGGTTTTAGAAGGTTTTTGATGTTATTTGTGAATTAAATAATTATGCTTATATTAATAAAGTAATGATGCTTGTATAAATAAAATAATGAACCAAACACATACCCGCCTCTTTTCTTTCCTCTTCGCTCAAATTTTCGTAGTTAGGTGCCAATTCCTTCAAAATATCTCTCCATGCAGCCTCCCTCGCGTCCCTGTTTTTGTATAATTCATTGCGTTTATCCCACAAAACGGGCCGCAGATGAACTTCAATGATTACTCGTTCTGTATCGATTTTCATTTCGGTAGTACAATACGGCGCGTGCGCCCCGCTCGACTCTAAAATGGGCACTGAAGTTGTAGGCAGCGCTTACGCATGCGGATACCCCGCACCGGGGTGACGCCCCGCACAGCGCCCCGCGTCCCGCGTGCGTTTATCACGCTTTACAATAGATACCTATATGAAATTGTTCTTTGCGGATGCTACGCATGCGGTCCAATCCCGCGTGCGTGAGCAAATCCGCGTGACACTAAAAGCGCCCTAAATGCGGGATAAAGCATTGATCTTCCCGTATCCTCTGAAAAGCATTTGAAAAAGTGCGGCCATCGGTTGGACAAATGCGGGTGTTCCCATATCTCTCCCGGTACTTCTGTATTGCTAAATTAGCCTTGCCGTGGCATTCTCCGTAAACAAAAATCATGTACTCCGAAGCTGTATAATTATAACGTGGCATTGTAAATAAAATAAAAACTATTCTTACTATTAACACTAGCGCCTAATTTCGCACAATTCACCTAATAACTATTATACTAGGCATTTATTCTACGTTAATGTTCTTGTCACTATAAAAATAAAGCGTTAAAATATCGCACAATCACTCCAAGTCTTTCGAGATAATTCAATAATTAATTAAAACGAACAAAACTCGTGCGCATATGTAGAAAATTGACAAATCAACGCGTATGACATCAAGAAACATGAGTACCTGGGTGGATTTTCAAAATAGCAAATTGTGAGTGTGATTCCACTTTTTGACTCAAAATAGAACCTCCATTATGTAAAAATGGCTTTAGATTATTCTTTATACATTTAGTTATAACTTGCAAGTAACAAAATAATAAAATAATTATGCTAAAATATAAAAAAACTTGAAATATTGTCCCAAAAATCATTTACCTCTCCGATATTTTTACACTATGTTCGTTAATGAAATAAATAAAACGCAGTAGTTTGCCCGAATTTCGTTTGATTTTATTCTATAAGTAATAAATAAAGTCTAAACTGAATAATCATTACCTTTCCTAAACAAAAATTTTCCTCTATCATTATTATTTAGCAATTTAAAATTTTGTCACAAGAATTTCATCATTACCATCCTTGATTTTTGTTTATAAAATTTTGTTCTACAAAATAACTAGATGAAAGATTTTGAATACATTCCGGGGGGCTTCCCCCGTGCTGCCCCTCAGTCGACATCAAGATCTGTACGAGTCTTGACGTGTTAGTAGTGAAATTACGTTTTTACGTGATTTTATATTAGTTTGTCAAGAAATCTCGTCATTAAACGCGTGAATATATTTTTGGTAAGTAATTTTTCTTTATTTAAACGATAATTTGCATAGATTAAACTAAATTTATATTAAATAATGAACAAAGTAATTATATAGGTTCTTCCCTCAATTTGCAAGTTACTAAATGTTTCGTTTTGTTTTGTCATATATCGTAACATCATTCATCGTGTAATTCTAAATGAGTTGAATGATTTCTTTTGAGGAAAATGACATTTATGTTGAATTTAATGATGCATAGTAGACGTTAATGATTAAGATGCAAAAAATTGAGTATATATTCAGAGCAATATATTTAATTTCTCATTGATTTTGAACATAATGTAATAGAATAGTCATGCACTAGGCATGATATTCAAATAATCTGTTCAGTTTACCTTTTTTAACTAATTTCTTATTATTATATTATTATTATTATTTTATTTTTATTTTAACTTAAACTGATTAGACTGATTTAGATTTTTTTCAGGCAGGTTACATCATGGCTAAAACAAAAGCAGAGCGTTTAGCCCAACAAAGGCTCTGTAAAAGACGTAAGTATTTGGAAATAAAAAATTACCCTGAATTATATGCACTAGAAAAAGAAAAACAACGTGCTCAAAAAAAAAACTTAAAGAAGAAAAGAAACAGAAATCTATCACAGCAAGAAGTCCACGTGAACAGCGAAAATTGCGTAAACAGTGGAAAGAAAATTCAAAAAAATATAGAGAGCGGCTTAAACAGGCAATTCCAACTAAAGTTAGTATAGTAAATGTTGAAGCTGAGGGATTATTTGAAGAAAAATCTAATACTACGGAAGATCCTATCGGTTTATTTACAAAAGAAGATTTACAAAAAGCAGAAAGGAAAATACGGTATCAAGAATTAAAGAGAGAATACGATTGACGAGCATTATAAAAAATCTGCAGAAAATTAATAAAAATCAAAAAAAGACAATAATGTATTTGAAATCACTTCTGGACAAGTTTAACGCATCTAACCCGCAGACTGAGGATACCAGACAAGAGTTAACACAACACAAGAAACAAACGAACTTTCGCGCTAGTGCTATTTCCAAATTGAGATCAAGAAAAGATACTAAATTTCGACTTTTTCGCCAACAAGTAATAGAATCTATTGAAACTTTTTATAATGATGACGCTGTGAGCACTTTTCTGCGGGCAAGAAAGAATTCATAACAAGAAACAAGAGGCGAATGCAAAAAGATATCTTACTGCCCCATTGAAAGTTTTGCACAAAAAATTACTCTCAGAAACAAATGTAAAAGTATTCATTTTTTACCAAACATCGTCCATTTTGGGTACTTCATCCTAAGCCTACAAACAGAGAAACGTGTTTGTGTGCTCAACATAGTAATATAGAGCTGTGAATTAAATCTCTGTATAATGCATCTATTATAGGCGAAAAAAACTTGGACGAATTAGTCTCACATTTATGCTGTGAAGCCAGGAACTCGAAATGTTTATTGAGAGAGTGCATTGCCTGTAAAGATAAGGTATTAAACTATAAAGAATTTTCTAATGACTCTAATTTGACCTATTTTAAATGGAAGAAAATGACCAAAGAGGTACTGACGAAAAAACGGATAAAGAAGAAACAAGTATTTACAGTGAAGGACCCGATAACTACACAACCATTAACAGTAATACGAGAATTAGAAACATTGATTAATCCCTTTTTATCTCATGTTAATAACATTGAAGCACAATATACTACCATGAAGAACCTAAAACTGAACTTAACGATATCAGAAGCACTTATACACGTAGACGTTTCTGAAAATTATGCCCTTAAATACGCTGACGAAGTCCAGTCATTTCATTTTGGAGAGAGCAGGCAACAAGTTGCTTTGCATACCTCAGTTATTTATAGTCATGATTTTTCTATAGGAGCTATTCGACCAATATCGGTGTGTACCATTAGTAGTTGTGTTCGTCACGATGTGGCAGCTATTTGGGCTCATTTAATCCCACTGATAAAACAAGCTTTAGAAATCAATCCGTTTATAACTATGTTACACTTCTTGTCAGACTCACCAATATCACAGTATCGAAACAAATTCATGTTTTATATAATATCACAGATTCGGAATGAATTTAATTGCATTTTCAGAATTTCGTGGAATTACACAGAGGCGAAAGAGGGAGCGAGGGAGAAAGGGTGCCCCTGATGGGGTGGGAGCCGTTCTGAAGAGAACTGCTGATAGAATGGTTAGTTTCTCTCTCTTGTCGGTCCCTCATGTCTGAGGATCGTGGTCAGCATCAGGGTTGCATCTGGAGCGGATGATTTGCCTCCACCGGTCTCTGTCCATGGCGTCTCTTACGACCGTGTCTAACTTAGTGGCAGAGGAGTTCTTGAGGCTAGAATGGTTAGTTACGGAAGAGATATTGGCGATTTTGATTCATTTTGTGAAGTATTGAAAGAAAACGTGGAAAATATCAGTATCAAAATAGTAAAGGAAGATTCTATAAAGAAAAAAGAAACCCTACTTCCAAAAAATCTTAAGCCTTTCAGAGGCACACTTTCCATCCACCAGGTTCTTTGGAATGCGTGTTCTGCTAAACTTACTTTAAGGAAACAAAGTTGTTTCTTATGTGATATTGATGAGCAATGCGTTCACGGCAAACACACCTTGGGTTTTATGAAATTATAGGTGGTAGTAATATTAATCATAACTATATAATGATTCTGAAAAGGTAACAATGTTAGCCGCAACTGCGCGTAGAAGCGTGAACGAAAACCGACTTGTTAACGTATTAACAGATATAACTTTTAACAATGACCTAAATTGATTATTTTGTTAATTTTGTGATTGATTTATTTTTTAGAGACTGGTTGTTCAAACAAATCAAAGATTTTTGTTTATTTACAATAATTATTAATAAGAACAAGCTGATTCTTTTGTAATTAGAGTATTTCGTAGAGGCTGGATATTTATTGTTACAGAAATCAAAATTGTTTGTTGATTGATAATTAGTAATCTGAGTTTAGATAAGATCGATTATTTTGTGATCAGATTGATTATTGTGTGTTTGGATTATTTTGTTGTGTTGTTTACTTGTTTTTAGTTCGATTAAATCAAAATTTTTTGTTATTTATATTTTAAATTTAGTAATTCGTATGTTATATATCTTTTTTCTTAAATAAAAAGCTTATTGTAATAAGAATGTTTTATTTACGTCATTAACTGTAACCGCTTATCATTTACTTCAACGGGTTATATCATTCATCTCTACACAATATCATTCACTTCAATACAGTATTTCAATTTTATGGTTTTTTCTCTTAAATGTTGTGTTTAAAACATAGTTTAAATATACAAATGCCTTAGTTTTACGATCAACATCGTTATTTAGTTGTTATTTTTTAGATTCATAAGTAAATAAAAAAATCACCCAAAAACAGTCATAATAAATCATAAAATGAAAATCCACCCACCTCAATAAACGGCACAGAGACCACTGGCCGCTTGTCGCGTACGCGGCAACTCAGGGAAAAACTAAAAACAGGTTATAACATGTTCAATGTTTACGCTAGCCTACGCACCAGGGCTGACAGATGTACGATTTTAATCGATACGATTTTTTTTTTAATTTTTACTCATGTACGATCGCTAGACTAAAATCATACGCAATATGTACGATTTTTATATTCCTATTACCTGGAAGCATTTCATAATTAAAGAAACATCATCCACCGGCAAGCTTGAATTTCGTTAATTTCCCTTACTTGAATGAACCTACCACTTTTATATGAATGAGGACTCTGAAAAATCATATAAGGCTGTATTTGTTTGCTTTCTAATGAAACTTATAATTAACCTTGTGGTAATAATTGCGACTTGAAAAAAAAAATACATTTTGAAATAAAAAACAATTTGAAAATTATAAAACACTAGCTCAATTTGCTTTGAATTTGTTATCTTTTCCCCATTACAGTGCAATCTGTAATGTGAACGAGAATTCAGCGAAGTTAATTTAATCAGAACAAAACTTAGAAACAGTTTATCCAATGATACCCTTAAGGGCACATTATTAGCCTAGCAATTAATAAGAAGAAACGAAAATGATACGAATTTTAAGCCAACAAATTCTTTTGTTAAAAAATATGACCACAGAAAATTTTGTATGAGTGTGACAAATTTTTCTAGCAGCCCTGGCATAGCCAGTTGTCCTTTACACCGTTAGACGTTCTCAGGGTCATTGCAACACACGTGCCACGTTGATTGTTTTTTTCAGCTGTTGCAAGATTTAATATTTTAATGTAATAACGTGGTATTTTATTATTAATAATTGTTGTTATTGTTATTTGTTGTCTTTATCGCATTTGTTGAACTGCTCGAGCAAAAGTTTCGCGAATATTTTGATCTTGAAATAAATATAGTCAATGAAATACTTAAATTTATTAAATATTGTTGATATGCCATGTGTGCTCCCCGTGATATTACCTACTTACAAAAACTATGTTAGATTCAGAATTTAGATTTTCAGAATTTAAAATTTAAGCATTAAAAGAAACAATAAATTTTTAAAAAACAAAAATTATAAAAAGAAAATTATTAGAATCATACTGAATATTAAAACTATTTAACAAATGTTTTTAATATGTCTTAACACAACACTGACCTACCAAAATAGATAACAATTTTGCACGTTTTTAAATTACGCGTACGCGTAATATTATGTTTGTACCGATCGCGCTCAAAGGGTCGTTAACCTGCGGGTGACCGTTTATTAATGTTATACAACACGTAGTAATTTTAAAAAATGAAAAATCATATTTTTTGACTAAACTACTGGATGTATTTTATTGATTTTTTGTATGTGGGCTTGGAATATCATTACATATACGATGTCAAAGTTATTGTCGTATTGTCATCCCCACCCTGTATATTAGATTTTAATAAATATCTGAAACATAAATTGGGCGCTTTATATCATGGAATATTTTTTTACCATTATCAAAATTTATTTCGATATATCGTATCGTGTGTAGAAATGGAAGCAGTTTTTATTGTTTACTGCGGCGAGTGCGAGTGCACCGGTCGCTCCGACACGCGCGTCGTACGTACTAATCTGTGTATTTGTGTCTTAGTGTTACTGGGATTATTTCCAACAGTTCTGATGAAGCAGCGCGGCGGTTAGGTTAACGATACGGGTATATCTGTGCAAATATTTCTTTCCGCTTTGGGTTTTTGTTGTCGTTACCTTCGCAATTTGTCTGAGAATACGTTAAAACTTTTGTCCCGTGTCTTATCATAAACGCCTGATTACGATGATTGCTCTTGGCTTGGAAGTCCCAACCCTTTGATAACAGAGAACCGGCATATGTTCGAGCATATACGGTATTTCTTCTCTATTACAAAAAGCACTGCATATAGTTGGATATTTTTCTTGTTGTTTTGGTCCGGTTCGCTTCAATGGCTTTATATGTATAGATCATGAGCAGTTTGTCATTTTAGTTCTTCAAACTTATATTTAACAGATCTTAATTAAGGAATATTTACTGACATACGAGTTCAAGACATACAAATTACATTATTTTCTCAAAGCTGCCAAACATTAGGGCTTAGTTTATTTTTTCTATACAACAATAACTCTTCAGACAACACGCACGTAAGTGTGGATAAGTTAACACCCAATAAAGGTGAAGGCATCTCTGATACCCCTCCACTATCAGTTATACAACCGAGAAGTTTTCTTATAAACACACACATACGCACACACACACACACACACATATAAACACACGCACATACAAACACAAACACTCACGCGCGCGCGCACGCGCTCACACGCACACACACATACAAAGACACGCACACACGCACATACAAACACACGCACACACGCACATACAAACACACGCACACACACACACGCACTAACACACACACATACAAACACACGCACATACAAACACAAACACTCACGCGCGCGCGCACGCGCTCACACGCACACACACATACAAAGACACGCACACACGCACATACAAACACACGTACACACGCACATACAAACACACGCACACACACACACGCACTAACACACACACATACAAACACACGCACATACAAACACACACACACACACACGCGCGCTTACACGCGCACACACATACAAAGACACGCACACACACACACACATATACATATTAACACACGCACACACGCACGCGCACGCACGCGCACGCACGCGCACGAACGCGCACGCACGCGCACGCACGCGCACGCACGCGCACACAAACCCACACGCACGCACACACATACACAGAGAGAGAGAGAGAGAAAGAAAATATGTAGTTTTATTAGTATGGTACGTACCGATGATGACGCTGCAAGTGTCGAGACAGTCCTGCTGCGAGATGAAATTGTTCCCATTTCCGCGACAGCCTCCGTAGTAGAAGGGTACGCACATTCCCTTCTGCGCCGCGAACGCCCAGCGCTGGTACAGGCCGCGGCAGGGACCCACCTCCGGGGGCTCCATGCAGATACCTGCGGTAGTTTATTAAGTGACTAATGGTAGTAAATCGTGTCTCATTTTCATAGAGATGAGTGAAATAAGTTCGAAAGAGGTGCTACTGTGTTGTTGTAGTTTAACTGAGATGGGCTTATATTAAAGCTGTGATTTCGTATTCAAAAGATTTAAATAAATTTAAGTTGATTTATTGTCGATAGGTCGTCAGTTTAAGTGTGAGACGATCAGCATGATTAGAGGAATTCTGCTCGACACGTATATACAAGCTGAACGGTGAACTTAAACAATCTCTGTTGTCAATTTTTTTTAATATATTTTTTATGTAAGTAGGTCGGTAAACAAGCGTACGGCTCACTTGATGGTAAGCGATTACCGTAGCTTATAGACGCCTGCAACACCAGAATCATCGCAAGCGCGTTTCCGACCCAATCCCCAATCTCCCCAGGAGCTCTGATCACCTTACTTACCAACAGGAACACAATACTGCTTGAAAACAGTATTATTTAGTTGTGGTCTTCTGTAAGGTCGAGGTACTACCCCAGTCGGGCTGCTCCATATTTTGAGCAGGAAATTCCTGCTGTGCCCTACCCCAGCTTAACCTCTACCTCGTTGTCGACCCTCCCAATCCTAGACGCTCTCACTCTCCAACAGGAACACAACACAGCTCGAAAGCAGTATTATTTAGCTGTGATCTTCTGTAAGGTCGAGGTACGTTCCCCAGTCCCCTCTCAGATTCCCTGACGCGGCCCCAGCAGCGCAGCAGCAACTCACGCTTGGCGGTGGCCATGTCGACGGCGCAGTCGGCGCGCTCGAGGCAGGGCCGCTGCTGCAGCAGCTCGACGCGCGCGCCGCAGTCCCGCTGGCGCGCGGCGGGCACCAGCAGCAGGCGCGTGCGGAACGCCACGCCGCGCCCGCACGACGCCGAGCACGGCGACCACGCCGACCACTCGCTGGCGGGGCACTGAGGGTCGGACACTGCAGGCGACTCCAGCTCCGAGCACGCCGGCTCCATGCACTTGCGGTTCTCCTCTGTAGATGGGAGACCAGAGAGACCATATTTGATTTCAAATCCAGTTTTAGATACTTGCATTTGATATTGTTTATGGATGATGAAACTTAGGACGTAGTGTGGCTACGGTACTAAAGAATATAGCCACCCTTCTCTTCCCGTGGGTATCGTAAGAGGCGACTAAGGGATAACACAGTTCCGCTACCACCTTGGAACTTAAAAAGCCAACGAGGGCGAGATAACCATCCAACTGCTGGCTTTGAAATACACAGGCCGAAGACGGGCAGCAGCGTCTTCGGTGCGACAAAGCCAGCCCTGCGGTCACCAACCCGCTTGCCAAGCGTGGTGACTATGGGCAAAACACATGAGTTCACGCTATTTTTGGCGTAAACTTGTGGAGGCCTATGTCCAGTAGTGGACTGTAAAAGCTGTAATAAAATGATGGATGATGAAAATATGATATAATAGTCAATTCCTAATTAAAATTGTTGGAGTAGACGGATCTTAGAGTTGAGACCGCGTCTTGGCAAACGCAGTGTGGGACGTCCTCCGGCCCGTTGGACCAACGATCTACGTAAGATTGCCGGTGTAGGCTGGATGAGGATTGCGGAATTGCGAAAGACCATGATGTGTGGCGCGAACTTGGAGAGGCCTATGTCCAGCAGTGGACTGCGATAGGCTGAAGTGTGTGAATTAAAATTATCCACGGTAGCATTAAACGAATCAAATTTATATTGGAAATCCTTAGTTTATATTATCTGAGCTATTGTTTTGTAGGTAGATGAGAAAATGTGGTATATTCGTTGAACCCTGTCTCTTGTTTCTGTGGCGGTGGAACATCCTATCTTCATCTGGACTTACGAAAGAAGTGGAGAGGTTTAATTAAACTGCAATATTATTCACTACAACTGATTAAACCATTGAACCTATAGGAGATATATATAAAAATAACACCAACTGCCTGTCGTAGATAACAAAAAGACTATTAAATAAATAGATACGCCCAAAAACTTACCAATTTGCACCAACGGACACTTCTTAGTACCCATCGGGTTGCGGAAGTGGCGCCTCCTGGTGCTGATGCCGACCCCGCAGGTCACGGAGCACTCGCTCCACGGCCCCCACTCTGTTGTCTCACAGATACCTCCGATCGCCTCCACCGGTGCCACTTCGAAATCTGTGTCCGCTTCGTTAGCATTTTCACCCCTGTTTGAATAATCAATCGTTTTATTCCATACCTGTATGCATATAATTATAACTTTTAGAACTAATACAAGAGAACTTCAATTTGGGAGCGCAGTTAGTGCTGCTGTATCAGCCCTATCAATTTTACAGTATTTGCAAGTTCCAGAAACCTTCATTTACAATTAGGATAAACGTAACATTCTTGGACTGTGTCAAATTATCTTTTCTGCAAATTTGATCCTACATCCTGCTACAGCTGTAATTTTTACAGCAACTACCTCGTCTTTTCAATAAATGGGTAGTAAACTAAGCGTGTAATATATTGCATATTAGGGTTTTAAGGTTTTAAACTTCCACGGTCTTTCAAAAGTCATTCGTGAGCATGGCGTCTGCAGCGTTACCAAAACATCGGATAGTCAAAATAACAATCGCCCTAAGTCCCGTTAAAGTAAAAGTATCCATACATCCACACTGTTAACTGAGGTAGGGCACAGCAGGAATTTCCTGCTCAAAATATGGAGCAGCCCGACTGGGGTAGTACCTCAACCTTACAGAAGATCACAGCTAAATAATACTGCTTTCGAGCAGTATTGTGTTCCTGTTGGTGAGTAAGGTGACCAGAGCTCCTGGGGGGTTGGGATTGGGTCGGCAACGCGCTTGCGATGCTTCTGGTGTTGCAGGCGTCTATAAGCTACGGTAATCGCTTACCATCAGGTGAGCCGTACGCTTGTTTGCCGACCTAGTGACAAACAAAAAACACATGTTCAACTCACTCGCACTCCGGCACGGCGGCGACGCACATCTCCTTGGACACGAGCTGGCGGTCGCACGCGAACATGCGCGCCTTCTCCGGCATGCGGAAGCTGCGCGTGCGCATGCGCAGCCCCTTGCCACACGTCACGGAGCACTCCGACCACGGCGACCACTCGCTCACCGCGCACTCCGCTAAGGGTTTTGGAAATACACATCAACTTAGGACTAATCCCTTTGAACCTATAAAGCTTAAAATGTTTGTCGACTCAAATCGACGATCAAAGCTTTTTATATCAGGCAATATACGTTTGGAAGTGTGAGGAACATGGTGATTGAATTCCTCATCAAACAATGAAAAGGGAGGATCCTCCGACCAGACGGATGTTGTGTCTGGTGGGCTACTGCCCCGACGGTTGTTGTCGAGTTCTTGTATATATACTTAATCACTTTGAATATTCTGATAGCGCGATGTAGCATACGTCAGGTTTCTCTAATTACGTAATTAGTATGTTGCGCGATAGATGTCGCCACATACGCAAACCCTATACCGTATGGTTTCATCGCTTTTTTAGCGTTTTGATCTATAGAGTAGCCTTACTCTTATGATGATTGGGAACTTAACCATAGACCCCACTATCATTATATTATTTTAAGTAATCTTATCATTTCCACACTAACGTCTGTTAGTAGATTCGGTATTCTCAGTTTCTTCCACGATCAGACTCTGCAGGGTCTCCTCGTCACAGGACTTGGGGATGATCTTCTCCCTGGTGAGGTAGAGCCTGGCCATAGGGTTCATCTCCTTCTGGTCGGGGTTGTAGAACGGTGCGCGAGGGTCCTCGGGATACATCGTTGTGATGCGGTACATCTTCTCTCGGGGATTTGTCTCTGAGTTTGGCGACTGGTGGGAATCGAAGCAATATTAATATTTTGAAAGTATTTTTGAAAATAAATTCACATTAAAGTTAATATACACATGTACTAACAGGAACAATAATATGCACAGTCTGACTGTGGTTTACGATACTCAATAACAGCTGATTTATTTTTCAGCTGATTTTCAACAGATTTTTACATATTTAATAAAAATAAGACAGGTAGCCTGTTTTACTTCTAATACCTCCAAGAATATGTGTACAAAGTTGCATGATGATCGGTTTTGTAGTTATCGCGTGTAATCGTAACAAACAAACTCACATTCACATTTATAACAAACATTATATCCTATTATTACATTTATAACACACATATATGTATTAGGGATGTACATAAGCATGATTGTGTGTTTCAATGTAACTTTGTAGTTTCTACAAGATTTCGACGCTAGCTGTTTAAGGAATATGTTTTCCAGGATGATGGGAAACATCAATTTTTTAATAGATTCCTCACTATTATCTTACCATATATGAGATGCCATTATCAGTACCAGCATCATACGGATACAAGTCTATGACCTTGGACTCCGCCCACGAGCAGTCCTTGTTGCACAGGTCCAGTCCGTTCACACCCACCACCCAGTCCGGTGAAGGACCTGAATCATCAATAATACTGAGTGAAAGATGAACTTTGAGAAACCTAAACTTAAAATCGTGATACAAATCATTTCTTCATCTCAATTTAGTTAAACTATACAAGTAGTATTAAGTACTTATCAATAAATGGAAATTTGAGTAAGTAACAGTTTTATCGCGTAATTTATGTTAAATTAACAACAACCCAATAGAAAGAACGTATCTATGATTCAAAGCGTAAATGGCACGGGTTTAAATATTGGTAAATCCAACTGTCAGTTTTGTAATTCGCATTCGTCGCGGTCTTAAAGGAAACATCATGACATATTCTGCATGTCTAGTAAGTTTGCGTAATGTATCAAGTAATAATTACGATCTTCAATTAAAAAAGAAATACATAGTTGTTTCCAGCACTCAGACGTTTACATGCTGATTGATTGAGGTAGAGAACTTACCAAACATAGAAGCAAGCGAGAGGTAGTGTCGTTTCCTGTCGACAGAGAAAGTGGCAGTGGTGTTCTCGTTAAGGCGAGGATGCCACAGTCCTGCAGCTTTTACTATGGACCTTAGGACTGGTCCGCGCTGACGCAGCTCGCGCTCCAGGAGACCCACGGAACCCCATTCTGCGAGTGACCTGCGAAAGACATTTTGGCGATAAAACCTCGCGTCATCAAATGTTAGCAAAATCTGGTGCTATGTGGGTCCTTTAAACAAAAGAACAACCAGAAACAAGAGTTTAGGTAGCATATATGGCAATCAAACAGTGAAAATACAAAATAATAAGGTAAAACATTGATCTAGCAAAATCAACGAACCTAAAAACTCGTTGCTTTTAATACTTCTTTGACACGAACGATGAAAAACTAAAGTACCACAAAGTAGGCTACTAATGAAATGGTAGCTCGTGTACCAACCTGAAGCCGTCGGTAGCGATCTCTCCTTCGCCCCAGAAACTAAAGTTCTTGCGATGCGTGGCTCCGATTACATCAGAGAAATGAGTGAGCCACAGCGCCTGCACTGGGAAATCCTTAGGATGCGTTTGCGGAGACCAGAGCCCTTCGAACACCATCTGTGGTATTTTACATATACGGTAACAATCAATTACGATATTATTTTTCTAACTTACCTCATAAAAAGAGAATGTTCCCGATTCCAATTTATTATTATATATTATTGTTAGGGTGATTTTCACGATTCTTTTTTTATTCGAAAGCTGCTTGTCGCATCGTTACATTTAAAATTTTATTTTTATGAATGTCAATTAAATTTGACTATTTTTTCGACGTTGATGATGTTCTCACTTTATCTCGTGTCGATACAAATTGAACAGTTAGCGAAGAATGTCAAATTATTTTCACGGATTAAGCTATATTGTAATCTAAAAACAAGATAAAATAATATAAACTAAAACAAAACGAGTGTGCTTTAGACCACACGACGGAAGTCAAACTTTTTTAGCAATAGGCCTGCACTTTGTCTTAGGTATACGAAACGTAACCGGCTATGCGAGAAAGAGAGGAAGAAAATGTGTGTCGCACCTCTCTCTCTAGCTCCGTTCGCCTCGACCGGCCATACTTTTCGTAACGATCTCGTAACGCATTCACCAGCTTACACCCCAAGTCGTGTCATAAAATACTCCAACATTTGTGTCGTTAAATATGATACTTGTCAAAAGATGAACAACCTCGACCCCAGTCCCAAGCCGGTCACTCACCCTGTACTTGGCGTCGTCGCAGGCGCAGCAGTCGGGCGCGGACAGCGCCGTGTCCTCGCACACGCGCCGCGACAGCTGCCCGTCCTCCGCGAACCAACGGCTTGCGTTCTCGTACACCATCGCTCTACACATACACCTTTAGCTATATACACATTGTATCATCATAACAGCCTATACAGTCCACTGCTGGACATAGGCCTCCACAAGTTTACGCCAAAAATAACGTGAACTCATGTGTTTTGCCCATAGTCACCACGCTGGGCAGGCGGGTTGGTGACCGCAGTACTGGCTTTGTCGCACCGAAGACGCTGCTGCCCGTCTTCGGCCTGTGTATTTCAAAGCCAGCAGTTGGATGGTTATCCCGCCATCGGTCGGCTTCTTAAGTTCCAAGGTGGTTGTGGAACCTTGTTATCTCTTAGTCGCCTCTTACGACACCCACGGGAAGAGAGGGGGTGGCTAAATTCTTTAGTGCCGTAGCCACACAGCACACACATTGTATACAATGAGATAATTAACTGAAATATTGTAGTAAAGCTATGCAAAATATCTAGACAATTTTTATTTTTATATATAGCTTAGTCGGCAACCGCGTTTACCGTAACTTATAGACGCCTGCAACACTAGAAGCATCGTAAGCGCGTTGCCGACCCTATCACAAATCCTCCCAAGAGGTCACCTTACTCACCACAGGAACACAACACCACTTGAAAGCAGTATAATTTAGCTGTAATCTTCTGTAAGGTCGAGGTACTTCCCCAATTGGGTCTGCTTCATACTTCGAGCAGGAAATTTCCTGCTGTGCCCTACCTCAGTTGAGAATTGTAAACTAATGTTCATTTTGATGATACCTCGTCTTTTATGTAAAAGTAGGTCGTGGCTTCAAAGGAAAACTTTTTACTTTTTTATTTTAACATTGATTCTTTATACTTGAAAAAAACTCGATTAACAAAAAGAAGCAATATTTTACAATTTCTAAAGAAAATAAGGAAACATTAACTCATTTAATTCACATTGGTCTCTTCAAAGTAATTACTGGTTAACTAAAAACTTAAGTAGGTAAATAGTAAAAACATACAAGCGTATAACTTACTTAAGTACAACGCAACCAGAACCAGCTGGAGGTGCCTTCCACATGACCTGCACCTCAGTCTTGGGCAAGTCGTCAGCTTCTATCACAGAGTTGGTGCACTCTTCGTTGAACTTAGTGAGAGTGTCCGCAAACAGCTGGAACTGGCCTTGTTTGTGGGGATTTCTTGGAGCGACTGGGTCCAGGGGGTCGACCACCAATGTAAATCTAGTGAACTGCTGGACAACATCGTGGGTTCGCGAACCAACGAGTGTGACTGGAACAAGATTTATTGATTCAGGAAAAAAGCTTATATGTTATTTTTTACTTTTTATCAAATTCCTTAGTTAAATCGAGTTTTAGGAAGCTAAGCTTCATCATTTA
This sequence comes from Melitaea cinxia, assembly GCF_905220565.1. Taxonomy (NCBI): domain Eukaryota; kingdom Metazoa; phylum Arthropoda; class Insecta; order Lepidoptera; family Nymphalidae; genus Melitaea; species Melitaea cinxia. The sequence goes on along the minus strand of NC_059397.1, from coordinate 377,715 downwards.
TCAGCATCATTTCAGCCTATCAAAATACAGTGCTGGCCATAGGCCTCCTCAAGCTCTCTACTCATGTGTTTTGCCCATAGTCACCACGCTGGGTAGGCGGGTTGGTGACCGCAGGGCTGGCTTTGTCGCACCGAAGACGCTGCTGCCCGTCTTCAGCCTGTGTATTTCAAAACCAGCAGTTAAATGGTTTTCCCGCCATCGGTCGACTTTTTAAGCTCCAATGTGGTAGTGGAACTGTGTTATCCCTTAGTCGCCTCTTACGACACCCACGGAAAGGCAAGGGTGGCTATATTCTTTAATGCCGTTGCCACACAACAGCCAAGCTAAGCTTGTACTAATAAAATATGTTGCAGGAACACTGCTACAAACGAATTCCAATACCGACTTCAATGTAATATACCGTAATTTCAAATTTTATATTGAAAAGCTGTCTTCTTACAATCCTCAAGGATTTGAGACATGCCGACGACATTTCATTCTTCGTATCAGATTTGATTCAATACTTAGAGCACGCTAGTTTGTTTTCTTTTTGTGTTCTAAAATTACATTTCTATGTTATAGATATACAAATAGTATAAACTTGTTTCTTTATTGAAGACTTGTTATAAAAAAATTGTTATGCGTTAAATAAAGAACATTCAAAGATAACTGTCGTAAAGGACAAGCATATAGAACAATTAGGTCATGACCGCGGAATACAAAATTATCATTTAGCGTTAATTTCTGCAAGCTATCTGCGGATGTTTTAAGTGTAACGTTCGCGGCGTGTGCATTACGACATCCTTTACGCCTGCGCACTCTAAAACAATCACAACAATGTCAGATGCACCACACAACCGTTCTCTTTACTTTGTAGTAATGACTGGTGAGCAATTATAGTGCATTTATTGTAAATATTTGTTCAACTAAATACGTGCTAGAACAAAAGTAACACAATTCGAGTTCAAATATTCAAACTACGTACACGGAGTCATGTATAATGGCTTAGAAATCATTGAAACTTTTTTAACCGACTTTTGTGAGAAAAATTCAGATCTATAGTAATAAGTACCCCCCCCCCCTCCCCTTCTTAAAGAGGTCTGTATAGCTTACCAACATATCTCTGATCTGGCGCATATCGCTCTACGTCGCCGTTGATGATGAGCCGGTAGTAGTTGTCTCCCGGGCTCTTAGGCCGTGCTCCGTCTCCAGGGTTCAGCTCGCAGGCCAGCGCGCTCGCCAGGAGCAACGCCACGAACCACACACCATGCCACACCATCTTGTCTCACACGGTCACACCTCACGCGTACTACACACAGAGTGAAGTAACAGTAGATTATTAACCAAGGGGCTAAAGCAGTGTGTTCTGTCGTGGGTGACGATTTAAATCGCGAGCGTAACGAAGGACTCGAGGTTTACTCTCGAGTGTAGCGAGGGTGTTAAAAACTCAAATCACGAGTGAAGCGAGGGATTTAAGACGAGTCCTGGGTGTAGCGGGGGATTTAAGTTCACCCAAGACTAAGACAGCTTTATCACCGAAGAAAATACTCTACTTTTCGTACCATTTGCGAAAAAATTAACACAATAATAATATGAGATAAGCATTTAGAGTTATATTTGAGTATTTTTAGAACATTAACTTATTCATAAAAACAAATTAAAATAAACTTAACGTTTATGTATTTGAAGAAAACAAAAACGCGGCAAATTCCTAGACTATTTTTTTTTTTGTCGGAAAAGCAAAGGCATCAAGCTCATACGGCCTCGTCGGTTTTCGTAATTTTATTTAATAATCATAACTGCATAATAAATGCGTATTCCTTTTTCAAAAAGATGTATAATGCTTTTTAAACAAACTCAATGGTGTAAACACAGATGTAGTTCAGTATAAATTTCGGTAAGTATTCCACATTTAAATCACATTCTCCCTAGAGGATGAATGAAATTCAGTACAATTTTCTTTCCCTGTTTTTAACAGATTAAAAATGACTATTGTTATGTTCGCTTTTGGTGGCATAGAATGTCACTTTTTTGAGCAAGTGGTACGAAAAATATGATTTACATCCTTGTTAGAACTCCTTCTTATGGAGGATAAAGAACTTAACCGAACATTTACCTACAAATTTTTCTTCCGTCCGTCAGGTTCAATCAAAGATTATTAACGTTAGAACAATGAATTATTAAGTAGAAACAATATAGGCTGTCCAAAAACTTCTGCAAGTTGCTTAGCGTGTAAAGGAAATGAGCGTTTTACCACTTCATTCCATTTCAATTTCGGGGTCTTCCTACTTTAAATTTTCAACAAATACCACTTTATCCATCAGATGAAGAGCCCTAAGGGCCTGATTTGACTCCTATTGGTAAAGTCTATCTGTCTGCAACTTATTTGCAAGATAAACTGGCTACCATACCCACCACAGGACACAACCGCTAATCTTCTATAAGGTTTAGGGACTTCCTGAGGCTGCTCCAGGTTTTCAGTATAATATTTTCAGCGGTTCCCCAGCTCAATAAGACTATAAAATTGTTAATTTATTGCCACATTTATCAGTTTAAAATTAAAATGTACTTACACTTACGAATATCTCAAAAGTCTTAAAAGCAGTTTTTATGCCAAAATTCGGAAGAAACGCTTCTTAAATATTTAACAAAGCTATGACAATCATAATAGTATGAACGAAATCGTCAATTTATTTCACATGAACTCATTACTACTGATAACGATACCATCTGAACTAACGTTTTTAATATATTTCATAAAATATAAAACTTACCAATGTAATATGTGAGATGTGAGCAGCGGCGGGACGTGGAGTGCGCGATAGGACGGCGGTGGCTGATAAAGGGTCAGATGTCATGTGGCCCAGCGTGCTCACGAAGTCGCGCTCTGGACCGTTTTTAAGAATTTAATATTTATATCAGAAGCATTAAAATTAAATAACATTAAAATTAATGTTTTGATGAATTATCTACACGACAATGTTTGTAGCTGAATATTTATAATAACGGCCATTTTGACTAATTATAGTTTATCTTTTTAAAATTTTCAGTTGTTTTAGGTGAATTGGAAACTTTTATAGAAACTTATCATTTGTGATTACTCGTTTTTGTGATTTTTATTCTGTGGTTAGTTTATATCTCTACTGCAATCAACTCATGCGTATGCAAGATTTTTACATAGTCCATCCTTGGAAATCAAAATTCCGTCGAAGCGACAATAAAACCGTATAAATTTTGTTTTAAAAGTCAAAAATGAATATAAATATAAACTGATATACACATATAACTCAAATAATAAAATGGATAGAAATGTTGAAATGCATCTTTTGTTTCTAACTTGACGGCAAAGAAAGATCGTGTAGAATCTTGCGTATCTACTTATTTGGGGGTAATTTCTAAGATGCAGATTAATAAAGTCCAAATCTTCTCCTAGAAAAGAGAAGTCTTATATCAACAGAAAGATCCAAAGATTCACCCGCTAAGTGTAATAGAAACGCATTACGAAAAGTCGGTGTCTAACAAGCCTGGTCTTCAAGTGCGCGAATCACGTTGCTTTGTTAATTTTGATCAATCAATTGACAAAAGTTCAAATACGGTAATATAAAGAAACAATATTATGAAATGTATATAATACGAAGGCTCACCCTTATAGTAATGACGTCAAACGGAAGTGTGCCAAGGCCGTGTTATAATCTAGAATTGGGGATGACACGTTAGGCGGGACTGCTGGGGCAAATGGTACAATTAGCGGTAATTGTTACGTGAGACAATGTCATTAACATTACTCTCTATATGTATTAGCATACTTGTAGGTGCTTAATTTAATAGAAATAAATTTGTGCATGATAATGTTCATCTACACAAGTACATTAGTACGTAATGTTTTTTTAAGTACCTCATTGCAGTGGCACATTGATCAGTAGGCTATGTTGGAGCCTAGGGTGGCAAAATTTTGCCTAAATTTTTGCAACATTATTACCTATATAGATCCAGAAAATGAATGAGCATACCGAAATAATCGCAACTGGCAGTTGGCACACAACCCTTTTGAGGTCTGGATCCGCGCCTGACTGTACTTACACGAAGATATTATATTATTATATCGAATTTAGGAGATCACTAGAAGCGTAAGAGGTTGTAAATCCTAAACTACCTAATTGTATTTTCCTTTAAAGTTTTTAGATATGCAAATGTGACAAATCTAGTCGCTTCCTCCATAAAGGTATTATAATAAAAACAAAAACTTGAAAACAAAAGCATATCACGTCGTATAAATGGACAAACACGAATAAATAAAAGTCCGATTGCAAAATTCATGAAATAAACAACCTATTTGTCGAAAGGCTATAGCTATAATATTTCATTTCAACACCCATATGATGATCATGATGATGTTCGTGAACGTGATTATGCGTAAAGTTTCCACAATCAATTTATAATAAAGCCTACTTCTAAATAATAAGTAAGAACATTCATTTTAGATGTCGTATAAAATTGCAATGAAAGAAAATGTGCAACGCATTAGTGTTCAGTCGTACACTGTAAGTCATTCAATGTACTTTATATTTAACTCTTATACAAAAGGAGAAATACGAGAGTATTCTCAAAGTACTCACCTTGGTGACTCGTGTGCCGGTAATGAGGCGAAGACAGCGCTGCTCGCTGCCGGCAAGTGCTCTCTTCCGCCGCTCACACATTTACTTTTAAGACATCCACACGAGAGGGATTACACGAAACAGTTCGTTTCTATTCCTTGCACCCCAATCATAGCATGACTCTAAAGGTTAAAGGCCGTTAATAAATTATTACATCTAAATTCCAAAGCTGTCTCTACTCTCTAGCATAAGATAGGCAATTGTTGATTCTTTATTTCAGTATGCTTCGATTCGAAAGCAGGGAAAAAGCAAATACCGGGGTCACTTTATTCTATTAGCCGAGGCCTACGTTAGTTGTTTTAAAAAAACGGAATGATTATTAAACTGATTAGAAACCGAATACTTAATTATATTACAAATAACTGAATGATTTTCGCCCAGTACCACAAGCATTCGTTGTCTACACGATCTCTTAACGGTCTTCTTAATTTTAGTCCAGTATTTAGATTTTATTAGAACATGCCTAATGTTTATACATCAATTTCCCACAATTAATCTTTACTATTTGTTAGGTAATTTCTATTCTTATAATAATACAACTGCTAAAGTATTTTGATATTTCGTAAAAGCGAATATAAAAGTTTTCTCAGCTAGCTAATGGTGACCCTACTCATTACGGATAGACGACGCGGCGCGTGCTCGCATACCGCACGCCTACTGTCGGCGGTTCAGCAGGATATGCTCATTTTTGGACCTCACCGCTCCAAACGAAGCACCACTGGATGCGCCAGTGACCCTGTGTCACCTAATTACTACGAGGAAGTTAAACGAACTTCACTAGTAGATGTTTTCTTTACTACTAGGTACCTATTTTATATATAATATAAGATACTAATTTGTATCTTTTAGTCTTATTAATAATTTTCAAAAGAAAATGTTATCGTCTTTGAATACTTAAAAACGCTCAATGTTTTATTTGACTATAAAGTTGCGCCGTAAATAGTCACACCTGGTTGCAGTGCTCCTCTAATGGTCATGGTTTCCTTGGCTCTTTGGTGTGTCTCCTAATATCTACTACTGCTAGTACAGTTTGGGATTTTCTATAGTGAATTTCATCGACAAAACGGCATACCAATCACAGATAAATATTACTGCTTTTTTATTTAATGAAACACTTTTTTCGGATTTTATCGCGGTTTATTATTAACTTTTGATTCCCGACGTTTCGGATACTTTACAGCAACCATGTTCACGGGAGGACTAAATCCGAAATAAGTGTTTCATTAAATGAATAAAATTCGCGTAAACATTAGAAAAAAAAATATTACTGCTTTCAAGCAGTGTCGTGTTCCTGTGGTGAGTAAAGTGACCAGACCTACTGGGGGATAGGGAGTTAGGTTGGCAACGCGTTTGCGACGCTTCAGATATTCAGGTGATGCAGGCGTGTATTAGCTACGGTAATCGCTTACCATTAGCGGAGCCGATCGATTGTTTGTCGATCTAGTTGTATATCATATATTATATTCAAGATTCAGGCTGCCTTATTGAAACTGGTGTCTTCTTAAGCTCGTTAATCGTATTTGTATTCAATAACCTCGTTTTAACTTTTAACACTATCATGAGCTTGTTCAGTTCAAAGTCAAACAAACACCATAATATCATAAAATAACATTAGTTCCATGATGTCAGCCGTTTATAGAACAAAAACAATCATTTCTGTTTTTGTGACATCTTTACGTTATGGAGTGCAGTCACGAGCGCCGCACTCGCGACTAACACACCTGTCATATTCTATTGTTTTTCCGTCGAAATGTTATCGGCATGCTGATCTGACGCGGCCCCTCAGAAACCCCAAATATGAGCTTGTTTAGCGCAAGTATCGCGTTAGTAAATATCAGCATCACTCTAATTCGTTAAAATAGTTGGTAAACTGCATTAAATTCCAACTTTAGTTTGACGTGGCCTTCGTGCCGCGCCGGGGATTTGTCGCAAATACTTCCGGCCGTCACTATGGCCAACACGTTGTATTGATAAAATACCTAGAAATCCAATGAAAGCGCAGTTTTTTTTTTATAATAATTACGATTCTGTAGAAATGTAAAAGTGGCGTGTTTGCATTTAAATGAAATAAATCATGATTAATAAATTAATACCGCTAAACCCCAGTGGAGCAGCGTGGTGGACAAAGCTTCCAATCATTCTTCTACATGGAGAAAGAGACCTATGTCCAACAGTGGGATGTTACAGACTAAATTGAATACATTTCTCAACCTATATGAATCCTAAACTCAACTTATTCTGATGTTTTTAATGATTTTTTTTTTTTAATATCGAATAGAGATATTGGTGAATATCAATGTAACGTATAAGAGAAATTACAATTTATAAAGAATCCATCTTTCGTGTATATTTTAAATGTTCAATCATTTTACCTAGTAAAGTCAATGTGAATTGACCGTCAACTCGGAACGTAGATTTTGCACAGAAAAACCGGTCAGAAAGTCATCGTTACCAAAACTATTATCTTTGGTAAATTTAAATAGCGTCTTCTGTGCGATAAAGCCAGCCCTGCGGTCACCAACCCCGCCTGCCCAGCGTGGCGACTATGGGCAAAACATGAGTTCACGCCATTTTTGGCGCGATTTTTTTTTTGCCTATGTCCAGCAGTGGACTGCGATAGGCTGAAGTTGAAGTGAATTTTGTCTACGAGTATTGTCATCGTTTCTAGGTTTGCACGTTTAATAATAAAATAATATTTTTTTAAGGTCGCATAGCTAATTAATACTAACATACAAAATTTTTACTTATTATGGGTGTCCGACCTTTTTAACAAATTGTCCGGCCAAACGCTAGTCTGTCCAGCTACTAGGCTTGACGATTTAGCAAACCTAACCGTATCATACAAATTTTCTGAACACGTACCACTGCGACTAAATTATAAAAAAAAACAAGCAGAAAAAATCTCACTGTATTCATTGTTAATTTTTATGATATTTATTTGTTTTGTTTATCTATTTCAGGTAAAAATGGACATTGAAAAAATAGAGCACCTATTCCGCATACATCGGTCAGGTAAATCAAATTACCAAAATTAATAACTTATTTTCAAATATTATTTACAAGAATCTTGAAATGAAACCATGTAATTTCATTATTATAGTTCATTAGTCGACACGTACAACAACGTAGGTAGACGAAAAAATATTTAAGTAAATACGCGTTATCAAAGATTACTCAAAAAGTAATTATCAGGTCTCGATCAAATTTAAATGGAACTACAAGACAAGCATCAACTTCCGACTAACATAAAGAGTCATCAAAATCGGTACACCCAGTGAAATGTTGTCGTATAATACAACGTAAACGACTAAGAATAGTCAAGTAAATACGCTTTAAAAGATATAACTCGAAACGTACTTGTTAGATCTCAATTGTATTTAAATGAGACCACATGACACGCCTCGATTTAAAAAAAATCATCGAATTCGGTCCACTCAGTCGAAAGTTCTAAGGTATTACAATTGAATTGAGAAAAAATACGAGTACAATTGAACTGAGAACTTTCTTCCTTTTTGGAAGTTGGTTAAAAATCCAAACTAATATTCACTCTTGACTTATTTTAATTAACAGTTTATTAAATTTTTTATTAACTATAAAAACAAAATAATGTTTACAATTAAAGTAAAATATTTAAAACAATCCGCGAACTCGCAGTGACGCAGCGTGGTGGATTAAGCTCCAATCCTTCTCCTACATGGAAAAAGAGGCTTATGCCCAGCAGTGGGATGTTACAGGCTGTATCACGATTTAAAAAAAAAAACACAAAAAAATATGTAAGAGTATTTTATTCATCAAATCATAAAAATGTCTTAAAAATAATCTCACCGCAGCTTTACTGCCCAGGCAAGTATAACATCACACGGTCACACAACTCGTACGTGCATCACACACAAACAGAAATAATGCGGCCGACAATTAAATCACTAACTTTATATTTTTGACGTTTTTTTCCAAAACTTGTATAATTTAATTTTCCTAACGCAAAAAAAAAATAATTATATCGACTTACATCTGAATTTTAATTAGTAAGGCAATTTTTATCGTTTCTGTAATAATTTCACAATAATTAGCCTTAAAATGTCGTCCAAAATGGATGTCTAATTATAAATAGCAAACAAGTTCAAACATCGATGATACACATGTATTTATCATATAAAGCATTTCATCATATTAGACATTGAACTCCATTCTTATATTCGAAAAAACAATTAGTTCTCTCACGAAAACGGGCCGTTTTTGAATATAGGAACCGAGTTTTAAGGCAACAAAACTAACGATTGAATCTATATCTCTATTTAAGGTCTGTTTTTTTGGAATTGTCCTAATTGGTAAACAAATATGGCGTACTTATGACCACAGACAGTTAGAGTATAGTGTAGCTTAGTGAAGTGACACAAAGAGCAAATGAATGAACAATATCAATAAGCCATAGACAAAGTAAAATTAATTTTACATCGAAATATTTAATGATACCATATTGCTAAAATTATTTCAAAACCTAATAATATATTGAATATTTTTGCTAAGAATTAGTAGAGGTACAGAATTACGAAAAAAAATACTAATCGAGCATCGAGCATAAAAGGCAACAAAGGGACTGTCCATTTTGGCCCAAGGTGAACAGAATTCATACAAAAAAACAAATATACCAATAATTTTCATAAATTAAATCATGTTTATTCGTGAATTGCAGTTTTATCAATATAAACTGATAAAAAGTTTATTTAATAAGTATTTTAATTCATTAATTATATAGTTCTAGTTTATTTTCGGTTGGTGATTTGATTACAACACGTTGCCAGTCTTAAAAAAACAATTATTATTAACGAACAATCGATTTTAAAATATTTTTAAATCAATTATTTGTTAAAATCGATTAAAAGTATTGTTAAATCGAATTAATAAGAAAAAAGTCTAAAAAAAGTCTATAAAAGTGTATTTAGTAAAAAAACATTTAACTTTGGTGAAAAATAAACTATTTTAGAAACATTGTTATTGACTAAATAAAAAGCAAGCAATTAATTATATTAAATTCGATTATCGATTTAATCGATTTATTTGTTTATTGAAAATATTATTTATTATGGCAACCCTAAACTACAGACTTTTGCTTCATACATTCATTTGACTTCGATGTTGCTTTCATGGTGATATAGCAACCTACTGTAAGGTTTTCCGTCAACCGAGAATTCATCACTACTGCGACGTAAAATACACAGTAGGCATATTCATAAGTAGGAAAATATATTTTGTATTTATTTTATATGTAAACAATAAAGGTCAGGCAGAGAAGCCATAAAAAATATTATTGCAACTGCATGGTTGGTCGACGGACAGTAGTAGGTTGTTGTGGCCATGTCATGAAATTATTTGGTTTTTGGGCTGAAAAAGGTTTCAAGATTTTATAAATCTACCTGCCTAGTTTTTAGATAACATTCTGTTAACGTACGAATCCGATTAGTAAAACAAAAATAACAAAACAATGATTTTTTATTTCAGAAACCTTCTTGTAATTATCCACAAAAAAACAAAAAATGAAACACCTGGATACAAAACTATATCATTTTTCTAATTCATAATTGTTAGTACTACTAACTTAATATATAATTATTATTCTCAGTGACTGTCCACTCGGGGCCGAAACCCCCATACAAAGTGGACAGTCCCCTATATATTTCGTTTATGTGATATGGTCGGTAAAAAAAAAGCCAAAAATAAAATTTACAACAAAATAAAGGGGCCGCCTGTGTCTAAAAAAAGTCGACCCTATTAATATTATTGTCACATTATTTGTATTTACTATGAATAAAAAACCTTGCGCCGGCGGCACACTCTCTCTAACATCTAAAAAAAGGACTAATAACATTGTACTCCACGATGCTCTCATTGGGTAATCTTCAGTCTCATCCTAAAGTCTCAAAATTTTTTCCTGTGAACTACAGTAAACGTTTATGCCGTTGCTATGTGGTATACTTTAATATTATATGGGATAGCATTAAAAATGTTCAGGATGAAATTGATATTCAGAAATATTCATAATATAAAATAAAACCTTTACAATGAACACTTTACCATAAATGATTGACATTTGCAATATTTTGTAAGCATTTTTTTTGTGCGCTCAACATAAAAAAAAGAAGAAAAAAAAACAATTAATAACAAAATACAAATAAATAACAAATCGCTTTACTGTAATATTATTTAACAAGTTATAATTCGTGAAATTTTAAAATATAGTTAAAGAACATGGCCTATTTTATCGCTCATGCTGTTCATTCACTTATACTCATTCACTTCTAAAAATATTATGACCACATCCCTATTTGCCTTATAAAAAAAGATATTGAAATGTCATATTCGAAAATATTAGTTATCTGTACTCTCGGAATTCGTATTTTGTAGTTTTTATGTGTTTAAAATGATAAATTGATATTTGTTTTTAGTGAAATAAATAGTAAATGGAGTTTTACAAATGTCCGTAAGCTAATATTTTGTGAAAGTGAGTGATAAATGCGGAAAAAACGTGAATTACGATTGACAGCGGTTTGTTTACCAATTAGGACAATTCCAAAAAAACAAGATATATATAGTCTTTGGTTTTATTAGAGAAGTTTGATATAAGCTTTCCGAAAGCTGTTTAGTAGTAAGCTTTGTTCATGTAAGTTTTATCATAATATTTTTTAATTTAAAATTAATCAGTCAATATATAATTATAGACAAGGTCGCACCCTTTAAGCAAATAAAATAAAAAAAAAAACTGTCAGACATTAATAATTAAAACTACAAAGAAGCACAACACACATCATTCACATTAAAAAATAAGTCCCTTTAAAATATTTGTATTTTATCTATGACTAGATTTATACTTGTCGGATCCAGAGATTATTCGATCACAAAAGTTCTATTACATAGCTATTCAGAGAACTCTTTATCACATATACCTTGATAACGCACTGAAAGATTTTTTTCAAATGCAGGTATAAAGAAAAAACGCCTAGACATTTATTATAAATATAAATACATTTCAATTTAAAAAAAAAACGAGTGTGCTTTAGACCACACGACTGAAGTAAAACTTCTTTAGCTCCATCTATCTTATAAATCCCTCTCAACTTCCGTTTGCTTCGCCCGATCACACTTTTCGTAACGCTCTAGTCACGCATTCACCAGCTTACTCCCCAAGTCAAGCGTACATAAGGAAGTTAAGTTAAACGGATCACATTTTCCACAGTTCGAGGCCCAATTATCCTGTTCCTTACTGCTGTGTCGTAAGCACACACAACACCATGAACGCCCACACTGTATAGCTTACACAAATGTTTGTTCAGATAGACGCGGAGATCGAACCCGCGACTGCTAGTGCACCAGCCACTGCTGTGTTTCTTTCAATATGGGAACCGGGCTTTAAGGGGCTACACTACCTCAGCTCGAATTCAGATTTCAACCGTACTAACACACATGAGAATTGAAAGCGCTTGGTTGTTCATCGCGCGAGTTATATGTTTTAATAAAAACTAGAGGTAATTTTGCGATTTTTTTGTATCGAGAAAATTTTATGGAATCGTGTTTTCGAAACATATAAAAGATGGTTTATGTCCTGAACTTTACCATACATACATTTCAAACTTAAATATTCAGTAGTTTGGAAGATATGGACATCCTGCCGAGTGGAAAATAAGCAATTTGGGGTAGCATACACTCGTAATGAGCCTCTCAAACTTTAAGTTTATTAATACAAATGAAAATATAGATATGCACATTGAATCACAAGTTAATAAAAACTTATATAAGTTTAATAATATCTCCAAGATCCGACACGCGTGTACATATTTCGTTCACAGTACAAATTCATTAATTATATAGCCTAGCTAACCTAGCTAACCTAGCTAGTCCTCGCCATTACACATACGATTCGATTATATAGATCTACAACTAGTCGGAATGTTACAGATCGTCATTCGTATTTATCACATTTATATGCATTATTTATTATTTTACTATCACTCGTAACAAAACAACTGTAGTTTAAATAAATAAACGGCCAACTCTCCACGGATTAAAATTTCTTTCTTCTCCAGACCACGGCAAACATCTGTACAGTCCATATAAACGTTTGCCATGACCGGGAACCAAACCCTTGACTGACAAAGTAATAGCTAGTACATACATACATAATAAAAAAATATGCTTTAATTCTTCAGCGGCATATTTTAATATATGCAAACTTTTTTCATTTATTTATATATTTTTTGTGATTGTGATTTTAATATCATGCGAGTTACTTAGAACTTATTTTCAGAAATTTTTTTGTGCCACTCTAAAGGTCGTCTCAATCATTAACAATTAGCTACTAAGAACAACACTGAATATTACAAACACTACATTCTCAACCGTCAAAACAGAGTAATAAATTAATCAACAGTAATTAAGTCAAAAATTTAATGGAATGTTATGTAAGTGTCACCTTCATAATCCGAACCTAAGCTTATTATACATACCATATGTTCTAAAATTTTAAAACTGTATTCAGCACGCATATAAGAATGTCAAATAAAATTAAAATTAATAACGAAATAACAATAGAAAAAAGTATGAGTGAAACTCACAACTGTCATAATGACAAGTTAGGAAATCAAAGATTCTTTCGTGTCTTCTCCAGTGTATGTGGCATTGGCAGAATCATTCGCGCTATTTCGCACAATGAAAGCCATTAATCCAAACTAATGAATGTGATTCTTATATCTCTTATTGTTGGAACGAAGTTCCTTACGGCAGGCTTGACATTTGGCTGGGCAAGCGAACTGAAAAGAATGTGATACTAAAACCGTAAGAAAAATATATAACGGAAGTGACGTAATATCAGTCGCACGACTGTATAATATGACGTTTGTAAAACTAAAATATTACTAGTAAACTTTTTTTAAATTATTTACGTGATTTTATACTGTCGACAAAAATAAATAAAGACACATGTTTTTTATTTCACTTAATAGTTTGAATTATTATTATTTTGTTCGATTTATTTTATTTTACGGTATTTGTTATTTTCTAAAATACCAAATTTCCTAAATACTTTTATGTACTTAATTAAAAACCAATCAACAAAATTTAAAGAAAAATCAAGAACTAGAAAATATATATAAAATTTAACATTTTTTTTAAACTGTTGCTTCTATACTATCCGAAGGAACTTCGTTTCTACCTGGTGTCCCATGACACCACATATTTATTTAATTTTAGTACATTAATTATAAAATAATGTATTTTTATAACGTGATTGCATATCTCATTAGAACACTCGAAACAGACTATATAATTATACCTGGTTATATTCAAAAAACGATACGTTTTACATGTGAATTAATTTCAAACATATGTCCGGAATTAAATGGCTCGTAAAACGAATCGTTAAATATAGTAACGGGGCTTTAAAAACCGCCTTCAAGTATAATATTAATGGAATAATTAAATGGCGACTGTATTATAACCTTAATATAAACCTCATAGTACAGAACTAATGATTGTCGCTATCAGTTCATCCCTTGTTAATTACAAATTATAAACACACACACAATTAATACTATTTAACTTTGTGACTTAGGAAGACTAGAGTTTGTATTTGATTTTTAGATCTTTTTTTTTATAAAATATGTAAAAATTATACCAGTCAAGTATGATACCGTCACGTTTAATGACGAACTAAGCAAAAATTAATTTTAAAAGTTTTTGTCATCTATTTATATTATGTCTAAGAGTTAGTAGTCTGTGAAAGTGGCTTGCACTTAGAGGCCTAGAAGGCCTAGTGTATGTAAGGGCCTCGCGTTTTTGTAGGCCTAGCACGTTTTTAGGCCTAACAATTCAAAACTTCAATTTACATACATCTTTCGTCCTGTCCACCCTGAGAAAGCTATTAGCATCATACATATTACATGCATGTCGAGGTAAAAAATGTACCTCACAAATCACAAAGGCCTTAAGAGACCAAGACCCCATGATGTGCACTTTCTAGGAACCGTTAAGCCTTTTCCAATAAGTTTTGAGGTACAGTCGCTTAAATAAACTAAACTAAGGGCCTGTTTCATTAGTTGTGGATAACGCTATTTGACGGATGACAATATCCAAAAGATAAAAGTTTTTGATATTATTTTTCCACCATCGAATGTCACTGTATTTATGAGATATTTCTATTCGCAAATATGTATCTAATACTTATATATATACTTTATTTTTTGAGGCGAGACAGGTCCTAATGGTCTATTCTGTCTCCTGCTGTTAAAGTTTAGTCGTAACTTATGTGTGAGATAACCTTTATCCATAACTGGTGGAACAGGCCCTGACTGTTTCTGTGATAGAAGCATTTATAACTAAGAAATATACATGGTTATTTCAATTGTTTTTTCTGTATACAATATCTTGTACATCGTCATTACGTTATTACTAAAAATATCATTTGTTAATCTGAGGATTTTTAAATACAATTAAATTTTGAGAAAAATTGCTATTTAGGCTAGATTCTTATATTCAGAAAACGATTGGTTACGCGTATTCGATCGAGCGGACGAAACCATTCGTTCGTTCTCGTTCGTTCGTTCATTCGAACGAAAATGTCTAACAAAAGTTAAACTGTTAAATTTCGAACTTGTCATGTTCATAAAACGGCTCGTTTACTGAATATAGAAACTAGATTTTAAAGTATTGACTAGATTCATTTTTTTTTGTCTCGTTGAAATTCAATTTTAAACACCAACAACGTTTCTTAGAAAAATATTGTTGACATAAAAATATTTCTCCAGGAGCCTTGTGCTCACAGCTGGATAGTTGTCGTACCGTTAAGAATTAACTTAAATATCTTAAATAATTCTACTTAATTATCTTAAATAATCTTAATATTCGTTACAAACGGATGCACTTTTGTTGAGGTCTCTTCATATTTAATGGTATGAGATCGGAGGACTGGCGGATTGACCTCCCGTGCAGGCAAGGCTGGGGGCGAGGGGTGTTCGCCTCAGAATGTGAGGATGGGTTCCTCGCGGTGGTCCAAGATGTCTGAAACGTGAAAAAGGATCTTATAGAACATTTCTTGACAAGTTCACTTTGATTCATTTAAATTCGTTGGGAAAGTTTTTTTAGTAAATGTTGAAAGTAAGGCGTGTCCAAGTACCATGAACAGTTTAATAATTTAGTTTGTAAGATACATAGGTTCAAACGCTTCAGGGATATATTATCATTGATCTAATTTGAACTCGACAGTAAGAGAAGGATATCGCTTAGTGCCCCCCCCCACTCACCCTTGGCGATGCTCCACCAGGGCAGCGTGACGTAGGTGAGGAAGGCGTTGAGCGGCGCGGACTGCGCGCGCCGGCCCTCCTTCCACAGGTGGAAGGTCTGCGTGAAGCCGCGCATCGCCCACAGCGGGTTGTAGGCGCCGTCGTCCAGCTCTGCGGACACACGGCCAGATACACACACCGCCGACGGGCTAACTAATGAGTTTCATCCACGCCACTTGGATGCTTGGTTTGCAATTAAGGTGCGAACTTTACGTGCATTTTTTCGGCGTATATGCAACTGTGGAATGACCTTCCCGCTGAGGTTTTCCCTGAGCTCTATAATTTAGGGGATTTCAAGCGTCGACATCTTTTTCTTAAAGTCCGGCAACGTATCCGCGACTTCTCTTATTTCGAAGATGTTCATGAGCGAAGGTAATTGTTATTAAAAAAAAAATACAATGAGGCGGCGCTATCGCCGGACACGCTGCGCTACACTGCGCTACGCTGTGCTACGCTGCGCTAGGCCGCGCTGGGCGCGGTCAGTGCGCCTACCCGCGAGCCTGCGGCGCGGCACGTCGCACCAGTAGTAGATGTCGGTCCCGTCGGGCGTGGTGCGGCGCGGCGGCAGCGGCGCGTTGCGGAACAGCTCGGCCGCCGCGCCGCGCCGCCGCGGCAGCGTCACGTACGCGCGCGCGCCCGCGCTCCACGCGCCCGCCCCCGCCACCGCCCCGCCCGCCCCCGCCACCGCCCCGCCCGCCGCCAGCTCGCACGGGAGCTCCTCCTCGCCGCGCACCGTGACGCCGGCGAGCCGCTCGGCCAGGCCGGGGGGCGGGGGCGCGCGCGGACTCGGCACTTCGCCCGCCAGGCAGCCCGCCTCGCACGCGTCGCACGCGAGCTCGCACTCGGGGTCGGGCGCGGGGCCGGGGGGGCCGGGGGCGGCCCGTCGCGTGCGCGCGGGGCGCAGCGGGCGCAGGGGCGGCGGCGTGGCCGCGGGGCGGGCGGGACGCGGCACGCGGCGCGACACGGTGGCCAGGCAGGCGGGCGACAGGGCGGGCGGCGCGCGGCGGTACACGTCGCGCATGTCCGCGGCGGGCGGCGCGCGCGCGCAGCAGCGCCAGCGCTCCGAGGAAGCCCGCCGCCCTACGGACGCACACCACTCGGTTACTGCGCGTGTCGGGGCGGGCGGGGCGCCGCGGCGAGGAGTGTCCGGGCTAGCGGGCTTCCTGCGGGCGACGGGCCGCGCACCGAGGGCGGGCGCGAGACGCGTTCACACCGACGCCCGCCCTCGGTGTCCACTCGGAACGTGCGTTGACGCAGTTCTCGAGTCGAGCGGAAGCGATCACGATACGACAACTAGTGAATGGAAGCATGTCGTGTGACTACTGTGCTACCGTGATATTCGTATGAAACTATAACATTGATGAATTTATCTAAAAGCAGAGATTGAAACTGATAATGAAAATAATCACTTAAGTAAATAATTTTACAAATGGAACTCTCTAATAAAACTAATATTTTTTGTTTTGATCGATAAACAACTCAACTTTTTTCAATATCACTTCCCAACGAAGATACGAAATCAAAATAAGATATTATTATCTACAATGGCGTACGATAAATTGTGATTCACTAATGTGACTACAGCCAACTGTACGCAATGAAGAAATGAAGACGATGACATGGTATTAGGAGTCAGACAGCGGGGCGGGGCGGGCTCACCGTCGCGCAGGTCGCCCGCCTCCACCTCGGCCAGGCCGCCCAGCGCGTCCAGCGCGCCGCCCTCCGAGCGGCTGGTGTCGTCGCGCTCGCGCGCGCGCCAGCCGCCGCGCACGAACGTCGCGATGTTGGCGCTCGGGTCGCTCAGGCGCCGCTGCAAGGGGCCGCGGGGTTAGCGCACTGGCTGCGAGCTGCAGCCTCACCGGACGGTTACTTATTTGGATCCGGGAATCCGTAACGTTTTGATGTCACCGTCGCTTTAGAATTAAAGCTTTAGGAGTCTGTTACTGAGGCAGGACACGGCAGAGATACCTATTCTGCTCGGAATTTTAAACTAATCCCACTGGGGTAGTACCTCAACTTTACAGAAGAACGCAAACAAATAATACTAAACATTTTTGAATATCATATCAAAAATTGACCGCTCCAGCGGGATTCGAACCCGCGTCTCCGACTGACCGTGTCAGTCCGACACGGTCAGTCAGTGGGAGCTGGAGCGGTCAATTATTGATATGATATTCAAAAATGTTTAGAATTCCTAATGTGTGGGTACACAAAAATAAAATCGTACATAACAAATAATACTACTTTCAAAAATATTGTGTCCTGTGGTAAGTAAAGTAAACAGAACTCCTGAACGAGGTAAGGGGTGATACAACTACGCACTTGTGATGCTTCTGGTTTTGCAGGCATCCATAATAAACAGTAGCCGCTTACCATCAAATGGGTCGTACCCCCAAGCTTCTTTGACACCTCAGTGGTAAAAAAACTTTCTACGTGATATTAAGGCCTCGTACGCATTTTGATAGTTAATTTTCTAATTAATGTAATATAGCATTAATAATAAGCTAATAAGAAGTTATATTAAACATACACATTCTTTAATTTACAATATTAATATGCGTTACAAATACTAAGTTCCGACTTTACACACAGGAGGCGTCTATATTCTTCCGTCACAACATAGATGGCGTTAGAAGCGCACATGAAAGAATCAACTGTATCATAATTAATTGTAACAAGACTTTCTTCTACGATTAATTAATGATAAAATCTGATAAACAACGACTAATGTTATATAAATTTAACTCTTAGATAAGGACATGAAGAATTTTATTTAAACTCCGTTAGTATCTTAATGAGTTGATTATCGAAATTTTTTAATAAATCATTTTCTTCAGAATCAACAAAATAAAACGCAAAAACGCAACGTAATAAATAAAAATAAGTATACAGATAAAGATATGTCTGATAAAATAAATCAAAAAGTCCGCCGCTTTAAAGTCGACTGAAAATTTAATAACACATTCAATAAATTTAGACGAACAAATTACTATTCAAAATTTTTAAGCCTATTAATCAAACTTGCTCCTAATTTTTCTTTTATTTTCTTTATTCGGTAAATTCTTATAGTGAGGTGAAAGATTGGAACTTAATTTATATTATCTTATGAAGTTAGGTAACAATGCCTCTTGGCTTTGTTTTTTTTAATTGCTAAGAGCTAGTCGCTTGGTGACATTGTACCTAACATTACATACTGAATTTCCAAGTCTCTAATTTATTTAAAAAATATTAAGATTTTTTATCCCTTTTCCTTATCTAAGTTTCGATTAAATTACTTATTAAATTATTCAAATTATATTACTCAGTGATTAAAACCGTAACGTAAGGAAACACGTGCATTATTATTTCCTGTAGCTTATAAACGCCTGCAACACTAGAAGCATCGCAAGCGCGTTTTCGAGCCTAGCCCCAATCTGCCCCAGGAGCTATAGTCACCTTACTCACCAGTAGGAACACAACGTTGCTGTAAAACAATATTATTTAGCTGTGACCTTTTAGCAGTAAATTTCATGCTGTCAACTGACTGAGACTATTCGTAACGAACCTCGAAAACAGCTTATAGACGTGGCTCAGAAGTGAGATCGCTTTATAATTCTTTAAGATCACTAATTAATATTTATAAAATCTAATTTAAATTTCGGATTGAAAGCAGTTAAAAAAGGCCTATAAGTCCTGTTATAGTCGTGCTGTGTGGCTACGGCACTAAAGAATTTAGCCACTCCCTCTCTTCCCGTGGGTGTCGTAAGAGGCGACTAAGGGATAACAAGGTTCCACAACCACCTTGGAACTTAAGAAGCCGACCGATGGCGGGATAACCATCCAACTGCTGGCTTTGAAATACACAGGCCGAAGAGGGGCAGCAGCGTCTTCGGTGCGACAAAGCCAGTACTGCGGTCACCAACCCGCCTGCCCAGCGTGGTGACTATGGGCAAAACACATGAGTTCACGTTATTTTTGGCGTAAACTTATGGAGGCCTATGTCCAGCAGTGGACTGTATAGGCTGTAATGATGAAGTCCTGTTATAGTATTTCATGCAACATGTTTCTAATTTTGTACTAAAACACAGTTTATATATTATTTTCAAAAGAGTAACTGCGGAGTTTCTTGCCGATTCTTCTCTGCAGGATCTACATTCCGAATCGGTGGTAGCTTCACTTCTACAAAAATAATAATTTATTTTTAAAGTTTTGATTTGTAAGATGACGATTCGAAAGTGCTCTTGGAGCCTATTTGAATAAAGTCATTTTTGATTTTGATTTTGATAGTTGCGGTTACCTGTTACTCAAGGACGCAATAATAATCCTCAGTCATAGTTTGCGGCAGCACTGTCACCTAATCATAGCAGAGCGATGGTTGGTGATGTTTTTATTATTAATTATGAATATTACACTACATCCACGGGCTCTCAGTTGGGCATGCCCGTTGCACTACACAAAGCACCAGTTCCTCTGGGGCGCACCTGGTGGCGATAGAGGAAGAGCTCGTCGACGTCGTCCTCGCAGTCGCTGTCCCACAGCTCGGCGGCCGCGAGCCCGGGCTCCGAGCTGGGCGTGTGCGCGCCGTGCGAGCGCGGCCGCGACACCGCCACCTGCGACATATGCGCTACACTCTAGACCACTATATGTATGGTAACGCTTCAGCCTGGAATATCCCACCGCTGGGCATAGGCCTCTTTCCCCATGCAGGAGAAGAATCAGAGCTTGATCCACCTCGCTGCCCCAATGCAGTTTGGAGGAGAGAACTAACGATCGCTATCAGGTGTGCATAATACAACTGGGATCGACAGCTTAACGTGCTTTTCGAGGCACGGTGGGGAGACCCACAAAGACTAGACATACGGACGTTTGCTGTGGTTTGGGCGTTTGTGCTTGTGTATTGTGTCTATGGTCTAATGACATAAGAGGAATTTCTACTGGGGGGTGTTGAGTTTGAAGCGTGAGACGTTGGAATGTTTCCCCTAAAATACTAAGAATAGAGGTGCCTTTTGCACGTGTCTAATGCTCTGAAGTATGATATATAAAGATGGGAGATTTCTGTTAGAACGTTAGCAGAATGTTCAGACTAGTGTACATACAATTATACAAACGCTTTTGTAGATAAGACTAACAATGATTTATTTACCCGATTAGTCTATTATAAGAATTTAGAAGTGGATACATTTTGTTTCGTTACCAAATAAACTTCTACTTCTACTAGGTACTACTCAATCTAGAATAAAAACAGACAATATTTAGTCTTGTCGCCTATGCCACTTCAACTGATAAAAATTGACATGTGTTTGTGGCAATCCGCACATTGTGATTGTAATATTTAGATCGATTGCATTTCACGAACCTGATTCATGCACATACAAACAAACAGCTGTGAATGACATTCGAATGTTCGTTTACGTCGATAGTTATCGTTATCGCAGTTACGCAGTTATCGTTATTACCGTACTGTACTATATCTAAAACACAAAAAGACGTGAAGGCGTTGGTAAAAGCCCAACTATTTCCGTGCAGTCTACAATAAAAGCCTCACACTAACAAACATACACACAACACAAAGAACCACCAAGACCACAACAAACATCTGTAATTCATTGATTCAGCTTGTATCATCCCACTGCTAGGCACTGGCATCTTGCTCGGCAAACAATTCATTTCATTTGATCTCTATGGGCCAAGACATCTTTCCGTGTACGGGGATCGAACCCACATCATCGAGCACATTAACCAGTTGTAAGTGATGCGCCAACAAGTCGATCTACGGCAAAGTTATCACGAGCAAACGTTACGTGTTGACCGAATCATAATGAAAAAAATCCTATGAAAATAATCTCATAAACATCATAAAAACCCTGACAAATGCACCGAGATATAAGAGCCTACGATATCTATGATATTTACCATTGACACTGAACCTATATATTGTGATTATAATCTACATACGATATTACTTATTTCACCATATGTGAATATGTCATGTACCTGTCAATAACGATTCATTTATCTTTTTAAATTGAGATTGCTTGTATAACAAATGTGATCAATAATGATTACAAATCAATAAAATTATCATTAAATATAGAGTGGAAAAAACGTTTGAAGAATATTTTCATAAATCGTTGGTCGTATAATGATGAAATTTGGCAGGGAGGTAGTTTACAGTTAGACTTTCACTGTGAACGGATTTTTAACAGGATCCGATTAAAGGGTCCAAGAGCTCTCACAAGTAATATGTGTAAGACAGCGACGTTTCAAACACGGCACCGTGTGTATGTATGATAGTGCTCGGTGCGACGTACCTCGGCGTGTCCCTTCCCGCCCGGGCCCTTCATGCGAACGAACTCGCAGCGCGCCGCCGAACCCGCGCCGCGGCCCAGCAGACCGAACGACATGCGCTGCGCCACCTTCGTCGACAGCGACGATTGCTGATGCACACAAACACGTCAGATTAGCAACTTTTTTTTTAAACATATCACTCGTGATATTCTAACATCCATAATAATTGTTTACACAAGTACATAACAACAAGTAATAAAAAATATATATACGGTCGAATTGAGTAACCTCCTCCTTTTCTGAAGTCAGTTAAAAAATGCAAACATCATCAACAAGGGTAATCGAAAAAAAATGTCTTTTTGTTCGACTACATACACATAGCTATGTGACGTCATTTTAAATCCAAAATGGCTTACAATGTGGGTATCAAATGCATTATGCAGCTTGCAGAGAATAACTTGATGCGTAAAGTGACGTTACTCTAAATCCAATATGGCAGACTTCTTAAGATGGTTGACTAAGTTTTTTATGCTTTCCTACATTAGGGGTATCAAATGAGAATACCAGACTGAGAAACCTGTCCAGCGATAGCTAAAAAGTAAGAAATAAATTAAAATATAAAACTTTTTAAAAACAAGCTTTTATTTTGAATGCGCTACATTTTATTCTTTGTGAATAAAATAAACTTTTTCTGTAAAACTTTTACTATCAACTAAGTAAATATGAGTAGGTACTAAAATTTCGCGACAAGATTTAATACGCAAATATTTATAAATTATTTATCGTTGGTTTTTATTTAAATATTCATAAATTACTTACTTTTTGTAATAGTCTTTGTACTCTGTCACAAAAAGAAAATCTACAAAGTAATTTTTTATAGTTTATAAGTTATTGCAATCATCAATTTTTACGAGTTTAAAATAAAATTAAAATCAAATTCACAACTTTTAAATACCTAGAGATTTTTATTTATGTTATTCGTCGAAGTCGAAAGTCGATTAAAACAGTATATACAGATATAACAGTCATTCACACTTTCATAACACCTATTCATTCACTCCGATCCGTTCCGTTGGGTACATCGACGTCAGATATCAAACCCTGGCAACATATCTCCTCAATCTTAAATTGGGTTAATTTCGTATGAATATACAAAAAATACACAGACATCCGCCAAAATACAATTTCAAGTGCCACGCTGGAAACGAACTTCTTGTATAGATCGTATAAGATCACAATTATTATTATATCAATCGATATAACCAGATAAATTGATTTTAACCGATTTCAAAAAAGGAGGAGATTACTCAATTCGACCGTATATATATATATATATATATATATATATATATATATATATTTATAGAGATATCCCAAGTCCTGGAGCTGATGATGGAATCCCAGAGAAATCGAGGAAAACCCTCGCAAAAACCGTAGTGCGTTTTTTTGTTTTTTCATTTGCAAGCAAACAAAATTATAATTGAAACAAATCTATACATATAATAAAATGGTAGGAAAGTCAAAACTGAACATTGAATATTTTTTTAAAAGAATACTTGGGGTGTGATCTACAATCGATACCGAAGCCAAAAATATAGTTTTTAGAATTTTTTGTCGTACCGCATGGATTTACTTCAAATTAGGCACGAATATTATTAAGGACGCTATCACATTTTTCTACAAATATCAGTGTTTTTCACGTACCATTTTAATTAATTAGGAGTCACCCTGAGAGGATATCTTGGTTTCAAATGAAAGATAATATATTCATCTCCGAGTGAGACCATAAAAATTCTATAGCCCCATACAAACTTTTCACACAAATACAGTTTAACCATCACAGAAATCGCAAAAAATTAAAAAAAGACGGGTCTGAATTGGAACCATTATAGCCTAAATACACTGCACTAAGAAAAATAAATACACTAAGAAATTGTTGCTTATTTAGTCCTCTATGCGTAGCGCTAGATATTTTATATAAAAATAAATAATATTTCCATTTATGAGAAAAATAAGAAACGCTCTCAAATTTCTTCATACATTTTTTACAAGTGAACCATCGTCGTTCGTCATTCCGCGCCGAAACGCGCTCATGGAAGCACGGCTGTATCGCTTCAGCGCAAGTAATAATTACGTAAAAAATGAGTTCCTTGTGTGTACTGTGCTTGGACGAAATTGATACTTCACAATCGATTATCTTTGCTATGCACCTGGTTTATATATAATAATCAATAATAATAAGTAATCTTCGCAATTTGTCTTCTTTTCAACCGACTTCAAAAAAAGGAGGAGGTTACTCAATTCGACCGTATATATATATATATAAATATTTTTTTAATGTATGTTCGGAGATAACTTTTTCATTTATGAACCGATTTTGATAATTCTTTTTTTGTTGGAAAGGAGATATCCCTAGTTTGGTACTATGATAAGGAAAGTAGGATCTGATGATGGAATCCCAGAGAAATCGAGGGAAACTTTCAAAAATCGTACGGGTGACTGGTAAATTTAATCATGTTTTCATTAAGTACTATAAAGCACTACTATTTAATAAAGGTCTGGAGTCGATCTGATGATGGAGAAGAAAGATAGTCGAGGGAACTCTTCAACAATTTATAGCAATTACCTACTTTTTGAACTTAATTCGTTTCTATTGATGAGAACTTTGCGCCTGTATGAGTTATAAGTGCCATTACAGTCTGATGATGGAGACAAAAGATAGTCGAGGGAACTCTTTAACGATTTATAGCAATTACCTGCTGTTTGAACTTAATTCGTTTGTATCGATGAGAACTTTGCACCTATATGAGTTACAAGTGCCATTACAGTCTGATGATGGAGACGAAAGATATTCGAGGAATTACCTGCTGTGTGGTCATCTGTGTCACAGGACCAGATTTGATGATGGAGCCCATAAACACTCGAGGGAATTTCTCAACAATTTACAGCAGTTACCTTTTGCTGTTTGACGACCGCTTTGATATATGGTGCATGTGCCGCGTCGGCGGCGCCTAAACACTGACGGTCGCGGGTTCAATTCCCGCTTGGAGTGGATATTTATGTTTATACAAATATTTATTTTCAGTCTAGTTGTTAATCCTTGTGGTTCTCCCAACCTAGCCTCAGAGAACACGCTAGGCTGTCAGTCCCGGTTGTTATTACGTACACCTGATAGCGAACTTTACTCATAGTATGTCGACGCGTTAGCGCAGCGGTCACAGCACTGGCTGTTGCGCTGGCGTTAGTGGGTTCAATCTCCGCGCAGGACAGACATTTGTATTGGCCATATAAGATGTTTGTCATGATCTGGGTGTTTGTGCTTGTGTATTGTGTATGTTTCCGGACCTCCGACACAAGAGAAAAAGCATCCTTGTTAGGTCTACCCATCACTAAAAATTGTAAAATAAAATAATTTTTAACAAAAAAAAACCGACTTCTAACAGGAAACTAAAAAGTGAAAAATAAACTTACTTAGTACAAATTAATTCGTATTTTGATTTAGTTAATCAGAAATGATTAAATAAATATTTTATAATATTGAAGAAGTTTCCTGTTTGAAGTCGGTTTTTTTTTGTTAAAAATTATTTTATTTTAAATTTACATTCATCATCTGATGATGAATGTAAATTTAAAATAAAATCATTGTTCCGTTTGCAGAGTTATAAAATAAATAAATTTCTAAAATAGAAGCAGCCTATGTTACTCCTTATTGCATAAGATATATCCCAGTGAAAGTACCGTCAAAATCGGTCCACTCGTTTCAGAGATTAGCCGGAACATACCGACAGACAGACAGACAAAAATTGGAAAAATATTATTTTGGTATATGGACCGTGTATACATCCGTATGCATTTAGTAAAAAGCAGTATTTTAATATAACTAAAGGACACTCCAATTTTATTTATTTGTATAGATTGTTTACGTAAAATATGTTATGTTTATATTATTATAATGTTAAAACTATAATAATATAACTTAAAATTGTATGTGATTTTGAATTATAAAAATAAGCGTATTATTATCTATTATATTTTATTGTATAGTACGACGAACGAGTAGTAGATACCCTGACGCCTCGTCTCTCTGATCGTCATAAACAGAGTAGGGGAGAGGTTCCGTGAACAGTAGGTACTTAGTAACAGTTATCAAGTTCGACTTTAAACTTACAACTAAATTTACTAATCAATACCAGTAAAATTAAAAATTAATACTTTCAAGTACCAAGATTAGTTACGTCGGTACAATATCGAGCAGATAGCGGTATCAATGTGTGCGTACGCGTAATGTTATTGTGTTGCGATTTAAATACCTAAACTTGAGCGAGTGAAAAATGTGATAGCGTCCTTAAGAAGTCGGGTCAACATAGAGGCTACATATTATGCTATCACCTACCGGGAACGAGCAGTGAACCTTTATTTTTTCAACGCATTCTGTAACAACGTGTAATCTAACGAAGCATATTTGAATGTTGTTGTTATTATGTTAATAATAACCATGCTATAAGCTAGCTTCACACTATAAAAATCACGCAATATAAGTAACTAATCCGATAAACATAATTAAATGAATATAAGTAAACAAGACAATTTTCGATCTGTACACGTTTTACTGATTCTGTAGGTTGAACATTTGACTAACTTCCATCGTGTTTTACCATCCGTGTCCGAAAACAATAATTAGGTATAATTACTATTTCGCTTCGCTTTTATGATAATGCTAATCACAAATAATTGTGTTTGCTCGCAAACGAAAAAAAACCGACTTCAATTACATCGAAGAGTAATACAACGTAGATCGACGAAAAAATAGTAATACTTTGTTCGTATTCCATATAACGCGACATTATAAAATTGTACAATTATAATATAATGTTCTACTGTTATTTCTAACATTTTGTTAGCGATTGTAGGCAGAAGCGCTGACATCGCTTATTACGGCGGGTTTTTTAGTTGAAGCGGATTTATATTGAATTACGGTTTATGTCTTTTTTATTAAAAATATGTAATGTTCATGTTTTCACACAGCTCCGATGCACGACTGCAGTTTACCCCTTCAGATCAACTGTCTAAATAGGCACAAAAAGGCTTACTAGTCTAAGAAATATATTATTACTATATCAAATTGTAAATAAATGAATCTATAACGCCATCTATCGGAACCTAATTGCGTTATTAGAAAACGTCTGAACGCCATCTCTAACAAGGTCATTCGTTCAGTAGATTTTACTGTTCAATTTTTTCATTCCGGGGCCTTAAATGAAAATCGATTCTTAAGGAGAAAACTCCAAAAACAGTCAAGTAAATACGCCATATCAGATATAGCTCAAAAAGTTCGAGTCAAATCTCAATTATATTTAAATGGGACCACATGACAAGCACCACCTATCGATTAAAAAAAGAATCATCGATATCGGTCCACCCAGTAAAATAGTAATGAGGTTAATATAACGTTGGTCGACGTAAAATAGCCAAGTAAATACCCAGTATTAGCGATAACTCAAACATTAAAAGCTCAAATATATTTATAACGAATAAACTGCTACTCTCTACTCTAGTGGAATATTGTAATTTGATCGATAGTGAACGACGTAATTTCATAAAATTTTGATAGATGGCGTTGTGGCACAGTATTGAACATAACCGCAGTCGTCTTAACATCGTCATGTAAATACGTGTCATTAAAGATTACTCAAAAATTGCTCATTATATCTCAATCATATTTAAAACGGACGACATGACAAGTATTAGCTTTTGATTTATACAAAAAAGATCAAAATCAGTGCACCCAGTAAAAAGATATAACGTATAATACAACGTAGGGTGACGAAAAAACCGTCAAGTAAATACGCAATATTAGATATAACTCACAAATTACTAATCAAATCTCAATTAAATTTGAATGGGACCACGTGACGATTAGTAGCTTTTAATTTTTTATTTATATTTTTTAAGAAACGTCAAAATCGGTGCACCCAGTAAAAAGTTATGAGGTATAATACAACGTAAGGTGACGAAAATAATGGCAAGTAAATACGCGTTATCAAAGATTAATCAAAAAGTAGTTATCAGATCTCGATAAAATTTATATGTGACCACATGATATACATCAGCTTTCGATTAAAGTAAAAATTATCAAAATCGATACACCCAGTTAAAAGTTATTGCGGATTTTCAAGAGTTTCCCTCGATTTCTGTGGGATCCCATCATCAGATCCTGGTTTTCTTATCATGGTACCAAACTAGGGATATCCCCTTTCCAACAAAAAAAGAATTATCAAAATCGGTACACCCAGTAGAAAGTTATGTGGTATAATACAACGTAGGTCGACGAAAAAAGCGTCAAGTAAAAACGCATTATTAGATATAATTCGAAAAGTAGTTGTTAGATCTCAAATAAATTTAAATGGGACCAATCGGCACACACCACCTTTCGATTAAAACAAAATTTGTCGAAATCGGTCTACCTGGTCAAAAGTTCTGATGTAACATACATAAAAAAAAAAAAAAAAAAAAAAAAAAAAAAAAAAAAATACAGTCGAATTGAGAACCTCCTCCTTTTTTGGAAGTCGGTTAAAAACTACTCCTTAATATATAAGCCGGAGTAAAATGGCTAGATAAAACTCACATAGCTACAGCTTAAACACTTAATCGTAATATTGGCTATAAAACATCACAATGTGATTAATATAAAGTGAGTGGTGACTATGGACGTCAAGAGGAGTTTCGGCTAGTTATCTCAGTCAGGAAACGTGCCACGATCATAATTAAAAAACGAGGGGATATCAGTAACAAATATAATGTACTTGGTATGTTTTAAAGTATCGCCAACTTATCTACGTGACCAACTATCTTCGAATGTATATATTAGAGATGCCACGAATATTCGGCAATTATTCGGTATTCGGCTATTCGGCCTCTTTTTTTCGCTATTCGGTATTCGGCCGAATATGGTTAACCATTTGGCCGAATACCGAATAGCAATTTTTTTATTACCTACTGTTTTTCCGCGACTTCGCGTAAATTATAGCCCATGTCCTTTCTAAGGCTCTAGAGTAGATCTGTGTACCAAATTTCATTTAAATCGGTTCAGCAGTTTGGGCGTGAAATCATGACAAACAGATTTACTTCCTTATTTATGATAAAATACAGTAAGGATTACCTAATAAATTATGAAAAAACTCAAAATATTACAAACAAAGATATTTATTTAACCAAAAAAGAACTAAAAAATTAATATTTAAAATCTAACACAACAAACATACTGCCAGTTTATTGTCTTCACTATAAATTTTATAATAGTTCCAAATAGGCGATTTCTTATTAAATTGATTCATATTGCTTTTTTCGAACAAACGGTGATATTTCTTATGGTAATCAATCACATTAAATGTTATATTTTAGTATACAGTACGTATGATGCACTAACGATCAACAATTAAAGCAGGTTGTGACTCGACCGTGACCTTATCACAATCACAAATGAAATTATGAAACAAAACCGCCCGCGCCTGCCAAACGTATTAGGTACTTCAGCGATGCAAGTTTAAACTCGTACGGTGACGAGTTGTGTCTTATCGCCCGCGAAAAATACTAAGTGTGGCCGAATATTCGGCTGCCGAATGTTCGGCGTTTCGGCCAAGAGCCTCGCCGAACATTCGGTATTCGGTATTCGGCCAAATTACTATTCGTGGCATCTCTAGTATATATATATATATATATATCACTAGGTCGGCAAATAAGCGTACGGCTCACCTAATGGTAAGAGATTACCGTAGCTTATAGACGCCTGCAACACCAGAAACATCCGAAGCGCATTGCCGACCCAATCCCCAGTCCCCCCCCAGGAGCTCTGGTCACCTTACTCAGTACTGCTTGAAAACAGTATTATTTAGCTGTGATCTTCTGTAAGGTCGAGGTATTACAGTACCCCAGTCGGGCTGCTCCATATTTTGAGCAGAAAATTCCTGCTGTGCCTCAGTTAGTTATTAAATTCATATTAAATGTACGCTATAATGTGGACTTCGTACATGTACGAATACATACACAATTTACTAGTAAAACGCGAGCTTTAAATTGCCTACGTTACGAACAGACGACCTTGTGTGTAGGTATGTTAAGGGCCTGTTTCACCAGTTGCGGATATCTGTTTGACGGATGACGGTATTTAACGGACAAAATTTTTGATGTATTTTTCTTTTTCCGGTAAAATAGGGTCATATTAATTATTATTATTTCGACATTTCCCATACATGCGAATCAGTCAGTGTCAGGAGTAAGTGCGCGTTTATTTTTGAAACGAGCGAACAATGGCGGGTGTCTGTAGTAAGCGGTTGTACGACGGTGAGGGTAGCGTAAACACGGTGCCATCTGGCGCCTGCCGTCCGCTGCACTAATGTAGCGACGCGGACCCGCTCGCTACGACTACAATAGTATTTATAATTTTACTACCAGAGTGCCTAGTGCGAGTTTTATTCACAGAAACATGAGAGAAACGCGTTTATACGTGAAGACGCATGGGAATTTAAACAGTGCAGCCTAGACGATAAAGAATAGTATACGATAAAATCGATAGAGTCATCTAGCGGCGAACGCGAGAACTAGGTTGAAATGCCGAATTTCCCATACAAAATGAAGTTAAAATTTACGCCCGTTATTGCGAGACGGATTAAACAAAACTCGCACTAGGCGCTCTGATGACTGAGCAATATTGTCTTGATTTCACTATGTACTCATGCCACCTGTCGCCCGCCGTCCGCTGTAGTGTTAGGGCGCGGGTGTGACTGCTTAGTATTATAATATCTAATGACTGCACACTATCGTTATATATTTCATGCAAGGTATTATACATTTTGACTTAAAACACTTTCTTTAAAGAGTAACTGCATCGGCGGTAGCTTCACTTTTAATGATTATTAAAATATTAATTTGTAAGATGAAGGTCTGAAAGTGCTTTTGAAGCCTGTTTGAAAGAAGGTTTTTTTTTGTATTTTAAGATATAATGACTGTAAACTATTGTTTTTTTTTTCACTACAGTACTCTAATTACAATGGTAAATATTTTTTTTTTTTAATTAATATATTTATCACTAAAAGTAACACGACTTTTAGGGTTTATGTCCCTCGAGTGCTCAAGACCTCGAATTAATTAGTTTATACTTTAATCTATACAAATAAATAAAGTTGAAGTGTCTGTTTGTAATATTAAAATAACCGCTTTTTACTAAATGCATGTGGTACATATATACAAAAATTGTATTCTTTTAAATTTTTGTCTGTCTGTCTATCTGTTGCGGCTAATCTGAAAAGGCTGGATCGATTTTGACGAGACTTTAACTGGCAGATAGCTGATGTAATAAGGAGTACTTTGCTACTTTTAGTTTAGAAATTTAATATTTTATAACTCCGCGAACTGAACATCCCTATTTGTTACATTCCACGCAGACCAACTCACGGATACAACTAGTTTTAAAATAAAACATAGTAACACTATACATATATATCATTTCCGTGATAGCTTAATGAACCTACCATATTTTAACAATACATACAATAATTTAAAATAATGGTCAATAGTTGTTACCACGTCATACAACAACAATGTTTCTATATACTATTATACACACATACACGGAATATAAAGTAATAACCAGCAATCAATCACACACAGTAAATGAACGCTATTATTATCCTCGCCGAGTCGCCGAGCTGCGTCATATGAACTTCACATTAAAATCACACTTTGCCGCAGGCGCTATTTTTAAACGGTTTTATTAAACGGTTTTATTTAGCTCACCCCGTTTGTTTTATTTAGCTCACCCCGTTTGTTTTATTTATTTTTTATTATTTATTCTTGGGTCAAATTTAGTAATTCAAATTTCACCCTCTTCCTGTCAACCGATTAATCTGAAATTTTGTATACACTTTGGATTTTGGTGACAATACAATTATGTTTATTCATTATCATTATAAATTCAAGATGGCCGCCGCTACAAAATGGCGGATAATTTATATTTTATTAATCCCATCAATATGGGTATCAAATGAAAGGGCTCAACAAGCAGAATACAATATACTATAAAAAATTGAAATCCAAGATGGCGGCCGCTACAAAATGGCGGATAACGTAGGTTTTATCAATCCCATCAATATGGGTATCAAATGAAAGGGCTCAACAAGCAGAATACAATATACTATATAAAATTGAAATACAAGATGGCGGCCGCTACAAAATGGCGGATAACGTAGGTTTTATCGATCCCATCAATATGGGTATCAAATGAAAGTGCTCAACCAGTATAATCAATGTACTATATAAAATTAAAATCCAAGATGGCGGCCTCTACAAAATGGCGGATAACTTAGGTTTTATCAATCCCATCAACATAGGTATCAAATGAAAGGTCTCAACAAGTAGAATACAATTTACTATGCAAAATTGAAATCTAAGCTGGCCGCCGCTACCAAATGTCTGATAGCAATTTTTTATCAATCCCACCAATATGGGTATCAAATAAAAGGGCTTGACAAGAAGAATACAGTGCACTATACAACCTCAATATTTAAGATGGGCCTTGCAATAATGAAGCACTAAATGAATTAAACAGAATGCGAAATAAAAACTAAAAACTAGAAAATAAAAATAGGTAAAAAAACTTTTTAAGTTAAACGGTTTTATGTTAAACATACATTGCAATGTTTAAGATAAATGTACTAAAAACCAAAAAATAATAAAATAGATACAGTCGTGGGAATTATAAACATATGCATAGACTAGACTAAAATAAAACCGTGGGGCACGTCAATTGTCTACAAATTATCGACTTAATGTGCGATAGAAGAATCGTTTAATTCGTCGTTAAAATAGGCAGTTGGCCCGCAGACGGTGAGGAAATTACTTACTATTTTCTTGCTCATGGAAATTCCAATAGTTACATACACTCCATGTAAATAAAAGAGATGTTTCAACTAGTTTATCGTTGGACATTCACACTGCTGGCTGGCGAGGAATCGTTTCACTGCTCGTAGTTTGTCTTTAATCGACAAAACATATGATAAAAGTACTACTCGCTCACCACTATGAAACCCTAAAACTCGCTTATAATCGAGCTTGCTAGCTTGTTTCCACATTCTAGCCCTACTTATCACACGTCCATCTTTGTCGGTTGAACAACTGCATAATTATAGTGTAACATTACAAAACAAACATTTTAATCAACGATTGTAGACAATTGACGTGCCCCACGGTTTTATTTTAGTCTAGTCTATGCATATGTTTATAATTCCCACGACTGTATCTATTTTATTATTTTTTGGTTTTTAGTACATTTATCTTAAACATTGCAATGTATGTTTAACATAAAACCGTTTAACTTAAAAAGTTTTTTTACCTATTTTTTTGGATATACACTTAATTTGACATTTTGGAACGAAGTTCCTTACGGCAGGCTTGACATTTGGCTGGGCGAGCGAACTGAAAGAATGTGATACTAAAACCGTAAGAAAAATATATAACAGAAGTGACGTAATATCAGTCACACGACTGTATAATATGACGTTTGTAAAACTAAAATATTACTAGTAAACCTTTTTTTTAAATTATCTATGTAATTTTATACTGTCGACAAAAATAAATAAAGACACATGTTTTTTTATTTCACTTTAATAGTTTGAATTATTATTATTATTTTGTTTGATTTATTTTATTTTACGGTATTTGTTATTTTCTAAAATACTAAATTTCCTAAATACTTTTATGTACTTAATTAAAAACCAATCAACAAAATTAAAAAAATATATATCAAGAACTAGAAAATATATATAAAATTCAACATTTTTTTTTAAATTGTGTTGCTTCTATACTATCCGAAGGAACTCCATTCCGACCTGGTGTCCCATGACACCACATAATTTCTTGTTATTCGTTTTTTTTTTTTCTCATAACTTTTGGAAATTTTAAATCATTTTTTTTATGATATGGATATTTTTTGTAGTCTATATCTAGTATTACTGTTCTTGTAATATTTTTTCCTTCGTTTTTTTTCTATATGTATTTACTTATTATTTATTACTCATCACTCATCACTTCAGCCTATCGCAGTCCACTGCATAGGCCCTCAAGTTCGCACCAAAAATGGCGTGAACTTATGTGTGTTGCCCATAGTCACCACGCTGGGCAGGCGGGTTAGTAACCGCGGGGCTGGCTTTATCACACCGAAGACGCCGCTGCCCGTCTTCGACCTATGTATTTCGAAGCCAGACGTGGGATGGTTATCCCGCTATCGGTCGGCTTTTTAAATTCCAAGGTGGTAGTGGAACTGTGTTATCACTTAGTCGCCTCTTAAGACACCCACGGGAAGAGATGCGGTGGCTATATTATTTACTGCCGTAGCCACACAACTGTTATTATTATTTTATTATTTATTATTATTTCTATTTAACAGTATTTTTCTTTTTTATGTAAAAACTATGTGATTTGTGTGATGTCCCGAATAAACCTGTTTCTTTCTTTGTTCTTCTTATTTAAAAGAGAAATACAAATCGGAATTGAATACATTTACTTATAAAACATAACATGTTGATTTCGACATTTATAGATCCGTTAGCGAAACGATTTTTTTTTTTCTGAATATATGAACCGGACTTAAGTCAGTATAATCCAATAAAAATAAGTCATTTAATTTCATAAAATATTGAAAACTTTGAATAAAGATAAATATAAATCCGATAGATCGAAAATGAGATCCGTAAAAAACAACCAGCCAGGGACGATAAAAAAATAAAAAAAAAGCAAATAAGAAAGATTAGGAAATAAGAACAATTATATATACTATTATATACCCGAGCAAACTCACTTCATTCATCTTAAGTTCACTTCTAAAAACAACACATAATATCCACGTCCAATTTATCGCTGTTTCCTTTGTCCACGAAAGGCTAAGGCTCAGAAATCAGGGCATCCCAGTTCCAAGGAAGGGTGTGAGTTCAAAGTGAGCCAAAGACATTAATTTCGGCTGTCGAACCCGTATGAGACAGTCGCTGCGGGCCACTACGCGACTACAAAGAACTCGATTGTCCTAGATACAGCCCGTTCTAGGGCAACTGATTCTATGTAAACCTTACAAGTGAGTCATCATCACCAGACGCTACTAGGTACTTTTCATAGTCATAGATTTTTTTTAATTCTATTAAAATGTAATTCTGTACACAATTTTAAAATAAAGTTCCATAAGTATATGATCGTGCAACTGAACCGTACACATTCACCTCGTAATCGAAAATAATAAATATTTATAACGTGAATTTGGTTTTCTGCTACTGCCTCAGCTCTTTCAAACACCATCACTTTCGTCTTCTTTACATTAAAACTATAATTAATAATAAATACTAATAATAAATATCTTATAATATACACAAACGGTCGTCTGTTCCTACGGTAAGGAACTTAGCGCTTGTGTAATAGGTAACAGCCGGCTGATATAGGTAATTGTTTTTCGGATTCGAACCCCCATGTAGCATGAGGATTACAGCATAATCCACCACGCTGCTCCAATGCGGGTTAGCGGATATATTCCCTACTAGGAGTAACGATCGCTATTAGGTATACATGATAAAAACCGGGGCCGACAGCTTAACGTGCTCTCCGAGGCACTGTGGAGAGACCCACAAGGACTAGCCATACGGATGTTTGCTGTGGTTTGGACGTTTGTGCTTCTGTATTGTGTGTCTTTATGATCTAATGACACAAGAGAAATTTCATAAACATAAGCAAATAATTATCACGTACTAAGTGCGCCTTGCGGTACACCATTGTGGACCAAATTTTTAAATCTATTTGTCGGTCATATTATGTCGGTCGAATTTCATACTAAATGCTATTTGGCTTGCGTAATTAATTTCATAATCAAGTTGAAGAGATAACACTGAGAGAGGACACGTGGTATGAGGCGCGATGTTTACTGTCATTAATACGTCCATCCATTACGTTCGGCGACGCGGCGACGCGACGAAAACTTGTTGATATCGGCCGCCCTCGCCCCGCCCGTCCCGCGACCGCCCTACCGGCCCCGGCTACATATCTCGATCAATCTCCACATCAACCCTCAGACAGATAACGGGACATTAGCAAATCTAAATCTAAACGGAAAACACACACTGCGTCAAATCATTTTCGACGACCGTTTAACGCAGTGGCTTCGGAAACGGATTAACTACAACTATGCAACGGTTACAGCCATGGATTGTACTCGTTGCGCTGGCGGTTGCGGGTTCGATCCCCGCACATGACAAACATTTGTATTGGCCATACAGGTGGTTGCCGTGGTCTGGGTGTTTGTGCAGTCCTTGTGGGTCTCCCCACCGTGCCTCGGAGAGCACGTTAAGCCGTCGGTCCCGGTTGTTATCATGTACACCTGATAGCGATCGTTACTCATAGTAGGGAATATATCCGCCAACCCGCATTGGAGCAGCGTGGTGGATTAAGCTCTGATCCTTCTCCTACATGGGGAAAGAGGCCTATGCCCAGTAGTGGGATATAACAGGCTGAAGCGTATGCAGCGATCGCGGGTTTGATCCCCGTCTCATGATCATATTTCTATAGGTTTTCTGTAGTTTTTTGGGCGTTTCCGTTGTATTTCCAGACTACGTTTCTTAATTTCTCATCGGCCGGCGTTATCGGAGATTATTTAGTACGTATGAGTGATTTACTTATTTATTTTATTTTTATATTGTTCAAAGCGTAGGTACACGATAAAATCTACAAAGACCCAGTTACTGAAAGATGCAACCAGCAACGTAATGTTATTCACTTGAAATCCTTCCTCGCCACATATTACACGGCATAAAGAACATTTAAATAGGATTATTAGCTTCAGATTACAACGAGGAGAGCCCTAATCGGATCGATTTGTTATTTGTTATTCCATCCTTTTTAAACATGTTAAAGAAATATTCCTCGAACTGCTACTGTTTATCCTACATATCAAAATCAAAGGCAAAAATTA
This sequence comes from Melitaea cinxia, assembly GCF_905220565.1. Lineage (NCBI taxonomy): Eukaryota > Metazoa > Arthropoda > Insecta > Lepidoptera > Nymphalidae > Melitaea > Melitaea cinxia. The sequence continues at coordinate 340,489 of NC_059397.1, read as the reverse complement.
CTTTTTTCAGGTAGGCTTCAAAATGAAATTTGCACCGTCATATTAATTTGTTTTATTACATTAGTTTTAAAGAATAAATTATTGTCAAAAGTGAAGCTACACCACCCATTCGAAATGTAAATTGCTCTTTAAAAGAAAAGTTTTAGTATCAAATTAGTAAAATCCTGCATGAAATACAGCGCCACGATATCCGCACATCTTTATCATTCATATAATATTCAATAGAATAATATGCTTTAGCTGATAAATTGTTTTTTAATAAAAGCTTTGATTCTGACAATAGAATATTTTCTGCCAATTTTAAAGTCATTGTTACTTAACAATATTAGTGAAAACAAAATCCAATTCGCACAAAACCACGTACCAAGTAAATAATAAGGAGGACGAATCGGCCTCTAGGGTCGTTTCGTCGAGAGCCGTCTCTCCAGCCCCGCCAGCGGTCTCGGCGGAGCGTCACGTGGGCGTGTGACGTCACAGACCTCGAGCGCTTCGCTACCCGGTCACACAGAAATCTCACCCATTTCATTTCACCCCACAGTCGAGCGTTGTCTCTTTGCATTTCTCTCGTTACTGCGATTGGAAGATTTGAGTGTACTCGGAAAGTGGGTGTATCGACGTCAGCGGTATAACTAAACTCGATTTTACGCAGATTTTTCGCGGTGCCCTACTTATGAGATGTAGAATGGTACTGGACGATGGTCACGGCCGCTCCCGCCCGATCTAATAAAGTCGTGGGCGGGTCGTCGTCACAATTTTTAACCGACTTCCAAAAAAGGAGGAGGTTTTCAATTCGACTGTATTTTTTTTTATGTATGTTACATCAGAACTTTTGACCGGGTAGACCGATTTCGACAAATTTTGTTTTAATCGAAAGTTGGTGTATGGCAATTGGTCCCATTTAAATTTATTTGAGATCTAACCACTACTTTTCGAGTTATATCTAATAATGCGTTTTTTTACTTGACGCTTTTTTCGTCGACCTACGTTGTATTATACCGCATAACTTTCTACTGGATGTACCGATTTTGATAATTCTTTTTTTGTTGGAAAGGGGATATCCCTAGTTTGGTACCGTGATAAGGAAACCAGGATCTGATGATGGGATCCCAGGGAAATCGAAGGAAACTCTCGAAAATCCGTAATAATTTTTTACTGGGTGTACCGATTTTGATAATTTTTAATTTAATCGAAAGCTGATGTTTATCATGTGTTCACATATAAATTTTATCGAGACCTGATAACTACTTTTTGAGTAATCTTTGATAACGCGTAGTTGCTTGACTATTTTTTCGTCGATCTACGTTGTATTACTCGTCGATGTAATTGAAGTCGGTTTTTTTTTTCGTTTGCGAGCAAACACAATTATATCCAGACAAATGGGTGTCTGATTGTGAACTTCGGGGGTGTTACTTGCTTACTAACACAATAATTGAATTCGCCGAAGCATTACGTCACAGTCACAGATCTCATTTCTCATGCTCGAGCGTTATATTTATATTGAGCTTAGCGCAACACGTTACAACTAAAGTTTATGGGTTGGAATAAATTCACGACAGAAACTGCAAATTTTGTCCATTTTATAAACTATTTTAGATTTCAAGATCTCGGCACTACAATTTCTTAACAGGCAGTCAGAATAACTTCGTATTAAACTAATGCGAACTTCACAAAATATCGAAAATATTTTTAACAAAAAATATTTCACTGTTAATTTATTGACAAGCAAAAAAAGAATTTGTGCAAATGTCACTGACAAAACTTATTTCAAACGAGTTTCTTTTTTTTTTATCAAGACCTACCTCGGCTATTCGTAAAGTAAAACCATCCTAATTTGTTTTATTTAAATATGAGAGGCGTACAATTTTGCACACAACATCTATGACTAGACACAAAGTTAGCCGAACATTACCAATGCCAAACATCGCACTCATACGCCTACCGTAACCTGAACCTACAACAGGAAAAATAAAAACTACTATTCGAAACGATAAAAAAACCGCGACACAAGAATAAATTAACATTATGTAAGAGTTTATTTCGTGTCGTCGGAATACAACCACAAAAACAAACATAATTTTTATTAGCGTACAATAAAGTTTACAGATAAGTCAGTGTTAAACCACATCAACGGAATTTTCTAGAATAAAAAACGGCAATCCAATGTGAACACAAAAATAGTAATTCTTCGCTGTTTTTCCAACGACACCAAATGACTAATGGCCGACCTTCGCTCGTGCAAATTAAGTTGCTTTACGTCAGGTTTAAGGCAAAACGTTTTGAAATAAGATTCATAATGTTCCTCAAAAGCATTTTATACAAGATCTTTTGACAAATAGTGAAATATAATTTGAACTATTATAAAATTTTAAACTATTATATAGACGCATCATATGATTGAATTACTTTGTTGTTACTATTTGCATCATACAATATACAAAAAGATTATCTATCTAATGGCATCAAGATCATCTGCCATAACAACAACAAGCCATAAACTTCAAGCTTTACATAACCACGAGATAATGAGCCTTGAGAACGTAAGGTGTATAAAATAGGATATTTTTTTAGACACAAAGTATTGTCGTTACAAAGCATCTTTTGTTTAATTTAAGAGCAATCGCTCGCGACGGGAGCAAGGTCACGGCTAATGAGGTATTTCTGGGCTAATTATTTCCTGCGCGACACTGGACGAGACGAGACATCTTTATAGTGACAAAATATAGCCTCGACCTTTGTCTTCGTACAATATTTTTGGCTACTTGAAAACATCGGAAATACAATATAATTTAAGGATCACCACGGTACTTAATATTTGCTGTTTGCTAACAAACTTTTTGATCTTTGTAAATACGAAACCAAACAAGGAAGACTATTCAGAAACAAAAATTCTAAAGTAAACTTAAGCGACGTTGTTAACCTTAACATTACTTTATGTCGTCCGCCAGAATAATTAAAATATTTAAATTGCCTGTTTTGATGACCAGCTGCCGTCCGCGTATTTGTGTGCGTCGCTCATTATAATTACAATGTATTTTATGTACAGAAGGACATCATAAAAAAAACGAGTGTGCTTTAGACCACACGACTGAAGTAAAACTTCTGCACGATAGGCCTGCACTGCGTCTTAGATATACGAAACGTAACTGACTATGAGAGAAAAAGAGAAAGAAATGCGTGCTCGCACCTCTCTCTCTTGCTCCGTTCGCCTCGTCCGATCACACTTTTCGTAACGTAAGTCGTAAGTCGAGCTACTTACTACGTTACTTACAAAATATACCTTTCCCAACAGTGTAATTTCAACAAACTGAACACGTAACGCATACAAAATCATATTTATGAGATAAGGATTAAATACCTATCTAAGTAATAAAGCTAAAAAGACTTGATTGAGGTCTATTTAATAGCTTCTCGTTCGTGACGCACGCACGACAGGCGAGGCGAACAAGACGAAGGCAATTGATTTGAATAAAGCTATTTTGATTTTAATTTTGATTCGCGCTTATAGTCAATATTTGTATAGACCATACAATAGATATTGTTGTTTTTTGGACGCTTCTGTTGTGTTTCTGCGGACCATCGACACAGAATCACATCCTGCTGGAGTTCCAGATTGTGAGGCGTTTCTTTCTTTACTCGACACAGTATAGACTATACTACTTAACAGATATCTTCAAATATACTTTTATGTCTGCGCTACTTTACCAGTATGTATTTCTGATGCCAACGACTAGTTCTCAAAACTACCCAATTGTATTGAAACAAAATTTTATATTTTAATATGAATTACAGCGATAAGAACGTCAGCGTTGCGGTAATGTATTCGTAAGTTTCCAGTTACTCTACGTAATTAGCTCCAAACATTCAAACATATTTGAATATTTTTCAGCAAAACAATTCGAAATGAAAAACTCACAGGTAATCAGTTCTGGTTCCAGTTTGAGTGATTCATTAATTGTTTCCTTATAGCAGTAATTAAGCAAAATAAGCTTCACTATCTCTAGTCAAATTAAATCGGCTAGTTCGCTACGGTATATAATAGCCGTAACCACTACATTGTTATTTCAATAATGTCCCTTCATTATGAGAGTTGTCTATTCGGATTTGGTCACATTAATGAATTAGTCAGCCTGTAAGCGCCCAACAAATGGTAGGCAAAGGCTTTTCTCTATACAAAGAAGTATCTAAGTAGCTAGCCACTGCAGAATAGTCCACAATTACCACCAAGCACCTCTCAATAATATATAATAATAAATAAATATATTTAACATACACACAAGGTCGTCTGTTTCTAAGTGAAACAACTTAATGCATGTGTTATAGGTAACAGCCAACTGATTAAGTTTTTTTTTTTTCGGTAATTATATGCTTAAATAAATATATACATATTACACCGATAATCAGGGGGAGACGAAGCCACAAACCGCGGAGCAGAAAGCGGTGCCACCACAAATGCACCAACGAGCTAGTCAAGTAGCCAAATTATGGTATATTTGAACTTTTGTGGGCAAGTGTGCCACAAGTAAGGACCTTGCTGCTTAATCACTTTTTCTCCAGACATAAGCTAAGTTCATACAATATACGAGAATATTTAAACTTTAGTGCGCAACTTTGTCACAAAACTTCCTTCTTCATGACGTGTCTGGAAACCAATACCAAGTTTATATCATACTCACCCTCGCATCGTAGACCCGTGTGAGCGCGTCGTATCGGATGGAGCCGAGGAAGATGACCGCCTGCGCCGCGCCGCCCCGCCCGCGCGCCACCAGCTCCACGCACACCATTTCGCCGTCGCGCACCACGATGTCGCAGAACACCTGCACACCAAGACCACGTATTACGATCCAGCCTGAACACCCCACTGCTGGGCATACGCTTTTTTCTCTATTTACGAGAAAGATCGGAGCTTAACCCTCCAACTCCACTGCGGTTAGGCGAATATATTCTCGACTATGAGAAGGTACATCGCAATCAAGTGTTTATGATAACAAGCGCGACCGACAGCTTAACGTACTGTCCGAAACACGGCGGGGAGCCCACAAGGACATAGACAAGACATCCGAACCGGAAGCAAATATTTGTACAAATACAAATTCATCCCGAACGGGAATCAAACACGCGAACCACCGGTGTTTAGACACCTTCAAGATACTCGCACATCTACACCAGTGCGGTTGTTATTACACCACCACGTAATTCACTCCATGAACATACGAGTATGCCCACCACATTACCTCGTACACGTTACCTAACATTCAAGCTAGCGTTACTCGACTTTTACAGACTAATACTTAGAATGTTAGCAATGGAAGAATCGAGAAAATATACCTCTAGCCTCTAGCTGACTTAGTTAAGTTTTAGACGACCGAAGACCTTTCAACCAATACCTTAAGTACGAGCAATCAGACAGATTTCATTTTAAGGGAATATAACAAAGTATGATACATTATTAACCCCTGTGACACATAACTTGACTTCGCCTGACAATAAAACTAACTATAAACAATGACTCATTGTATTTATCGAAAAAGTGGACTGTATTGGACTGTATGCAAATCATATCAAAGTTGTAGAAGACGGTTTGGTTACAATTTAAGTTTTGTACCGACCGATATAGAAGGTGATATATATAATATAAAATCGCGATCCTTAGAAATAGACCATTATTCTATTTCACAAACAAACGACTTGCCTCCATTTATTGCCCTATAGCATGCAGATCTAGGAAGCCAAGGAACTGTTTAACTGGATTGAAAGTTACTCAGACGATCGTTCCTCCACAATCAGATTGTGTGATTTAACCTACAAACGATGCGTTCCCATTTCAATATAAACTAACTTCCACTATCTGCAAATTCAGCTGTATCGCCAATCGAATGTTCCAGTTCAATCGACTATCCCAACAATGTCAGCTGGCAGCTAATTGCGTTTTTATAGGGCTTGAAATGATAACGACCTCACGAGTGACGTTAGTAATTACAGTATCTGGTAATATTTCTGCATACAACATTACGTATTAATTGAAAGTCTGACCATCCTCCGGCTGGAAAGATTACAGGAAAATATACATGACGATTAAACGGATAGCGCCCTGTTGAGAAACTATTTGCGTGAGGTATTCATTATTTTGGTATACTTAGTCTGAATTTTTATTATTATTTTGAGTCGATTTTTATTTATTTTTTCCTAGAGCTGACATAATGATTTAGGTGGCCACCTTAAATAATTGCGCAGTGAAGTTTATTGATTTAATATTGGACACCTGTGTACGTGTATTCAGTGTCGTAAATCACAATATAAATAACATTTTTTGTAGCGTAAAATATGAATTGATGTTTATCTCATTTGAAATGAAAATGAAATGAAAATATTCGTTTCGACATAAGGTCGCATCTGGTCGCACCCCACACACACTTAACGAAAGTCAATAAAAAAATTACATTCACTAAAAAAGCTGAACAAAAATAAAAAAGGCTACTTAGCAAAATATCTATCAATAAAAAAAACCTTACATCCTTAACATTAGGTAGATTGATTACAAACTAAGGTAACCCAATGTTATCCAGCAGCCTTAACCTTAACCGGTGTAAACCTATTCCGAAGATTTTTATTATAAAATGAACACTGCTCTCGTATAACGTAACTTGCAATAACAAACGATATCAGAAGTTGCGAAGTGATTACCGACACGTGGATATGGTATTTAAACTTTAATGCGATAATCAATTGGCATATTTGCTTCTCTTTCGCTCGGCTCTTTTTCTTCGCTATGTCCTATGCCCAAAGGTTGTCTGGAAGAAATCGCTCTTAGCGATAAGACCGCCTTTGTACATCTTTCTTTTCATGTATCACTTTTGTTGTAATGTTTCTTTGTGGTGTACAATAAAGAGTATTTATTATTATTATTATTATTTATTATATTTGACATTATTCTCAAGCGATCAACAGTTGGAGTTTGACTTTAAATATCTACTTGATTACATATTAAACAAGCTTATCAATCCCGCGATAATTGTGCGATTATTGCAAATAGCTTGACTTTATCTAATAAGTATGACGATTAAAACAACTGACAGGAAACTAATAAGCCTTAATATATAATAAATATGCTTCACGCTTCAGCCTGCAATATCCCACTGCTGGATATAGGCCTCTTTTCTCGTGTAGGAGAAGGATCAGAGTCCACCTCTCTGTTCCGATGCGGGACGGCGGATATACTATAAGTAACTATCGCTATCAGGTGTACATGATAACAACCGGGACCGACGGCTTAGCGTGCTCTCCGAAGCACGGTGAGGAGAACCACAAGGACTGCACAATCACCCAGACCACGGAAAACATCTGTATGGCCAATACAAATGTTTGTCATGTACGGGGATCGAACCCGCAACCGCCAGCGCACAGTCAATCTATGATGATACTACGACTCAGACATTCATTCGAAATAAAGGTCTTTAAGTTATATATATTTATGCAACCACTTACATAAATATTAAAAAAGATCATTTGATATACAAACAAAACAAAAGGCATATCGACGTAGTTATCACAAATGCGTTCAACGTTGGCCGTGATAAGCGATATCAGTGATCTGTTATCAGACGTTCCCGCGTCCATCAGCCCGACCATAGCGAGATAACAGACACCCAATAAATTACGTTTGTAGGGATAGCTTTCCTTAATACTGAGACCAATTATAACTTCGGATGTGATTTGATTATCGAAGCCCTGGTCGTGGCGACATTAAAATATTATAACACACTAATAACACATCTGATTTTAATTTTAGGTTTTTTTTTTTTTTTGAACACTTGAGGACTTAAACGTGTTATACGTTTACGGAAGTTAAACCGGTTCACTATGTAGAAATGGATCGCCAATTATTTATGAGGATTTTATTGTGAATCTTCGGATGAATGGAGGTATTCCTCAAACACGCCAGAACTTCCGAGAAATTATGAATAAAATTCGGTATAGACAGGTTATAGCTTGAAATAATAGACTATTTTTAATTTTGGAAATTATACAAAACGAAGAAGAGTGCAATGCTGGTATGTAGGTATGCAAAAGTACAAAGAGACAACTTGCAGTCTTCGTGGCGCTGCCTGGTGCAGTTGGCACCTTTCCCTAGACGTGACTAATATGCGACAGAATCGTGCGGGTTTCGTGTACGTCTTCTTATGACATAAATAATCAGGTTCGAATTTTGAGAGAGTATCTTTCCGCAATGCAAGTTGATCAGTAGTTAAAAATAAAGATGAGTAAATTTGCAAAACCAGAACGTGTACACCTACCCATTCGCACCTATGCTTTACACATTATAGATATCCCACTACTTGGTATTACGCTACTGGCTTCCAAACGTCGCATTAATCGTGTGACTTTTATTTTTAAACATGTTTTTATCCTTAAATACAAATATAAATTTAATATTATATTATGAGTTATATTTATATAGTATACAGTGGTTTTTATCATTCGTACATTGTTAAACAGAATATCTTACACTATACACGACACTTACAGGCCAACTCAGCATGCACAATTTAAACAGTTGCTTGGAAACTTATACAAACAATAAATATGTATCTTATGACAAATGAACTCATCAATAAAACATATATAACAAACGAATAAAAAAATTACAACAATTAAAACCCGTGCCAAAACAGTAAAAAATATTTAAAAGAAAAAAGTAAAAATATGTAGGTATATGTAAAAAAAACAACGAAAGACAACAATTAATGTGATAACACATCGCGAATTCTGTAAATATATATAAAAATTACAAATATAATCTATTTATAAGTAAAAACGGTTCGAGGTTCAAGAAATCAGCTAATTTAAAATATAATAATGACATGTATGTTCATAACTACATGCAGTAGGTAACTAATTTGAGTTCAAATGTAAAAAAAAGCATCTTAACTTTTCTCTTGAACGCTTTCCCAGAATATCTAAAAATATCAATATCTGCTTCCTCCTTTAAAATTGAATTATACCAGTTTATGATTCTATTTAAGCATGTATTGATGGTTTTGGTTCTAGCAAATCTGCTCACAAACGTGTGTTTTGATCTGGAGTCCTCATAGGTTTTCTAGGGATTGCAAATTTTAATCTTCGGCCCAAATCAGGACAGTCAATATCCTCTAATAATTTTATTTAAAAAGCAAAGATCCAAAACATCTCTTCTTATAGACAATGACAATACTTTATAGTTTCAACATTTTATTTTAGTTATATTCTAGATTGTCTTTATAAGATAATGCACGTAATAATCTTTTTTGTATTCTTTCTAATCTATTCTTGTGAATTTGGTAGTATGGGTTCCAGACAATTGAACAATTTTCGATTTTGCTACTGATGTATGAAATAAAAAAGTACTATTTTATATGATTTTTTTGAAATCCTTTGTATTTCTAAAGATAAATCCCAGCATTTTAAGGGACTTTTTTAACAATATCTATACTAATATTATAAAACTGAAGAGTTTGTTTGTTTGTTTGAACGCGCTAATCTCAGAAAGTAATTGTCTGATTTGAAAAATTCTTTTAGTGTTAGATAGCCCATTTATTGAGGAATATATTAGTTATAGGATATATATCATCACGCTAAGACCAAAAGGAGCGGAGCACCAATGAAGAATGTTTCAAAATCGGGGGTTCTTTTTTTCCTTTTGAGAGCTTCCGTTAACGTTAACAGTTAAAGTTTCGCAAAAATCATGTATGACAGAATTGATCCTCTTTAAAAAGTTCTAAAAAAAGTCCGCGACAGCATATATCTATCTTTTAAGGTTGGCTCACTATAACCTTTTTATGCTAATCAAGTTTGTTCTAAACACTTCAGCCTATCGCATTCCAATGCTATAGGCCAAGTTCGCGCCACACATCCCGGTCATCCACAATCCTCATCCAGCCTACACCGGCAATCTTACGTAGATCGTCGGTCCAACGGGCCGGAGGACGTCCCACACTGCGTTTGCCAAGTCGCGGTCTCCACTCTAGGACCCGTCTACTCCAACGGCCATCGGTCCTGCGACACAGATGACCAGCCCACTGCCACTTCAACTTGCTAATTCTGTGGGCTATGTCGGTTACTTTCGTTCTCTCGCGGATAGTCTCATTTCTAATCCTGTCTTTGAGAGAGACCCCAAGCATAGCCCGCTCCATTGCACGTTAAGCGACTTTAAACTTGTGGACCAGTCCCTTCGTCAGTGTCCACGTCTCGGCTCCGTATGTTAACACAGGCAGGACGCATTGCTCGAAAACTTTAGTCTTCAAGCATTGCGGAATCTTCGAAGTGAAGACTCGACGGAGTCTGCCAAACGCCGCCCGAAGTATGTTCTAAAATAATGCATTATTTGCGAAGATGTTTTTATAAACATGATATCTAAATAAATACGTTATTCATCACAAGTATTTAATTTAAAACATAATAGCCTTTGACATAATTCGATTTCAATGAGTATCTCAGGAGATATCTCAGTTTTAAAATAACATCGCAGCAAAATAATGATAAAGTATTGCGCGCGCCTCTTTTCCACGCGGACGAAGTCGCGCGCAGAAGCCTAATAAAAAAATTAGACACAGGTGTTTGGAATTACTTAAAGAATATGGGTTTTTACTAGCTCCAGTATACGAACAAATTTCTTTGGAGACGCGTGGTGCCTGTATTTCCTGCTCATTAGATGCTAAATTCAAACTTGACGTTCTAGCTTTACATGAAAAATTGTGTGCACCTTTAAACCCTTTGATTTGACAAGTCGCAGAGCCACGATATTATCTATTTCGAAATGTCGAGCTGTATTTAGGACCAAATCCTATTTATTGCACATGTCTTGAAATGCACGTTTTGCATGCCACACTGCGACACATTCTCTGACAATCCGTTCTTTTCATTTTCGTAGTTACTATTATTATTATAATCATCATTTCACGTACCGTACCGTGGTCTCTAATTTTTGTCCGTCTGTCTGTCTTTCTGTTGGCTTATCTTCGGAGCGGCTGAACCGATTTTTATGGGATAGTGATTAGAAGACAAAAAAGGTTGGGTGGCAAAACATAGGCTCCTTTTTATACCGAAATTTCCGCTAAATCGGGGTTTTACGCGGGAAAAACCATGTTTACCGTGTCCGAGTACCTAACGCCCAGATAGATATGAAATACCCAAACATTTTTTATTAAATACGACAATTTTTGCGATAAAGTTCTTTTTGTTTAGATAATTGTGTTGAATTTTTATGGAACAATCATTAGAAGATTAGAGATATAGTGATGAAGGTTATAGGCAACTACCTTTCTCAAATTAACGCAGGTGAAACCGCGGTGCACAGCTAGTCTTCTACATGTGGGATAAAACTTAGCTTCGAATCCATTAAGATTCCCAGATCGTATATTTCATTAACACATACCAAGTTATAACCCCTTATATTATAATAATAATGAATATTTCGAATTTTTCGACTATAATAAAATATGTATTTTATAACACTTTTGGTGATTTAATGTTAAGTGATTCCGTTCACACCACGATATACCTAAGTCTTTCTAAATCTGCTTGCATTTGTATGGAATCATCTGTTGTTGATATTTGTTTAAACATTTTTAGATTATCCGCACATATATTTTAGAATCTCACACGTTAGTACGTCGTTTATAAGATATACATATTTTATTCCACTATTGGAACTCCACACTGAGTATAGGCCTCCTCCAGCTCACTCCATATTTCCCTACACTTTGCTTTACTTCTTCATTCTTCCTGCTGTTGTAATTATTTCGTCGATCCATCTATTCCTTGGACGGCCTCTTCTTCAAACATCACATTACCTCCTCGTAAATCTACACTCAGACTATGCCTATATCACGTGTAAGTATTTTCATAAAGAAATGTATATAAATATTCATAGAGGAATGGATTATTTAGCTCTAAGCTGAATACCAATTCCAACTGAGTGAACTCTGAACTGTGCGATCGCAATGAAAACAATTTCAATAAATTTCTTACAAAAGCATTAATTTGTATAAAAACTACGACTGATTTACAGTCGTTTAATTAAGAATATCAAATATATAGTTAACAGCTACGTAAAATCTCTTTCTTCTTAGTAATCACACTAGTTTCTAACATAAACCATAATAGGCGAGCGATAACAGGAATTGTGCAACAATTGTTCTCATAACGAAATACAATTGCGATAACCAAGCGATATATAAATACAGAATTTTAAATATAATCTCCTCTTCTTTCGATAAATAAGATATTGAAAGATAAATATTCAAAGTTTGAAACGTTAGCGCCGACCGAGTGATCTCTGAACGATAAAAGTTCTTATCGCGAACAACCGTGAGGTCTTACGGAATCATTGTTCCGTATTTGACTAAAATGTTATACTACAAGAATGGATATAAAATTTCCGCATTACATACATTAGTAATTAATTTGGTTTCGTCCTTGTTTGGATCCCCACCGTATCTCCGAGAGCACAAAGCCTATTCATACAGCCATCGATCCCAATTCTTGTCAATTGCCAAAACCCCCTGGAGTAGTCACGATTATATTAAGTTACTAGCAGTTCGTAGAGTTATAAAATAAAAATAAAAATAAAAGTAGCCTCAGTTACTCCTTATTATACAAGCTATCTGACAGTGAAAGTCCCGTAAAAATCGGTCCAGCCGTTTCAGAGATTAGCCGGAACAGACAGACAGACAGATAGACAAAATTAAATGACTTTGTTTTAATTAACATTATATACCTAACGTGACGAATCAATATTTCTATTATATGACAGAATTTTCGTCAAGAACATGCTTGATGATAGTTGTTAAGCGGAACGAGTTTCGCATTGAGTTAGTAATTTACTAGTTCCGACAATTAGAACGTTATAATTTATTAACATTACAGCTGTTATTATTCCATTTAGATTTATTTATAATTATTATGACATATATATTACAATGATTGCCGGCTTCCAATTGACTTGTATATTACCACTTGACCAAAGTCTGTGTCTTTGGTTTCTGGTCACAAGTGATAAGACGCTCCGTCATTATTCCATGTAATTATAGCAGTAAGAGTAAAGGCGACGTCACGGTGAGTCACGCCGCGGCTTTCTGTGACGGAGCCGATGTTTGGATCCAGAACGATCGTTACTCATCTTCCGGAATAACTCCAAGTGTCCACCATCGGCATTTAATTACTCATGCCTTCTGAATATGTGTATTATGGACACGGTGGTTCGCGGTAGCTCATTGCACAACGTCGCGTTCTAATTGGATTATCACTACATAGTATAAAACAAAGTCGCTTTCTCTGTCCCTGCACATGTATGTACGCTTAAATCTTTAAAACTACGCAACAGATTTTGATGCGGTTCTTTTTAATAGATAGATTGATTCAAGAGGAAGGTTTATATGTATAATAACATCCATTAAATAGTGGAGAAATACTGTTATTTTTGAGTTTTCTAATGTTATGTCGTAAATAATTATTTTTTTTTTCGCTTAAATTGCAAACGCAGACTGAACCTTACGAGATTTATCAAAATAATATACTAAGTATTGTAAACATTGAAAAGGTCTACAGAAAACTCCGCGATGGTATATACCTATCTCTTATGGATATCCCACAATAAAATTTTTTTGTCATTTACTTTTTACGACAAATAAAGGCTAATTTTCGAAGCGATTTTAACCAAAACAGCGTTAATTCTTATCCAATTAAATACCTTAAATATGTTTTTTATTTAATAAAGATCTATATGGCCCTTTACAGCATATGATTTAAATGAATATTTTCGAAGATATTACAGATTTAAAAATCGCGGTACGTAGCGTTTGAGGCGGTTCCGGCCGGCTTTTACTCTTAAGTTAACGCGTGCGGGCCACTGGCAGTAATGAATAAATCAAAACTACTGGATCGATTTTAATCATTATTTCAGTGAATGACATAGGCTATAATTATATTTTATACCCGTGCGAAGCCGGAGCGGGTCGCTAGTCATTAATATAATAATGCATAATAGTAAGGTCGTTTTCAATTATTTTCTAATGTAATAAAGTACAAATATTAAATAAGCGAAGACAACAAAATTATCATCCCATTACAAACCTTTTTTTCCTAGCAATTATGTTTTGAACTTTTTTTTACAAAATGATAAATCTAGATACCAAACGTCTAAAGCTTTACTGAAATCATAACCGTTAGAAGGTTACAAAGTAAAGTCAAAACATAAACACTGAGTAAAACATAAAACCGTCGTGAGAACTAAGATAAGCTAGTAGATGGTAGCCGTAACACGAATGCCGCTACGAGCTGGGTGGACAAAGGCGGCATTGTTTCGAGTGGTACATACTTGGACCTTTTATCGGTAAACGACACGATCTCTCATCTAGCAATGTCACGTTGACATCATAAATATAAACTTCTAAATATTCTATTAAAACCAATCAATGAGAAGACATGAAGTATTGAGCCGTTGAACGCCAGTATAAACATTCGACGATGTGGGTACAGCGCCGCGCTTATTAGCATACCTCGTGTCGGGGAGCAACAGGTACGCAATCACTGGCTCGCAAACTGCTCCGAGTTTGTTTACAGATTTCTTTAGAGGTCGGAAGTATTTTTTCATTAGTGTACCGGGATGGTGGACGCCTGTAATTAGGGCGGCTGGAGGCGCTCCAAGCAATTTTCCCGAGTAATTGGGCCGGAGCGCCATCTGTTCTGTAATTAGTGCGGCGCCGGGCGGACAATGCGACCCATAGCTGAGTACTGTCACATATACTCGTATTCCGATCCGCTGGTTATTCATCTTTTCACTGACACTTTAATTATACGAATCCCACACGTACTGCGGTATTAAATGGACGTACTTTCTACACCTCACTGATTGCTGTACATTCATATTATACCTACTTACAAATATGTTGTCAGGTCGTGTTATTGTATTTACATTTACTTCATTGTTTATTTTATTTTTATTTTATTTTATTTATTAGGTTAGCCAACAGTTGTTTACACTGATTCACAGACATTTAACATTTAAATATAATTAATACATAGCACAAGTGCAACAACCACTTATAGGCTAACACCACATGCAAAAATCACCGTTGCACTTAGTGATAGATAGATTATGGTTGCATTAGATAACACAATAACCCAGCAATAATCACTTAATATCAGATAAAGTTTGGGAATTACATAAAAACACATCATAACGTCATCATTACTTACAATATAAAAATTTCACAATTGATAGAAACGGGTGTGCAAGAAAAATTGATTCATAGTACATTAGAGACACAAGTATTCACGTTTCACAATTTACAGAAGCTTGTTTATCAACAATAGCTGCCTGTATACTGAATGTCTCAAATAATTTCTTACGTGTGCAGGGATAATGGGATATATTTTCTAACCACTGACGGCGAGTTTCAATACTCTAACTATCTCTGAATTTGCTTTCTAGAGATAGGATTTTAACTTAAAGTCCATACAGATTGTGTCAAAAAGCTATCGTTAGTAAGCAAAACCAGAGATAGATAGATGATCGAAACGGGCCGTAAGTCAATTACATGTATGATCTGATGTTCTCAATGAATGCAGTATCGAAATAGATTCAATGAGCAACAAGTGCTAGTGTGCGAGTGCCGACCTGTGCGAGCACGTGTACGCACACGCGACAGAACGCGCGGAGCCCGCACTCGATACCTACTCTAACGAGGCGGTTCCGTTGCAACGAATAAAACAATAAACATGCAGCACAATCACAACCGTTTACTATTAAATAAAATACTATTATTAGGAACATAACAAGAAATTGTTTAGCGTTAACTGCAATCGAGTTATCACTAATGATAGTCATTTGTAGAAATACCATTAACTTTAAGGATCTCAATGATAATTTGTTAATGTACGGCAACGTAAAAGTCGATTGGTAGTTGCCCCCATTTATCAGAGGGGCAAACTTGTTTACAATTATAATGACTGAGACTCAGAACTGGAAACACAATAATTCCAATGCGAATAACAAAATGTACATACCGACATCCATACGAGCGAGTATCGATCTTATTTCGTACTAAATATAGTTAAAATTTGATTAATCGTACGTGATATTAAATTTAATCAATGATTTACAATTTTATATAGTTCTATGTAAAACTGACTTTTATTATTTGGGACATAAAGTTCAAAATAAAATATTTTGTTTATTTTTGTCCGTGGCAGTTGACAAGCTCGAGGAGAATTAGGAAGCGTAACAACAACATTCGAAATAAGAATTGTAAAAAAAAAGTACATTCCGACTGTTTGAAGTTTTAAAATTAGAATCTTTACTTGATAAAGAATGTATTTCTAGAAAGATCTTACAACAAAGGAAACGTCGAGTCTACCTAGTTATTTACATGCGATAAGCGAGTGGAAATAAACTAAGATTTGATGTTTTAATTAAACACCAAACTGGCGAAAAACACATACTAGCGAAATAAATTGTTTAAGAGAACCAGAGACCATGGTCAGTTCTAAAAGAATACAAACTGCCACGTCAGTTGTTAATTTAAAAAATATGGACATAGTTACTATATTAGGTATTAGATATAAAATCTGCGAGTCCGTATCATCAGGGCCACATTCCGCAGCAGGCCCTGGCGCCGCTCTCGAGTGCAGCCGCACCGGACTGATTTCCGTCAACCGACTCATGTTTTAGCACTTAGAACCGGTTTAGTTAACGTCCACGCGAGAATTTCCTTCGATGATCATACTTATTAAAATATTAAACTTTTTCACGACATTCTTTTAGAAGAATGGTGGGCCAATCAACATAATTTTGAAACTAATTTAAACTTTTTTTAATATCTGTATAAATGCTGTTCATTAATGCATTTATTATTATTATATTTAATAGTAAATTTTATAAAATAAAAACTGAAATCATTCTATACGCTTCGTCCGTAGACGTGGAACTTGGTCAAGTTCATCCACCTTTAATATTTCTAAAAAAAAGCAAGGCTTAAACTCGAGCTAACAAATCAATACTCAACAAGTTTACTAATTTCAATAAAAATATCCATACTGTCGCTTTACGAAATACTATTTTTGAAGCCACAAACAAATTATAATTTGACAAACCAATAACTATCAATTCCCATCAATATTTAAACCACGATATCATCATTAAATGAATATTTATAACTATAGGCGAGGCAAATGTAAAATTAGATCATCGATGCGAGACGTAAATAGTGAGTATAGTAGTGGGTCGTCAATAATACAAAAAATATATATAAATAGCTGTCTTTTGTGAGATTGTGACGTCAGCGGAGCGGCGCGTGACAGTCGCTAGTCGTTTACTTTCGCTGGAGTTATCTCGCGCAAAAAGATTCATATAAAAATTATGAATATTTACGATTTTATTTTTGTGTTACCCACACATTAGGAATTCTAAACATTTTCGGTTTAAGCCCCCGTTAATTATTATTAAGGTCCGATCCCCGCTGGAACGGTCAATTTTTGATATGATATTCAAAAATGTTTAAAAATTGTGAAACTGAGTTCCGACGCTCACGATACCGTCAAATCTAGGTCCTTAAAATCTCTTCCATGTGCTGTGACAGTGATAAATTGTGCGACTGTATTTGCAATCTGCAACGTTTCGACGGTCAAGCCCCCCTCCACCCCCCACCCTCCACTCCGCCACAACAGTAACCGTTATCACATCCGCTCGGGTCCGGCGCTCGTCAGCTGATTTTGCATTACCGAGCGTATACATACTTCATTTGTACATCAATCACGAGTCACGGCCACTTTATGTATCTTTATCTTAAAAGGCAAGATAATAATAAAACTTTCACATTTTAATGTTTCCAAAAAAAAACAACTTAATGTTTGTATACATTTTAAAAAAAGACAAAACAATATAGAAATCATCTCATACTCAAATTCTCTAACTCACATTTCTTCGAAAACAAAAAAAATAAGGGCTGCGGAATATTAGGTGACTAACGTACCTACACCAAGTATCAGAAATAAAACATTGTGGGCTCTTTTACCAGTTGTGGAAAACGCGATTTAACGGATGACACTATCCGACAGAAAAAAGTTTTTGATTCATATTTTTCTACCATCGAATTCTACTATATTTATGAGATATTTCTATTTGCATCTTTAAGTTGCAGTTAATTAATTGAGGAAAAACAGATCCTACTGGCCAATTCTACCTCCCGCTGTCAAAGTCTATTTGTATCGTAGTCCGACAAATAGCGTCATCCATAACAAGTGAAACAGGCTCTAAGAGACGAAAGAAAATCGTATTAAGGTTAACCTTTGAGCCCACGATTATATTTACTGCGACTTCAAACGAGCGTTTGCCAAATCATTTTAGCAACTATTTCAAAGGGCAAACTCGTGTTACCTATAAACGCGCTAACCTTGGGAACTACTGTTTCGAATCGAAAAATTATTTTTATGTTGGATTGTCAATTTACCTAGGAAGGCTATAGGCTATATAACATCACGGGCATTAATAATTAATGTTACGGAAACGGGATAAAATATTCTTTTTTGACAGCTTCCGTTGCGTCCGCTGCTTAATCTGTTAAAGCTACCGAAAAATTATGTATGGTGGAAATGATCGCCATTAAAAGTTTTAAAAAAAAGTCCACAACTGCATATGTCCATCTTTTAACTTTAATTTATAATAATGCTATATTTGTAAAGGCGGTTTTATAAACATGATATAATCCAAATAAATACGTTATTTATCACAAGCATTTCTTTTTGAACAAAATCGTCCTCGACATCATTCGATTACAATAAACATCTTAGAAGATATCATAGTTTTAAAATAACTTTGCAACGAATTAAATACACAAAAAATTAAGACGTGATTTTATTGCTTTTTTTATCAGCCAGGCATAGGAATCCTTACAAATGAAAAATACTTCATGAACTAGGCAATTTTACGAAGATAAACTATCTCTTATTTCGACGCATAACTTAAGAGATAATGTCAAATCAAATGAAACACGCTCCGGTGTAAGTCGCCCGAGTTGCACGGTAATGGTTTAAAATATTATAGTACATTTTTCCTGAAATTAGCGCGGGGAATACCGCAGGAACAGCTTGTTATAAACTGTTAACGTTATAAATACACGATATTGTGTTATCGCACATTGATCAGAACAAAACACTTATTTGTCCAATTTAATATCCTATTGACCAACCACCCTTACATCACTTAATCGTGTCGTACTGAATTTACGTTTAATTATCATCAATTTATTAAACGGGCATTGCACACATGTGCAAGATTTCTACCCTTAAGCGAATGTTACCTCATCGAAGTTGTCGACCATGAAGCAGATGTGCGGGTACGTCATCTCCTCGCCCTCGCCCTTCGTGTCCATCTTGCGCCGGCTCGGCGACGCGTACACCTGCCAAAACACCGGACTCAGTCGAATTCGCACAATAAACTCCCAAACATATTTCATAGAAAATTATACTACAAAACTTTTAAAACTATGCGCAAATGTTGGAATACTGCTTTCACGTGACTTGCAAATATGTGTATGTTTATAAATTACTTTAGATTATTAAATATGTTACGCGTTATTATTATACAGAGCAATCAGTATCTAATCGCGAGCGTCGACGACATTGGGAGAGATCGTTGCCAAAGTGTCAACGACTTCTCGCTAAACAACACACACGATTAGAACATGATATAATTTGCAATATCACAAAAATAATAGCAGATATAATTCAGAAACAATTTGTAATCCAAATTTTTGTCCTCAGCTACTCGACTTCAATTTGAAAACGGGCGTAAAATAAGCATAAACGTTTAATTAGAAGTCGCGTAAGAGGCGCGAGTGGGTAAATGTAACGACTTGACGCCAGATTCGTGTTCCAGTGGGCGCTAACGTTCAAGCGTCGATGTGTGACCGATAGTATTAACGTCAGTCTCAAATGTAAAAAAAATGTAGCGTGCGATAATTTCGTTTCCGTGTTCTTTTGAAGCGGTCCTTTAAAATTCGGTAAATTTTATGACGCTCGAGAAAAACCAATAAAATCATTAAAAAACGTTTTAAAATATTTTACATTTCTATATCCGCTGATGATACAACGAGTAACGCCCCAGAGAGAGATACCGTCGTTCCTGAAATATCTCGAGATCTTTCTATATTTCTTAATATTTGCCTCGTCAACATGTAACAACAAACAAGCACTTTAGGCTACCATTTCTATCCCTTTATTTCCGGCGACGTGAGAACATGGAGATGCATAATTCCCACGCGGAGTAGCTGGCGAGAAACGGAAACAGCGATGTTTAGGCGCCAACCACCGCCGCCAGTTGGAACGTGATACAACAATAACTTTTATGAACACTTATGTGGAACAATGGGAACCGTTCCAAATTCTAAAGAATTTTTAAGAGTTTAACTTAAGAGGAAGTTAAAGCTTACACATATTTTAGATCGATAACTATCCCTTTGATGCCAAAACCAAATCAGTAAAGATAAAATGATAACAATATAATACACACTAACCTACTCGCAGAATAAGTTCAATTTAATAATGTCAGCTACGATATCTTGCGCTTGACAAACGTGGCCTATATTTTTCGAGCGCCGCATTCGTCTATTGTTATAAAAATTGAAAACTATTCTACAAAAAACTTCAGTCGAGCGTCCGTTTTTCTCGTCGAAGTATAAAATGTAATTAGAAAAAGATCCATCTAGACGATTCGATATTAGCTTCCAAGTACTTTCAAATAGAACCTCAATCGTTCGAGCGAGGCGCTCGATAGTAGGTATGGTTTCCTTCAGCAATTACCTACATACAACTGATTGCATTCGTAAGGTTTCATTAGCGCTGTTAATAAGTGTCCAATATCAAACGCAAATCTTTACATACTTATGATTAGCAGATTTAGTTACTAGTAAGAAAATCTACGAAATTTGAACATTATTTCAAATTTCAAACCAAAACTTGGTGGTTCAATTGAAATTTATGTTGCTCGTAATAAAGCCACACAAGGAAGCTTTAGCTAATATCTTCTACGTGGATCGGCACAATATTATCACAAAATTGAAAAGAAATCAAAAGTGGAATGCTATGAGAGTATAACTATTATTGTAAGTAATAAAATACAACAAGTCTCGTGAAATGAGCTCACTACTTTAGCAAAGTAATAAAGGTTACGAGTTTAATATATTACTTCACTCATTAATGAAGGGAAACGCAGTTATTAAAAATTCTTGTAAATACAATTACAAACATCTGTTTCATTAAGTTTTCCTCTAGCTGCGTCGTTAAAGACGGATTCTCTCTTCCGCGCAAGACTGGTTACTTATTCCATATTCATATGTTATTCATAGCTTCGATAAATGTTGCGATAACAGGATGATCTCACATATAATTATGTAGTTTAATATCGAATATTAAAGATGATGACTTCATCTGTATTCTCGAAGTTTCTATGATACACAATAGCATAGGCCTGCGATTTTCAATATCTTGGCATAAAAAGTCACAAGTCCGTTAGACAATTTTGATCAAGTGGTGTTTACGAAGGGCGGTCGAGAGACGCTTACACAATGAGATGCCTCCGACCTTGACCGTGACGGAGCCGCTCGGAGGCTGGCCATGAGGAACATTATCACCTCAGCACATTTAAATTAAATGCCATTTAAGTACTTTATTACATTAAATGTACATTTTTCGCGATTTTATAATTTTTTACTTAAAAACCAAAATATGTGAGGGGTGGAGGGAGTGAAACAGGGGGAAAGGAGACAGTTGTATGTGTATTTTTGGAACAAAGTTCCTTACGGCAGGCTTGACATTTGGCTGGGCGACCGAACTGAGAAAAATGTGATACTAAAACCGTAAGAAAAATATATAACGGAAGTGACGTAATATCAGTCACACGACTGATTAATATGACGTATGTAAAACTAAAATATTACTAGTATTTTTTTTTAAATTATTTATGTAATTTTATATCGTCGACAAAAATAAATAAAGACATGTTTTTTTATTTCACTTAATAGTTTGAATTATTATTATTATTATTATTTTGTTTGATTTATTTTATTTTACGGTATTTGTTATTTTCTAAAATACTAAATTTCCTAAATACTTTTATGTACTTAATTAAAAACCAATTAACAAAATTTAAAAAAATCAAGAACTAGAAAATATATATAAAATTCAACATTTTGTTTTTCAAATATTGTAGCTTCTATATTTTTAAATTTATCTTCACTTCTAGATGTCTTGTGGAAAAGTATTTCAATGTATAAATCTCGAACATTGTTGTATTTCCTAACAGTTGTGTGTTTACCATCGAGCTAACCATTTAATCACTGTCCTTACGAGTTGTTTGTCACACAATGTCATATGAGGAGGACCGTTCGCCGGCTTTGCCAGTTAAATTTAACCTTAAGGCTTTAAGGATAAGATCTATACCTCCCCATGTAACGGCAATCGATATGCAGCACCGTGCAGCGGTCGGTGTAACATTACACCAGTCATATGATACTAAAAATGTGTCTAGAGTCTAGACTCGTAAAACTCGGTAACTTAGCTAGCGTTGCCGATTGTGTCAACGATTTCTCTATTACTTTACTATCGCTTTTAGCTTTTATTTATTCGATTTGAACTGTCACTGCGATGCCAAAAAGAAAAACGTAACGAAGTAGACGCGAAATGGATGAAACATGTTGTCAGTTATTTTTCGATAGCTGTCTCTTTCGCTCACTGTCAATTGAACACAATTGACCGCCGATGCTACAATTTACACTTCAATTAGTTCGTTTAATAGTTCTCACATTCGGCTCACCTCTGCGCTGTCATTAAAATACTAATTCTTATCTAGTTATCCCTAGAACGACGCTGTAGTCGGTTAAACCAACGACGAGATTCCGGACGTTTGGGAAACCGGATCCGCGTGTACTCTCTTGTAAACCGAGACTTTCATAACCATCGAACAGCTAATTCATTCATTCCATTGTTATCAAGGAACTCGACTGGACGATCGGCGGCCGATACTGGACTTACCTACACATAGGCCATAATATAAACTCTTAACCGTTTGTTATGATTCAGCCTGTAATATTCCACTACTGGGCCTCTTTCTCCATATAGGAGAAGGATCGGAGCTTATCCACCACGCTGCTCCACTGCGGGTTGGCGGATGTATTGCCTAGTATGAGTAACGATCAACGGGGAAAGGACGGACAGCTTAACGTGCTCTCCGAGACACTATGGGGAGACCCACTTGGACATACGTCCAAAGCGGATAGAAGTATTCGTACAAATCTACAACATATCCATTCCGAGCGATCGAACCCGCAAGGCGTCGGTGTTGTCGGTGTTTTAGGCGCCGACACGCACCACCAAACCAACCGTTTTTAGTCTTCTATACATATAAATAATAATTGTGTTTGCTCGCAAACGAAAAAAAACCGACTTCAATTACATCGACAAGTAATACAACGTAGATCGACGAAAAAATAGTCAAGTAACTACGCGTTATCAAAGATTACTCAAAAAGTAGTTATCAGATCTCAATAAAATTTAAATGTGACCACATGATAAACATCAGCTTTTGATTAAATTAAAAATATCAAAATCGGTACACCCAGTAAAAAGTTATGCGGATTTTCGAAGTTTTCTTCGATTTCTCTGGGATCCCATCATCAAATCCTGGTTTCCTTATCACGGTACAAAACTAGAGATATCTTCTTTCCAATAAAAAAAGAATTATCAAAATCGGTACATCCAGTAAAAAGTTATGCGGTATAATACAACGTAGGTCGACGAAAAAAGCGTCAAGTAAAAACGCATTATTAGATATAACTCGATAAGTAGTTGTTAGATCTCAAATTAATTTAAATGGGACCAATAGACACACACCACCTTCCGATTGAAAAAAAAATTGTCGAAATCGGTCCACCCGGTCAAAAGTTCAGATGTAACATACATTAAAAAAAATACAGTCGAATTGAGAACCTCCTCCTTTTATGGAAGTCGGTTAAAAATGAATACCCAACATGTATGTACGCGCATAACTTTCGAACGACTGCACCGCATAAACATTATTGACAAAACAGGGTTTGTATACAAGAAAATAAAAATCAAAGCGATATATCCACGAAACAATATAACAAATTGTCCAAGTTCGTTAGGTCAGCTAATTTAATACAACGTCATGATTTACTTTAAACTCGTCGTTCATTCAACAATTAGGCTGTAGTTACAAGCCCGCATTCCGGAAACTTTTACCAATTTATTTTCATTAACTCAAAATACCGAACCAGCACGGAACCCGCTGCGATGGATTGAAGCGTACAATGGTGACCGTCACAATGGCAATCATGTGTACGAGCAATTTAAGTATTACAGTCTATTTGGTATCGCCTGTAAGAAAATACTGACTCACTGCTATTACTTAGCCATGCCTCTTGGCCAATTAAATCGTAGCAAATTAGAACGCCGTGTTAGATTATATTTAAATGAGGTAGGCCACTGCAGGAAATGTCCGCCTGGAGCAGCCCGACTGAGGACTACCCCGACGTACGGGTCAAGGTACTAACTTCGACCTTACAGAAGATCACAGCTAATAATACTGCTTTCAAGTCGTGTTGTGTTCTGCAGCAGTTTCAAGCAGTGGTGAGTAAGATGACCAAAGACCTGGAGGGATTTCGGGTAGGGTCAGCAACGCGCTTGCTATGCTTCTGATATTACAGGCGTCTATAAGCTACAGTAATAACTTATCGTCAAGTAAGTCGTACGCTAATTTGCAGACCTCGTTGTATAGAAAAAAAAATAATGACTTAAAGTACGCCACTCACTGTTTTTATAACTTGAATTGAAAACAAAAATTTACATGTGAATTTGAAACTATAAAATGTTACCTAAAATAGACGCACGAAACAAGTTTTACAAGTGTGTCAAATTTGAATCAGACGTCACAGCAGCAGTTTGAAAAACAACTGCATATAATTATTATTATACTAAAATATTTAAAGAAATGGTGAAAAGTAAACGAAAAGTAAGTGAAATGAAAAGTAAAAGGTTTAAACATTTAAATGGAATTTTAATTAAAAACATTTAAACAATAAATAAATAAATATATAAAAAAAATAATCGTTCAATGTGTAGCTGAATGCAAAATTAAAAAACGGCTGGACTGATTCATCTTTTTTTAAGTTTGTCTAATATTGTAAATTGCGGAATAAAATATTAAGATTGCGCGTAAAATTGGAAAGTTAACGAAACAGTTTTTTTTTTTTTTTTTTAATCTTCGTTCGTTTAGTTCTCAAAACGTTTCAACGCTGTTGGGTCAGAAATATACGCAACAACCCGCACTGTGCGGTACTGATGTTCAGTATTTGTAGACAGTTTAAGTTATGTTAGATATCAGTGATTTACGTTACGTAATAAAACTACATAATAGATATACACGAGTTATCAGAAACAAATTGTGTATTTAAAATTACAGGACAAAAACACTAACCCAACACGAGCCCTACAATATAACTTTTAATTGTTTGTTAAGCGAAACATAACTCCGCGCATTACCATGAATCGATGCTACAAGTATTGTTTAACTGGCCTACATTAAAAGTGCAGTCGCCGGGTTGTTCACCGCACTAGCGAGTATACATACTCCATTGACATCATTAATCCATCAAGTATGGGTGCTTGTCTAAATTTGAAACCCTGTGACCGTTGGACCAACAATTTAAACTAGATTGACGTCGCGTTGACTCGTCGTCAAAATTCATAAAACTTTATAACGCTTTAAAACTCTTGATAGCTCATGATTCTTCTTTGAATCTAAGTTATGCAACAACATAATCTATATAATTTCGTAATTTCAAATCTAAACAACGATAATTAAATGCACAGCGATGTAGTCAGAACGAGTGATACCGGTTCGTGAACGTTTCGCGGTCACGTAGTAGGGCCCGCACCGGTGCACGAGCACCGGCGGCCGGGGGGGCGCCGCGCGTGACGTCACCCCGCGTAATCGTTTCCATTGAGCCGAGCGCGCCCGAAAGCGGCCGACAGCGCCCGAGCGCCGCCGCCCCGCGCCGAAGCCAACCAGTGTTACAGACATCTTTTCTAGTACGCGGCCGACACCACACGAGCTTGCTCGCCACCGCGCAGTTTGTCGATTCGAGTGATATTCCCAGCGAGATTGAGGCCGCGATCCGGTGCGCAGTGTAACAGTGTGAGTGAAGTTCGACCGGTGAAGCTCGGCCCGAGCGCTTTCCACGCATGCCGAAAGTGATGTGTACGAGATAGTGTGCCGAGCCGACCTCGTTTACCCCTCGAGTCGCCGGACGCGAGTCGAGTCAGGCTTTCTATCGGGCGCACAGGACGGCCGACACGCCGAATCGATGAGGAGCGCTCAGCCGGAGTGACAGCTCGCACATTGATCGAGTGAGTCCCGATACCGTTCGCTATGCGTCTTCCGTGCACTTTCTACCGCGATGCACGCTCGCGGAGCGGCTAGGAATCTGTCGTCGAGTCGCGACCAATCTATATTTGTCTAATCGGCGAGTGCATCCCGGCCAGCGGCGCGCGGAGGGTGCACAGCCGATGCACCGCGGCGCGGGGCGGCGAGCGGCGTGTTAATTAGCAAATGACACAAAAGAGAACGGCCGCGCGCCCTCGTGCTTTGTGTCCACGGTCTTTGAACTGTGCCACCCGCTCGGGTCTCTCGTTTGTTTACAACGCTGAACCGTCTAGAATTAACAATAAAATACGCAGCGATTACTCGACGTGAGTGAGGTTATTGCGAGAGTAACAAAATCACGATAATGTTTTAGCTAATGACTGTAGGAGGTACATTATACAAGAACGTTTGAACTGATCAACAACAAAGAATGTAACAGTTTAGAGTTGCTAAACGTGTATACAAATTCTAAAACCGGTTTTTATTCCTCATTATTTGTCAGTTTAAAATTGATTAGAGTTCAACCGGATTCTCATCCACATTTTACGATTTGGTTAACGACAATAATAATTATCTCAAACATACAGAGCTCAACATTATATATACGCATATTGTACGTGAATTTGTTATCATTTATTTGTTATTGTTAGCAGTTATTCGATACAGTGTGACGTATAAAACTGGTGATATAAATGGTACTCGTATCCGTTTCAGGTTCAATACAGACCAATGGTGATTGGATGACGATCTCCGCCCGCTCCCCGGACAAGGAGTCCTCGCCACCCAAGCAGATTAACTTCGCGGAACCGCTCGTCGAGTCGGTGCGCGTGTACCTCGCCAATGAGCTGCCCGCCAAGCAGCTAGCGCTGGTGCCGCGCGCGCCCTCGCCGCCCCCGCCGCCCCCGCCCCCGCCGCACTGCCATGTCGAGATAGCCTCCGGCACCGCGCGCGAGGACATCAAGGGCATCAACTTCGAGGCGCGCCTCAAACGGAATGACCTAAACAACAACGCATCGCGGAGCCAGAGCGACCAGAGAGAGATGCCCAGCCAGGCGGAGCTGATGCAGCGGCAGCCGCTGCTGGCGCGCGCGGTCAAGACGGACGCGCCGCAGCCCACCACCGACGAGTCCGACCCGGACCAAGACCACTCGCCGCAGCGCACCCACGCCGGCGACTTCATGGTGGAGATCCCGCCCGGTGCGGTCCGCGAGGAGAGATATCCCAAAGAGATATGGAAGACGATAGTATCTTTCTTCTTCCTATTCACGTGTGTGTGCGTGAACATGATGTCGCTGTCGCTAGTGCACGAGCGGCTGCCGGACAGGAACACGACGCCACCGCTCAACGACATCGTGCTGGACAACATCGCCGCACGCGACTGGGGCCTGAACGTCTCCGAGTACCTGATCATGATATCCACGACGGTCGCCATGCTAGTCGTCGTCTTCCATAAACATCGGTTTATCGTCGCCCGGCGACTGTTCTTCATCATTGGGCTGCTGTACCTGTACAGGTCGGTCACCATGTTCGTGACCGTGCTGCCGGTCGCCAGCACCACGTACTACTGCAGTCCGAAGAGTAACAACACGACGCCGCTGCTCATTATCAGAAGAATGTTTTATCTGATCTCGGGCTTCGGACTGTCCATTAATGGAAAACACACGTACTGCGGTGACTACATATATTCCGGACACACCATGGTGTTAGTGTTGAGTTACCTAATTGTAGCGGAGTACTCGCCCAAGAAGCTGTGGCCCGTGCACTGGGCGATGTGGGGCTCGGCGCTGCTGGGCGTGTTGTTCGTGCTGCTGGCGCACGGGCACTACACGGTGGACATCGTGATCGCGTACTACATCACGACGCGCCTGTTCTGGACGTTCCACTCGCTGCTGGTGACGCCGCACCGCAGCGGCAACGGCTACAACCACTACATGATCCAGCGCGAGTGGTGGTACTGGCTGTTCACGTACCTGGAGCGCAACGTGCGCGGGCCGGTGCCGCGCCGCTACGACTGGCCGCTGCCGTGGCCGCGCACCAAGCTGTTCAGCCGGCTCAGCTAGTGACGCGCCCGCCCGCCGCCGCCGGAGCGCGTATGACGCTCACCTTCTGCGAGTGCCTCTTCAGCACCTGCAGCTCCTTGGGGCTGGTCCGCGTACAGATGGCCAGCGTGAGCGTGTAGTCGAACTGGTGCACGATGAGGTTGAGGTAGACGGTCTCCTCCCAGTCGATCTCCGGGTCGCCGATGGGCAGCTTTTTGGAGTCCTTGCGAAACACCTCCACGTCCGTCTGCGAACAAACAGGCCAGCCGAGCGGCGGGTGAGCCGGTGAGGCGGGCTCGGGGCCGCCGCGCGACTAATGTGATAACCCTATCCCCGTTGCAGACTATTCTCGAACGAAGACCTCGTAAGCTTTTATCGTTAAATAGATTTAAGATTCGATTTTCATTTGACAGAGAACAATAATCGATCAACTATGTATCAACTGTTGTATTTTTGTTTTGTAAATTGTATATTTTATAAGTGGTTATTGAACAGTCTCGAGTCTAACGAAGAAATAATATTTATTAACAAAATATACTGTGATTAGTTTTTGATGTGCGCTGAATGCGAGTGCGGTCGAGAGTGTGCGTGCAGTGCTGTGCGGAGGGGCGTCTAGGATAGTGTCAGAGCATTGTACATTCGTCGTGTTGTAATAGCAGTCTATTGTAAGAAATAATATTTTTATATTGTTTAAAATAAAGTACACAACTGTTATCGATGCAAACTTTTTGTATATCCAAAGATTGTTCTAATAGAGTATAGTATCTATAATCCAAATGGTGCTGACCCAGCCACAGCCCGGGCCCGACCGAGGCGGGCGCTGGCTGCGTCGGTCGCGCTTCGTTCCGGAACTCGTCCAGGTTGACACTGCTATTTGTATTATAGCATATACGGGAACATTGCGAGTAGGAGCACAAACGATTTACTGATCGCGAAAGTATTTTTATAAAATGAATTTATATAACTAAGAGGAGAACTTCGATGTAGCGTGGCGAACATAAAACGGAATTTGCCATTCGTACG
The DNA here is from genome assembly GCF_905220565.1 of Melitaea cinxia. Lineage (NCBI taxonomy): Eukaryota > Metazoa > Arthropoda > Insecta > Lepidoptera > Nymphalidae > Melitaea > Melitaea cinxia. The sequence goes on along the minus strand of NC_059397.1, from coordinate 310,957 downwards.
TAGGCACTAGATAATTGCGTTTACAAATTAGATAGCATAATCTGTTTAATCTAGCCTGGATTCCGAGAAGATAAAACACTGTCGGAGCAGCGAATCAGATGTGTACAAACTTAAAACCAAATGTACTCCATATACTATATTTCAATGTGTTTAATGTTAAGGATGTGACTCCTTTAAATTTATGAATAAAGTATTAATTGTGCTAATGTCTCTCGTTTTAAAAGCTTTTAAACTGAAAAGCAAATTCCACACTATTCCTTGTATTGAAAATAATATATATTACACGAGAGATGTTATGGACTTGAAGTTCCAGATATCGATATGGATATTGTGCTGGTTTCGTATACTGTTACGGATATAAAATATTTCAGAATTTCTCTATGTTTCGAATAGCTTCGGTTTTCGGAAATTAGTTTTAAGTAATTGTTAAAGTAAATTGTATTGTTTTAAATATTTAATTCTTAAACTAAAGAGTAAGACACGTAAATAATAATCGATTAAACGAGCATACGCGGGCAATTTCAATCAATATCAAATCAATCCACGTCGTAAAATGTCTTATTTAAACTCTGGCCATTTCCAAAACAATTCGAAACGCTTTTATCTGATTCAGTTACGATTACAGAGCTTATAAAATACTATCACTCGAAATGTAATCAACATAATAAAACGATATCTTTATCGGAACAATAAGTAATATGACGACTGGTCGTGATCGTGAGACTGATAGCGTAGGACAGCCACGTACCTCATACTTGGGCAGGTAGCGCGAGGATCCCTTCACGTGACGTTTGCGCACAAAGAACAGCAGATCGTCGCAGTCAATCGACTGCTCCTCCTGGAAGAGGAAGTGGCGCACGAACAGGTCGGTCCAGTACGTCGTGCCCTGCAGCACCACGAACCCTGAGTCTGCAACACACATTTACATCAACACTTGTCTCCGCAGTTTCCTTTTCTATTCTATGTATTCCTCTATTTCCCAATGTTTTACATTTCATCGCAGTTCGCTTGCTATCGCGAGGTACTAGGAATCCACGGTCATATGAAATTTGAAGTGCCTTCGAAGAGAAGATTTGACAGATCTCTGCTGAATGCTTATAGATGTAATTTGCATGTTTCTAAAATCTCTGTTACTAACAAAACATGAAAATAATCAGTCGCTCGGCTGTATTTATCTCACAAATCGATTGAAATGATTTATTTAATGATGAAATGTATTTTTACTTATAATTGAGATGTGATAGATGCTAGTTTTAATACTGTCATCGTTATGTTATACTGATGCGTGATCGAGTAACTTTTGTGAGCACAAGTTGCCAGGGCTCGACGCTTCAGCTGCATAACGCTAGGATTATTTATTTAATTTAACGTAAGCTTCTCGTAAGTCGTGTCGTGCGGAACACGCGTTGTACATAGAAACGATAATATCGTACCGTGTTGTGCAGCGGATACGGAAACAAGTTTCAAAAATATTGTCAGTTTTTATGTTATGAAATTGTTTTTATCTGTACATATTATTTTTTAATTTATTGTTTGTTAAAAGCTGCAGTAATGCGATGATGTTAACGCTACGGTGATGTTTACTTCATTGAATCTATTGTTTCATAATTTGTGTGAAATAAAAGTCCTTCGGGGAAATGAATAGACATCACCGGCACCGAGGCATACAGCAACCCTACTGGGCTCCGGACCGGGGCTGCCTACTAACACATTCCGTAACAGACAGACTCTTTGTAGTCATTTATATGTCGAGAACACTGCAAAAGTGGGTTCCCTATAAATGTAAAATGATTAGAGAGAAACCCTTTACATGTTGCTTAAATTTTATATACAAAACATTCAATATTTTACGCTGGTGGTCTGTCGGAAATATTTGACGATTTCGCTGAAGCTACAGAGGAACCCGAAGTGTTTGTGATGTTCTGTCGATGTCTGTCAGTGAGTACGATTGCTGACAGTTTTTATCCATTGCTGTTGTAATTCAAAGTTCAATAAATGTCTTTTCTAATCGCATTCGTTTCATTTGTCCCCGTAATCATCGTCAATAATTTTTTTTAAAATCAATCGACACACACCAGTGAAACTCTAATACATTTATATACGACTGTGTTTTGAACATAATAAATAGTAGATTTAGCTGATGTGTTAAATCATTTACTTAACAGACTACATCAAAAGTAAATTAACGTTATCATTGTTATGAATTAGATTTAATCTTAATATTTATTCGAAGCTCGACAGCAAACTTTCGATATTATCTAAATCAACTTTTCAGATTAGCAGCAGTAAATTGACTTCTACAAATTATACAAAACAATTCGCGGTGTTATGAAAGTAACAAACACTTATGAAAAACTATAATTGTTCATTGTATTCATAACACTTAACGATAAGACTTGAACCTTTGAACCTTGTTGAAGATGAGGTTAAATTTTTACAGATGTAACGGCAACGTTTTTGTCGATGGCGCTGGAACGGAAATCTATAGCTTTAGATTTGTATAAACATAAACTTGACTTAAAAATTAGTTTGGCAAAGAAGTTTCACATCTGACATGTGTACTTTGTACGCACGCACTTTTTTTTAACAAATGCTAAGGATTTTATACATTTAATAAGTCGAGTCATTTATAGAATAAAAATATTAAGTAAAAGATTTTGGTGTCAAGATTACCTTAAGTGGTCTAACAAAACTTTCTGATCGTTTTTTGTCAACGACTCTGGACTTATGAGCAAAATTAAAAAGTAAATTAATTCTAAATAAGTTCACCGATAGATGGCACTAGTAGCGTTCAACACGAGGAATTATGAATGTTATACTACGAACAAATTTATATTACCTATATACAATGCGCTGATATTAAATACAAGGTTATTACGAGTTAGTATTGTACACAGGCGATTAGGATGCGCAGGCTATAGAAGATAATCCATACTGTTTTGGTGATTATGGTGATTTTTTTTAGGAATCATTTTTGAGTCACTCAAATAGTTTTTTTTTTTTTTTTTGATTAATTTGATTTAACATGACTCGCCTAATAAAATTTATACTAATCTGTACTAAAATGAAATATAATATACACACAGATACACGCTTATTTAATTAAGTGATAACATATATATAGGTAAATATAGTGCTCACAGAATAGTCCAGCTACGATTAAAATTGATCAAGAAAAATTATTAACTTTAATTCTATAGTTATTGAAAGAGATCAAATAATAAAGTAAATTTGACTACCCTACGTTTGACAAGTCACTGGGTAGTATCACTACCATCAAAAATTATAATTATTAATATCCTATTTAGGGACACATGTAGATGAATATATTATGAAAAGATAATATTAGTAATCATTTCAAATTTCCGACTTAATTCTTGTGACATCATCATCATCATCATCATTACAGCCTATACTGTCCACTGCTGGACATAGGCCTCCACAAGTTTACGCCAAAAATAACGTGAACTCATGTGTTTTGCCCATAGTCACCACACTGGGCAGGCGGGTTGGTGACCGCAGGGTTGGCTTTGTCGCACCGAAGACGCTGCTGCCCGTCTTCGGCCTGTGTATTTCAAAGCCAGCAGTTGGATGGTTATCCCGCCACGGGTCGGCTTTTTAAGTTCCAAGGTGGTAGCTGTGGAACTGTGTTATCCCTTAGTCGCCTCTTACGACACCCACGGGAAGAGAGGGGGAGAGGAGCGATATAAAAAAAATCGTACTAAAAGTTGGTAGGCTTTGCGGTGGAGAGGTTATTTACTGTTTCGTAATACTACTGTCTTGTATTGACAAACAGTATGTAATATATAAATGTGTTTGTGGACAATATATACATCACCTGTTTGTATAATTGAACATCTCAGTGGACGTCTCACGACGACCCACATGCCATCCACAGTTGCGGATAGTAGATAATAATAATAAAGATGTTTATTCATCAACAAAAAAAAACTATTCTTAACATTGATTCTTAAAGTCTAATTTACAGAGATTTTAGAAAAAATGCTGGCGAAAAGGTCGTAGGTTCAGCTTATAGCTGCTTTTCAGTCCGCACCTTTACAGACACAGTATTATGGCAGAGAATATTTATTATTACATTATCAGTAGTTTAGTCAGGAATTTTTAAAATCGAATGTCTGAAACAACAGAACCGTTAAAAAAAATTCACCAATTTGGAGAATGGACCTTTTATGGAGAAAAAAAACAAAGGGACTTTTTATGGAGATCCATTGAAAAGGTTCGACGAGGATGTCAAAAAAACGAATGTTGCTTTCACGAAAGGTAAGAGATATACAAATGCCTTCTGGAGAAAAAACAAAATATAAAAACACAATGTATGCTATGTTCAGAGCAAAACTGAGACCATATTTCAATACCCAGGTATGTCGCAGCCTACTGGTTCAAATCACTGTGCAAATTTTAGATTATTCTAGCCATTGAGTTATTATTACTCGTATAATAATAGTTCAAAGATTCTAGCTACCTTTTGATGGAATCATTACAAAAATTTAATTGCTTAATATTACGGCTGTCTTAAAATCATTTGGTTTTGGAGTATTAGTTTAAATTTTAGTGGCCTAATTTGATCCTATGTCATCAAATTATTTTCTGAATTGGCCATTACATTTTTTTTTTTTACTAACACAATTAGTTTGGATTAGCACTGTCCTTACAAATATATCAAAGAGTATAACAGAATATAAAAATATAGTTCAACTAGAACTTGAACTATATTTAGGAAAACTTAGCGATTGATATATGGTACAACAACCAGATTAACTATTAGTCATACACATCAAAGACTTTAATAATGGCCATATTTCAGACACTGGAGCTTTGGCTACCTTTCTCACCACAAGAACAAAACACTACAATGGAGCAGTATTATGCTGCAAACTTTACACAAATGAATAACTATTTACAAAGCTTTTCTTTCTGTTTCGTATTACTGCCATTATCTAAATATTTGTACAAAAACCTAAAAAAAGTTTAAGTGCAACCCAACAGAATACCTATTAAAAATATAAGATTTTTACTGTTGCACAAAACTCTACTACATACTTAACCTTTTACCTGTAACTCTAAAAAGTATTTATATTATGTAGATAGAAAAAATCAAAACAAATGTTTTATTATTCTCACAGTTAACAATACAACAGAAATGTTCATATGTAAACAAAATGAAAGAACTAAAACACTGTCAACAGGCTACGAAAACAAAGTTTAAGTTGTTGCAATAGATAGAGACAAATTGACTGAGACAAAAAGTGAACATCTAAATTTTTTATAATTGTTGCAGTATAGAGTAACCTGCAAGTAACATTATGGTACACTCTAGATCGGTAACCACATTTAAAGATTCATTTGGGATACTAGTAAGACTATGGGGCCCGTTTCACTGATGAATTTTTTTGATATATTAATGTTTTTTTGCCATCGATTTCCACTATATTTATGAAACATTATTATCTGCAAATGTGAATCTAAAAGTTCTAGTTTATTAGTTAAGGAGAAAGAGGTTCTAACGACCTATTCTCACACAAACAAACACACTCATACACACACAGAAACATGTATAAATAAACTCTTTTTTTTGTCTTTTCTGATTGAATTTTGATAATGTTAAGTTTTTTTTTTAATTTTATAAGTATGAATATGGAAGAGCAGGTCATCTTGACAAAGGTAAAACACTTACTTAAAAGGATGTCATAACAACGGTATATGTAAACGTTTTTCTAAATAAATAATTTTTTATTTATTTTTTATTTTCTTATTCTACCTCCTGCTGTTAAAGTATATTCCTAACTTATTTGCAGGATTAATTTTTTCCATGACAGGTAAAACAAGCCATAATTAATTTAAATGGAACTTTTAAAATAACAGATAACGGTCCCTACTAGCTCTACATAAAGTGTCATACAGTTCAGTCTTCTTGAAGCAAAAAGTTATCAAAAATAAATTTGTACATGGAATAAATATAAATGTATTTAAAGTTATCAATGTCTGTGTATCTAGTGGACTAGAACTTCAGAAAGCAATAGACATCAATAATCTATACACAGAAGGGAATATTTTAATATATTTGAGTTCTAATATCTATACTTATAAAGCTGGAAAAAAATTTTTAAACACACTAATCTTAGAAACAACTGGTTCCAATTAAAAATTGTTTTTGTGTTTGACAACCCATTTACCAATGAAGGCTAACAAGACAAATCCTACTATCAATCCTATTTTATGCAATTTCTAATAAGACTAGGCTATTCTGATTTACCTAAGACTATTTTACAGCACACGGTACAATTACATGTATATTCTTATAAGAGTGTTATTTATCCAGACAAAAGTCTCTCACACAAGCATGTGCATTTGCTGTAATTTTATCTGTGTATATGTAGATAAAATATAGATTTCATACTTTCTTTTGCCTGCGTTACAGTAAGATATTTTTTTTTTTAATTAAAAGCAAAGGAAATTTTAAAAAACATTTTACCAATCATTGTTTAGGTTATAATATCAACTATAACGACAAGAATAAATAGCTTAAGTTCAACAAAACTAGAGAAATTATATTTATAAAATACAATAAAACATTTTCTAACTAGAATTCTACTTTTTGAGACGAAACAATGATTAAGAACTTACCATCCTTCATCAACTGACGCATCTCCTTGGTTCGCTGGAAATTGATCTCTTCAAGGAGTTGCTCCAGCATTGTAGCGTTGTGCAGGAAGGTCGATCCACCCAAAGCCATATCCCACTAGCACGAAACAAATCCCCGCGAAATTTTTTATACAAACAGACACACTTCATATGTCAACACATTAGCGAGTGGCGATTATAAACAAACCACTTTTGTGATATAAAAGCAATAGCGAAATATCTATTATTAAGTAATGGTACAGGCTATCTTTTTACAAAAATTCAAGGCTATCAATTCATTTTATAAGGTCTCAGTTCTGTATTTTCTGTTTTATCACACCTCAAAACGAAATTGAAATTGATTGAAGTGTCATGTCTAATGTCGACTTTTGAAAGCTATTATATACATAAAAAACGTTCGGAAAATAATTGGGCATGCAAAATTAATATTAAAAACTATATGTTTTATATGTATTGTATAAATTAATGTTTCTAATTTTTTTTTATAATTTCTTATTAGATTTGTAAAAACGAATCTGATAAGTTTACTTCTATTCTGACGTTTAAAAAAAATATTAACGTCAAAATTGTCACATTATGTCCAATTAGAATAATGATGTAAGTCGACGAAATAAACAGAAATTTACAAAAAAAGGCTTAAAATATGACTGAGCAGTCCCAATATTAAAAATGAGGGAAAATATTAATGCTGCTTCAAATTGCATATAAATCTCAACCAAAAAACTGCAATTATTAGTACAATACAGTCTCATAGTTTGGTATCAACAATGTCAACAATTCGGTCTGCAGCAGCAAGGATATTCCGCTTGGTCCCAGGTCCAGTGAGGCTGGTAACGGTGCCGGTCAGGCGCTGTTCAACAAACAGCCTAAGTTCTAAATCTTTATCCATCTCGAATCGACGACGATATGCATTGCATGCAGCCACAGTCGGACTAGCACTCATTGCAGCTGATTATGTATATAATGGTATGTTTTTATTATACTTTGCCATCTTTGTACTCATGAAACGTATTAAAATAAGAATATTCTATAATACATACTTCTTTTGAATGTTTAATCATTCCTATTCGCAATGTGTGGAAAACTACTATGGTGCTATTAATCTGATCAATAAACTCTAAGAAAACTGGTAAAATATTTAGAAATTCTTATTGAATTATTTTTATTTAGACCAGTTTAGTTACTTTATATGTGATATTCTACAAAATAACAGTAGGTACAAATAATTTAGCTTATAATGTTATCCAAATAAAAATTTATCATATATTTTTCTTTTGAACAAAAAAACTCCATTTTATCAGTCAAATATTTCTTGATATGTAATCAAAAAAAGAGAACTGAAAAAATGCTATCAAGTTTATATCGGCACTGACAACTTTACCCACTTTCTAAGCCATTATGGGGAGACCCATAAAGACATATACGTGGACCAAAAAGGTTTGCACTTTATAATATGAATAATTGCTCAAGCACCAACCCTCAAGTTTTAGCTTGAATTTGACTACTTGTGGAACTACATAAAAATAATAATTGGTTCCCAGCAATATGATAGATAGGATATGCATAAATGAAATAAATCTTCTGATTAGCAAATTTCTTTTTTTTGCAGAAAAAAGGTTTTTTAAAGCTGCAAAAGTTGGAAATGTCCAGGAACTTAGAAAGTAAGTTGACATAATATTAATAGCATCTGAAGCAAAGAAATAGGTGGAATTATTGAACTTTTGTTATTTACCTGCGTTTGAAACTCTTTTGACATTTTTAATATTTTTTTTTAATTATTTTTTTCTATGCTTTTGTATTTTTTTTTACAAGTTCCTTAAAACCTAAATTCACTTTGATTAGGGTAATGATTTAGAAAAAATATACAAGATGGTTAAATTATCTTATAAATGACTAGAATTTAAGATATTGGTTAGCTTTTATTGGTTTCTATTTTAATAAATTAAAATTTTTAATTATTGTGCCACCTGCCTTTTTGTGTCTCCAGGAGCCCTATAATACATAAACTATCATTAACGCTTAATGACTCGTAATTTTCTTTTAGGCAAGTGGAAACAGCCAAAAACGATGGCCGAAGTTCTGGTGGTGGGGATGAAGAAGGTGGTCCTGCTGACCGGCGACACTCGCTCGGCTGGACCGCTCTAATGGTCGCCGCTGCCAACGACCAGTCAGCAGCAGTAAAAGAGCTACTCCGCCTTGGAGCAAAGCCCGACCTTCGCGAACAGTACGCGGGTGCCTCCGCAACCGCCTCCGCCACTGGACTGCATCCACTGGAAGTATTACAGAGACGAGAGGATGAATTCTGTAGTGCCATGAATGCTCGTGCGTCTTTTCTAGGCTGGACGGCACTTCACTACGCAGCGCTAGCAGATTCTTCAGTATCTGCCACGGCACTTCTCGAGGCCGGCGCCGATCCAACTGCTAGAGACCACGCCGGCCGACGAGCGCTTCATTACGCCAGGGATCCTTCCCCCACACGAGACGTAATCCTCGAGCACATACGACATTGGGAGGAAAAGGTTGCAGCAGCCGCAGCCGAAGAACGACGTCGATTTCCTCTCGAACAGAGGTTAAAACAATACATCGTCGGACAGACGGCCGCTATAGAAACGGTTGCAGCGGCCGTGCGCCGGAAAGAAAACGGCTGGGCGGACGAGGAACACCCGCTAGTCTTTCTCTTTTTGGGAAGCTCGGGAATAGGAAAAACGGAATTAGCAAAACAATTGGCCAGGTACATGCATCGAGACGACCCCTCGGCATTCATCCGGCTGGATATGTCCGAGTACCAGGAGAAGCACGAGGTGGCCAAGTTGATCGGCGCGCCGCCGGGCTACGTGGGCCACGAAGAGGGCGGGCAGCTGACGCGAGCACTCGCCCGCCGCGCGGACGCTGTCGTCCTCTTCGACGAGGTGGACAAGGCTCACCCCGACGTCCTCACCGTTCTCCTTCAACTTTTCGACGAGGTATCCGGCCAAATCCCATATAAAATTTTAAAAGACTCGCTGTCAGTCTTAAAGAATAAATTTGGTACAAAAATAAATTTGGTACAAAAAGCTTCAATTGAGTTGATAGAAAAATAAAAATAAATGTAAAGCTCATATTAAATAACATAAGATGGCAAGAAAGTCTTCAAGCGACTCAGTCACTCAGTCTGTTTTTCGTACATTTCCAGGGTCGCCTCACGGACGGCAAGGGCAAGCTGATCGAGTGCAAGAACGCGATCTTCGTGATGACGTCAAACCTGGCGTCGGATGAGATCGCGCAGTACGGGCTGCAGCTAAGGCGAGAGGCGGAGGCCCGCGCCGAGCAACGCGTGCGACCAACTGCCGGGCTCCCGTCCGGGGGAGCTCCCCCGCCTACCGGTGACGACCTGGAGCCGAGGAGTAAGTACAGTCTGAAGCGTTAGAGAATTAAAAGCCAAAATTTCCAAATAATCGTTTGTAATTTTCTATCTTACGAAATAGGATACTTTTACCAATTTAATTTTTTAGCAATGGTTTTGAGCATAATGATGATGAATCAGTCAACGGACTTTATTGTAATGTAACATAATTATGCAATATAAAAACACGAACAATATAACATCGCCGCAGAGGAACACGACGAGAACTCGGAGGTGGGCGAGTGCGAGGAGGAGGCGCTGCAGGTGTCGCGCAAGTTCAAGGACACGGTGGTGCGGCCCATCCTCAAGCGACACTTCGGGCGGGACGAGTTCCTCGGCCGCATCAACGAGATCGTGTACTTCCTGCCGTTCTCGCGCCAGGAGCTGCTCGCGCTCGTGCAGAGGGAGCTGCGCGCCTGGGCGGAGCGCGCGCGCGCCCGCCACGACGTGGAGCTGCGCTGGGAGGGCGGCGTGCTGGGCGCGCTCGCCGACGGGTAACCGCTCACATTTGGTTCTGTGCGGTGTAGTCTCGGTGGCGGTGCACGTGAGAACGTCACGTCGTGCTTTGACGTCACAGCGCTACAGACGGAGAGCGGTTATCGTAGCCTATGGACATCCGCAAACCTAGAAGCGTCGCTAGCGGTCCGCATTATCTACTCCCGTCCCTCCCCAGGTACTCTGGACACCTCATTCACAACAGAAACGCAACACTACTCGCGAGCAGTATTATTTGACGGCGATATTGAGTAAGGTCGAGGTACTTCCCCGGTCGTTCTACTCCAAGTCTTTTACTGAGAAATTTTCTGCTACGCCCCTGACGTTCAGTTAGCCCGAGAGATCGAAGTGGCGCGTTGCAGGTACGACGTGCACTACGGCGCGCGCTCCATCAAGCACGAGGTGGAGCGGCGCGTGGTGAGCCAGCTGGCGCTGGCGGCGGAGCGCGACGCCGTGACGCGCGGCTGCTGCGTGCTGCTGGCGGCGCGCGCCGGCCGCCTCACGCTGGCCGTGCGGGCGCCGCGCGCGCAGGACTACGTGCCGCTCGACCTCGCCGCGCTCTGACCGCAATACATACTACTTGAACCTTGCACGGACTTTCATTTACACCCCCCCCCCCCTCCCCGGCTGCCGCGCCTGATGCTCGTACATTAGAGCTTGTTGTGATCGAACGTAGCGACCAAACGCTACCTGCTGCTGCTACCAAGTCTCCAAAGAATATTTGATCCATTTTTTTTTTTATTCTTGATAATGCTCGAAGAGTACTTAGTAGTATATTGATTTAAACAGGATTAACAATCGGCAGGAATTTATTTAAATCAATTACAGGTGTAACCATTACAGGTGTGTATCAATTACAGGTGGTAATAAATTTAGGTGCAAATGAAATAGCAATACAGATGTACCACATAACCACAGTTAATACACAAGAGCATTTTTTTAAATATCATTGCAGCAGCCCAATCTTCAACTCTGTACGAATCAATATTTAAAAAAATTACAGTAATTAGGTGCAGATGAAATAGCAATACAGATGAATGTTACCACATACCAAAGAGCAACACGAAGGGAAGTAGTCATAGCGTTTTTAGCGATACAAAACTGTCTGTCATTTTTTGCGGGGGTGATCACACACATGCACTATCTAATTCTCACACAAAAATAATCGTCTGTCACTTCGAAACTCACACATACTGAATTAAAAACACATTTACATTTCTCACACACACATAGATAGATTGTGTGTCATTACAGTATAATGACATGCCGCAACTACACTGACAAGTTGCTTTCAGCCGTGGTTGAACAACTGTCGATACGCATTATCGATAAATTCAAGTACTCGGTTAGGGAAATTAGATTTTTAAAGTGATACAAAGATAAGGTGTTATTATAAGGATGTACTTTATTTATTATGTACTACAATAATTATCATGTCAAAAATAAAGTATATGCTCATATCATTTTAAAAACCAGTGACAGTTGTATCTATTACTGGTTTTTAAAATCGATTTGTTTTCTATAAATATGACGAATGCATTTTTGTGGGTTTTCTTTATGTATTAAGAAAGAAATGCTTGTGCTGGTATATTTTTCCATTATTAATCTTACCATTTGTACACTTGAAAGTCGTAAATGCAATGATGAGAAAATGATACTATTTCTTGTGGGCGTCCGGGTTAGTTTATTGTGACAATATTGTTACGAACACGCAAAGAAACTAGCGCCATCTAGCGGCAACCATTGAAACCACACAAAGACAGCGATAGCATGAAACTCTCTACTCAATACTAGATGGCATTAGAGGAACTATTGTGGAACTTTATAGAAGTATAGTCTCGAAAACCGGGCACATGCGCGAACTTTCCAGAATGGTCTGGGCCTCGTGTCGGCCGATATAAATAGCCGCAGGGAGGCGAGCGAGTACAGTTCAGTTTGAGCGATCTTCGAGGCGACTTCAAGAGTGAAAACTAGTGATCAAGAGTGGTACCAGTGAAACCTACGACATTGGCTACGACATAGGACATTGTTAGTGCTTAGTGTTTGAACCTAGTGCTTTGTGTTGGACCTAGTGCTTGTGAATAAAGTCTTGAAAAGAGTCAGCAGGTCTTTCTCTCCAAATCCTTCGAACCCTACCACGTAACAACAAGGACAGTTGTTACAACTGTCCTTGTTGTTACGCACTAGGTGATAAGGAAACTAGGATCTGATGATGGGATTCCAGAGGAATCGAGGGAAACTCTCGAAAATCCGTAATAACTTTTTACTGGGTGTACCGATTTTGATAATTTTTAATTTAATCGAAAGCTGATGTTTATCATGTGGTCACATATAAATTTTATTGAGATCTGATAACTACTTTTTGAGAAATCTTTAATAACGCGTAGTTGCTTGACTATTTTTTCGTCGATCTACGTTGTATTACTGGTCGATGTAATTGAAGTCGGTTTTTTTTTTCGTTTGCGAGCAAACACAATTATGTATGCCTTAAATATATTTTAGGAAACCTGCAAAAATTAATATAAAACATTATGGTCGAAGTTCAGTCATTCTAGCAAAATGTGTTAATACTCGTAAATATTGCATTTTATTTAATTTGATGCAATTTTATTATCAAAATATGTAGGTATAATAAAATTTAGCTCGCAATATTATATTATAAATAAATCAGAATCTCAAATATATCTCTCTCCTCCTTTGCTATTGCCGTTTTTATCGATGACTATCAACAAACAAACCAGTAACAACGCTATCGCTCGGCGACAGCAACTTGTCGGAAATAGATTCGGATCAGTCGCTCGACCGATCCGCATATTGTATAAGGGTGAGCGGCCTGTGTTGGTAAACAAATCCGAAACAACACGACCGATAACTTTTGTAATTTTTAAGTTTAAAAAAGGTTTAAAAGAAGTATACAGTAATAATATGATTAAAAAATACTTACATATAAAGGTAACGCCATCTTTTATATCGCGACTGCAACTAGTTTTATTGTACGCATAGGACCATTTGGTCTTATACCTTGACAGAGGGGAACGCCTGTGCATGGTTACTCCCCTTCGTGTTGCTCTATGCCACATACACACAATATGATATAACATGACACAAGAGCTTTTTTTTTAATATTTTTGCCACGAAACAAACCATCAGCCTCGGGGCACTCCCCTAGCCGGATATTTACAGGAGGATTTAGTTACATTTGTATCAATAAATCATGCAATTTTACAAACTGAGTATTCTTTTAAAGATAATCAATTTCTTATAATTCGAGAGGAGTCCGTATTATATTAAATGCTACTAAATTCAGTTATCTTAAAGACTGAGGCTCCTTCACATTATCCATTAGATATATCTATATGAATTTAATGAATCTAGATTGCTTAATTAATTTGATTTGTTTGGAAAATGAGTAAGAGCAAAAAAACAATCTAGAATATAATTGAAAATCACAGAAAAAACCTGAATGGTCGTAAGTCTTTTTATACGGTACTTTTAGGTTAGGTTTTTCTACTGACCACTCCAGACTTCCGTAATTTAAGATAATGTTCCAGTGGTAACAGATTTTTTAAAAGTTAGAGTGGCGCGAAGAGTCAATAAAATCAGTCTGTGAAGTACAAGTATATCCAGTGATTTCGACTTCTAGTTTTCACTTTTCCAACTCTTTTCGACATAATCCACAGAAACGGTTTTTAATGGATCATGTTTATGAGATAATAAAAGTATAGGCTTCAGCCTTTATTATTCCATTGCTGAGCATAGGCCACGTTCCCCATGTTGGAGAAGGATCACTGATTGTATGAAAATTTTGGAATCCCTGTTTAAAATACAATAGTTTACAATAACTTCCATTCAATAATCGTTTTTTATTTGGAACTTTCAGCAGGGCAGAGCTTAATCTACCGCACTACTCCAATGTGGGTTGGCGGATATATTCCCTACTATGAATAACGATCACTATCATGTACACACGCTACAGGATAACAACCGAGACCGACGGCTCAACGTGCTCTCCGAGACCCACAAACTCCCAGACCGTGCAAACATTTGTATGGTCAATACAAATGTTTGTCATGTGCGGGGATTAAACCCACAACAGCCACAAACCACTGCTGTGACCATTGCGCCAACGCATCGTTGACGCAATAAAAGCGAATAAATGTATGGCTGTAGTTATTTAAAGCACTGATACAGTGGGTGGAGTAAGAATGTTCTCCAATGGAGATCATGGCTCGGCAAACGTAGTGTCGGACCAGCCCTCCAGTCAGATGGACCGACGACTTGTAGGGAGTAGCTGGATGACGAAAGCGAGAGATCGGGTCTTATGGCGTACCATGAGGGAAGGCTACGTCCAGTAGTCGACTATAGTGTAACAGGCTGATAATGATAGATCATACAGATTTTTGTATACGCCAGCAAAACTAAAACTTCATATGGGTAAAACTCGTAATTATTTCATAATATAGGTACTGAACATGTTTACATATTAGTCATTTAATAAAAATCTAATTTCAACAGTAGGATATAATTGAAAATAAAACAACACACCGTGTAGTGCTTATTTTATTAAACTTCGCACCGTTATATACAAATATAATGTATAAATAAACAACAACTCTTTATAAAATATAAATCGTTTGTGTAGCTGCGCGTGTTCGTTTGTGTCGCGCCGCAAACAACTAAACACGTGTGAAGGCCTCCAGTGATTCTACTCGAGATACAAGTACGCATACCCAACAATAACCAACTAAACTATAATTACGCGCACCCCACCGCCTCTCTCAGAGCCAACGGGCTGTATCACACTCGCGGCCCTAATTTATTGGCCATGTTTTCTGACATACAGTTCTTACATACGAGCCCAATTTAATGTAAATAAATAAAGTATTCGACTGAAATTGTAGCCTTTTACAGTTCTGCCATTAGGAATACATTAAAAATATTAGAATTTCAACGATATATTTTTTTCTCAAAGAGAGACCTGAGGCGATACGTGAGGTGCGCCCTCACACACAGAACATAGCACGCACTCAAAAGTGACAGACGGCATTAGATGCATCGTCAATGCCTCGCTAATTGCGCTATTAGACTACTTACGAATTGGTCTATCTAACAACAGCGATGCCTTTATGCGATTCATGAATTATAATTCGGCTCTACTAACGTTTCCTTTCAAGAAAAATTTTTGACTGTCCTCAAAAACAATTTATTAGCTGATAGTCTAAATACAATTGGTCATCTAAACTCAATATTGTGATAAAGAAAAAACTTTGGTAACAAAAACTGTATTTCATTCTTCGTTCCAAAAGATGTATTAAATTAATATTTTTAAAGTAGGTACTCGAACTATGTTTACCGCAAATAGTGCAGTGGTCGCCAAGCTAAGGTACAACATAAAGTTCAAGCAAGATTCATTTGGACATTTTTATTGACGTAAAGCTCGTGAATAATAATATCGAATGATGTTCAGAATTAAACATTTTCATTGTTTTATTTAAATATCCTTTTTAGTTGACACCTTATACATTTTTTTTCTAACAATGAATAACAGGAATATACCGGATTAGTTATATATAAATTCACATTTTTATATGTCAATGAAATCTGCAGCTGTTGTTAATTAAACCAATTATAAAGGTATGTCATGTCAACTATCCTAATTATTAGCTTTTATGTATTCTAGTTATAAAATATTTCAAAATGTTTCGATTAAATGCGAGTGTTATTTAAATCTATTTTAGGCACCTATTGCTACTCATATCGTTATGTCCCTTACGCAGCCCAGTGTAAGTAGACGTCACCGCAGCAAATCCAGTTAAATAAGTACTTTCCTCGATGTTGGGGCGGTGCAAATTATTCTATCGGGACCTTTATCATAATATGCTAGAATGATATTTGATTTATAAAAATTAGTTTTTATTTATTTATTTAATTAGACCTTATTTCGACCTGTTAAGTGCTGTCGGCTGTTGTTTGTTTATCGGCCTTTACAGCGTCACTGGGTGGAGTGGCCGGGTACTGAGATCCAGCCGTGAAGGAAGAAGAGGAGCCCTTAGGAGGTCTTGGGATGTCCACATTCCGTTCGTCTTAAGGGTGTCTTTTAGCGAGATCGCACCTCGGCATCGGACGAAATCAATGTGGAGAAAGCGCTGTCAGAAGCGCTGAGAAGGGTTGCGAGTCGTCAGAACGCGAAGGATTTTTTATTTAAGATTTTCTTATGTATACGTGTTACAATGACTATCGTGTCTGTGTAGGACAAAAATCCCTAAATTTAAATGAAAGAATAAGAAAGTACTTTCCTATGGGAATAAATTTAATAAGCTTCATATACCTCATAAAAATGTGGATAAATACAGACCAAATTCTTACACCGAGTTACGAAAGGCTATGAGATATATTATAATATATATTGTTTCCTTTTAATATTATAAGATGATTTTTTCAAACGAAGGTTGGAAATGACAATCCTAGGTTTAACATAGGCTGGATTTGCTGAGACGTCATTTTGTTATCGATATTAAATAGCTACTAGTGCTCCAGTACCGGCGTGAAACACAGTGACAGTGTCCGGATCACATGCCCTTGTCGATCTCAATACGCTACCGTTGTGCTAGAAGCCCACAGCGTACACTTGCCGACGGATAATAGAATGCAGTTTCAGTAAATTGGACAACATATTTCACATAAAATCCCTGTTTCTTCTTGTTCGATCTTAGCCCAAAATAGTAATATTTCTGTGGGCGCAGGCCGATTAACTAATAACTGGAAAACATTCTGGAACACATTATTGTATCGTACTGTTAATCTATAGATTTAGCTAAATAACTCTATCTTTAGTATACATATTATAAGTCGTATATAAAATAGTTTAAGTACTTATCATAGAACTATTATAAATTTTCGATTGCATCTACTTACTTAATTAGTTGGTGTTCGATATATGTGTCCTCGTTTGTAGTTTCTTAACATACAGGAAACGTCTACGACTACCTAAACACTAAGTCATATGTACGCATGATAAACGAGTATGCCGACTACCAGTGGGCGGGGACGTACGCAGTCTAGAACGAACGTTCTTCGATACTTTTCATTGATGTTATTTCCATACTAATCGTAGTACTCTTCCATGGAGCCACTCCGATGCTATAAATGACATCATCTTCGCGGTAGTCCCGGAGCGGCCCCTCGACGTCGCACGCCGTCCCCGGAGCGTCAGTCAGGCGCCGGCCGGCGCGCTAGAGCCAGCCGGCGGAGTGGTGCGGCGCGTGGCCGTGCAGCGGCGTGACGCCCGCCAGCCGCGCCAGCGCCGCGCAGCGCCCGCACGGCCCGCCGCCCGCCGCCTCCGCCGGCGCCGCGGGGCCCGGCGCCGCCGGCGCGCCCGCCGCCTCGTAGCCGCACTGCCCGCACGCCTCCTGCAGTCGCAACACTGTTCAGGCACGGTCGAACGCGCACCGCAGCACTCACTCAGTCGATCTACCGATGACGGTGAAACTAGACCGGTCGTGCGACCCGGAATACCTTATGCGCGTCGTCGTCGAGACTGGCGAGCAATGGCTCTCGGCTGCCGCCCTTGCCGGGTACGCTCTCGGCGGTGGTGGAGGGCGAGATGGAGGGTGGCGGGGGGAGGGGCGCGCGCGGCGGCGCTGCCGGGGGCGCGCGCGCCGGCACGGAGCTGGCGCGCTGCAGCGCCTCCGCCGCTCCGGCCGGGGAGCGCGCGTCCTCGGCCGCCCGGCGCGAGTCCGAAAACTTTTTACGCTTTCGCTTGAGAGCCGCCAGCGCCGTCAGCGGGTGCAGGGGGCCGCTGCGAGTCACTCGCTCGGGGCTTCGCTGCGAGTCGCTACCGGAGTCCGATCGCTCGCTACCGCTGGGATAAATAGAGTGAGTTCAGAATGAGTTTCCATATATGTCATTCGTTTTTTTTTTTTCTTTTACTATTGAAAAAGACAGTCTATAAAAGTGAGCACCTCGGTGAGGGTCGCGCGTGGTCGCACACGGAGTCCTCGGAGCGCGAGCGGCCGATGAGGCGTGAAACGCGCGCGGCGCGCGCTGCCTCGATGATGGTGCCCCAGCGGCGCTTGTGCGGCGGCGGCTTACGGCGCGGGCCCAGCGCGGCGCCGCCGCTGTCCGACAGGCTGGACTGCGAGGCGCGCAGGCGGCCGCCCAGCAGCGCCGACAGCGAGGCGTGGTGCGCGGCGCCGTGCGCACCGCCGTGCTCGTGGTGCAGCGACGCCAGGAACTCGTCGACGGGCGCCAGCGAGCCGCCCGGTGCGATGTTGAAGCCCTTCATCAACCGTCGCTCCTTCTGCCTGTTCTTCTTGCCGCCGCCGCCTCCTGAGAGGGCTGATTGTTAGCTTCAATTTCTGTTTCAATAAAGTTTTAAAAATTGTGCTGGTAGCAACAAAGCTTACTTCTTTTTTCAAGTTGTTTTACATTTGCACAACAAGTGAGAAACTTTCCTAAGCCTATAAATAGTACTATGGTAAAACCTAGTTACAGATATCGCACAACAGCGCCCTAACTCCTTTCTTGACGAATACAATGTCACGGACACAAATAGGTCAGCATATGGCTGTTATTCCTAGAGTGAGTGCGGCGGCTACAGATGTAAAAATCTTACTTTGCTTAAACCCCATTACTATGATAACCATCAAAGCAGTTGTGGCTTCTCTGCTGTTATAGTCTGTACGGCCTTGCTTGTTTGAACTTCAAAAAGTCTGAGCATTTTTTTCTTTATTTTATTATACCTACTTATAAAAAAATACCTCCTGAGCTACATTTTTTGTTAAATGAAAGCAAACGCGAACACGACAGCATGGTGTAGTCTATTACCGGGAGCTCCCGCGTTGGCGGTGGAGGTGTTCATGCCGGAGTTGCGCAGGATCTCGACGAGCTCGCAGCGGAAGGCGCTGACGTCCTGCTTGATCTCGTTGACGTCGTCCTCCGTCACGCCGCCGCACTCGGCGCGCCGCTGCTGCACCGTCACGTAGCGACGCACCAGGTTGCGCATGATCGCCTGCGTATCGTTACGTTCCATGTAACATCGTAACTTACTTGTATATACAATGCGTAGGAATACTTAAAGATTAAAATTTCCTAAGATTTTTTGAAGTAAAACTTGTTTACGCGATCTTGACTTGGGGAATAAACTGGTGAATGCGTGACGAGAGCGTTACAAAAAGTGTGATCGGGCAAGGTGAATGGAAAATATGAGGGAGATATAAGTTAATCCCAATAAAAATAACAAAAGCTCCAATACAGTTACAGACCTGATATCGAAAGTCTCGTTCGTTCGCCTGCTTCGCTTTTCTCTGAAAAAAAAAAGAAATAGGTATTTGAATACATAAATCCCACAACAATTAAGCGGCCCGTTCGAGCAACGATGACCCTTACTCGGATAGTGCGCATGTGCTCCCGCTTGGCGCGCGTGTGCCCGCACAGGCGGCGCTGCAGCCAGCGCCACGCGTACAGCGCGGACTTGGGCGACGGCACTACGTTGAAGGGCGGCGGCGACGTGCCGCCCTCCTCGAAGTAGCTGATCCACAGTTTGCTACGTGCGAATTTCCACTCCACATCCGCACGTTCCTATGCAATAATCGGTTATTTTTTTAGTACAAAGGTGGCAAACAGGACTGAGGTTCATCTAATGGTAAGTGGATCCCATAGCTTATGGAAACCAGTATTACTAGGATCATTGCTAGCGCGTTGCCGACCCTATCTCCGACTTTTCCCAGGAGCTCTAGCTACCTTACTCACCAAAGGAATACAGCACTGCTGGAGAGCAGTGTTATTTTGCTGTAATTTTCTGTAAGGTTGAGGTGCTTCCCAAACGGTGATCCAAATCTAAACAAGTTATTTTTTGCTGTGCTCTACCTCAAAAATAAGATACCGACTTCAATATATGATACCAGTTCAAAATGTCCACCTTATAGAATATGGAAACGATAACCGACGTAATACTCACCGATATGAGCTGGTAAGAGTGGTTCATCATCGCTATAAGCAGATTGAGTAGCACGATAACATTGATGACGGCGTAAGTACCGAACATGAGCATTCCCCAGAAGCGAGTGAAGATCTTGATGCCTTCAAGTTCGAAGGAGTCTAGGTCGACGAGCCCGAATGCGGCCCAGAACAGAGTCTGCATCGTTTCGAAGAGACTTGAAGAAAGATAATGAACATGTTATTGTGTGAAAAAAACTCGATATAATCTTCTATCAATAGTTTAATACTATTAGTTGAAAAAAGAAGTAAATTTTGTACGCGTGTTTGTATATTTTTACGTACCGGACACTGAATAAATAATTTAAATAGAGTATTTGGCTACATTATTCAGTGTCAGGCTATATTTTATTTTCGTTATTATAAGTTAGAAAGTGATTTGTAAACATTATTATTAAGAATAAAATTAGACGTAACTTTTGTTTGAAAATATATTTATCTTAAGTTGTACGTTTTTTTTTTTTGTACATTGGATGCGCAGGGACGTGAATATTAACGTGGGCATGAATAAGACAGTCTTCGTTAAAACAAAGTTTTTACTTTGCAAAACGACGCCAAACGACGCATGCGTCAGGATCCGGAATAGTGCCATTTGTTGAGGGAACGGAAGTTCCTTTATTACATTTTTTCTTTTCCATATCCGCGTAGTACCACAGCAACTGATTGAGACCTAAAACATACTTTTTATTAATCATTATTCTTAAAGAACTGGGGGATTATTGTAAACAACAGGGTGGAAAAATTTTTATCAGGATATTTCCTGCTGTGTCCTGCCCAAGTTAAATTACAGAATAAATAGTAAATATCTATAAATATTAAAAATGTGATATATTTTCTGAACTTACCACAAGAAAAAGCGAATATAACTAGAATGTCCAGCACAAAAAATTTAAGTATGTCCAAAACCATACGACTGAGTGACACTTGCAGAGGTCCCAGGTGGGGATTGACACTAAAAATGTAAACGAGTTTCAAGCTACTAAAAATATTAGCAGCAGAAAAGAGACCCTCGGATAGTAGCATGGGGTCCCATGCGTCCCACTTCTCACGCGGCTGATTCCATTCCAGTTTCATTGCCATTTCTCGACGAACCTACAATCCAGAAAGTGATCGAAATTAATCTCAAAAAGTTTCAACATATATATCAAGAATGACAATAAAAATAGCGATAATAGTTAGGTATGCTGAAAGGTCTAAATAATCATTTGTTATTTACGTAAATTAATTGGTTTTCATCTATTTAATAATTTAGAAGTAACTTTTTAGTTAATTATTTTAACCGAATACTCGTATTTGTGTATTAACTTTAATTAGTTACAAAACTAAAAGGACGATGAAGATCTGACCTGAAAGTGCGAGACCACGCGCAGCGCGACGGTGGCCACGTAGAGCGAGTTGGTCACGAAGTCGATCACGTTCCACATGTCGTGCACGTACTCGCGCAGCCCCATGTCCCACAGCTGCTTCACCTCGCTCCAGATCAACCCTGCAGGTACGCGTAACGTTTTATTGCTATGTACACTTGTATTAGATCGAACACGTCCAATTCTGGACGTTGAAAATACTTTAAAAAGGACATTATTCGATCAATAGTTATGCCCAAAATTCTTATTATATATATTTTATATTTTTGTCTATCTGCTTTCGGGGCCGAGCGTCTCTTTAAAACACTGATCAATACAAAACATGTATTAATGAATCGTTGCACTGTTGGAATTAAATAACGGGTACTGTTTAATCGACTTGCAAAAAAGGAGGAGGTTCTCAATTCGCGTGTACTTTTTTGAAGTTATACTTCTTTTGGCGCGATAGGGAATAATTGTGTTTGCTCGCAAACGAAAAAAAAAAACCGACTTCAATTACATCGACGAGTAATACAACGTAGATTGACGAAAAAATAGTCAAGTAAGTACGCGTTATCAAAGATTACTCAAAAAGTAGTTATCAGATCTCGATAAAATTTAAATGTGACCACATGATAAACATCCGCTTTCGATTAAATTAAAAATTATCAAAATCGGTATACCCAGTAAAAAGTTATTGCGGATTTTCGAGAGTTTCCCTCGATTTCCCTGGGATCCCATCATTAGATCCTGGTTTCCTTATCATGGTACCAAACTAGGGATATCTACTTTCCAACAAAAAAAGAAATATCAAAATCGGTACATCCAGTAGAAAGTTATGCGGTATAATACAACGTAGGTCGACGAAAAAAGCGTCAAGTAAAAACGCATTATTAGATATAATTCGAAAACTACATAGTTGTTAGATCTCAAAATAAATTTAAATGGGACCAATTGGCACACACCACCATTCGATTAAAAAAAATTGTCGAAATCGGTCCACCCGGTCAAAAGTTCTGTTGTAACATACATTAAAAAAAATATAGTCGAATTGAGAACCTCCTCCTTTTTTGGAAGTCGGTTAAAAATGATAACAGTAAATTTTAACTATGCGCGCACACACCGTCATAAAAAACCGACAGCCTGAAGTTAGCTAGCCCATGAAGTATAAATTCTTAGGTGCGTACATAAGTACCTACACACACACATTACTTTATGTATGTTACCTCAGAACTTTTGACTGGGTGGACCGATTTCGATGATTATTTTAATCGAAAGGTGGTGTGTCTCATGTCTCCATTTGAAGTTAATTGAGATCTGACAAGTACTTATCGACTTATATCTAATAATGCGTATTTACTTTACTATTACTACTACTATTTTACATCGACCTACATTGTATTATACCGTTTAACTTTTCACTGGGTGTACCGATTTTAATAATTCTTGTTTTAATCAGAAGTCGATGCTTGTGGTCCCAATTAAATTACTTTACTTACTTTTTAAGTAACCTTTGATACCGCGTATTTACTTAACTTGATTTTTTCGTCTACCTACGTTGCATTACTTCTCGATGTAACTGAAGTCGGTTTCTTTTCGTAAGCGAGCAAACACAATTGTTATCACGAATATTATATTGGTATGGTTCCCTTGAAGGCAGGGATTAAAATATCAGTAATCCATTAGCACTTAATAAGAAAAAATCAAAATTATTAAAAAATTAGGAAACCAAACTGACCGCTGACCCACGCGAGGATGAGCCACTCCACGAGCGAGGGCGGCGCCCCGCGGCGCGACAGCGGCGTGTCGTCGGGCGCCACGTGGTGCACGTCCCACGGGCCCGTCGTCTCGATGCGCTGCGACGCCAGGATCAGCAGGACTGTTGGCCGAAACGGACTTTAAGTGCTTGCATTTCTAGTAAGACCCTCGCAATTATTTCAGCTCAAACTGCCCTTCTCAGGCTCTTCGTTAATGAAATGAGCATCTAAAATTAATGTAAATTTAACATGTAAAATATTGAATACGAATTTTCAATTAATTAAGAATTTTACATAATACAGGCCTATTATACTGACATAGAAACATAAAGTAGCTAGCCGAATGGCACAGGAATTTGATGAAAGGTTTCCGCAGCGTCCGCCCTGCCGCGGAGTGGGGTGCAGCGATGTAAGCAATAGAGTACAAAGGGAACATGGCGCCGATCCGCACCATCTCCGCAGCTTGAAGCAGCATGTTCTTGCGACGGAATCCCGGCACGCTATCGTACCAGATGGATGCCAACAACTGCTGGACATTGGGGTGAGCTACGAACTGCAATCACATATATCAAAGTAGCTATAACATTTGTACAACTTACTCGTAGTCACCCAAACCCAAGAAAGTCCCGTTTTTAAATAACTTACTTTTTTCTGTCGAAGTTTTATAGCAAGCTTAAGACGAGACAATCGCATCCGCTCCGGCGCGCCGGGCTCAGCAAGCGGCGCTTGCGGTGAACCCGTCTCATGGTTAAGCAGAACTTGTAGCTCGTGGGAAGTACGCGTATGATCGAGCAGCGCGGTAGCGAACTCCTGACATTGAACACGTAGCTCCTGGTACTCCGTTTTGAACTCGTGTTCCAAGGCCGATAATCGTCGGAGTTCCCATGACAACTCGAAAGCTGTTAGGATGGGATCCTTGGAGGAAAGAGCGATGAGGGAGGGCGAGGCGAGTGCTCGGTAGGCGTTGATGCGGGAACGCGAGTGTCGTAGTGAGTCCTCGCGACGCGATCTAACACACTCATCGCAGCCGCAGCGCACGTCGTGCGGCACGGGCAGCGCCGCGCCCCGGTCCAGCAGCAGCTTGATGATCTCGTAGCTGTCGCGGTGCGCCGCCAGGATCAGAGGAGTTATGTCCGATGTGAACGTCGCAGTCTCCGGGGGCAGCGCCTCCCAGCTCTGGAATCAATTATATTTCGTATTTGGTATTTTTTAGTTAATAATTAATTTCAATTCTGTATAATTCTGTCTGCATCAGCGTTGTCTAAGAAAAATCTGCGACCACATACGGCTTAAACCTAATATTCGTGCGACATGCTTTTAATCTACCACAATCAAGCATAATTAATTTAAACTGCACATTATTTCGTCAAATTGACAAAAGCTTTAGTTTTTATCACCACATCACACTTCCATCACATGGTCATTGCGCCGGGCAGCAATTGATATTAATCTTGATATTGACAGAATCGTTAAAGACAAATTACTGATGTATCAATAGATTAATATTAAACAATATCGTTGTTATTTGTACAACCAGTAACGTAGGTTTTTGTTTCAACGACGCTCCCACCATTACCTACATTTGAATTGGTTCGCGAACGTTTAGTCTCCATACTACTAATGAACGAGCGAAAAACTAACGAACGCTGCTTATATAGTAGTCAGGCTTATATTCTATGGAAGTGGGGATACAATTATTATGTGCATATAATATTGTGTTATAAGTTTATCGTGCCTCGTGTGAATTTCGTGACATTAGTTAATCAACTGATGAAACTGGCAAATAAATAAATTGAGTGACCATTTCAGACACCCATGGGAATTAACTATTTGCATCACATTAGCTATGACATTGTCTGTTTCATTTATAAATAGAAGTCGATGTTATTAATTTGCCATTGTATATTCCGTATCGTTCTCAGCTTTCATACTGGTATTCAGAATGTAGAAATTATTGATTCAAAAAATTACACAACAGCGCTGTTGCTGTTGCCTATGAGTTCGTTTCCAATGAAACGTTACATAGAAACTATGCATTAACATGCATGAAAAAAATATGTTCTTGTCATTGTCTGACCACGTTTGTATAAAATTGTCACAAATAATTGAAAATGCTTTTCTTGACATTTAAAATTTTAAAGTAGTCCCAGTCTCAGACTCACGTGCAACTCCCCCGGCTTCCTCGTTCGTTCTTCATGGTCTAACAGCGCCTCCACCGCCTCGACGAACTCCTCGGAGATGGCGTGCAGCAGCGCGTCGCGCGTCTCCACCCCGAACTCCAGCAGCAGCTCGACCATCTCGAGGTTCTCGTTGTCGATGGCCATGAGCAGCGCGCTGCGGCCCAGCGGGTCCACGCAGTCCACGTTGATGTGTCCGGTGTCGCGCGCGCGCTGCAGCACGCGCCGTGTGCCCGCCACGTCGCCGCGCTCCACTCCCAGCAGGTACTTCTTCTCCTCGAGGGACAGCACCGCCATCTCCTGATGTGGTCGGACCACATTTTCTTCTTCTGTCATACCATGTATGCTGTGTCGCTGTTGACAGAGGGTCAATAAATAAACTAGACAGTATTTTCGAAGCGACACGACTTTTTTTATTTCTGTGATAAAACGACAATGGGTGCGTAACCCATGCATATTTAAAAGAATTGGGAAGTAAAGTTACCTTAATTAGTTTTTGATGTTTCAGATACGGCTCAAAACCTGCTATAATTTTATAAGACGCTGAACAAAAATAAATTTGACCTAAATTAAACATTGCGTATTAAGACTTCTTATTAACCGACGAGAGATCATCGAGTGCGGCCGGCGGTGGTTTACAAACAGTCGCTGAGTGAGAAAACTATATTTTCAAGCGGAAATTAACTTCCGACAAGTGATATGTTAGAATTTATTATAACATATCGCTTGTCGGATATTTGTCTTTGTCTTATCGGATATTAGATTAAAGCAAATAATATAACCGTACGGTGTACGGCTTGTATACAAATAAATTTACATATTTACTGTAATAAACAATTCCAAAGTATATGTAGTGCTGTCAATTCTCCAAGGTCATTGAAATAAGTCTACTCCATTAATTGCTACGTTGGTGTAAGGAAATTTTCAATACTTAGCAGTAATGAACTTACTCGAGTAGTTATTTTTTGGTTATTTATATTACAAAAATAACTACATTCCAGCTGCTCGCGAACTACCGAATTCCATAATTTACCGCTGAGCATCAACGCATTACGACGTGAGGTGCAACTTGCAGAAACTATTGAAGTTAATTTCGACTTTACACGGCTTAGTGCACGGTCGTGATATTTTCGCAAAATGTCTACGTCGTCGAGTACCTACTGTCATCGACAGACATCGTGAGATGATAGACGATAAAAGTGAAGTAGGTCAGCTGTTAATGGTGAAATGTCGTAGGGTTGCAGTCGAAGTGTCGAAGGCTTCGAGGAGCGATATACTTATTATGCAAATGGGTCGCGCAGGGCGAGGGCGGGCGGCCGCGCCTCCGCCTCACCTCGCCGTGTATGTGTCGCGAATCGTCGTTCACTCATATACTATAACAACGGCTGCTGTCACATACGTCGTTACGCGGCTCCCGCCACCTTGCCCTCGGCACTTCGAGAGTAAACAACGATACATTTCCAATTGCGAAACAATAACTGCGTTACATATAGGTACATAACTACATATATTAATAACATTAATTTGGCAGCGGAATACACTATCGAGTGTAATTCACGTCATTTTCATAGCCTCACGTGCCGCACGGTTCGAAATCTTTAATTGGTAGATACAACGTCACCGTCAAAAGAAAGCTTCCCTCCCTACCTTAACCTTGTTGTCGAGGGGACGCGGCTCGGGCGCCAGCAGCGCGCCCAGCTCCACGCGACAGGTGGAGGGCCGCCGCTCGGCGTCGCCGGCGCCTCCGCTGCCGCCGGACATCTCGGAGCCGCCGCTCTCTGCGCACACGAAGGAACAATGAGGGCGGCCCGCGAGCGCAGCCGCCGCCGCTCGAGCTCCGCAGGCGGCGGCCAGCGCGTGCGACGCGGCCGGATATATTTAGCGCGAATGCGGTGCGAGGAAGGGTGGAGTCAGGACGAGCACTCACCGGCGCCGTCGCCGCAAGCGCCATCTCTCGCCCGCTCCGTGAACTGAAACAGACAGCGAGGTGTAGAGAGACCGCGGCAGCGACGGGTACGCTGGGCTCGGGGAGTGGACGACGCACCTGTACGCGGCGGACGCGGCGGGCGGCGATTTGCCGCGAGTGACGGCGGAGCGCCTCCAGTGTGACGGCGGGCGGGCGGCGGATGGCGACCGGGCGATCGCGGTCGGAGCGTGGCTCTGCGAATTCGAAATTCTCTGTTTATTACATCGTAAACGTCTCTCCGATGTTTCCGCGACAATCCGTCCTATACGACGCGAGCGCTTCGTCGGACGAATGTTTTAATTTTTTAACGATCTTACATGAATCGTGCTGCTAGATTAATTATGGATTTAAATTATAATTAGTACTCACCTATCTGCGATGCGTTGCTTTCAATCGCTCGTCAATGTTCTTATCACTATTTAATGGCTACTTCGATATGATTACTTTCGTAACTCTTAAAAACTTAGTTTATTTAATACGTCCTTCACGTAATATATTGTAGATACCTACTGTTTGTACAAAACACACGTCCACGTAAAGAAATCAATTATCTACTACTATTAAACGAGCAATTCTTGTATGTATATCTAGAATCTGAATTTCGGAAACGGCTAAAACGATTTTCATGAAATTTTGTATGCAGGGGATTTCGGGGGCGATAAATCGACATAGCTAAGATTCATTTTTAGAAAATGTCGTTTTATCCCTGTTTTTTTTAGGGGATGAAAAAATAGCTACAATATCATCCGAAGATAAATTTCGCAACCGTCAATATAGTTGTCATAGCACAGGTAGGAAATCGGCCCTCAGGCTCTTGGAACCTAGGCCCAGACTAAGGCTGCCCCAAGACCCTCGGATCTCCTACTGGACGCGTCCCTCTAGGTAGCGGATGGGGGAACGCCACTCGCCTGGTTCCAGTGAGTGGTAGGGGTTTTAGGTCCTGGACCCCCGTGGACCAAAAACCGGCGGACGGACGGGGCGGGTGGTTCGATCGCCCTGCAGCGCTAAGGCGCGGTGTGCTGGCCGGGTTGTACTGGCTCCCTGGAGCTTGCTCGGTTGCTGGTGCAATCCGGCAGACCAGTTGCGTGAGGGCCGGGCTGTGCTGGCTCTCTGGAGCTTTTAGCTCGGTTGTCGGTGCAATCCGGCGGACCCGTGGGGTAGTAGTAGTAGTAGTTGCCGGGTCACGCTGGGCTCCCTGGAGCTTTGCACGGTTGCTCGGTTCGATCCGGCGTTGGAGGTCAGACCTGCCTGGCTTGGAGGGGGGTTTGGCTCCTGGACATATGTCCCCATTCTGCAGACGGTAGACTGGTTCGATTGAGCGTCCCTTACGTGGGGTGGTCGGCTGGAGGGTTGGGGGACCTTCGGCTGGCTTGAGACCCCACGCGTCGTCGGGAGAGGTGGTCTTGTGGGTGCTGCCCCTCTCTGGGTGCCGGGGCCCAGATGTTTTCATTCGGGCCGGCCGCCGGGGCGAGGTGTTGCATGCTAATACAACCCCATCTCGCCACACTTAGGCGGAGGTCTGCTCACACGTGGATGGTTTTTATTCAGTAAGAGTCTGACTCTTCCCCACGATAAAAAAAAAGATAGGGAATCTACCAGTTGGGATCGACCGAGAAGACCACGGTTCAAATCACATGTCTCCAGATCGGTTATTTTTTCCTTTTTTTTTCTAATTGCACTCATGATTTTTTATTTAAATAACCTGTTTCATATTTTTTATTATTATGTCGGTAAAATCAAAAAATATTATTCATATTTTATCAATATGTAATTCGTATTTAAATACGATTTTCAAAAAACACGATTTACTAAAAATACAGAGCTAAGCTCGGTCGCCCAGGTACTTTATCCTATAAAAGTCTTACTTCATCCGCTATTGATTGGTTTACAAGCAATAAGATGATTAACGATTTAATTTGACTACGAATCAAACAAATTTGGTTAAGATAACAAGGGTTTTTATAAAAAAAATTTTTGTTAGCACTGACACTAAGTGCCCACTCGGCAACAGCAGAAAATTCTAGGTAAAGTCTGATGTGAATCACAAACACTGTCTTGTTCGATGACGATTCCCGGATGAAGAAACGATCGCTGCCTTTTTGTTTACGTGTTCCCGCCTCGCACGCGTGCAGGAGCGTCGCGGAGTGAGCACCAGTCGCGTGCCGAATAAACGCTACGAAGTACGAACGATTTAAATATTTACATTCGACTCGTCGTCTACAAATACATGTGTCCGAAGCTTTGCTGCGGTCGCGAGAACAGCGCCGAGTTCTCTCGGCTCCGTCGGCCCAGCTCTGTCGTACCAGACACGACGATTGTGTTTAAATCGAGAACTTAACGACCAGTACCAATAAACCCATATATTTTTACTGCTCATAATATAAATTTATCGCTGTAACGAAATTCTGCGATTTACTCAGTTTCCACTCGATCGAATGTCGGTGCACGCATAATAAATTCGGCGACCGCAGTTTATAAACGCGACGTGATGTGCCATCGTTTCAATTACTGTGGCTCGCCCCATTAAACGATGCCGTAAAGAAACAACACAAAACTCGTACTCTGCACGCAGTTCTGACTTGGACGGAGAGTTGCATCGGACGCCGCGCGAGACCGGGAGCGGAGGCGGCCGGTAGGGTGCGCGTCACGTTCTTGAAGTCAATCTGAAAGGGCCCGAAGGTAAGGCGAGCGCGTGAGCCGCGCACGTGGCGCGTCAGGGCCGCGAGGCGGGCGTAGGCGGCCGACTCTCCGAGAGCCGCGCGCGCCGCGCACTGCCGTCCGGCGCCGCCCGCCTCTAGCCCGCCGCCCGCCCGCACCTCCTCACGCCCGCCCTAGGGCGGCGCGTGGCTGCCCTCATTGTCGATTCTCTTATCTTTGCTGTCAGAATTTTCCAGACTGGACTTTCTACGAGCT
Organism: Melitaea cinxia; assembly: GCF_905220565.1. Lineage (NCBI taxonomy): Eukaryota > Metazoa > Arthropoda > Insecta > Lepidoptera > Nymphalidae > Melitaea > Melitaea cinxia. Next base: position 280,265 of record NC_059397.1, on the reverse strand, counting down.
GTCAAAGTGACGACGTGGTCATTAAGATGAACGAAGATAATTGCGAAAACCTTTATCGATGTTAGACCGTGGAGTTCACGTTAGGTAGGTACGTATTACATAGGTAGGACGCATTGTTTGTGCAATAAGATATATTTGGATTACAAAGTTAGATATTTCGTGCTCACTTACTGATTTACGTAAGGACTCCAGTACACTATGGTCTGTGATGGGTCATGCTTTGCCATGAGCAGCTGTTGGCCATGATCACTTCACACAGCAGTGAGCCATGTACCAACATGGCTCACTGCCGCCTGGTGAAGCACTTGCGATACACGCACCTAAAACTAATTACAGCCGCGGCTGTTTATTTATTATATATTACGTTTCAATCAATATGAACGTTTCAATTGATTGAATAAACATAGTTTCGACCCTATTATTTTACGATTGTTATTTTTTTGAACAACATTACTACACACCAAGATATTATGAACAGAAAAAACCAAAGCACGGATATTTTATAAACAAAAATAATACTAAAAAGTTTATCGACATTGGCGCAACCCGCGGCGCGGCGCCGAGCGCGCGCTCGAGCTCGACAAGCTTTATGTTCCACAATCGCTTTTCCCACATTACAATTCTTATTGTAAATTGTTATTTATCAAACATTAAAATGCATTGAAATATGGGTTTTACTCGAAATCGTTTTTGTGAATTACAAACTTTGCTACAATTTTTATAAAAAACTAACTGACCCCCTTAACTTAATTCCCTTCCCCTTATAACTTAGGGGTATAAAAAATAAATGTTGGCCTATTCTCAGACCTGCCCGATATGCTCATCAAAATTTCATAAAAACCGGTCCAGCCGTTTTGGAGTAGTACGGTAACTAACATTGTGACACGAGAATTTTATATACAAGATTATCGGCCTCGACCTGTATGCAAAAATATTGTCACTTGTTAGGGCACAAGGTGATTTAAATATGATTTAACTATTTAAGCGATCAGCTTTTTTTCACCCTTTTAGCGGTCTTTTTTATCTTTGTCACGAGTTTCTATTAAAAATCGATGAGACGATGATGTTTTGATCACAGAATTGGTTCCGAAGCCGACCGCAGCGGTGCACATCACGGTCGCGACGCCACTTGACCGCTTTCAACGTAAAGGACATAGGTAACATACCATCGTACACTCAATCATCCGATTCTAATATCTTCTTTACGACAGATAGCATACTTAAATACATAGGTAACTTAGGAACTGTTTTACTTTTATTTTAGCTATGGCCTTTTAAATATAAATTGTCAATGCAGTGTCATCCGCCAACCCGCAGCAAATCAGCGCGGTGGATTAAGCTCCAATCCTTCTCCTACATGGAGAAAGAAACCTATGCTCGGCGGTGGGATACTACAGGCCCGTACGTTACAGGAACCGTAGTCAATGCCAAAATTACTCTTTCTCTTATAGACGAACATAGAAGCTCCTCCTAGCCGCCTATTTTGAATTCAGTTGAATAGAGTAAATACATTTGAATAATTTATTGATTCAGCCCGGAACGACCCGCAGGCAGGCCCTGTTTCGTCCTATAGGAGCTTGTACTAACCCCATCACGCTATCTTACTACAGGTTTTCGGATAATTCCTCACAACGAGTAACGAGTGCTACCTTATTTCTATGGAAACAACCAGGACCGCCAGCTTATGTGTTCTCTGATGCAAAGTGAGGAGAACCAAAAGGACATACACTCAGACCAGAGAAAATATTTGTTCACATACAAATATCTGCCCCGAGAGGGATTCAAACTCGCGGCAGTCGGCGTTTTAGGCTACTCTCGAACGATTGGCAATAATAATTTTATTCTATGTTATACTTTCAAGCCACATAATAAATGTTTTATACTCCAACGAAAATACCCAAGAAGTAGTCAAGATTATGTAAATATTGAAGAGCCAAAAACCTTCCTCAACAAACGGAGTTTACACCGAAAAAAAATTTTTATAATCCTCCTGTGATACCGGGGCTTAGCGCGTTCGAACAAACAATTTCACCGGCTTTGTTTAATTAGAATGAACTAAGGGATCCGCGTGGCTTTGTTTGAATTTGTGATTCTGCCATCACTCTGTCAGGAGTAGGACCTACGTGTAGAATTGTTGATACAGATGTCCAAAAAGCAAATATATTCCTCGTTAAGTGCCATTAAACTATAGCACTAAGATTTATTAAGCTTTGTGTCTCTGTTGTATCAAAATTGTCGAGGATTTGTAATAAATCTTAAAAATATGAAGTCTTCCTCGCACTCCTACTAATGTACAATTCGACGATTCCGTCGTTCGTGATCAAGTATAGGACTCGGAGCACATTTTCATTTTCACAATGACTTTCTTATGTCGCTAGCAAACCGTACATTTTTAATTGAGGAACAGATCGAATGCTAATTACACGCGAACGAAGCCCTTGATGGCTGTTTTGTAAAATAAAAATAGACCATATTTCAAATGACTACAACTAAAATTAATCTTATAAAAACTTTTAAAAAATTATATAATTTAAATTAACATGGACAGACAACTTTGTTTACTTTTATATGGAACTTTAAGAAGCAATCGAACAGTAAGTAGTGGGTGTCGAAAAGAAATGCAACAATGGCTTCGGAAAGAACACAGCTGGCTCAATAACCGCGCCGAAACGAACGAAGCCCGGCTTACGTTACCGATTTGACAGGTGGATTGTACAAAGGCAACATGATTATTTTGGGACTTAATGACTTTACAAGTAACGGTACTTTTCGCCTCGCCATTCCGTGTAATAAAAGATATCGACACTAAATGCGGTACAAATTGATGGGAAATAATAAAATACGCCATATTCGCAGCCGCAAGAGGGCCGCGCCTCGCAATAAAACAATATTATCACTCTGAAATTCATATTGATCGCTACTATTCCGATACTAATTTCTTCGGTTATCGACTACGTAGGTACGCTCGCTCGCTTAATCTGCACACGATAAAACAACAAATTAACCTATTTCGTGTCCGGCGCTCGCCATTGCGACTGCAGTTTGTATTTCTGAAAAAGCTTAGGCTGGAATGATGATGATGATGATGATGATGATGATGATGATCTGTGCCAATAGTGGTCCTACAAGAGGTGACTTTCTGTATTTAAAGTCACACAAAAAATATTCGAGTTTAGCTAATATCTGTGAGTTTGAGAAGAGTAAATAATAGGTATGGTCGATGATCATTTTGTCAGAGGCTAGAACAAATCTAAAGTTCTAAATAAACAATTCATCTGAGTCGGATAGAGCGGACGGACCATACGGCGTACCAGACTTTTAAATTAGGTCGGCCATGCCTACTCTCATCGCAAGGAAACGGTGTTGAATATGTATTATTTGGGTAAACGTTGTAACTAAATTTCGTATCTGCTACTCTGCAAATTTCATGATTTCAACTTCAAAATACTAATCTTATTACATATTTTATACCATGATGCTCTTCAAGATTACGGTTGGAGAGTTGATTGGGTTCCGTCTAATATATTAAAAGGTATAATTATATACTTAGTAGCTGACTCGGCAAACGTTATTTTGCCGCATAACGCTATTTAAAAATAGGGGTTGGTACTAGAAGGATTTTCAACGCCAAATCATAATAAATTAAAAAATAAATAATTTATCTAAAAATTAAACCCTTAACATTTAGGGGGATGAAAAATAGATGTTGTTCGATTCTCAGACCTACCTAATATGCACATAAAATTTCATGAGAATCGGTCAAGCCGTTTAGGAGGAGTTTACTACAAACACCGCGACACGAGAATATTATATATTTAGATATTAATTATAAATATCATTTTGGATTAAGATAAGCAAGTCAAAATGGTTACATTTTTGTTGAAAACAATTTCTGCAATTTTCTTTCATTCTGGCCCAATCTGGCCGTCATTAGGATAATCCTCTCGGACAAAATTATAGACGTCCGTCCGGCCGTAATATGGAACACTGTGGATAAAATTGAGCCTTATTTTAGCTATTTTCCTTCTCTACAGAGGTCATGTCGTAGTCGCACCCTTAAATTATTTTATCAAACTACAAACCAAGAGATTAACATTTGAAGTGGCTTGCTACTGCGTCATTAATTAATTCATTTATTTTATTTATTTATTTATTTTCAGTGGAAACAAACAGTATACAGTAATTTTTACAAATTAGCACATATTTGGAAAATCATCACCAGAACAGTTTCCAACGACTAATAACACATAACAAGTACGTGGCGTAGATGCGCCTCATTAATATGTATTTGGATATTTTACTATGACATATGACTTTAATACGATTGAAATACTAATAGACTTTAATATCGTTCTTTGATTAACTACATTTACCCCCAAATGATTTAGATCAAAATTTAAGTTATTCAAATCAAGAACGACACATTAGAATAATGATGTAAAGATGAATGATATGTACAAACATATCGTATGAAATTTGAAATAGGTAACTTACATCTGATTTATGTTCAAAAGTAATACTTCTGATGACAACAGAATGCTGAATTTTTTCTCTGTTACGACACTTTTTTTACTTCGTCTGAGTAAATAAATGGCGGTATTTATTGACTGTGGTGACGTCCCGGACACCAAATAATCACGCTAATTGTAATTCTAGGGAAATTGGAGTAAATAATTATATTGTAACGAATTAAGTAATGAAACGAGCTATTATCCATCCATTGACCCATTTAATTATCAGTTGATTCTAAAGAAAGTTATGACGTTAGCAGACGTAACGACAATAAGTAATTATAACTCGTGTCTCCTTCATTCTACGTGACATTGGCGAAATTACCTGTGTTAATTTGGCACTGTTGGAAGTCATTGATCTGAACGAATGAAATAATGAAAACCTCTAGATGATATTATAACAGGATACATGCATAAATTTATTAAGTCGCGAGTAAAAAGGTTAATTCTAGGCAAGCATGCTCCATCTTAGACCGCATTTTCACTTATCATCAGGTGAAATAGTGGTCAAACACAAGCCCCTTCCCTCGTTCCCTTTATAGGTTTTTTAGAGTTCAGTAATTTCGAAAGTCAAAGCATTTTCAGAATTGTTCGTGTATCTGTCGGTTCCTTTATCACAGCCAATTTTAAAATGGAAATCGCGGCAAGCGAATGTACCAGTATTATACCGATTTAATTGAAATTTGTTGTAATCGATATCAACCTGAAACCGGTAGTCGTACTTTATTTCTAAAGACCTCTTATTAGCCACCTGTTGTTTAGCACTTTAGCTGTACTATATATATATTTATATTTGAACGAATTTATACATATACTTCTGTTGAAACATCGTGTACTTTCTTTATCTTTCGGGCGATTAATCATATAAGTGGCTTAAAATCGGCAAAGTGGCTCTCTAGTAAAGCTAGTACGTGGTCCTATGCTGACGATGTTATTCTGTTATGATTTCTTCTATGGGCGAACCCACAGTGGGGCAAGGCATTTGCCCCACCCTGGCTGGAAGCTAATAAATATTTTAGACTTTAATAAAGAAATTTTAGTTAGATTTTGCCAAAGCTATTATATGAAATAGTGTAGATAGTGAAATGATGAATGAAAAGCTGCAGCAACTAAAAATCGTTTTTAATTTATTTGTATTTGCGAAACCCTTACAAATTTTGGGTATGACCATGATTCTTCTACTTAGAAATTTTCATTAAATCGGGATTTACGCGGAAAAACCTACGTTCCATTCATCTTGTTTTCGATCGAGGAAGTTAATAAGGAGCAATCAAGTACATACATATCCCTGATGTAGTAAACGAGGGCAAATTAGATTCCGCGCAACATAAATATCTTTGTTAAAACTAAATTTAGTGCCAAGTAAAGTGTACAGCATCCTTTCGTTCTTCCTGCCGATTAATTACATAAGTGACTTCTGATACAGAAATTTCAGATCGGCAGCCCTAGCACTGCCTAGTACCTAAAGCTAGGACGTGGTACAAAGCGGACGATGTGATCCTGTTATGATTTCTTCTATTTACATATAATTTCTATTTTGCAATGCATATTTTTGTCGCGGAAAACCTACACAAAGATACGGGTGCTTGCGGTTTTCTATATTTTGTTTTTCTTTTTTTTTTTATTCTAATGTTATTATGCGAACAAAATTTTATTTATGCCATATATACAGATTATTATATTAGTCACGTTACACGGGCTTACTGATGCAAAAAGCTTGAATTGCAATCTCGAACGATATCAGAGCCTCTCGGTGCAAGTGACACGTCGTCCGCCGCCGGCGGGTACCAGGTATTGGTGCACTAATTCTTGGCCTATTTAGTTATTATATAAGTAAACAGTTTTATTCAACTAAATAAAAGTCGGTTTTTGTTTTGTTCGAGAACATACAAAATTATTAACTGTGATATTGCTTTGTGTACAGAGCAGTGTGTGGACGTGCTCGTAACCACGTCTGTAAGATCACCGCTGTACGTGCATCATATGAGAGGGTTATTATATTCTTTCACCTTTTCAAGCGACATTCAGCAAACGAGCAAAGGGCAGGATAATACGTAACTGACGTCACCGATTTTTATGTACAAAGTTTGAAGAAAAGGCGGCTGTAAGTATGGGAAAAAGATTCGATTTCCAGCTTTTTACTCATTATTTTTCAAAAGAGTAACTGCGGAGTTTCTTGCCGATTCTTCTCTGCAGAATCTACATTCCGAATCGGTGGTAGCTTTACTTCTACAAATATAATAATTGATTTTTAAAGTTTTAATTTGTAAAATGACGATTCTAAAGTGTTCTTGGACCCTATTGGAATAAAGCTGTTTTTGATTTTGATTAAAGCTTGTAATTGGAAGACTACCAACGCTACTTTCGAGTGCTTGAACTAAAGTTCGCATAATTTTGACTTGTACTACATTTTCACGATTAGTTACTGCGTCCGTGTCGCACAGTGTTGGTCCATCATCAAACATCTGATCACTATTAGGGTCATGTATGATTGCTCTATCACTGTTAGCTAGCGGAGTCGTCTGTCAACGAGCAGGATCGATACGGCGTCAATTGCTCTGTGAGCTGGACGATGTGCTAACCAATATCGAACCTAAGAATATAATTTAAAGAATGCATGGCAAGATATAAAAATATTTGAGTTGATTGATATTGTAAATTTCTACTATAATAATTTGTTTGCTTGCAAAAGAAAAAAACAACTTCAAATACATCGACCATTACAACATTGGTACACGAAAAAAATATTCAAGTAAATACACACTATTTAGAGATAACTCGAAAACTACTCAGCAGATCTCTATCAATATAAACCAGATGACAAGGATCAGCTTTTCATTGAAGAAAGAATTATCGAAATCGTTCTACAGAGTAAAAAGTTATGAAGTACGTACATCGATGAAAAAATAGTCAAGTAAATACGCATAATTAGCGATAACTTAAAAAGTACTTGTCAGATCTCAAATAAATTTAAAACGGGACTAAGTGACGCGCACTACCTTACGATTCATAAAATAATAGTAATCGATCCACCCAGTCAAAAGTTCTGAGGTGATAGGTATACACGATATAAAATACAGTCGAATTGAGAACCTCCTCCTTTTTTTTTTGATCGGTTAAAAAGGTAGTAGCTATACTTTCTATGGACTATATAGTAGCCTTTATTCTTAATATGTCATATCATTTCAGCCTATCACAGTCCACTGCTGGACATATACCTCTACAAGTTCACGCCAAAAATGGCGTGAACTCATGTGTTTTGCCCATAGTCACCACGCTGGGCAGTGGCTTGTGACCGCAGGGCTGGCTTTGTCGCACCGAAGATGCTGCTGCCCGTCTTTGGCATATAAAATATGTCATATGAAATCGATATTTTCGTTTTACATGCCATAGGAAATAAATACGACACTTTTTCAATATTTAAGACATTTAATAAAACCTTCATTATGTAGCTATCAACAAACAATATTCCCATTTATATTTATTTATTCTTTAATACTTTATCATTTGTAGTACCTATGTCACATTCATAACCATTTCTTATGTCCCTTTCATAAATATTGTATCTAAATTCAAAGCCCGGCTATAAAATCTGAAAGGTTTATCTAAATCTTGCTGACCTTTTATTCCAGTATGTGTATGAATGTTGTCGATCACAATAAATGCTGATCAAAAAGACAGAGTACCGTACGACATTTGAAAGAACACTACAGTGGTAATAAAAAAACTTACTTTGACGTGCAAAAACAATTGCGACCTCAGCACAGATATCTTTGAATAGAATAGATCTTAGATTAAAATCGTAAGGTTAGTAGTGACAGGGTGTGCAGCTGCAGCTACACAACAAATATGGTGTTGATTCGGAATTGTGTATATTTCGCGGGTAATTCGAATTGTCACTTTCAGGACGTGTCCCTTTCAAGTGACCTCTCGACTGCAAAGACGATACACAAAGAGTTGTAACATCACGGAAAATAAGTCGATATGATGTAAAAACACATAATCGGCAACATAACGGTATCCAGGGCAAGGGACTCGGTTCGATGTAATTTCGGTGTACGGCAAGCGCCGGCCGGTGGTGGCGCGGTGGCGCACGGTGGTGGTGAGCGCTCCGCTGACCTACATCGGAGCCTCCTCACCGCTTACATCGCAACGCTAATCGCATCACGTGAAAAAGCTCGCGTGCCGCGGTCGTTGCCCCGAAGTCACAACCCCCTCCCCGCGACCTCTCACACCCCGCGCCCCAGCTGCCTGCCACCGCTGCCACCGATCGGCCGCTTGCAGCTAACGATTGCAACTAGGTGCCCGCACACAGAATTATAGTCTATCACTATATCCTGGTAATCTTTTCACAATCTTTAAATTCATTGTATTGTAAAGAGTTACTCTTTCGTTTATTTAATATGTGTAAAATAGTGTCTAATTTATCATCAATACATATCATAAAAATATCATATTGTATCATCAATACATGTCATAAAAATATCATAATGTATCATTTGATGATACACACATACATATCATAAAAATATAATGGATCGCTATCTGTAAATGGAAGATATATGAGAAAAAATATTATTGGTACCTTTATCAACGCAAATAGCTCCCAAAACAATGATTGTTAGAATTTTTGTCAGTTTTCTGTGCGTTTGAGCACGCTAATCTCAGAAATGACATCTGATTTTAGTGTGGTTTTTACTAATATATTGTGGTATGCTTCACGGTTCATAATTAAAAAAGTTATGCCAATTTAAGTATCACGTTGAACATGTAAATACCCAAACGACGGTGTTTATAATCCGAAATAAACCAAAAGATATTTCAAAAAATGCTGTCCAAAGTCACTATTTCACGCGGACGAAGACGCGGGCACAGCTAGTTTAAAAATAAAAACATGAACGCCGTATTATAAAACAGCTGTGTGGCTACGGCAGTAAAGAATATAGCTACCCCCTCTCTTTCCGTGGGTGTCGTAAGAGGCGACTAAGGGATAACATAGTTCCACTACCACCTTGGAATGATGGGACAACCATCCGACTGTTGACATTGAAATCGCTTCAGCCTGTAATATCCCACTACTGGGCATAGGCCTCTTTCCCCATGTAGGAGAAGGATCAGAGCATAATCCACCACGCTGCTCCAATGCGGGTTGGCGGATATATTCTCTACTATGAGTAACGATCGCTATCAGGTGTACATGATAACAACCGGGACCGACGGCTTAACGTGCTCTCCGAGGCACGGTGGGGAGACCCACTAGGACTGCACAAAAACCCAGACCACAGCAAACAGCTGTATGGCAAATACAAATGTTTGTCATGTGCGGGGATCGAACCCGCAACCGCCAGCGCAACAGGTACAATCCATGGCTGTGACCTCTGAGCCAACGCGGCGGGTGACTTTGAAATACCTAGGCCAAAACGGGCAGCAGCTTCTTCGGTGCGACAAAGCCAGCCCTGCGGTCACCAACCCGCCCAGCGTGGTGACTATGGGCAACACACATGACTTCACGCGTTTTTTGGTGTGAACTCGTGGAGGCCTATGTCCAGCAGTGGACTGCGATGGGCTGAAGTGATGATTATGATTATTTATTTATTTATTTATTTTTTTAGAACAACTTACAAAACATACACTAATACAGATTTTAAAAATAAATGTTTACAATAATTTGCTGAGTGTTGTTTTATTTACAAATTGCCACGGCGTGGTTAAGGACAGTTCCATCTAAGTAGTAATTATTTTATTTATTTTAAATTTATATAAATGTAAAAAAACAAAAACCTAAAATTATAAAACACATACACCTAATTGAATTTTTTAAAACTCGTTATAATGCAATTGATAAGTAATATACAATATACCTATATACTATTTTTATATTATCCTATATACATTTGCGTGTGTAATCTAATAAATATCTGATTCCCTAGGGAAGCAAGTTCGTACGCATGTTTACTCAGGAGTGTACCCATCATGTAATAATATAATAACTTTAACAATAAGGCTGGGTATTTTCTTCATAGCTGTCCGATATGACTTCATGGTTTTTCCCTTATCAATATCCAGTTTATTTATGTACCCAATGTCAAAGTTATGTATCAGCTCGATAACGAACAATTCTTCCTGGAAGAGGTTCATTTTCTTTTAACACAAGAGACGTTTAGCTAACTTGGGAAAGAATCTACAACATTTGAGTGCAAAATACTCCTAAACAGTGAAGACATTATTTTCTATTGTCATCATAAGTTTCGGAAATTATTCAGAACGAAGTACATATGAAGTCGGAGTAGAGTAAAAATTCGAACAAATAACAGCTGATCATTTGACGGTACTCGCACATTATGTCTGTAATTTATTACAGAGCAGATGTCTGAACACTACCAGCAGAGTATGGTAAAGACTACATTATGTTGCCAAGAGTACTGAGTCTATATATAGATTCATAAATCCTTATCGTTACATAGATACAAAAATATGTGTACGTATATTGAAAATGAAACTACTTTTGACTTCTCCACTCCAGAGGCCATCTACAACTCGTTGCGGCTCAATTGCAAAGGAGTTTTCTTTCTCGATTAACGAACGCCCCTCAACCTCGCTTCCACAATAGTGAGTCCTCGAAACGCTAGATTAACTTACAGAGCACGGCCAATATAATTCCAATATACCCAGGGTCGTACAAAACAAGAAACAATATTTGATTCTAAATCGCTCTTCAGTCTACCAATATTAACCAATATCGTAGATAGTCCGTATAGGCCTTGTATAATTTTTTTTAGGTCATCCTTCTCCTACATGGGGAAAGAGGCCTATGCCCAGTAGTAGGATATTACAGGCTAAAGCGTAGCGTTGTTGTCTCTTACCTATAGGTCACTCTTATAACTTTTATCAGTGTAATTTTTGGCTATAAGTCGATCAATCGAGAATAATCAGTGATGAGCTCATTGGCTGAGTACCGAACATGATCATCCAAAGCATATGGCTCCGGATATTGGTTCGTCCTTGCAAACTTCCTGTGTATTTAAAAATTAAAGTAATTACAATAGAGTATAAGGATTAAAATCAACATTCATCTTTATTATTTATTTTAAAACTTGTTTATCGTAGGACGGGGATAAAATTCTTTCATGTGCACCGTCTGTTTTAATTAACGCTACGGTTTACAAGAGCGCAGCCGTAACTCCTAAGTTAACTGAACAATAACCCGTTCGACTCAACAATAACGATTGCACAACTTTACAAAAGTTTGTTATACGAGTGTATTTCCAAATTCTTTATAAATACATATATATGCTATCTCTTTTAGTCTAAAATCAACAAAAGGATAAACATTTTTTTTTGTAGCTCATAAATTCTGAATCGTATTAGAACACGTATCGAGGTAAAAACGTAGTGCCGACAGCGCGCTGTAAACAAATGCGCTCGTCAAGAGCGTGCGAGGTACCTAATTGATACTTCGGCCGAGTCATGTCCGATCCGATTATAACAACACTTAGGTACTCTTTAATACCATTTACAGTTTCCTGAGAATCCATCTCAAATATAAGTAAGAGATTTTTCTTTTATTTATCGAAAGGTACCCAGTTACTTATTTGAAAATATCACGTACCTATATAGAAAATACTTATCTACATATTTGTAAGTAGTCAGTCAAAGATCCACTCATTCAGACTTATCAGTCAAATTATCTAACACGTGTTTTCAAATTTAATCACAACGTTGAAATTCCGCTCGTCCTTGGTAGTAATATTTTCTTATACGCTAAGGTAACTCAGAGTCCAGAGTTGGGAAGCCGCTCCAGATCAATAAAGCTATGATAACGTAAACATACGCGCGATGAAAGCGGCTCGCAGTTATAACAACATTTAACTATTTTGGCTCGCGATCCTCGAAAGATGCAAAATTACCATTGGAGCGATCAAAGTCCGGATATCCGCATTGCATATCTTACGTAAGTCAAACATGAGTCAAACTTTCGTCCAGAGCTAATAATAAGTAGGAACCACGCTGGCAAACAATGAGGTAATCCGAAAATTTCTCTTATTTCCCTTATTTCGAAACAACGTCTCTACGGTTTAATGACATTTAGTTCTGACACTTTTGTAATATGATATCTTAATTAGAATAACGTTTTAAACATATTCTATACGTTTCTGAGATTAACTAAGCTGCAAATATACTTTCTTATCGTCAGCGGTAAATATTTCGAATAGAATCCACTGCGTTAAAATTTATATGATATTTAGTGATTTACAACCTACGTATTTAAATGCCCAAAACTACTATCATATTTATCTGCATAAGGATTAATCTATAATATCTATATGTATAATTACATAAAATCGTTAGAGTATTGACTCATCATGAAATCTCAAAAATCGCTGGACGCATAGAGACAAAATTAGGCAGAAAGGTGGCTTTTAGTTAATACTTTAGTAGAAGTCCACTAAGAACGGACTTTTCGATAGGGACGGACTAAAAGACGGACTAAGGGCTCTTACAAGTTTGTATGAAAGTCCTTAATTTTTTATGTTACAAGCTTAATTCGGCAGGAAGATAGTTAGTAGCTAGTAAACCTCTACTGAGAACTATTTTTGTGACAGGGCCGTATTAAGAAGTTCTAAGGGGAATAGTCTCGAAAGATTTTATAAGTTCCTAATTTTTTGTACTACAAACTTGAAATTGTACATAGAGATAGTTTATAGTTAGTAGACGTCCTTTATGAACGGATTTTTTGACAGTGTTCACGAAAGTTTGTATGAAAGTCCTTAATTTTTAACCGACTTCCAAAAAAGGAGGAGGTTCTCAATTCGACTGTATTTTTTTTTTATGTATGTTACATCAGAACTTTTGACCGGGTAGACCGATTTCGACAAATTTTGTTTTAATCGAAAGGTGGTGTGTGCCAATTGGTCCCATTTAAATTTATTTGAGATCTAACAACTACTTTTCGAGTTATATCTAATAATGCGTTTTTACTTGACGCTTTTTTCGTCGACCTACGTTGTATTATACCGCATAACTTTCTACTGGATGTACCGATTTTGATAATTCTTTTTTTGTTGGAAAGGGTATCCCTAGTTTGGTACCGTGATAAGGAAACCAGGATCTGATGATGGGATCCCAGAGAAATCGAGGGAAACTCTTGAAAATCCGCAATAACTTTTTACTGGGTGTACCGTTTTGATAATTCTATTATTTTTGAAATTTAGTATGCAGGGGATTTCGGGGGCGATAAATCGACATAGCTAGGATTCATTTTTATAAAATGTCGTTTTATCCCTGTTTTTAGACAATGAAAAAATGGCTACAATATCGTTAGAATACGAAGGTAAATTTCGCACTTGTCAATAAAGTTGTAATAGCTCAGGTGGGTAAATCGACCGGTCGCGATCGACCGAAAAGACGACGCTGCAAATCCTCAAATTTCCAGATCGATCATAATTTTATATATTTATTTTTTCTATTGTACTCGTTATTTTTTATTTAAATAACCAGTTCTTATTTTTTATTATGATATCGGTAAAATCGAAAAATATTATTCATATTTTATCATTATTATTTTTTAATTATTCTTTTATTTTTGATTTTATTTATTTATTTATATTTTTTATTACTGTCGGTAAAAAAATATTATTCATATTTTATAAATATGTAATTCGTATTTAAATATGATTTCCAAAAAACACGATTTACTAAAAATACCGAGCTAAGCTCGGTCACCCAAGTACTATATATAATATGATAGTTAATAGTAGGCGTCTACTAAATATGAACAAATCTTGCTTAAGAGCCACATTAACGAACTCCTGGAGAATTTTATAAAAGTCTTTTAATTATAACTAGCTTTTTACAGAAAAAGGTTACTACTTACGTATTTCAATATTTGGACAATCTACCCTTAAAAGGACTAATTAGGGTTTGAAATTTTAAATGGAAACTTCGTCAAATTTGAATTCTGGGCTTGAAACATATATTTCAGCTGTACATTATGTAGGTATTGATTATTTATAGTTTTATCAATAAAAACTGAAAAAAGAATGTTTCAGTTACAAAAGAATATTAACAACAAGAAAGTTTGACCTTTATGGCCTGAAATCTAGTCTTTCTAGATTGTTTCAACATTTGTTTATGTACTCGTACAATACGGGTACGTATTAACATTGTGAGGTCTGTCATATTTACATTGTTGGCGGAGTAAGTAACGTCGACTGTTTGTTTGAAAAATTAAATATAGTTGTACTATTTATTTTATACGTAGGTACGTGTAGTATCTGTATTACTGTAAATACAGAGTAGGAAAGATGCAAAGCATAATATGTTATCTATTGTTTTCTCGCTTCTTATCTTTCAGTTGACGACGACTTGGCGCAACGGTCATAGCATTGGCTTGTGGCTGCTGCGCTGACGGTTGCGGGATCAATTCCCACACACGACAGACATTTGTATTGGCCAGATGTTTGCCGTGGTCTAGGTGCTTATGCAATCCTTGTGGGTCTCCCCAGCGTGCCTCGGAGAGCACGTTAAGCCATCGGCCCTGCTGTTATCATGTACGCCTGGAAGCGATCGTTACTCATAGTAGGGAATATCCGCCAACTGCTATTGGAGCAGCGTGGTAGATTAAGCTCTGATCCTTCTCCTACATGGGGAAAGGGGCCTATGCCTAGCAGTGGGGTATTATAGGCTAAATCGTATCTTTCAGTTTAATTTTTAAGTGTATGTCACGAAATATAAATGGCTTTGGAAGATACTTATTTGACGAAGCATTGGCACAGTGCAGTGACGTAGCGTGGTTCTTTGCCACCCGGGGCCCACCAAAAATTTACCGCTCCTAAAATTCATTGTTTTTTTTAACCAGAATATCGTACTTAACACATTCATTGCTCGCACATTTTTCATTAATAAAATGGGAAGGTTCTCAATTCTACTATATTTTTATGTGTTACACTGTGGACGCGATTTGGAATTATTTTTGATAGAGATAGAGATGTTTCTCGTGGTCTAAGCTTTTATGCTATTGCGTGTGTTGTCAGATCCTCGACAGATATCTCAAAAGTAAAAAAAATCCTAGCTTTTAGTAGGCCTACTATTTACTTATTCTTTTAAACACTGTTGAACCGTAATCACTGTTATCACTCACTCTTTTGTTTTGGAAACTACAGTTTCACCTTCCGATGTGAATTATAGCTGTAGATGTAGTACAAAACATTTAAAATAAACTACGGTCTCGCTATTCTATTAAATAAATTTTAACATCAATACTATCTTATTTCTTATATGTACCTACTACATATCTTGTGCCAATGTGGTTAGTACAGAAATCTGAAAATCCTGGGGGGAATTGGGGATCTGGTCTGCAGCGCGCTTGCGATCCTCTGGTGTTGCAGACGTCTATATGCTACGGTAATATACGCTATATGCCGCCCAAGTGATTAAAAAAAATGCAAGTATAAATTATTGTTTTATGAGTTACTATCTATCACTAAAGCTAACTAGTACTTAATATTTTTTTATTAAATAGTAACAAGGTTTTTATACTGTATATTACCCTAATTATAAAGAAATGTCCAATCGGTATTTTATTATTGTTTATTATTGTTATTTTTGTGCTTCTTTATACTATTATTTGAATTGTCTTGCATTTCTTTGTTCATTTACATTTAATCAATTGTAAAAATTATTAATTATTAAAAAAATTATAATTATTATTATTTATCTTCGTTATTTGTACTCATTGGTGCCAGACTGTCAACGTGACACGTGACAGTGACAGGCGGTGCGATGGACGTGGGCGGTGCCGTGGCGTGCGCGGTGGTGCGCGTGTTGCTCGTGTACTGCTGCATCCTACTTGTCCACTCATTACTCTACTGGGGACGCCGCTATCTACGCGCGCATGCTCGAGCCTCCTAGTTACAACTTACAAAACAAAATCTGAAGCTACTGGTTCAATCATGGTCCGTCACCGTACATTTCCCGGTGAAAAACTGACGCAACAAATTTTACTCGGCTCTGCGTGGCTCGCTTTCATTTACATGCTACTGTTGACACTCTTTGAACTGATAGAACTCCTGCGACCGATACAAAAGTATGCACGTTGTGAGCCACGACGTCACCGTTCTTCTTTACAAATGAAATAGTCGACTCTCACAATGGAAGAATCTTTACATAGAGTATGAAAATAAAGTGTGTTCATAAAATGATTACGGTGTAATTTGTAAATATTTTTATTACCTACTGTGCTTTGTTACTATGAATATTCGAGCCGTAGTTTATCTGCGACGCAACGACTAATGTTCTTGGCATCTTAATAAATAATCACTGAAATGTAGTAGTAGATTACCTAATTATCGCAGTAGCAAAATTTTTGACTTCAGCACTGCGAAATCGGCAGACACTAACCCATTCATCGTAATTGTCTTTTTAGACTTTGGTTTCTGAATACCGGAAATAAATAAATTTAAAGCACTAACTGAATAGAAAAGGTGAAAAACTTCACAATCTGTCTTTCTGTATATGTATAAGAACTCACAATGCTTCGAACATTTACTGTAACTTTAGTAGAAAATGTAGATAGCCATAACTCTAATATTTAATCGTCACTATCCTAGCTTCGTTATAGACATGCCGCCATAAAACTGTATACGATATTAATGTAATAATAAAAGAACGTGTAAACTGAATATATATTTTAACGGCTCGCTATAATTATCTGAGATAACATACGACGCCGAACAGCGACACGCGTAATTACGAGACTTGTAAATTTTTACTTTTGAAGTCTTAAAACTTGTTAACGATAATAAATTTTAATTCAATTAATATTTCAGACTTATTAATACTTTTTTTCTCATAATTCGAACTATTTTCATTAACTATATACTGTTTATTTATTAACTATTTACTTATATTAACTGAGGTAGAGCACAACAGGAATTTTCAGTGTGGTGACTATGGGCAACACACATGAGTTCACGCTATTTTTGGCGCGAACTTATTGAGGCATATGACCAGCAGTGGACTGCGATAGACTGAAGTGAAGTGGGTAATAAGACTAACTAAATAAGGGCCGACTATAAATCAGGTTGACCAGCCAACCAGCCTAGAATGGATTCTTTAGTTAATATTTTAAATATAACTGATAAATAGATAGCTATGAAAATAAAATAACAATGTTAAATTACGCCATCATGACTAGGTGGCACTGTCCTCAGTTACATCAGGCTATTAAGGTTATACGGGAAAATGAATATACCTTTCCGGCTATCAATTGTCAATGAGGAATGGTACTTGTATGGTGCCATTGTGTTTGCACTCCTAGTGGTACCCTAGTCTCTAACGCTAAATTTGGTACTCTCTTCATTGAGTTTCTTTGTTGTACCTACTGAGCGGTTGCTCTCAGATAGTAGTCTCAAGTTCAATACGACTATGTATTGACCTCACTAGAATAAACATTACTTTGCGTCCCCCCTATATTGCCTTACTAGTGACCCGCCCCGGCTGTAGAATGTCTTTATTTATAGTGTGAAGCTAGCTTATAAGATGTTATTAACATAATAACTACAACATTCAAAAATGCGTCGTTAGATTACACGTTGTTAGAGAATGCGTTGAAGAAATAAAGTTTAACTGCTCGTTCCCCGAAGGTGTTAACGTATAGTAGATAACGTAGGGTCGACATATATAGCCTAAATGTTGACCCGACTTCTTACTAATATTTGTGCCAAATTTAAACATGCATACAGACATACAGACAAACAGACAAAGATTCTAAAAACTATATTTTTGGCTTCGGTATCGATTATAGATCACACCCCAAGACTTTCCTACCATTCACCTACAAAAGGAGTCCCTTTGCAAGGTTCCAAAGATACTGGCAGCGTTCTCCCTTTGAATAGCTAGACTAATTCTTTGTCCGAAGTAGCTGCCAGCTCTTCGGTCTTCTGTGACGTCGAATAACATTTTGGCTATTTCCTTAAAAAGTATTACAGCGCTAGGACAAGTTAACCTATTTCTGAATATATTAATAATTGAATCACTAAATTTCAAAATTCTGTTGACCGTCTCCTTGAAAATAGTCCAAATTATGCACTTTGCATCTTAAAATACTATCTTTTCGTCCCAAAATTTACGTATGCGCTCCGTTACTTCTCCTTTTGGAAACACCCAGATCTTTTAACACAAGTAGACGACTTAATCACAATTAGCTTAGAATCGATTCTTAATATGCAACTGAACGAGCAATCTTGAACCCAAGCATCCCTACCTATCCGTTATGATGGTTTAGGGATTCGCAAAATTTCCAGTGTCGCTTTACCAGCCTTCCTATTGTCTGTCCATAGTTCAGCAAATCTCATAAGTAAAACTTTAAAGGCATCCCCTTCAAACTTTGAGATTGCTGGTTTAGAATAAGCTAGAAACGCTTTCTTAATTGCATGTCCAGGTCAAAATTTTCCAGTTTCCCCAAATTCACAGAGGAGCTGGGACGACATAAACTGCAAATTGACTTATGACAATATTTTAAGCTGTAGTACAGGTTCGGCGCGTGCTAGGCTTTTGGCCGTGGGTACGCACGAGGCCGACTACTTATTTCACGCGTACCCTTCGTCAAATACAGGAACATTTCTTGAGCCTGACACGCCCCAAATCGCAACCTGTCTACGGCTTGGGGTTCCGGTCTGCGCTCCTCATAAATCTCCCTGTGGCAGTGATATCGACAAGCTAGGACATCACGGTCTGTCATGCCAAAAAAGTACTGGCCGCTTCTCGAGACATGCCGCACTTAACCGCCACCGTCAACGTGCCAAGTATACTTGAGCCGACTGGTATTGCAAGAGACAATGGCAAGAGACCGGACAGTATAAGTTTGATTCCATGGAAGATGGGCCGGGTGCTTGTATGGGAAGCAACCTGTTCAGACACGCCGACCCCTTCCCATCTACATGGAACCAGCAACAGAGCTGGTGCGGCTTGCGAAGTGGCTGAAAAAACTAAAGCATACAGGGGTCTAGGTTCCGAATATGATTTTGTCCCATTCGGTGTCGAGACCCTTGGTCCATGGGGTCCTAACGCTATAAGACTTATTAAGGAAATAGCAAAAAGGTTATTCGACGTCATAGAATGAAATTAGGTAATAAAAAGTTGATACATAATCCTCACACCATATTTTAAAAAAATATAATAATAAGTTTGGTAATTGTGTTTGTGATTGTGAGGACATTTTCATTTTCATACAGATAAAACGTGACATAATAGTAGCCTAGTAAGTATAATTTAGTGCGTTCAAAGCTTAGGTACTTCAAATACTAGTTCAAAGTTTCTTACTTTCTTGTATTTGATTCAGTGGATTTGCTAATTAGCCAATAATAAATCAGTAACGCCATTTAACTCATAAATAAAGGATTAAGATCTGTTAAAATTTACTCTACATCTCTATTACATCAATATTTTGAGATATTGCTCACTGATAACAAAACATTAAATAATTTAATTCGAATAGATTTGTATCTGCAATTCGGAACGATCATATAGGTACGTCACTGTCAGCGTGACCAGATTTAGTAGATTTCTACTTTTTTGGTATATTTCGAGGTACCGGTAACAGTATCTAGTAGGTAAAAAATATTTGGTATATTCTGATAGAATTCACGATTTTTGACTATTCTGGTACTTTTTTTCCTTCATATGGCAAACCTCTCGAAAAAATGCGGGGCGTTCTCCTTTTTCATTGTAACTACTCTAATATTAATTATTCGAGAGGAAAAGCTGTTGGGGAAATCCCACATGTGTTAAAAAAAAATTATGTACGTTCATCTTTAATTTTTATTCTTTTTGTTACCATTCGTACCGTGAACCAGTGATATAAAATTACCGATTTATTAGTGGAACTCCTGATTTTGGTGAATAAATACCGATAAAATTATTTTAGTGTATAATCTCTCGATTTACTCTATTTTAGCACATGAAACTTAAATTATTCGAGTTTTGAGGTTTGTAACACTGTTATTACCTAAATTTAACTGTATGTAAACGGTAATTCCTGGAATCGTTTTACACAGGCCTCTTATTAAACAAGCCAATATAAGCTGTATTTCAAAGGTATTAAGGATTGAATATTATTGTCCTTGGAATTTAGGGGCTTCCCACAGTTATCGATTCCGAGTGAGACACAAAATTTCAATAAAAAGTAGAATAGGTTAAAAATGCTAAGAAATAGGGCTTTCAAATCAAATTAATGGACTCAAAACAGCTCTATGACAATGTTACCCAATATAAAGAAGAAGAACCATAACTCGATCACAATTTAAAAATATCTATATTTCTGTAGATTTTAATTTTAAGTAACAAACATTGATTTATCTAATTTATGGTGTTTTCTTCATTGCTTTAATGTTATAATCAAGATAACAATTATGCTTCTTTGTTGTAACACAACAGCGAAAAAATTTAATAGTTTTTTAGTATTATATGGTTCTATTTTGGTAGAATTTAGTAGATTTTAACCTCCACAAGCAGTAGATTCACTAGATTCGTTAAATGAAGTCTGGTCACACTGTTTGTCATTTTTATTCGTTGTAGGTAGGTAAATAAACAATGATAAAATTTGGATAAAATATCTCGCTTAATTGGAGGTGGCCTGTGATTACAAATTTGATTGACGTTATAAAATATAATGCAAAAATTGAAGTATTAATTAATTACCCACTTTTTGTTACAACCAACAATGTAAGTAGGAAGTCGTGCGCTTAAATTACCTTTGTCCTTTTTTTACGTTACATATTTATTGTATTTAAAAAACCTAATTATCTTATATCGCAGCAAGATGAAAACAGCAGTGACGGTGTTGCAGGAGCTGATGATTAAAAATGGGCAACTACCACAATACGAGTGCATATCCCAAGTAAGAATTATGAATTATTTGATTTAAAACAGTTAAACCATAATGGATAACTTAAAATACATACCCTGATATGGACCTAATAATGGCCATCAAAGTTTCCTTCAAACTGTAATGACATATTACGTTTTTACGTACGTTTTTATTTTTCATATATAGGTAGGTATAATGTAAAGAGTCATTCGACATGTTTCATTCCTGGTTATCTATTTTATTTCGATCAACCCTATTTTCTTCCATCATTGTGTCTCAAATACCTCTTGTAAAGCTATGCTTGAAATCTAAATTTTTATTGGTTTTATCTACGTTTATAGAAATAAAGGATGTTTTTTTTTCCTATTATAAACTGCAACTGCAATAGGTTTCCAATGCTTATAATTTTTATACATCTACAATTATTTAATTTATGTATTAAAAGCCTTACAAAGAAGGGGTAAAACGTAGGAAATTCAATTTGGTTTGAGACTTGGTGTAGATGTTGCAAACCTCAATCACATCATTATTGTGGAATATCCTAATCATTAATGTGTTAAGTGAGCTAGACGCGTGCTCTGTTCTTTCCTTATTATTCTAAATATTAAATGAACATTTAACCACGTCAATTTTTTTTTTTTTTTAACATAAACTAATAATGTTCAAATCAAATCCATGTTATTTGATTTCAATATGTAAATAAATAAATATGTATAACACTACTGAGTTTTAGTATCAATAAAATTTATTTTTGTCACCTGAGTCAATGGATTTAGAAAAGGCCTATAATAGAGTGATGAGGAATGAATTGTGGTCAGCATTGTCTGTGAATGGTGTGAGCAGTGTCCTCATACGAGCATTGCAATCTCTTTATAGGGATTCTAGTGCACTGAATGGTTTAATATCAAAAAAGGTGTTAGACAGGGATGTGTAGCGAATTACGTTTACTGCAGCCGATGGATCGAAAAAAAACCAAAATGACTTAAAAAATACTTTAATTAATTAAAATAAAATTACAATTAAGAGAGGTGAAACCTATTCGATGCGAGAATTAGGAATGACAAAATTTTTTATAAAAATTAATAATGAAATTAAATTTAAAATATGACGAAATCGCTGCGTCGGCGGCTCGTGGCTGGACGGACGTTGCGACATGGGCTGCATCGGTTTTCCGTTGTTTATTGAATATGGATATTAAATGCATGCTCGGCATTTTCATGGATGAGCTTAGGGTACTGTATGATAGATAGTACGGTTCCGTACTTAACACCTCCACCCGCAGAACAGCAACTATTTTGTCAGCTTCAGAGAAAATGTTGCTGGAAGTTCATCTCGTCTCTTGATGCCTTTATCCACATCTTCATATACTGGTGTCTTAGGCGTTTGCTGCTTCTCTTCATTTTCTGATTTTAAGGGCCAACATCTATATTTTCGGCTTACTAATACAACGATAACTACTGATACACATAAAATTAAGATATAAAATGGTATCGTTGTATGGTATAAAACAATTGATTGTGTCTTGTCAATCTGTATAGGGGTTTCTAGTAACAATTTATCTTGGATGCTGTGAAGATCATCTAGACTAATCATCTTGGAACCGGTATGGGTATAGGTAGTCGTTTGGTTAATTTGGTTGTATGGGATCCTTGATAGCTTCAGCGGCTGGCCTTTTATCTCATCATTTTCGTTGATAACGGTGAATTCTTTAGTTCGCAACAGGCAGTTCATGGGAATAGTGGCCAAATAGCTTCCTTGTAGTATATTGAATTCTTTTCTCTCACAGGCTAACTGTACTTTCTCCGGCTTAGGTAATGAAATAACATAGTGTTGATCATCCAGTTTATCTATTGCTAAAGCAGACAACATAACCTTCGTGAAGTGGCAGGTTTCCTTAAGATTTTGGTTGGTAATAAGCTCTTGAATGCAGTCTGGTTCTATACGAATTTGATGACTTATTTTTTGGTCACAGAGATATAATATCCTGCTATACTTCGGGCATTCAGCCTCTATGTACACGAATGCTTTTTCGTTTGTTGCTATATAAGGAAAGGGAGGAATAAGGGCTAGTTGTTTTTCATTTGGAACGATGGATAGTTTGTACAAGTTATACCTGTCTATGTATATTATAGGAAATTTGTAAACTATAACTATTGTTCTATCATGATAGTATGAACCTGGTTTGATTAAGTCATAATATTCCCGTAATTCTAAATCAGGAATTTGCTCCTTACTGTATATAGTTATTAACTTATCTAGCATCGTTTTTAATACTCCTATATCTATCATAGAATGATGAGTGCTGGAGGCACGAATAAAAGCCATTATATTTTCTAATCTAATTATTTCTAGCACTAAATCCTCTACATTATTACTTATAATTCCTAATAATTGGGCAAACTGAGCAGACTGGACTAAACTGTTGTCTCTACGAGTATTTACTTCTATAAGAAATTCTAATGTGTTATTAATTTTTTCTTGATTTATAGTTAACTGATCTAAAATACCTTTATGTTGTAACATCCATTCTTTACTAAGACTAATATGACTATTGAATTCGGAAATAATTTTATTCTGGTTGTTTTGCAATATTTGAATAGCCTCATTATACTTTTGAGCATCAAGATAGTCTAAATTACCAGTAACACTTTTTATTAATGATCCAAGACTATCTACAAGACCTCTTTTAACTCTAATGGGTTCTAAAGATTTAACTTGATTTAGTACCTTGTTTAGCTTGTCTGTAAGATAATTAATCTGGTACTCGTAAAGAATGTAAGTTTCATTGTTCAGTCTGGTCTTAAAAGTGTTAAGTTGTGTCTGTACAGAATTTATCTTATCTTCAATATCAGTCAATTTTACATACTGTATAAAGGAGTGGTAATGTGATATTAGTCTGGTCGGTCCTAATTTGTAGGGCAAAAGTCCAGGTCCATCGGCTAAGCTCTCAAGTCTTATGGTTTGAGGATGCGTCACGTGTATTGTCAGCAGTAGCAGAATCCTGCAACAATCGGTTATTTTTAGGGGCGCGTTTTAGACGTGACTTAGCTACGGGGCCTCGCTTTTTTGACGTGTATATATGAATTGGTAAATCAGCTAAGACTGTGTCTTGTGTGTAGCGAGGTGCAGTTTTCTGACGAGAAGCAAAGGGATTTTTAATAAAAACTTGTTGTCCTGGAACATATTCTACTTCTGGTTCGCGAGATTTATTTCTATTTTCAATTAAGGCTGTTCTATTGCTCAGTGAGGACTCATTAATTATGTCATAAACCTGTTTCATTAGTTGTTTATGATTCTGAGCGTATTGTTGCAAAAGATGTTCGGTAAAATCTATGTCAACGGGATCTCTAGGATCGAAATGTCCGTTCAATAAATCAAAAGGTCTACACTTTGTAAAACTGTGAATAGTACTGTTGTATGCTATAATAGCGTATGGCATTAATCTAACTACTGGTTCATCTTTGTGTTGTAACTTAAGAATTCTTATGTGTTCTAATAGGGTCGAATGAAATCGTTCAATGTTACCGTTATCATTAGGGCTATGAGGTAAAGTTTTATGATGGATTATCTTATGGAGACGAATAAACTCTGAAAAAAGCTGATTAGTAAATTCCGTACCGTTATCGGTTATTATAGTGAAAGGTATTCCGTGGTGAGTACTGAAAAGTAATAATGCTTGTAAGATGCTAACAGCGGTTCCATCTCGTAAATGATACGCTTGACCGTATTTAGTAAAGACATCAATGAAGGTGACATATTTTTCGTTTTGAACTGTAAAGAGGTCCATGTGGATAATTTCAAATGGCTTGGTAGCAGGGGGTACTATATTAAATTGAGGTTTAATGGGATTTCTGTCGTATTTACTTTGACCACAAATAGTACATTCATTAATGTATTTAGTGATCTGCTCTCTCATTTTCGGCCAATAATATTTCCTAGACAGAGCGAGGTAACATTCGTTAATACCACGGTGGTTCGTTTTACCGTTATGATAATTCTGAATGATGTCTTGTTGTTGAAGATAATCTTTAACATTTTCGAGCTCAGTTTTACTTAATACGAGGTTAAGAGAGGAGCTTTTAAACTTTTCTTGTAAAATTGGTATTATCGAATACATTTCTAAGGGAGGATCTATCAATATAGCTGTTTTAACTTTCGGGTTAACGTATTCATTAATAGAATTGATAACATCGTTTTCTAAACTAGATTTCGACAACTGAATAGCTATCCGCGTATGGTTTTCAAATGGCTTAGTTATAATCGGTCGTCGTTTTACATCACTAACTACAGTAAAGTAAATTTGTCTGTGAAACTTGTTAAGGGGAACGTCAGTGATCGGGACTTCTAATATAGGTTGTTCATTACTAGTGTGTACGGTGTCAGTTGAAGAGTTTCTATGTTGAGATGGGGGTGTTTCTGATGGGTTATTAATCATTGACTCAAGCTCTCTAATACTATCCATTACCGATTTAATTTCGTCAGTTTCACTGATGTGAATTTGAACACGAGATAGAGCGTCTGCGTTGGTATTAAATTTACCTTTCTTATATATGACCGTAAAGTCGTATTCGCTCAGTCGAAGTCGCCATCTTGTTAGTCGTGAGTTAGGTTCTTTTAGATTCATCATCCACTGTAATGGTCTGTGATCAGTAACTATTTTAAATGTTCGGCCAAATAAATAAGGTCTAAAGTATTTCGTTGCCCATACTATTGCTAATAATTCTTTCTCTATTGTACTATAGTTGAGTTCGCTATCATTTAATGTACGAGACGCGTAACAAACAGGCTTGTCAGAACCTATGGGTCCCTGAGATAATACAGCTCCGATGGCTACATTTGAAGCGTCTGTGGTGAGATTGAACTCTTTGTTAAAGTCTGGATACTGAAGGATGGGGTCGTTAATTAAAAGAGTCTTACACTTATTAAAAGCTTCTATAAATTCTTGACTGTGGACTACCTTACTACCTTTTTTTAAACATAACGTGAGGGGCTTAGTAATACGGGCAAAGTCAGGGATGAATTTTCTGTAATAACCAAGAAGACCTAAGAATTGTTTTATTTCCTTGGGTGTACTAGGTATAGGGTATTTTTCAATAGCTAAGATTTTGTCAGGATTAGGTTTAACACCTTCTCCGCTAATAATATGACCGAGATAGGCGGTCTCAAGTTTTAAAAACTCGGACTTGTCCATCTGTATTTTAAAGTTGGATTCTTTAAGACGTTGAAAAACTTTTTCTAGGTTTTCCATATGTTCCTGAAGGGATGTACTGTAAACTATTATATCGTCCAAATAAACTAGACATATGTTATTTTGAAGACCTTTAAGGACATTGTCCATGACTCTTTGAAATGTAGATGGTGAATTTTTTAAACCCATTGGCATTCGAAGAAACTCGAAATGGCCATGTTCCACATTAAATGCGGTTTTAGAAATATCCTGAGGGTCCATTTCGACCTGATAGAATCCACTAGCAAGATCAAGGGTTGTAAAATATTGACACTTGCCTAACTTGTCAAGGACATCGCTAATATTCGGTATAGGATACTTGTCGTCCATTGTTTTTTCATTAAGTTTTCGAAAATCGACTACAAGACGCCATTTCTGTTTACCGGATGCATCTATTTTTTTAGGGACTACCCATATGGGTGAACTCCATGCAGAGTCTGATGGTCTAATTATACCTTGTTGTAACATTTTTGAGATTTGGTCTCTAACCTCTTGTCGGTGAATAAAAGGATATCGATAGCTTTTAGTATATACAGGAACTTCGTCCTTCGTTCGTATGCGATGTTTAATTTTGTTAGTAAAAGTTAATGGCTCCCCATCTATATAAAACACATCTGCATAACGAGCACAAAGTGTTAACAAGTTAGCCTTTTCTTCTTCATTAAGATGATCGGTACGTAATCGCGACAATACTTCATTTACTCGGTTTGATTTTCCTAATGGTTTGCAATTAAAATTGAATATCTCAGCGTAAGCGGGTTGATCTAATGAAAATATGATGTCGTTAGGTGAAGGATTTTCTATTTCTACAAATCCGCGACTACCGGTAACAGTTGTAAGACATTCGTGAATAATGCAATTACATAGAACTTGTTCGTTAATAAAAACTTCGCCATCCGGGGCGTTAATGGGTATTTTTACTAATTTTGAACTTCTACCTGGGATAATATCTTCGTATAAATTAACGTTACGGGAATTGTAAACCTTAATAAAGTTTGTTGCATTTCGTGTAATTAATTTGAAATCTTTTAAATCTATTTTAGCTTGCCACTCAGATAATAAATCTAACCCTATTAAACCATCGAAATAATCATGAAAACGATAAACGAATAACTTTATATTATTATCTTCATTGAATTCGTTAAAACAGGGCAGTGTTACGGAATAATCATTTCTACTAATACCATGTACGTTTGTAACTTCGAAGGGGTCATAATTTAAAGGATAATTAGGATAAAAATTTTGTACGGCCTCGGGGCTAATAAACGATTGGTTAGCACCTGTATCTATCAAGAACTTTAAAGGTGGCTGTGAGATTTCAATATAGGGCAACTGTCGTTGAGTCTGTAAATTAACGTCTATCCTTGCTCTTTTGATTTTTTGTCTACTTGAAAATCCTGAGGTTGGGATTCACCGCTAGGGCCTGGCTGAGATTCTAACTCATTTACTATTTCATTGTCATAACTATCGTTACAGTAAGTCGGGTTGGCAGCATAATCATAGGGGTTGAAGTAGTCATTCGGGTCTGTATAATAGTCATAGTCCGGATAGTCAGTATAGTATGAACAGTCGGGTGAATAAAATTCATTTAGATTGACCTCGCGTGTTTTAAAATAATTAGTTGGTGGTGGGTTCCCAGATTTACGCCAATCATGACCTGATATCATAGGCTTAGGAGTATAATGTTGAACTCCACTCATTGGTTTCGCATTAAAATTTTGTGGTGGATTTGATCGGGGTGGTAAGCGAAACACATTACTTTGGGGGTTGTAATTCGGTGGTGGTGCGCGAAACATTTGTTGGGTTCGACTAGGGAAACGATTTTGTTGACTATTGAACTTAAAAGCTTGGGGCTGTGCGATAGGAGAGTTAAATCTAAAACCTTGGGGTTCCGGCTGGTAATAACGCGGTCCTACTGGAACGGGCCAGTTAGGTACGGGTCGCATAGCGCTGGGCGTATTTAATACTATGTTATGTGACGTAGCTTTAGACGTATTCTGAGTATTATGCTTAGGAAGATCATTACGCTGCTGTAAATAAATTACATTTAGTTCTTCTTGAACGAATTCTAAAGCCTTTTCAATAGTTTCCGGGCGCATGCAACGGATACGTGAACCTAGGGGTTCTTTTAAACCTCGTACGAAGGCCTGCATTGTAACCTTTTTATAAAGTGTCCGCTTAGCTTCAATTGTCGTCTGTAAGCTCTCATGTAACGTTACGTATGTCATTATAGTGCTGAACAAGGTTTGACATTGATCATAAAATTCCTGAGGGGATTTATTACCCTGCGTAGCTAAAGAGAGGTCATTGTACAAAGCCGTTTCATCTCTTTGATCCGAAAAATTATTAATTAATGCTGATCTTATACCAGTCCAAGTGTCAGGGATGCCGTTGGAATTAATAGTTGACGCGGCGGACCCTGTTATTTTATTTAGTATACCGTTTAAGAGACATAAATTACTTAATTCACTACCTGGCTCGGCACTCGCATATTGCAAAACTATTTGATCACATATATTTATGAACCTAGTTAATATATTCGGGTTACCATCGAACTCTGGCACCAGGCGTAAGGCCTTAAAAATAACGTCGGGATCGTATGACATGTTTGAATTATATGAAATATTTAAATTAAAATCTAATTTACTGTCTATATTTCTATAACTATCTACTATATAACGGCGAGCCTGACGGGATGCAGGTTCCCGGGGACAAGGCTTTTCGTGATGAAAAATCTTGAGGATAAAATGACTTAGGATAGAAGGAAGCAACACGAGAAAGATTCAAGTGTACTTACATATGTTTCATCTCTGGCTCTTTTTCGTGAATCGATGCTTGGATTCTCCACTCAGCTTGGCAGCTCCGTAGATTCTGGATACTCGTAGCGTGACTTGACAGCCTCCCGGGCGACTCGCGAACGCGAATATCGATATGAGAAAATTCTAATGCTCGCGAACCGGCCCGCGAGTATCCTACCGACTGCGCCAATTACGTTTACTGCAGCCGATGGATCGAAAAAAAACCAAAATGACTTAAAAAATACTTTAATTAATTAAAATAAAATTACAATTAAGAGAGGTGAAACCTATTCGATGCGAGAATTAGGAATGACAAAATTTTTTATAAAAATTAATAATGAAATTAAATTTAAAATATGACGAAATCGCTGCGTCGGCGGCTCGTGGCTGGACGGACGTTGCGACATGGGCTGCATCGGTTTTCCGTTGTTTATTGAATATGGATATTAAATGCATGCTCGGCATTTTCATGGATGAGCTTAGGGTACTGTATGATAGATAGTACGGTTCCGTACTTAACAAGCGTCACCGTGGCTGTTTAATCTGTTCATGGACAATTGTTGAGGTTGAGAATGAATGAATTACTTGTCAAATGTCTTCTCTATGCTGATGACCAAGTATTACTTGAATCTTCGGCCCTGGAGTTGCAGGAGATGATAACTGCTATGAATGGAGTTTTTGTAAGAAAGGAAATGAAGATGAATGTAAAGAAGACGAAAGTGATGGTGTTTGAAAGAGATGAGGCAGTGACAGACTGCAATATCGTGATTGGAGATGAACAAATTGAACAGGTGAATGACTTTGTGTATCTGGGTTCAAAGTTTACAAGAGATGTAAAGCGAGTAATATTGAAAGAAGAGTCCTTTATAAGCAGTCGGAAGATGTCTAACAAGGCTCGTTTGGCTGTGCATCAGGGGATGTTGGTTCAGACACTCATGTACGGAAGTGGAAGTTGGGTATGGCAAAAGAATCATGAAAGCAGAATAAATGCGGTTGAGATGTGAGCGTTGAGAAGTATGCTAGAAGTTCAACTGAGTGATCAGATAAGAAATAGTGAGATACGGAAATGTTGTGGTCTGAAAGAAGATGTAGTGACAAAATTGAAAAAGGTATGCTCAGATGGTTTGGCTATGTCGAGACAATGAGTGAAGAACGATTGACGAAAAAAAGTGTATAAGGCGAGTGTGAATGGAAGGGTTGGAAGGGGTAGACTTAGGCAGACGTTCCAAGACCAAATAAGGGACGTCTTGGAAAAAGGCCAGGTCAAGAGTACCCTAAACCGAAGAGCATGTATGAAGGGAATAATAAAAGTAGACGAAGCGAAAGAAGTATGTAAGGATCGTAGCAAGTAGAAAGAAGTGGTCTCTGCCTACCCCTACGAGAAAGAGACGTGATTATATATGTATATATAATCACGTCTCTTCACGTGTATGTATGTACCTGAGTTAAAGTTTTAAGTTGTTCTTATGAAACTCTTCTAAGAGAATTGTTTTTGTTAGTACAAAAACAATTCTCTTAGAAAACACACATGCATTTTGCATGCAAGTATGGGGAGCGCTTACTTTTAAACTTCTTTATTTTCATAACAATGTATTAATTTCATATAGAAAATTCTTGTGTAACGTTTGTTACAATACTCCTCCGAAACGGCTGGACCAATTATGAAATTTTTTGTGCATATCAGGTAGGTCTGAGAATCGGCCAACATCTATTTTTCATACCTCTAAGTCATAAGAGGGGGGGATTAAGGGGGTTGATAACATATATGGCAAAACAACGTTTTCGGGGACAGCTAGTATGCTCTGAAACGCACATTTTTATACAGAATACAATTTTAACTATAAATTAAATAAAGAATTTAAAAATGTATAAATAAATAAATAAATAAATACAATGTTTCAGTCTGGTCCGCAACATCAGGTCACATTTGAATATCGCTGCACAGCCCAGGGAATCATGGTGACCGGGCAGGCTCGTTCTAAAAAAGAAGCCAAGCAGGAGGCGGCGCGCCGCATGTTGACGAGGCTGCATACGCTGGGAACGCTCGTGCCGCCGCCCTTCGCAACGCCGCCCTCGCCACCGCCACCCTCGCCGCCTTTGCCGTCCGACGACCCTGCCCTGGTGAGTCCCTCGAACTGCCGTCTTAAAAATATGAACATTAATTTTTTTATATACAACTAGGACGGCAAACAAGCATTCGGCTTACCTTGTTATAAGCGATTAGAATAGGTTATAGACATCTGCAACACCAAAAGCATCGAAAGTGCGTCGCCGACCCTATTCCAATCCCTCTGAAAGGAGTTCTGGTCACCTAACTCCCCACAAGAACACGACACTGCATTAAAAAATGTTTATTTATTAGGATTACCAACAGAAATTACAAAAATAAAACAAAAATAATTATTTTACGTAATAGATTCACATATATTATGTTATTTTTGGCGTAAACTTGTGGAGGCCTATGTCCAGCAGTGGACTGTATAGGCTGTAATGTATGTAATGTATGTATTCACATAAGTCTTTCGAGGTCCACTACTGGACATAGGCCTCCCAAGGTCACGCCAAAAATGGTGTGAACTCATGTGTTTTGCCCATAGTCACCACGCTGGGCAGGCGGGTTAGTGACCGCAGGGCTGGCTTTGACGCACCGAAGACGCTGCTGCCCGTCTTCGGCCTGTGTATTTCAAAGCCAGCAGTTGGATGGTTATCCCGCCATCTGTCGGCTTTTTAAATTCCAAGGTAGTAGTGGAACTACGCTATCACTTAGTCGCCTCTTACGACACCCACGGGAAGAGAGGGGATGGCTATATTCTTTAATGCCGTAACCACACAGCATACACACACACAGCACATATAGATTAAAGAAGTTTAATTGTATTTCTTTTCAACGGTAATCACAGCATGCAATAATCAAACAGTAAAATCTAGTAAACAATTAGCATTAAAGAAATTGATCAATTTTAATCTCAAGCCATCAAAAGTAATGTCAAGGCCAGAAATCTTTGACGACAGATCGTTATAAGTACGTGCCAGTCAAGCCAAAGGGGAATACTTGCCCAAATTGGATCTATAGAGGGACATTTAACAGGGGGTGCGGTTCCCTGCGTAATCTGGATGGTATATTATAATGAAATAATTGAAGTATTGGTGGACAATCAATGCTGTTATTGAGTATTTTGTGCAGAAACATCATGTCCGAAATAATTCTTCGTGATTGCAGTGACAACATATTATATTGAATCAACCTACCTCCGTATGAATTACTACTATGATTCCCGTTCGAGCGGTATACAAGATGACTTTCAATTCGGATCGAATGGAATTTGTAGTGAGGACTCCAAATTTGACTGCAGTATTCTAGCTTACGTCTGGCCAGACTACTATGAAGCTTAATTGTAGTAGCTGGTTTTCTGAACTCTTTGGGATTCCTCAATACAAAACCCAGTGACTTTGTAGCTGAGGTGACTATGCTATCGATATGTTCGGTAAATTTTATTTCACTGTCTACACCAAATCACGCATCGATCGAACCGCAGCCAGTTTTTCAGTGTCAATATAATATTGACTCTGAACATAATTATGTTTTCTGGTAAACCTGATGAAGTGACATTTTTTGGCATTGAGAAACATTTGGTTGTTGTTACACCACTGGGAAAGACGGTTGAGATCTTGTTGCACTAGATCAACGTCAGAGATGTTTCTGATGGTTTTAACCAATTTGAGATCATCAGCAAACAGACACACGTTCGAGTAAAATCGATTATGTAGATGTTAAAAATACTCGTCCCAAAGTAGAGCCTTGTGGTACACCAGAATAGGCAATATAAGACTGTGAAACTTATCCGTCTATCACAACGGTCGAAAATCTCTTCTGAAGATAAGATGCACACCAGTTCAGCAAATTCTCTACCACACCAAATGTTCTCAGTTTATTAACAAGTAATGCGTGATTTACCCTGTCAAAGGCCTTGGAGAAGTCTGTGCATATGTGTATATAGCATCAACTTGCAGTTTTTTCATTGAAATGAAACAACTTTTTCGGATTTTGTCGCGGTTTATTATCTTTTTAGATGCCCGTCGTTTCGGATAGGGTGGATAAATACCTCCCGTGACCATGGTTGCTGTAAAGTATCCGTTTTAAACGTTGTTTTATTTCAATGAGTGAAATTCGCGTAAACATTAGAAAACAATTTTCAGTTTGTTATCAGCATTCTCAATTAAGTTGGTTACGTACAAGAATAAAATTGCGACTGTAGATCTACCAGAAATATAAAACCATGCTGATGCCAACCAATGTGTCGTACCAAGTCCTTGAAAAAATGATTTATAGACCAAGCTCTCAAGGACCTTTGACACAGTAGATAAAATGGATATAGGTCTATAATTAATAACATGTGCAGCGTTTTCACCTTTAAATACCGATACGATCCAAGCCTCTTTCTATTTTTCAGGGAAAATACCTGTCCTCAAGAAGGTGTTAAATATGAGAGTCAGAGGGGCAGTTAGTGAGCTTGCACATTTATATATCAGTACAGGTGGAATTTCGTCAGGGCCAGGACTTTTTGTTTTGTCTAACCGCTTTAGCTCACTCTCAATGTCTTGATTAGGGAAATAAGTGCTGCCTATAAAATACTGTCTGTGAGAATAAGTTGTCATTGATATTTTTCCTAACAAAAACTGACGAAAAATGACTGGCAAACAAATCACAAATATCTTGCCTACTACTTGCCTCATTCAGAGACATTTCTTTGGATAATTTGACACCTTATGACGCATGTTTTATATATGTGACCAGAAATACTTCGGATTATTGCTACGAATATTAGCTTCCTCAGCATGTAGAATATAACGGTATTAACATAGTTTCATAAGTTTGTAGCAGTCCCTCTGTAAGTAAGCGAATTCAATTGGTCGCAGGAGGCGGGCCCGTCGCGAGCCAGCGGGCCGGCGCCGGCGCTGGACGCGCGCAGCTACGTGGCGCTGCTGAAGGAGCTGTGCGAGGAGTACCGGCTGGGCGCGCCGGCCTACGAGCTGGTGGGCGACACGGGCCCGCCGCACGCGCGCCGCTTCACCGTGCGCGCGCGCCTGCGCCTGCACGAGCGCGTGGCCACCGCCACCACCAAGAAGGCGGCGCGCCAGCTCGTGGCGCAGAGCCTCTACACCTACCTGCGGGAGAACCTCGCCCGCCTCACCAAGGACTTCGTCGAGGTCTCTCTGTTGCACTCGATTTTCGTGTTGATTTTGAGTTTACTTTTTGTCGTTTTGGTACGCGCTGTGTGCGGTTTCTAGTAAATCTCAATTTTTTTAGTAGTATGAGGAAGTCAATGT
This sequence comes from Melitaea cinxia, assembly GCF_905220565.1. Taxonomy (NCBI): domain Eukaryota; kingdom Metazoa; phylum Arthropoda; class Insecta; order Lepidoptera; family Nymphalidae; genus Melitaea; species Melitaea cinxia. The sequence continues at coordinate 245,534 of NC_059397.1, read as the reverse complement.
ATTCATGGGTATAAAAATATAGAAAATATACGTATTCGACTGTACTTCTCATCATGCTCATTAAATTACTCTTATCTATACGAGCTCTACACAGTTAGCTTCGCACGGTACTGTAAATAATATAAATATATATATTTGAACTTTTATAGTATCAATATCGGTCGGTCTTCATTAATGCTGTTCTCGTGATACAGGAGGAGGCGCTGGCGCGTGCGCACGAGAAGCGTGCGCAGGAGAAGCGCGCGGCTGCGGGGGCGGGCGGCGCCGGGGCGGGCGGTGCGGGGGCGGGGGCGGCCGGCTCCGGGGCGGGGGCGGACACGGCAGAGGCTTTGCGACGCTACGCGGAGCTCAGCGAGTCGACGCCGTGGCGCCATGACCTCGGCCAGCGCGTCGCCGACTACCACCTCGGTCTGCTTACACACATTGGTAACCCATCCCGTGCCCTGCCGCCTGTCTTTGTTTGTGTGTTTCCTTTTTTTTTACCGACTTTGGCGTGACTTAAAAATTTTATTACATAAAAGTCATTAATTGTTACAAAACTTGACCTTCGTGAATTTCCACGCGCGGCTCTGCGTTGCCAAGTTCATCTGTTCCCTACGTCTACATGGTATCGTATCCATTCAGTATAAAGTTCTGAGACGCCCTAACTTGAGCTCCTCATAACAAAAGACTCACTCACGCAGCGACTATATCTCTTGACAGGCAGAACCACAGAACATTATTAGCAACACATTTCTAAGACTTTTCCCTTCGATCTCCAAGGTATCTTGGACGAATTGATGTCTTGTATATACCTCCCCTCGAATATGTCGTATGTAGTTGAATCAGAGATACATATTCTAAAACAGGTAATCGCAAATTACCAACTGCGACAGAACATGACCAAATAATATTTATTTTTGGTCATGCTTACTTAGTTCTTGAGATATCCTTTTATACGCCACACACTTCCAGACACTTCCTCCGCACGGTGTGCTGATATAAGTGTACGTCTACGTCTCTCTGATCAGTGTATGAACTATGCAGACATTATAGGTCGGCTTCCTAGATACAGAACAAACTGCCGTATTGTCATGCGCCATCAATTCCCCTTATGTCTCGAATGATATTTTTGAAATCTTTTGCAAGTCTTGTCCTACCGTCATTTAAACTGCTGCTAAAATAACGAATATTAGAACCGCCAGGAACTATGAATGTCCTATTTTTATTGCAATTAAAGCAACTGCCTAAATACCAACAGCGCAGACGGCTTGTCTCCAGACCCTCCTGAGTGTGTTTCAATCTAATCCTACAAAACACCTTTTAGGTCAGATCCTTGCTTGGTAATCCGTAATTGGCAGCTAGACTTGACGTTTAGAGTCCGTTTATAGGGCGTTTTTAATGAGCGAGTTTTATGTAATGGAATTAGCGATAAATCAAACCGAAATGTCGTATAGATATTTAGATATTAATTATGCGTCGCCCTTTGTCTTGTTCTGTGTCGAAATACAGGTTGCTTTCCAATTACACAAAAAGCGACGCTTTGTAATGCAGTGTTCGATAAAGCGCTTTCCAACAACAACACTCGAAAATTGTTGTACACTGTTTGATACTCGAAAAAGTCGCGTTTGACAGTGTTTTACACAATACTATCAATAAAATAAAAAAAAAGCATTTTTGAGGAATATAAAGAAATCCAAAATAAATTATTAGACGAAACAATGAATATAAAATAACATCTGAATTAATTAACGGTTTTTTTATTAGTATTGTTATTGCGTATGCTATAAATTTCGTTACAGTTTTGGGGGGTGTGAGAAACAGTAATATTGTTACTTTTTTTTTATGTCACTAGGTCGGCAAACAAGCGTACGGCTCACCTGATGGTAAGCGATTACCGTAGCTTATAGACGCCTGCAACACCAGAAGCATTGCAAGCGCGTTGCCGACCCAATCCCCAATCCCCCCAGGAGCTCTGGTCACCTTACTCACCAACAGGAACACAATACTGCTTGAAAACAGTATTATAATTTTGCTGTGATCTTCTGTAAGGTCGAGGTACTACCCCAGTCGGGCTGCTCCATATTTTGAGCAGGAAATTCCTGCTGTGCCCTACCTCAGTTAAAACTACTTCGATAAAACGTCTGCTGAGAGTACATATATTCGGTGCGGCGACTTGATAGTTATAATTAGTTCAATAATACTTATTTTAAAATTATGTTTGGTTGAAATACTTATCAATCAAAATTATTATTATTATAGAATAACTATTTATTTCTCTGCGAATTGTGAAAGTCTTATAGGTTAGAAAAGTTATGTTTTTAAATTAAATAAATGTTGATTAAGGCCGATAAAAATGTTCTCAATAGTGCGTTCAACCAAAGGGGGTAGACTAGACGTAAACAATGCCCACCATTTACTCGTAGCGACGACCAATAATTGTGTTTGCTCGCAAACGAAAAAAAAAACCGACTTCAATTACATCGACAAGTAATACAACGTAGATCAACGAAAAAATAGTCAAGCAACTACGCGTTATCAAAGATTACTCAAAAAGTAGTTATCTGATCTCGATAAAATTTATATGTGACCACATGATAAACATCAGCTTTCGATTAAGTTATCAAAATCGGTACACCCAGTAAAAAGTTATTGCGGATTTTCGTGAGATTTTCTCAATTTCTCTGGGACCCTATCATCAGATCCTGGTTTCCTTATCATGATACCAAACTAGGGATATCCCCTTTCCAACAAAAAAAGAATTATCAAAATCGGTACATCCAGTAGAAAGTTATGCGGTATAATACAACGTAGGTCGACGAAAAAAGCGTCAAGTAAAAACGCATTATTAGATATAACTCGAAAAGTAGTTGTTAGATCTCAAATAAATTTAAATGGGACCAATTGGCACACACCACCTTTCGATTAAAACAAAATTTGTTGAAATCGGTCAACCCGGTCAAAAGTTCTGATGTAACATACATAAAAAAAAAAAAAATACAGTCGAATTGAGAACCTCCTCCTTTTTTGGAAGTCGGTTAAAAAACCAAAATATAGTCTATCCCTTTCTATCTTCTTTGTCTGCTATCTGCTGCACGGCTCTCGGTTAGGGACGGGCAGGGTCAAATGAGACTACACATGGGTTTGAAAACACATGGACGGCCCTTTGATTTTGTAGTTATTTATTTTTATTTCCTTCCTTATATATATTCTAACTAATTGTTCATTTAGATAATATAGTCATATAAGATTTAATACTTTTTAAATAGTAATTATCAAAATATAAATTTATTTTACATTTTAAAAATTTATTTATTTTTATTTAAATTCTTTATTGTACAATAAATAACGCTAATACAAGTGTGTACAAGAAGGCGGGATAACGCTAATGCATTTTCTACCAGTCAACCTTGGTATGTGTGCTGTGTGGTTACGGTAGTAAAGAATATAGCCACCCCCCCCTCTCTCTCTTCCCGTGGGTGTCGTAAGAGGCGACTAAGGGATAATACAGTTCCACTACCACCTTGGAACTTAAAAAGCCGACCGATGGCGGGATAACCATCCAATTGCTGGCTATGAAATACCAGGCTGAAGACGGGCAGCAGCGTCTTCGGTGCGTCAAAGCCAGCCCTGCGGTCACCAACCCGCCTGCCCAGCGTGATGACTATGGGCAAAACACATGAGTTTACGCAATTTTTTGGCACGAACTTGTGGAGGCCTATGTCCAGCAGTGGACTGTAAAAGGTTAAAATGATGATGATGATGATGATGATGATGATGATGATGATGATGATGATGATGATGATGATGATGATGATGATGATGAAGATGAACCTTGGTATGTGCAAGAAAGTATTGTCAAATATAAAAAGTGATAAAATAATCTTACGTTATTCGAGCTCAGTCATTGTAGCCAATATTCTCCTAAAGATATTTTAAAATTTATGTAAGTAAAAAAGGTTACAAAACCCTGCATAGGCAAATGACTTGACGTTTGGTTTGTGTACATCTGATATATCCTTTCGTTGAACGCACTGTTGTCTTATTTTCAGACATTACATGTTCTATTTAATATTCTCACACATGTTAATGTCAAGATTCGCCAGTGTTGCACAGTGTAACACAGACCCTCTGTGTTAGTAAATGGAAAGCAACCGTAAACAGTTCACAGTTCAACTCACGAAAGTCGACCTTCGAAGCCGCTACCGATATTTAAAAAGAAATACTCAATATACAAAACTCACTCATCGACTTCAAAATTAGTATCGAGGCTCCGTCGTCAACTTTCGTCCGTTCGTCGTTCCTCACGTCGACGCAACCTTTGGCGGTAAGGGATCTAATCCCTGGACCCGGCAGTCGCTCGACGCGCACGTGACCCCCCCCCCCCCGCAGACGAGGAGCTCCGCGCTCTGGGCGCGCAGGCGCTGACGGCCACGGAGCGCGAGTCCCCCGAGCGCGCGCTGCAGGCGGTGAGCGCGGCGCTGGGGCTGCGCGTGGAGCGGCCGGCGCTGTGCGGCGCGGCGGTGGTGCGCCTGGTGCCCACCGCGCCGCTGCTGGCCTTCGCGGGCCGCGACCCCGATGCCGCCGCCGCCGCCGCGCTGAGGCACCTGCGGCGCGCGCTGCGACTGCACAGCGCCGGCGCCGCCCTCGCCGCCAACTGAACTCCGCTGTCGAAGATCTGTCGCATGCCGTTTGAGCCGAACCCGGCCCTACTCCTCCCGACCCGACCCGACCGCGGATGTACTACTGAATGCTCGAAATTTCATCCTAATGTCGATCGAATTAGTTGTATTAAAAAGAGGGTGTCAAATATTCCTTTTAATTTAAAATTTATTAAAAGTAAATAAAAAGTTTTTTGGTTTATTTGCATAGATGTTTTAGTTGATCCCGATGATTTATGAAATTGTATGATGAATAAATAGGAAAAAAGTAACACACTTAATGAGTATAAAATACATATATTCTTATAACAAAAACAAATTAAAAGAATAACATATCATATCTTAAATATTGACATCAATTATTTATGGAATAGCAAAAAATAATAAAAAGAATCCTGAGGCTGAATTTTCAAAATTAAATTGTATACATTTTTAAAAACTACTTCAAAAATGTCATAAGTCATCCTGGTCCCATTTTCTGTATAGTGTGTCAGCACATTATATTGGCTTCTGTTATCATCTTATCAATAGAGGCTCTCAATTTAGCGACACTCATTTCAATGATAGAAATGTTTTTTAGTCCCAATTAAAAGTACAATTTTATAAAAATGTGATGAAATCATTCCAGCTTTCGTCATAATTCAAGACTTCCTTGAGTGTTTTTTTTTTTTCTTACTACTAAATTCGCAATTCACCATCCACACTTGAAATATTTAGGAGTAAAAATCTCTGATTTATATTGACGTGCATATCAGTCTGAAATTTCAATATCGGACGATTCTCGTCGACTGCGCAACGACCTATTGGCAATAAAGGTTTGTAATTTAGAGGCGGACCTCTCCGCCGCCGCCCGGCGCGGCGTGCGCCGCTCCACGGGCGGGGAGGGTGGCGGCGGCGAGGCGCGCGCGCCTCGTGACCGCCCTCGCCCCCGCCCGCCCCTCGCGCCCCGCCCGCGAGCCCTCGTCGTTGGCGGCGCCTCCTCATCGCTCGACACTACGATCGAATCGCCCTTTGCCGATGCACCTTTTTTACTTTCTGACTCAGCCTTTTTACCGGCTGCCGTAATGAGAGTTTTAAGTTGTTCGGCGTCAGCCACATCCAGCGACTCCTTACACAACTTCATCCTATCGATGACTTCCTCCGCGGTTTCAGCGTTAGATTCGAGCAGAAAATCGACGCAGTGCTTCCGATGAGCGTCTAGTACACGACGAAAAATGTCTTCATCCCGTTTTAACGTGAAATCGCGAACGGCTTCTGTAACCGCCCGTACGGATAGCACGTTCAGGCGACGGTCCGGCGGCTGCGCCTCGTAGTAGGCGCGCAGCAAGGACTCCACGTCGGTCGCCTCGGCTGCAGCGTTACCGATATCGACATCCTCGTCACCTATAGCTCGTTCTTTTCTATCACGAATTTTTTTCTCCCTCTTCATGATAAGCACATCATTTGGATTTGCAATGAGACCATTAAAATTTTGACCAAATCTTACACGGTTAAAATCTTGTCCATCATGCTCATAAAACACACTAAGTCGGACGAGTGGCAAGGTGGGTTGTTTTGGATCACCACTTTGAATGTTTTCAGCTTCTTTGATAGCTTCGTGAACCTTTTCCTTTAAGAAATTCTGTACTTTCTCGTTTTCATTCACACCTTCATCTCCAAGATTCTCTTCAGACAAGACAACTGTCTTAAATACAAAAGGACGCACAGTCTTCAGCGGTAATGGTGTGACTATATATTCTTTCTTGTGCAACTGCAATAACACACAATGCTTGGGCAGAGCCTCTCCTGCTGCCAACGACGTAGCCACTGTACTCCCTGGTTGGATAACAAAGAAACTTTCATTTTCTCTTTTCACATCCTTAGTGGCAAACACCTGGCTGTCATGCTCGTGACCCCAAATGACAAGATCTAAAAAGGTAGGCAACACATTTTCTGATATATAATTATTTGGTCCTCGATCTGCTCTATTTTGATGAAGGACTAATATATTAAACCAATCGTTGCCATCCTCAACCAGCTCGAAGGTGACTTTTTTCTCAGCAAAAAGTCTTGCAAGTCGCTGATCTTTCAGATGACTCAATCCGTATAAAGATAATTTTGTTTCACCCTTCTGCAAAAGTACTGGTGAAACGCGAACTTGAGTATAATCAGTCCACTTACCGAAGTAGTTGACTAAACCTGATATAGACAAAATGTCCAGAGAACTCACACTACCATGTCCTACTGGATCGTCATGGTTTCCGTGAATTGAAAGTATAGGATAGGAAACATTCAAATTAGGATCCTCGTAATTGACAGTTCGAGAGAAATTTTCTAATTGATCGGACAGTACTTCGACGTTTATTGGTTTGTCACCGAAGCAATACTTGCGAATTATCTGCGTGCATTTGTACATACAACTCGGCGAAGGCTTAGCGTGGTCAAAAAGATCTCCACCTAGCAAGACCAAGTCTACATCGTATTGTACTGCCAGAGATAGGACCTCCTCGAAAGCGATAAAGCTGTCTTCTCCTCGTACAGCATCATTTTCAAGATAACCTAGATGAATATCTGAAGCAATTAATACTCTCACAGTGTCATCAGATGACCAGGAACCATTGTCACTTTGCACCATTTTAAACGAACAAGGCGTTTTTTATTCCTTCGCAACAGTTAGTAATTTATTTACACAAATTTTCTACCGGTTTTCTCTTGTATTTGTAATTAAACATTAACCACAGAGTCTATAAAGAATTGAAGATAGCTGTTGTTGTTGTTTTAAAATTTATCCCCAATAGGGAAAGGCAAAGGACTATAATCCATACAGCCTAATTTGAATTTGTAAGTTTCGTTCTGATATATCAAAAGGCCGGAGCCAAGTCTGAAGTAACTTTAGTTTTCTTCTGATTCGATGACTGGTAAAGTAAGGCCAAAGCCAGTCTAATATTTAAATTATAAGTCTGATATTTCATATTTTCGCCTACTCTTCTTTGTCTATAAATGATAGGCGAGGTCGAAACCAAGTCTATAATAGTCAGGCCGAAGCCTGAAATATCATGATAAAATTTCACATCCGATGAATGAAGGTCCTGATCCTGTTTCAAATATCATTGATAGAATTGCAAATAAGTTCAAATATACTATTATTATTATCTATATTAGTCAATAAATCTTGTGTATTGCGCGGGACATTTTTTGATCCAGAAGTTGATAACAAGTTGGCTATAAATAAAAGGCGTTCCAAATTAAAAGCGGAGCATTCAAAAAATATGTGGTCTAAAGACTGTGTAGAGTTGTTGGTTCAATGTAGGCAAACGGGTGATGAGATGATACGCATACGCAAAGAGTAAAATAACTTGCTTAAACAACGCATACAATTCAAATGTGCTTGAAGATAGCTTTACATAAGTAAATAATTACAAAATACAGATAATCTAAATGCGGATGACAAGTGTAAATGTAAACTTGTAAAGAGTACACACTTCACAGTTTGTATTTTGTAATTTGTATAGATATTTACGTATGATGTATATTGTATTTATGTATCAGAAATACAAAAAAAAAAATGTGTATATCAGCTTCCACCATAGAGCAACACGGAGGGGAGTGGCCATTGCGTTTGTTACCGATACAAAAGTTTCTGTCATTTTTTGCGGGGGGAAATTACACACATGCACACTTTATCTAATTCCCACACAAAAATAATCGTCTGTCACTACGAAACTCACACATACTAAATTAAAATCACACTTACATTTTTCACACACACATAGATACATTCTATGTCATTACAGTATAATGACACGCCGCAACTACACTGAAAAGTTGCTAACAGCCGTGGTTGTAACAACTGTCGATATGCATTATCGATAAATTCAACTACTCCGTTAGGGAAATAATGTTTTTAAAGTGATACAAAGGTAAGATATTATTATAAAAATAGACTTAATTTATTATATACTACAAATCAAACATCTTCATGTAAAATAAACGATTATAAAGAGTAAAGATTTGATTGTTTGTTTGTTAGCATTGAATAGGCTCCGAAACTATTGGACCGATTCAAAAAATTATTTCATCGTTGAGAAGCTACATTATCCTTGAGCGACATAGGTTATACTATATTTTTAAAAATATTAGGGATCTTTACTAAAACTCCAATAATGTAACCCAAGGGATAAAAAAATATCCTAAAAAATTCCTTACATTGCGTACGCTGCAAAAACTAATGATAATAGAAATACAAAATGTAGTAAGACTTTGTAGAATACATCATTATCTACTATAATTGTATTTGCTCGCAAACGAAAAAAAAAACTGACTTCAATTAAATCGACAAGTAATACAATATATGTAATATATACGCGTTATCAAAGGTTACTCAAAAGGATGTTATCAGATCTCGATGAAATTTAAGCGCAACCACATGATAAACATCAGCTTTCTATTAAATTAAAAATTATCAAAATTGGTACACCCAGTCAAAAGTTCTGAAGTAACATACATAAAAAATACACTCGAATTGAGACCCTCCTCCCTTTTTGGAAGTCGGTTAAAAAGTGTCGCGACAGCATATGTCTAACTATTATAATTATGTCACAATACGTTTGGTGCAACGTTGTTGTGCCAAACAATGCCAGTCTACAATAAACTATTTAAAATTAACCCACATTTTGAGGAGTTGATGATGTACACTGTGATGTCAACGAATCAGGAATAGGGAGCGTAGCACTAATGGCATCATAAGATGATAGCCTGTCATCTGCTAGATTGAATGATTTGTTGATGACTCTGAAAGGATGGATTTAACATTGCTAATTTTCAAAGTTGACAAATCTAAGTTTCGTTTCACTACTATGACAAAGGTGAACCATATCTTGATTACCTTGTACATGAGACAAAAAAAAAAAAAATACGGGACAAAAACAGTGTGGCGTTAGTGTTGGTTTGGTGCCCTCGACTAATCCTTCTATTGTTCGCCAACACTTGAAAGTTAGTGGTATTGATATGATCTGAACAAATTACACTATTTTTTGTGGGCGTCCAGGTCTGTCTGTTATTACATTTTTTTTCCATGTATCCCTTAAATTTGGATTTTCAGAAAACCTGCCAAATTTTTATATAAAACATTATGGTCGAAGTTCACATTAAGTAATTCTAGTAAAATGTATTAATACTCGTAATACGCGTATCATATTTAATTTAATGCAATTTTATTATATAACTATGTTTATTAAAAAAAGCTAGCAATATTATATTATAAATAAATCAAGATCTCAAAAATGTCTGTCACCTCTTTTGCCTTTGCCGTTTTTATCGATAACTATCTACAAACAAACCGGTAACAACACTATCGCTCGGCGACAGTGACTTCTCGGAAATAGACTCCGATCAGTCGCTCGACCGATCCGCATATTGTATGAGGGCGAGCGGCCTATGTTGGTAAACAAATCGAGTCAACACGACCGATAATATTTGTAATTTTTAAGTTTAAAAAAGGTTTAAAAGTAGTAGACAAGTAATAATGTGATTAAAAAATACTTACGTATGAAAGGTAACGCCATGTTTTAGTAAATTTGACGTGGCAGATCTTTTTTTGAAGCAAAAAACAGAACAATTTGGCATTTTTTGAAGGACGTTGATTCAATCGCGCAACTAGATTTAGTCTAGTGATCAGTGCGGCTGCAACTAGTTTTATTGTACGCATATGGCCATTTGGCCTTATACCTTGACAGAGGGGAACGCCTGTACATGGCTACTCCCCTCCGTGTTGCTCTTTGGCTTCCACAGACGACTGTGACGACTCCTTTATAAAAACGATTTCCGTTACGCTTAAAAATATATCTTCTTATATATAAAATTTTCGTGTCACAATATAGTTACCAACCATACTCCTCCAAAACGGCTGGACCGATTTTTATGAAATTTTGTGTGCATATCGGGTTGGTGTGAGAATCGGCCAACATCTATATTTTCATACCCCTAAGTTATAAGAGGGGGGGGGATTAAAGGGGGTTTATAACATACATGGCAAAACAGCGTTCGCGGGGTCAGCTAGCTTATAATAAATATTGTTCAGTAAAATGTCACACGTGGCGTTATCCATACCACGTTGAATACACTGGTTCTCGTCCGATCACCGAAGTTAAGCAGCGTCGGGTGCGGTCAGGTCAGTACTTGGATGGCTGACCGCCTGGGGAAACCGCGCGACGTTGGCTTTTTGTTTTTTTTTTTTTCAATTAGTTTGCCAAAGAAGTTTCACTTCTGACATGTGTACTTTGTACGCATGCAATTTTTTTTTGTATACCACGATCCTTATATTGTTTCTTAATGAGTAAACTCCAACAAATGTAATGTTAATGTATCAAATAAAAGTTAATTATTTTCATACTTTATTATTATAACAGCTGGCAATTTGACGTATTGTCTTTGGTATTGTGTATTTTACAACCAGTTGTGTTAAGTGTCAACTTGTTGGCCTGGCATATGAGTTATGACAATATTTTGTTATTTTTAATTAAAGTTTGGTGTGTAGAAGAAGATTTTAAACATGTCTTAAAGCAGTGATGTGACGATTCTATAGCTCACAGGAAACAAATCATGCTTCCTCGGGACGAAACTAGTGTTTGTTTGGAAGAGAAAGTGTCATGTGAAATCAGAGAGTCGCCTTCAATGATGTGGAAGAGGTCGATTGTGCAAGCGAAGGCTGGTTACACACGCGCCTCGGCGGCTGTGGCGCTTGCTCTCGCTGTCTTTATCGTGAGTTAATCACTCGTTTCTTCTGTCTCGTTCTGCCTCCACCTGCACCCACTCATAGATGTTTATAAACCTGTTACATATGTACTCACCCAATTTAAACAGTTCTTACTGCACTAACATATTGAACAACTTCTAACAATTACGTTACAGTTATAACTATACCTGAAAGCTTTAAATGATATAATTGTATGTTACTACTCCCTGAAATCAACCCTGAAACAAGTGTAACATTTTTTTAAATAAATATTCTGTGACCAGTGTGACACATAACATAGCTGTTGACTCCTACTTAGGTACTTTTAGGCAATTTTATATTCTATCGTAATTTATTCTAATTTCTATAACAATTATTTGTACACTTCCTAACCGCTTTTCTATGCCCAGTTCTATACCCAAAGGTTGTCTGGAAGAAATCGCTCTTTTAACGATAAGACCGCCTTTGTACATTTTCCTCCAAATGTACTGCTTTTGTTTGTATCTTTTAATGGTGTGCAATAAAGAATATTATTATTGTTATTACATAGAAACGTTTATCCCTTACTTCACCTTAAATCTGGAATCTATCATTATATATTTTTTTGGCATAAAATAAAGTTTCACAATAAATATACGTAAAAAAATTGCATACATAATTTAATCCATTCTTTTTAGAAATATTTTTATGTAATCAATGTATGTAATTTTAAAATTTAAAAATAACTACAAAATATTATCCTCATATTTACGTGCACATTTTGATAAATCAATTTTTAAAAGGACCTCAGAAATAAAATTACTATTCAATAAATTAAAATACTACACTCAGCGGCACGGAATCTTGGCCAAACAACAATCGTGTCATTTATCCGACGAACTCTACATTTTGAATTGTGTTGTGGAATTTGCAAGTGTTAAGTTGTCGAAGTTCTTTGGTTTTATTGTGATAAATAAACATCTAAAAGCGCCTAAGAATTCATAAAAATGCCTTTGTCACCAAGTCAGATAGCACAAGCAGTGGCATTACTCGAACAAGGGATAACCCAGTGGCTACTATCCTTAATGTACCGCGTTCTTCGATACAATATGCACTAAAACGCTAGCAAGAGACTAGCCTCTGCACACGCAGATCAGGTAGTGGTGGTTTACATTGCATGTCAGCTCATGACGACCGCTTTATTGTGTTAGAGATTTTAAGAAATCGCTTCCTTACTGCTGTCGAGATCCAGCAGCGGCTTCAAATCTCCAGGAACGTAAATGTTAGTGAGCGTACGGTGAGAAGATGTATAGAGGAAGTTAATTTAAGGGTAAGAAAACTAGCCCGTGGCCCACAGCTTCTCCCACAGCATAGAGCACCTCGACTTCAATTTGCCCGCGAACATGCTAACGGTCTCATGAACAAAGGGCAAGGGTTTTGTTAACGGATGAGTGCAGGATCGCTTTAAATGCATCTGATGGTCACGTGAACGTGTGTGGAGAAGGAAAGGTGAACGATATCTGGCGATTAGTACCACTCCAACAGTGAGTTTTGGTGGAGGCTCTATAATGGTATGGGGTGGCGTTAGTTCTGATGCATGTACAGAATTGATCATCGTCAATAACGCTCTAACTGCAACACGATACGTCGAGGATATCCTTCAAGAACATGTTTTACCCTTTGGAGGCATGAGGCATCTTCAGCATGAGAACCACACCAACAACAGCAATGGAGGCCATGCTAAATATTCTGCCACTTCACCTATTTATCCAACAAGAAGCTGCAACTACTGCAGTAAGACTAAAGACTCAAAAACTACTGTGTTCAACAGGCACACCACACATTAAGATTCTGGAAGACATAGCCAAAGACATTCCGTTCATGGAAGCACCAAATGACGGAATACAGATAAAATATATTTTTGATAAAAAATACAAAATACAGCTGGAAGAGGATTCACGTGTAGCCTCAATTGGGCGAGACCTGAGTATCTTCACGGATGGCTCAAAGACGAAAACAGGGTCAGGAAGCGGTATCTTCTCCAAAGACCTAAATATTAATATATCACTACCCATTGGTACCTATAACACAGTGTTTCAAGCAGAGTGCTTGGGTATACTTGAGGCAGCCAGAACAATCGGGAGGAGGAACGTAAAGGATTCCCACATCCGTATACTATCGGACAGCATGTCAGTATTACAGGCACTGGATAGTAACTCGACCACGTCAGGTATAATCTATGAATGCCATAACACCCTGATGCAGGTAGGTGAAAATAATGACATCACACTGCAATGGATCAAAGGTCACAACAACACACGCGGTAACGACAAGGCAGATGAGCTAGCAAGAAGGGGGTCAAGTGTGACGGCTATAGGGGCCGAGCCGATTATACCGTTACCTTCTTGCTGGCTCACAGGCCAAATTCGACAACGCATGAAACGCAAACATATCACACTATGGTCCGAAACTGAGGACTGTAGGCAAGCCAAGTTGGCGCTGCCAGAAATTGATGCCAAATTGGCAAGAATTCTAATAAATCTGGACAGACGCCAACTGAGACTAATAACTGCGGCACTGACTGGACACGGTCCGTATAACAAACACCTATTTAATATGGATATTACCGACAGTCCCCTGTGCAGAGCTTGCATGGGAACAGAAGAAACGGCTACGCATGTACTTCTTTACTGTCCAGGTGTAGCGGCTTACCGGGCACAACATCTTGGCACCTTGGAGACACTTCCGGAGATCTTCAAGAATCCAAAAAAGCTTCTAAAGTTTCTGGAGGAGCTTGGGTGGCAAGAGTGAATCGAATCACTCCCACACACGAAAAATAGGCGCAAAGTCGTCGAGTTGCGGAAACCAGCCCGTGTTAACCATACCATACCATACCCTTTGGAGGGTTTATTGGATATGACCAATTCATTTGAATGCATGATAATGCACATCCTCACGTCGCTCATATCGTAAATGAGTACCTTCAAGAGGTTGGTATTCAAAAATTGCAGTGGCCAGCTCGCAGCCCTGACTTAAATCCAATAGAGCATATTTGGGATAAGCTAAAAAAGGACAATTAAAACAGCATCGAACCCACCACAAACTCTTAACCAGCTTCAAGATGTTGCATTGATTGCCTGGCGCGACTTGTCGCAAGTGGACATCAAAAATGTTATCCAAAGCAGACCAGAATGCAGGTGATCATAAGGGCTAGAGAAGAAAACACGCGATATTAAAAAACTCACCAAAGATCAAACAGTTCAAACAGTTTTTAATTACTAGTGCTCAAAACTGCAGTGTTTAATTTTGTGTAAATGTTATTTTGCGCTTAAACTTCATTATAAACTAAAAAAAAACATATTTATGTTTAATTGCGTATTAAAAACGTTAATTGGATGAACAACGATCAAAATTGGCTTTAATTTGCTGTGTAAACTGAAAAAAATTAAAGTTATCACAAATTTTATACTTGGCCAAGTTTCCATGCCGGTGAGTGTATTGAATGAGAAAAAAAAATAGTGAATTTTATCCTGCTGCTATCTCTATAGTCTATTTCACGTAGGATGGGTACGGTGACACATGTCAAATTAACTCTATAGTGAGGTGACCATGCATAATTAATTGATGTAATTCGATTATCGAGTACAAATGCGGTTAACCTTTAATCGATTATATAAAAAAAAATTTAACTGCTTATTAAAAATTAATCATCGCTATAGTGAATAAATAATATTTTAAGGTTGGTGTTAATCGCGAGAAATGAGTTATCGACAAACCCATTAACACAGCTCACGTGGCAAAATTATTAGTCGTTCGCCTTTACCCTCCGGTACTTTAGTCGAAGAATGAGCAGTGTCGTCTGTCCATACTTTGCCAACAGTATGATTGGCGTTCAACCATGTCTAGTCAAGGAATACTAAGTTGTTCCAATTCGTAATGTTTTTCGCCTTTTCTAAGAATGTCACAAAGTTTTCACGCACTTTTCCGTTTGTTAACTTTTTTTTATTTTATGGAATACTTAAAATTCGCCATAACGATGTCACAATTCCATTAAATAATTTAGCACCTTTCAAAGACATTAATTATTGTAAAACTGTGGGTAACTCATTTCTCCGCTAATAATCATATTCAACCTCAACGAACAAACATTTTTTTTTTAAATATATAGACTAGCGCTAGACTGCGATCTCACCTGATGGCAAGTGAAGATGCAGCCTAAGGTGGTGCGTGCTTGCCTAGAAGATGCCTATTCACTCTTGATTTAAAGATACCCAAGTTATAGTTCGTTGGAAAAACGGAAGCCGGAAGGGCATTCCAAATTTTTGCGGTGCGTATTAGGAACGAGGAAGCAAATCGTTTAGTGCGAGATCGTGGGATTTCAACCACATAGCGGTGCGGATTCATGCGATGCCTTGCGGTTCGGTGGTAGAAAGGTGATGGTGGAACCAAATTGTATAGTTCTAGAGCACACTTTCCGAAATATAACCTGTAAAATACCGACAAACAGGCAACCTTGCGCCGATGTTCGAGACTTTGAAGTCTACAGCGAACCAGCGATTTGTCACCGATGAGTCTTCTGGCGCGTCGATCCACAGAATCTAAAGCAGCGAGCTGTACTTGGCAGAGCCATCCCATAAGTGGCTGCAGTACTCCATACACGATCGAACTTGTGCTTGGTAGAGAGTAAGAAGCTGTTCCGGTCTGAAGTACTACCTGACTTTATTGAGGATACCAAGTTTCTTACCAGCAATCTTTGCCTTGGATTCTATGCATTGTCCGAAGTTCATATTAGACGAAATATTTATGCATTTATTTCCTTTGCCTCTTTTTGGGAGTTGATAACTTATTATCTTCCATATTGGTGTCACCATACTGTTCTTTAGTTATTTTTGACACTAAGCTGTGTGGCTACGGCAATAAAGAATATAGCCACCAGCGTCTCTTCCCGTGGGTGTCGTAGGAGGCGACTAAGGGATAACACAGTTCCACTACCACCGTGAAACTTATAAAGCCGACCGATAGCGGGATAACCATTCAACTGCTGGCTTTGAAATACACAGGCCGAAGACGGGCAACAGCGTCTTCAGTGCGACAAAGCCGGCCCTGCGGTCACCAACCCGCCCAGCGTGGTGACTATAGGCAACACACATGAGTTCACGCCATTTTTTGGCACGCGTTTGTGGAGGCCTATGTCCAACAGTGGACTGCGATAGGCTGAAGTAATTTTTGACACTGTATTACGCCTAATTTCAAGTGCCTGTGCAACTCGATCCACTATGTGGTTGACAGATAATAATAGACCGCTATTTTCTCACTCCCGTTCAAAGTATTCCCGAAAGCGGACAACCAATTGACTGTTTGAAACGGTCTTCTTTTGTCCTTTTCGGCATTTTACAAAACAGAACACACACACAAAATGAATAACTAAAAAAAAAAAAATAACAGAACTTAACGACAATAAAACAGCAACAAATACAACTATAGCAACTAGCAAAACCAAAACACGGGAAGCATACAAGAGACAGAAAGTACTGATTGAGATATCTCGAGTCAGTGAGATGACGCGATTCACAAGATAGCCGTTACGATTATTTATTTTAGCCGATTACTACGTGTCAATCCCTATCATTAAACGTTTCGTTTCATGCCTGTAATTTTAAGTTATCATTTTTTCTGTACCTTTTTTATTTTGTTTAAAATGTAAAAACGCATATATAAATATAATTTCAATCTAATCAAGCATTATTATTTGCTTTGGAAACTAATTGGTGATTTTTAAAAATGTATATTTATCCAATTTGTTGAAAATAGTGAGCGTGTTTTGGAACATATCAAATGTCACAGTACCCATCCTATGTGAAATAGATTATAATGTAAGAATTTTTTAATATTATTCTTTTTACAAAATAAAAAGAATTTTAAATTGGTACTTCTGTCCTACCGTCTGTAGTTTTTTTGTAGTATCTTTGCTTTGTTCTTTGCTTATCACAGCTAACATTGCATTGACTTGTTGTGCACAAACATTAAAATTTTCAAACATTTAATATTTGATTTATATGTGTGTATATAGAAAGACAAGATTCGAAGTGAAGCATTTATGCTCACCTTAATATACTACTATAATTATATAAGTTTATCATTGAAAAGATTTTTTTTTATTTTTTTATTCATTCATTAAAGATGTTACTAGCCTGTATAAAGTCCAGACATTTTTAATTTGAAATTAAAGTAAAAAAAAAATAATTATAAATATGTAAACACATCTTTGAATCATTCTTTTCATTTTACTCTTTGGGCACAAGGAGCTACTACCCATATAATTATAATAATAACGTAAGCCTTTATTTAGACTATACAATAATATTAAACTTAATCTATCGACCCCAAGTCGGCAACACTGACAAAACATTCTGTGTACAACTCAGGAAATATTATATTTATTATTAAAGTTACGTAACCTTTTTTTTCATGCAACAAATTCATAGTATTGGGTCATCTATAAATTACGTAAAATAAATTTTACAATTTTTTGACTACTACTCCTTCTTTGTCCAAGCTTGTTAAATTTTTGAGACCTTTTACCACTGTGAAGTTACATATTTTGCAATGTTACACATTGATTTCTACACTATTTCTATTTAATAATTTTGGGGAGTTAAATTAATTAAACATAAAATAAAAGGTAGACTCCTAATACCAATACAGCGAGTGTCGATTCACCAATAAAACAATTTAAACTTTAATATTTTTGTTTATTGTAATTAGCTACATAGTTTGAATGTCATGTTTTTAATACCTCCAATTAGATATTAACATTTTGAAATGTGATATCACAAAATTTTGTACCCCCTCCTTGTAACACAATGTCACACTTCATCTATTACCTACCCTCGTCCTCTACATGAACATGTGACGTTGGTTGGGATGGCCCCGATGGGATACGGAAAATATTCCATAAAATTTAATTAAACCACTGATGATGTTTTTATTTCGTCCAAAATTTAGTTTTTCCATGAGGTATAGACCTACACTCTTCAAGAAGACGAAAACTGTAAAATAATGTTTCATTTTATATATTTCATTTCTTTCAACATTGCTAGTAGTTATGATCATTATTGAATGTTCAAATACATCAAAATTCTCAAATGAATGCCGCTCTCTAAAAACCTACAACTTATAGAATGTTTATGGAATTTTTCTTCACCTTTACACCCAAAATAGTTGTGAATCATTAACATATTAATAATTTTTTTATAATGACTACATCAACATGGTCATAAATCATTAATAATAAACGCCAAATTGTATCGAAAAATGAATAATGAATATTTTTTATAAAGTTGACCGCCTACTAGCTATGGTTTGATTTTTCTTTTATAGTAAATAATATTGAATGAAATTATATCAATTAACACATTACCAATTTATATTATTCTCTTACTTATGGGCATAACCCTGTCGCTTCATAATAGTTTAGTGCCCCATGGGCCAAACATAATAATAATAATCATTTATTTGCAAGAACATGGTCTTGAAGTTGTACAAGGTTAACATTAGTATAATCCAAATATTGGCGTGCAAATATTAAATATTAATGAGGTTCAGTACAATATATTTTTAACGTTATCAACAAAATATTATTTATTATTGAATTATTATACATTATTAATCTATGATATAATTTCTTCCCAAAACTAATTAATATTACAATAATTGAAGGTAAGGCTCAGTAGATTATACCTGCATTGAATGTTAAAATTTCCTGTTTACTGTTATTTATCTATTGGCCAAAGTTATAAGATGTCCTAGTGGATAGCCGCATGGCTCTTAAATCTTAACCCAATGCTATTCCTTAACATTTTCTATTTTGAACAAGCAAAACTTTATTTCCAATGCTAAAATGTTAAATGTTAAAAAAAAAACTTTGAAAGCAAACCTTCATGTCTCGAGAGAAGTTATGAGATTCATAAAGCAGAGCAGCGAGGTGGACAATTTTTCCCAATAGATTTTTTTGTATACAACTAGAATGGTAAAAAAAAGTCTAAGGCTGATGGTAAGCGATTACCGTTGCTTGTAGATGCCTGCAACACCAGAAGCTCAGGAGCTCTGGCTACCTTATTCACCACAGGAACACAACACTGCGTGAGAGCTACATTATCAGCCGTAGTCTTCTGTACGGTCGAGGTACTTCCCCAGGCGGACTGCTCCAGAGTTTGAACATTTGAGCAGGATATTTCCTGCCGTGTACGTCTGTTACGTAACGGTCGTAAAGCAAGCTGTCGCACAGGCTACCTGCGGCGGGGCGCGCGGCGCGGACCTGGTGATCGAGATCCCGGGCTGGGGCGCGGCGGGCGCGGAGGGCGCGCACTACCGCCTGGACTACCGGCCGCCGCAGGGCTCGCCCGCGCCCAACTACACCGTGCCCGCGCGCGCCTCCACCATCAACTTCCAGGGCCTGCCCGGCACCAAGTATCACTTCATGCTCTACTACTCCAACGCGACCTTCGCGGACCTGCTCACGTGGAACCAGACCATCATCACCGGTTCTTAGCATTTTTTTTAATATTTTTGTTCTCGTCATATCGTCTTGCATATATGTATTTTAATATTCACTTAGTAGATTAAATTTCTAGGAAATTTTAAAGCGATGATATAAATATGATATATCTTGCTAATTTTAATATTATACAGTTTATTGACAGCAGGTCGTAGTTATTAGTACTAGCTGTTGCTATTATTTATCGCGGATTCGATTTTCGCTCATGACAAATAGACGTATAGACTAAGCCGTACAGATGTTTTACAGCTTTCACAGCCACTATCAACTTTTTTACTTATACGGGATTGTCATTTTGAAACGGCCGATATTTCGGCGACGTTGCAGACGTTACGATACATGAGACCATGTGCAAGTAAAAGTGGGGTCGTTTACATGTGTGAAACCTTTTTTAAACGGTTTTATTTAGCTCACCCCGTTTGTTTTATTTTTTATTCTTGGGTCAAATTTAGTAATTCAAATTTCACCCTCTTCCTGTCAACCGATTAATCTGAAATTTTGTATACACTTTGGATTTTGGTGACAATACAATTATGTTTATTCATTATCATTATAAATTCAAGATGGCCGCCGCTACAAAATGGCGGATAATTTATGTTTTATTAATCCCATCAATATGGGTATCAAATGAAAGGTCTCAACAAGTAGAATACAATTTACTATGCAAAATTGAAATCTAAGCTGGCCGCCGCTACCAAATGTCTGATAACAATTTTTTATCAATCCCACCAATATGGGTATCAAATAAAAGGGCTTGACAAGAAGAATACAGTGCACTATACAACCTCAATATTTAAGATGGGCCTTGCAATAATGAAGCACTAAATGAATTAAACAGAATGCGAAATAAAAACTAAAAACTAGAAAATAAAAATAGGTAAAAAAACTTTTTAAGTTAAACGGTTTTATGTTAAACATACATTGCAATGTTTAAGATAAATGTACTAAAAACCAAAAAATAATAAAATAGATACAGTCGTGGGAATTATAAACATATGCATAGACTAGACTAAAATAAAACCGTGGGGCACGTCAATTGTCTACAATCGTTGATTAAAATGTTTGTTTTGTAATGTTACACTATAATTAGGCAGTTGTTCAACCGACAACGATGGACGTGTGATAAGTAGGGCTAGAATGTGGAAACAAGCTAGCAAGCTCGATTATAAGCGAGTTTTAGGGTTTAACATAAAACCGTTTAACTTAAAAAGTTTTTTTACCTATTTTTATTTATTAATATGTAGGCCGCTATCGTTTTATACCGAGGAGAAACGCTCTTAAATCGGTCGATCGACACGCTCATATGTAAAGGAGGACGGTTTCAGCTCCGGAGCCGCCGACGAACCTCACGGTGACGCTGGGCCGCAACAAGCAGGCCACCATCTCGTGGTCGCCGCCCGCACACGGCGACTACACCGGCTTTCGCTTTAAGGTAATGTGTTTTTTTTTTATACAACTAGGTCGGCAAACAAGCATACGGTTCACCTGATGGTAAGCGATTACTGTAGCTAATAGACTGCATCGCACACCGGATGCCCTTCCAGGAGCCCTGGTCACCTCACCACAGGAACACAGCACTGCTCGAAAGCGGTACTATTTAGCTGTGATCAGAAGGTCAGGGCAGTCCCTCGGTCGGGCCGCTCCTACCTGCGCCCACGCCGGTAATGCTGGAGGGGGGGCGTGCGCAGGTGATCCCGCTGTGGGAGCGCGCGGAGGGCGGCGCGCGCAACATCTCGGTGGAGGGCAGCGGCAACTGGACGCACGTGCTGCGCGAGCTGGCGCCCGGCGCCACCTACCAGCTGCACGCCTTCACGCTGCTGCACGACAAGGAGAGCGCCGCCTACACGTCCTACAACTTCACCACCAGTGAGTGAACACCCCACGTCCCGCACTTGATTTAGCTAACTATTAGCCATCTCGAATACTATTGAGGGGCCATTCATAAATTACGTCACACGAATTTCCTGATTTTTCGGTCGCTCCCCCGTCCTTGTCACAGGTGGTCACATTTATGAGACCCTGTCTAGCGGGACGTCGCATATTTTTCACATCTGTTTCGACATTATTTTTATTTCCGTTTTAATTAATGTCACGACTCATACGAAACAATTTAAACTTTCATATTTTAACTTAGTTATGTATATTACGAGACATTTGCGTAATCGACTGAATGCCATTATGCCCAAGAATTAATTACGTGATAGGTATGCAGTTCAAAAATCATGTTTTAATACTTATAATTAGATTTATCATACTAATACGAATCCCTCCTCATCCCTTGTCACACAATGTCACACTTCGTCGACCCGCTCGTCCCTTCTACGAGGTGTGACGCAATTTATGGATGGCTCCTATACCGGAATATCTTTTGACTGTAACTGTGCAAATTAACATGTAAGGATAATAGGGATCTTGGCACATCCTCGACACGGGATATTCTGTCTCGACTGGTCGGTCGCTGTCATTTGAAAAAATAAATAAAAAACAGGTAAGAGTTCGTTTCATGCTTTTTAACGGGTTGAGTTTTGAACAAATTTAAACTTGGTAATAATATCATAATAATAGTCGGCGGTCGGTCACGGCACGCCTATTGGTCATGCAATATTATACGACATACAGTTAAATCAACGCAGCGCATATTAATCGGGTCGCCGAACAGTCGAGCAGTTTTCCGCCTCACTTCGACAGCTCAGTGGCAGTGCGTGTGAGGAGGTGGAGGAGGAAGGTCATCGAGTTATGTTTAGGGGAGTGGAACTTGTATGCTAATATAATTGCTAGCATAAAATATGGAATGTCATCAACGTTTCTATACGAACTTGTTCGCGGGCTACTGATATCATCGATAACAACAGATAGTATTTACTGTTAATGATATTTCGAACAGGTAGTTTATGTTTAATGTCAAAAGTCTAAATATAAATAAATCTTTTGACTGCGCGAACTTAATTAAGAGCTAAGATTCCTATAACACGGCGCTGCTTGACTCACGTGCTAAACGGAATCTTTGTATCGCAAACGACGTACAGTCAAACTTTCGAATTTAGTGTTCCACAACGATATTACCACTGGAGCATTCGACCGGTCGCTGACTTTTACGTCAAAATAAAACTTTTAATTGCGAGAATTTAATTAAAGAACTTAGGTTTTTACGTGAATAGTTTTCGCGTATGACATCAGCGAGTATGATATCAAGGTCGGTGCGACGCGGCACCGACCGCTGAACGTGCCGAACGAAATCTTCCCATTGCAAACGACAACTTTCAAATTTAGCGTTCCACGACAATATTACCACTGGAACATTCGACCGCTGGAATCCACTGGTAATATTGACAATATGAAGACTGAGTGTTGACATCATGAGCTTGACCTCTGACAAAGCTCGCCCAGTCTCCTCGGGCACTCCTTCACCACGAGCAGTAGTGGTGCGAGTACTAACGCAAGTGTGTCGCTGTCCCCAAGATATGCCGGTCGGCGGGACGCTAGCGCGGGACGCGCGGCGCAGGACGTCGCTGCCCGGGACATCGCAGCCCGGGATGGCACCGGTACTGCACTACATCCTCTTGCCGTCGTCCCGCTTATCGAACCTCGGTTCTGACTCTTTATGACATAAATTTCGACATGCTCGCCACCGGCCCACCGGGCATTGGGCTATTCTTTCGATATGTTTGATGTAACGCTTATAAAGATCTTAAGTTTCTTGATCGAATTGGACATGTCATAGCGAGTCGGGGCCCTCGCCTGTTGTTGCTGTGTCTCGTCACCGCACGTAGCTTCGGCCGACAGGTCTGCGGCACGAAATTGTCCCGCTCTTTTGTCATTAGTCCCGCCTCGCATTGTTATTTTTTTTTTTAATATCACGCGCATGATATATTTTCTGTCGCTGTTTTCCTCGTTGACATTTATTTTGATCATTTTTTATACGTCTTTTTGTTGTTACATTTACCCGCAGCTTGTGATCGTATGCAGTCATTATTATTATTTTTTTTTGACCTTCAATATTTCTTTTTGATTGATAGTAAAAAATACTATATTTTTTACATCGTACTAAAAAGATGAGGAAAATGCTTTCAATTTTTTTAACAGATGTCTTATATTAGGTCCTAAGTTTTGATGAATATTAAAAAGGATTTAAAGTGCGACGAACCGGAAAAAAATTAAAAAGAAGTAAATGCTAAGGTGTCAAACATGTATTTATAAATCAAAGTCCACAGCGCCATAGTACTGGTGGTATAAATAAAATAAAAATGTATAAAAATATGAGAAGTTCTGTAAATTTTCTATCGAGCATCTAATGGAGCTGGTTCACTGTCTGCAACTGTCTCGACATTACGATAAGTAACATCACGTCTTCCACGCCCATGAAAAGATGTACCGGCGAGACGCTTTGTACAAGTGTCCATTATATGTTCCTCTTGATAACAATACCGATTACGTGAGTATTATTCGTCACACTTGCTCGCTTCGCACACATCATTATGTCATTGTGTTTGAGAACGTACATGTCACGTCTGATGCGACACTCGCGCTGATAAATAGTACCAGTTGTTGTTGGCTCTGAATGTTTGTTTAAATGTTTTCATACATATTAGACACGCGGAACCGACTTCGATAGCGAGCACAACTGACAATAAGTCGGAGTGGGCATGGAGCTAAGTAGAGTTATATCGTAGTAGGATAGACCCTGTACAACCTCATCAGTCGCGAGTCGTACATGTTATATATTATTTTTTGCCAGTAATAAGAAGCTTAAGTTTTTTTTTGTATGATTAAATTTTGTTCTGAACACACATTATATTTTGTTAAATATGACATAGTTTGATTTAAACTGGTGAGCTTATTGCAAACCGGAAGCGCACAGTATCAGTTCTTCGAAGCGCACGCCACACGGACATGAAGTCAAACGATATAAATGTAAAACGTTCCAGAGCCGAACACTCCGGGCAAGTTCATAGTGTGGTTCCGGAACGAGACGACGCTGCTGGTGCTGTGGCAGCCGCCCTACCCGCCCGGCGCCTACACGCACTACAAGGTGTCCATCGAGCCGCGCGACGCGCGCGACTCGGAGCTGTACGTGGAGAAGGAGGGCGAGCCGCCCGGGCCGGCGCAGGCCGCCTTCAAGGGGCTGGTGCCGGGCCGCGCCTACGACATCTCCGTGCAGACCGTGTCCGACGACCAGCTGTCGGCGCCCACCACGGCGCAGTACCGCACCGTGCCGCTGCGGCCGCGCAACGTGACCGTGCCGCCGCGCTCGCTGGCCGAGACGTCCTTCCGCGTCACCTGGCTGCCGCCCGCCGAGCTCAGGTGAGCGCTCTGCTGGCCGGGGAGCCGGTCGGCCGGTCGGGGCACGAGAGGGACGTTTCTCTCATAGCCGGTTACGTTTCGGGTATCTAAGACACAGTGCAGGTCTATTGCTAAAGAAGTCTTGTGGTTTAAAGCACACTCGTTTTGTTCTAAATTACTCTAATTATTCACATAGGCTTTAAAAAGCACTCTGAATCCTCAATTTACAAATTAAACTTATAATAAATATTAACTTATCGTAATTAATTAATTGCTAATTGCTGTGGTTACGGCATTAAAAAATACAGCTACCCTCTATCTTTACGTGGGTGTCATAACTAACTAACTTAACTTAAAAAGTCGACCGATGGTGGGATACCCATCCAAAATTTTGCTTGCTTTGAAATACATAGGCCGAAGACGGGCAGCAGCGTCTTCGGTGCGACAAAGTCAGCCTTGCGGTCACCGACCCGCCTGCCCAGCGTGGTGACTATGGGCAAAACACATAATATCGCGCCATTATTGGCGTGAACTTATGGAGGCCTATGTCCAGCAGTGGACTGTAGTGTGTAGTGTAGTGTAGTGTGGAGTGTGCGGCTGAAGTGATGATGATGTGATGTGATGAAAGCGAAGCTACCGCCGATTCAGAATCTAAATTCTGCCGAGAAGAATCGACCGTAAAGTAGGCAGTTACTCTTTGAAAGGAATGTGTTTCCGTGTAAAACCTGTGAGCGTCCCTTGCGCCGCAGCGAGTTCGAGAAGTACCAGGTGTCGCTGGCGGCGGGCGCGGGCGCGGGCGCGCGGCGCCTGCCGCCGCAGCTGCGCGCGCGCGACGAGCCGCCCGCCTGCGCCTTCGACGGGCTGGAGCCCGGCGCGCACTACTCCGTCACCGTCAAGACCATGTCCGGCAAGGTCACCTCGTGGCCCGCCACCGCCGACCTGACGCTCAGTGAGTGCCCGCCGCCGCCGCCCGTCCGTCGCCCGTCGCGCGCACACTGACGCTCTCCTCTCGCCGCAGAGCCGCTGCCCGTCCGGAACCTGCAGGGGCGCTCCGTCGAGACGGAGGAGGGGAGCGGCGTCTTCCTGTGGTGGAAACCGGCCGAGGGGAGCACCCAGGACGAGTACAAGGTCCGGCTCGACGATCTTACAGAGATAAATACAGTAACGTGTACAAAACTTATCTTCGTCTTCTGAATACATAGGAATTAATATTGTATCGTTGTCCCGTCGCAGGTGTCGTACCACGAGACGGGCCCCTCGCGCGACGACAGTAACACGCTGACCACCGCTAACACCAACGTGACGCTGGAGGCGCTGCTGCCCGGCCGCAACTACACCGTCACGGTGAGCACGCCGCGCCGCTGTCGTGTCGTCCCCACCGAGCCCCGCTGACCCGTCCTCTGTATAGGTGGCGGCCGTGTCCCGCGGCGTGGAGTCCAACGAGAGCGTATTCCAAGTGGCCACGCGGCCGCTGGCGCCGGTGCTACGCTCCGCCGCAGCTGAGCAGCGCCGTCTGCTGCTAGCCTGGAGCTCCGACGTCAACTCGCGCCAGGACCTCTACGAGCTGCGCTACCGGCGCCGCGGGACTGAGGAACCCTACGCTACGGTACGCCTGTTCCTCTCCCGGCGCCTCAGTGCGCCTCGTGCGGTCACTTGACGTCACCGACTAATGCTCCGTTTTCCGCAGCTGGTGACGACCGACACGAACGCGACTCTCGAAGACCTGTACCCGGGAGCCGTCTACGAGATCCAGCTGGTCGCCATCAGCCACGGGCTGCGGAGCGAGCGGCACACCGTGCTGAAGCCAGTCCGGCCGCTGCCGGCCGAGTGGGTGGCCGTGGAGCGCGCGTCGTCCAACGCGGTGACGGTGCGCTGGCGCGGGCCGCGCTCGGGCGCCGTGGGCTCGTTCGTGCTGCGCTACCGCGCCGGGGGCGACTGGCGCCGCCTGGAGCCGCTGCCGCCCGGCACCGACGCCGCCGAGATCGGCAACATGACGCACGGCGAGCACTACGAGATCCAGCTCGACACGGCCAGCGAGGACGCGGCCGGCGAGACCGTCGAGAGCGGCCGCCCGCTGGCCGCCGAGCACACCGTGCGCCCCAACCCCGTGTCCAACGTGGCGCAGCTGGCCGACACGCGCAACGTGACGCTGGAGTGGCCGCGCCCGGAGGGCCGCGTGGAGCGCTACGAGGTGCGCTGGCGCGAGGAGGAGGGCGCGGGCGCGGGCGGCGCGCGCAACGTGAGCGCGGAGGGCGCGGGCCGCACGGTGCGCGCGCTGCTGGACGCGCTGGCGCCGGGCCGCGCCTACGCCGTGGCCATCACCGCGCACGCGCACGGGCTCGCCAGCGACGTGTTCCGCATGCACACGCGCACGCGTACGTACGCCCGGCACGAGCGCGACTGCGAGCGCGAACCTCCTGCTAGCCCTCGACTGCGACGGCTAAACACGTACAGCGTTCCGTTCGGTCGATTCGGCCTCGGAGATTCACGTTCGGCTTTCACGTGTCATTAAATAACAGTGTAGTCTCCTCCGATTCCGCTATGGAGGAGATCGATTTATCGTATTTCATAATAATAAAAGTTGATAAATCTTGTCGTTCCCCGTTTCAGGACCCTTGATCGAATCCGACATGACCATCGGGAACGAGCCCGACGACGGTGAGGGCAACGACACGCTGCCCGCCATCCGGGTACGTCACGATCCACTTTACTTACACCGGTCGAGCGTCTGAAGCTGGCACACGCTACACTTGAACATTCAGTTGCGTGTTTGAGTGTATATGTGTGTGTATGTGTGACGTTACTGCGCTCGTCTCGAACCTGTCCTATCTCTTTCGCACACGTAACGGCGGCGTAGGCTGATAACATAGCAAAGCATGATATTTTTTAACATGGTTCGACGCCGATGTGCCAGCTTTGGTTAACTGACTTTTAATCATAATTATATGATATTACTAACAGTTTGAGGTGATCATGCATCCGCACATTTTTGTATATCAACTAACGTTTATCTTTTTCCTTCCGTTTCTCTCAAACAGATTTTAAGTAAAGTATAAGCCTCGTTAGTGTATTTAAATAATACGATATTGTTTTAGAAATATTTCGTAGAAATAAAGTAACTTGCTATCATAACCGATTTGTTTTAGGATTCGATAAAGAAAAAGCAACTAACAAATTAAATCATTATGTCATTAAAGGAAGAGGATCCGACGTCGTCAAACCTCCACGCTCCCCGCGTAAACGAGCTATTGATTGAAAATCACTAGTACTGTCGATGTAGCAGAGTGAAATTTGCAATACCTCTTATGAAAAATTCAATTTGTATTTTCCTTAGACGCATTTTAAAGTATTAATAAAAAATTTGATATGTTTTATACTTTACATAGTTACTACATTTACACATTTCATTTAATAAAATATGATCATACACACCAAACTTTATTAAAATATACTTTACTAAGAGGACACACTTAGTAGAAAACTTCCAAGAGCGTATATTGATCATTTTTCGTTTTGCATTTCCGTCCTTAAGTATACGTGCGGGCACACAGCTGTATGTGTGTGCATGTGTGTGAGTTGACATGAGTGCGGGTGTTCTGAAATATCACACTATGGCATCGCACATTCAGACGAAATAGTGATCTTGTTGACATCTTAAGCCAAATCAAACTTGACACTAAGCAAATGCACTGCTTAGAAGACCGTATACCAAGGTAAAGTGACCAAAACACAGGTTTTGATTTATAAAGATGTTAACATCTTTGAAACCAAAAAGTTAGTGCTTGTTTTAAACACATCTTATTTCAGAACTCATATCTTATGTTAATGTGTGAAAACACTAACACGACACTGGGTTATAATGTTGATGCACTATTAGCACTTAATTTATATATTTGCAATGATTCTTACTTACTGATTGGTGGGATTAACAATTATTAAATTATTAAAAATAGGTTACTAACAAGTAAATGTGTCCCGACACATTTTAGAAATAATTTTAAAAATCACGCATTTTTTGTAGTCTATAGATATAATAAAGGTGGATTGTTTAACACTTGTATTATTATTTTTCCTAGCTTTTAGTTATGATATCAAATTTTTAAATTATAACCTATACTTAATTATTTACTTAAAAAGAAAATTGGGTTAAACTTTAGATTATCGAATGTCGATTTATGGGATTTTTTAGGGTGAGGGGGAGAGGGAGGCCGGGGGTGTTTACCGCTTGATACCACTCCAACCCTGCGGAACCCCACTGTTATAGAGATATCCATGGTTAAAATTTTGAGGTTAGAATAACGCTAACGCCTTAGGTCCGGCGCTGCGGGAAGTTTTGGTACCAGGGGGGGCTACCACAGGGTGAAGGGCGGCCTTTACTCACAAAACCCCATAAAGCAATGGTCCATAATCTAAAAGTTTAGCCGAAAATTGATTAATATAATGTAAAATCATATCTAATATGTATAAAAATGAATGTTTGTCTGTATTTCATTTATATAATCGTAAACATTTATTCAGCAAAGTGTCATGCATGAGCCCACAAAGGTTTCTGAGTAGGTGCAACCAAAAAAAATGATTATAAATAATGACGCAATAGTTAGATCTCAATGTTATAAACCTACCCTTTATTTTTTCACTTGTGACCTCTTCACTTATTTGCAAAGTTTATATTTGCAATAAAACGGTCAACATCTACAAGTTTTATATAAAACTAGCTGACCCGGCGAACTTCGTATCGCCTAACAGTGACTTTTAAGTATTATCACAAATCTTTTGTATGGGAGTATAGAAAAGTGTTGTTTTTTGACTTTTTCAGGAAATTTAAATTTTTTTTTTTAATTTTTCTCTCCGTAAGAACCATCCTCGTACTTCAAGGAATATTTAAAAAAAATAATTAGCGAAATCGGTCCAACCGTTCTCGAGTTTTGCGCTTAGCAACACATTCAGCTACTCATTTTTATATTATAGATTACCCAAAAAACTTTTTCATCGCAGGCCTGTGTTATTAAGAGTCAAAACTTATATCTAAAACTCGAAAATATATACAATTAAAAAATATTTACGTTAAAGTGAGTTAAAACTTATACAACAGTTAGAAAAGTAGGGACTTTATTAATTACCTGCAGATTTTTCAGAATCTTTTTTTTTTTTTTTTTTTTTTTTTATGACAAATAGGCAGGCATTTGACCACTATCTCACCTGATGTTAAGTGACGATGCGGTCGAAGGTGGAGCATGCCTGCCTAATAACAGCCTATTCACTCTGGCCTTGAAGGCACCCAGATTGTATCGTTCGGGAAACACAGACGCGGGCAACGAGTTCCATTCCTTAGCTGTGCGCATCAGAAAAGTAGAGCCAAAGCGTTTTGTGCGCGTAGGTGGCATATCGACGACATAAGGATGGAACGATCGACCGCGCCTAGTGTCCCGATGGCGGAAGGTTGTTGGGGGAATTAGATCGTGTAATTCCTTCGCACACTCACCGAAATATATTTTGTAGAACACCGACAGACGAGCTACCCTACGCCGATGATCGAGACTCTGCAACTTGGTGTCTGTCAGAGTAGGGTCACCTATGAGTCTCTTAGCTCGTTTTTCCACCGAGTCCAAAGTTGCCAGTTGGTATTTGGCGGATCCATCCCAAAGATGGCAGCAATACTCCATACAAGACCGAACTTGTGCTTGGTATAGTTGAAGCAGCTGTTCTGGAGTGAAGTATCGCCTGACCTTAGAGAGAATACCTAGTTTTTTTGCTGCAGTTTTTGCTTTGGACTCGATGTGTTGCCCAAAGTTCAGATTGGACGATAGCTCTACACCGAGGAGCTGTAGGGAGTCGGTAATTTCCACAGAAACATCCCGGAAAGTCGGAGCCAGGTGTAAAGGGCTCCGTTTAGAGGAGAACACACACGCCTGAGTTTTTGTAGCGTTGAACGTGACCAGATTGGCATCGCCCCATTCGGAGACAGCCTGGAGGGCGACGTTCAAGCGGCTGACCATATCCTCTCGACAAGACTGGATAACATCCTTACTAGCCCTCGCACCCGAAAAGTATCTGTCCGTCACTGTGCAGTCGTCAGCGTACCCAAAGGTACCGGGGACGAGCAGATCGTTAATATGCAGCAGGAAGAGGGTAGCGGACAAGACTGATCCCTGAGGAACACCAGCGTCGATAGCCTTTTGGTCCGACGAGTACCCGTCAAGGACAACTTGTATTGAACGTTCGCTCAGGAAGTCAGAAATCCAAGTGCAAAGGCCAGGTGGAATACCATATGAAGGAAGCTTGCTTATAAGGCTCGCGTGCCAAACCCTGTCAAAGGCCTTCGAGATATCGAGAGACACGGCAAGTGCTTCGTCGTGTTTGTCAATGGCCTCACTCCAAATATGTGTGGCATACACTAGAAGGTCCCCAGTCGAACGGTGCTGGCGGAAACCGTACTGCCGGTCGCTGAGGAGATCGTTACCTTCCAAGTGGGCCAAGAGTTTGTTGTTTAGTTCACGTTCCATAGTCTTACAGAGTATGGATGTGACCGAGATGGGACGGTAATTGACAGGGTCTGCACGACTACCTTTTTTGGGCACAGGCTGCACGTTGGCAAGCTTCCAAGACTTCGGCACTTTGCCAGTCTTAAGTGACAGGCGGTACAGGCGTGTAAGAGGTGGAGACAACTCAGGGGCACAGGTACGCAGGACTATCGCTGGTATACCATCCGGTCCGCTGGCCTTGTTTACGTCTAGAGTTTGCAGGATTTTAAGGATCTCTTTTTGGCGTATGCGTACTTCTGCCATAATGCAGTCAGCACGAGTTGAGATTGGTGGTGCTTTTCCTGCAACAACCAGACGCGAGTTCTCAGCAAAAAGAGATGCAAACAAATCCGCTTTCTCCTTTGCAGAGTGGGCCAGTGATCCATCAGTCCTCAGCAATGGTGGAAGTGACGGCCGACAAAAGTTAGATTCAACGGCTTTTGCCAGGGACCAAAACGCTTTGCTCCCAGAAGGGTAAGAAGCTAGTTTGGCCCCAATGCGGCTGATATGGTTGAATCTAGTCCTGCGTAACGTCCTTTTACATGCCTTGGCGGCTTGGTTAAAAGCTTTCTTCAAATTCCGAGAATTTGGAGACTTGCGCGCTCGAGCTTCAGCCCATGCAGTGTATGCCGACCGCTTTTTGGCTTCTGCACGATAGCATTCCGCATCAAACCATGGGCGAGCTTTTCCATTCGTCGCTACGTCAGAGTATGGTATAAAATATTCCATACCCTGACGTATTACCGCGGTAATGGCTTCAGCGCAGCTCGACGGATCATCAGAAGAAAAGCATACCTCTCGCCAAGGATAGGACGAGAAAAAGTGACGCATCTCATCCCAATCCGCTGCCTTATATCGCCACACCCGTCTTGGGCCACATGGGGATTCTTCGGGTGGGGAACAGACGGATATTGATTTTACCAGACAGTGGTCAGAAGTACCCAGTGGTGCAGAAACTGTTATTGAGTACCTGTCTGGATCAGTTGTTAAAAATAGGTCTAAGCAGTTGGCGGTATGAGAGTCTACGTCTGGTACCCTGGTAGCACAATTTACAAGCTGGGTGAGGTCCAGCGTCAAGGCTAGTTTACGCACTTCTCTCCCAGCATGGTCGGTCACCTGGTATGGGTACAGCCACTCCTGGTGGTGGGCGTTGAAGTCACATTTAATAATATATCGTCACATTTAATAATATATCGTCACATTTAATAATGAATCACATTTTATAATATATCGTAACATATCAAAATACATGCACTGTAACTATATAGGTTTTTATTCGTAATTTTTAATTGATTGATTGGTTTAATGCCTTTCAGTTGTGTCAGAGATGCACGGTTGACTCCGTCAATGTCACGTAGAGTGGAGAACACGTATTTAGGAGATTAATCGATCGGGGCAGTTGAGATAACAGTCTCAATTTATTTTTGAAAACAGGCAAAATAGTCAGACTCTCATTGTTACACCTTAACCGAAAACAACACAAACATTTAATGTTAAACTAAGACTACCGCTGTTGGTTACTAAACTATTACAAACTAATTACACTAGGACAGACACGTGGTTTATTTACAACTTAATTTTATTTATTTCAAAATATTTACACAGAAATGTACAGTAGGGACTAAACACCAACATTAACAAACATTGATTCGTAATTTTTAACTGGTTTATTAAAGTTTTGAATTTGACATTGACATTTATGCTCGAGTCAATGACACCTCAACTTTGAATGATAAAAAGCTGCCTTTTAGTTTCAATTTTTATGATAAAGTCAATTTCAATTGTATACGAAGCAAATGTAAATATATGATAATTATTTGACCGATTCGTTAAAACACAATTTGGCATTAAATAAAAATAATAATAGTTTTCATTATAATATCATTCCAAATATTTTCATCGGTAAGATAGCGAACTATACTGACAAATTTATAAGTCGATGAATAATATTTATATATAGTAATTATAAAAATAATTCATTAATCGGAGATAAAATAAGATGTACGAGTATTTAGTGTTTGTTGTTCTATTCGTTACCTACTCAACAATGCAAAAATAAAGTTTAAATTAGAAATGAAACAAACACACACTTCTTAATTAGGTTCAAAAGAGGTCACAGATCAGACTTAACAAAATCAAAAATTTCCTTATTCAAGTAGGCTTCTAAACCACTTAGCAGGTACCAACATCTGTAGGTTATTCTCGTTCGTTACTCTAGAAAAGAAGGGCTAACTACACTTTAAAATATCAGAAGTTAATTAAATGATCCATGATTCGTCATCCACGTGTGGTTGAGTTTTCATTTTATGCTTACGGGGGACCCGGACCACAAGTGGATGAGATTTCTCATCATCGATCTAATTCAGTGAGCAATTCACTTTTGATTAAAAAACATTGTTTTAAACTAAAAACACAACAAACTAAAAAGATTTGTTTAACTCGCTTCTACCTCACGACAAACTCTAAAAACTACAAAAACTCTAAAAACAATGTCAGGGCTTTTAGTCCTGAATATAGCTGAGGTCCAACCTTTTTGTGAAACACACCGTTGCCGCGGTGCTACTATCTTCTTTTATTGTTTTATTTTTATTTTATTTTTTGTTTCTCAATTATTGTGTTAGATTTAATACTTTGAATGGAATGCCTGCTTCGGATGTTATATGTATATGTATATATTGTGTGTGTTAGGATCAGTGTGTTTAACAAATACAATTATTATTACGTAACTGGATCTCACTCCATCCGCTCAATATAATAGATACATATATTAGAATATATACTTATGTAAATAATATAGTATTATTATTATTACTACTAAAAGCGGGGCTTGGTAATGATACCGATAACGCTACCTCTGACGTCACTAAATAAGTAAATAAACACGGTAGTTGTAAGGAACGTAAAAGTTAGTAGGTGCTTTTATTTATTTTTATTCCATCGCATAACGTTATAACTTTCCACATGCCACGCCACGCCTTGTTGCCGCTCTTATCAATCAAGTGCGCGACTTGATGCAGTGCGGGGATTCCCGCGCGACGAGTTGAATATTTATTGGACGGAACGGCAACGCCTAGCGGGTGTCTGAAAGTGAGTCTGCAGCTTGTCAACGCTAACCCGAGCGGGCGTGCGCAGGTGCTGTACACGCTGACGCCGCTGTCGGTGAGCCAGTTCGACGCGTACCGCTTCCGGCTGGAGAGCGGCGCGGGCGCGGCGCGCTGGCTGGAGCGGCCCGCCGCGCCCGCGCCCGGCGCCGTGCGCCAGCTCGTGTTCCGCGACCTCACGCCCGGCCGCCTCTACAACCTCACCATGTGGACCGTCTCGCACAACGTCACCTCGCACCCCGTGCAGCGCCAGGCCCGCCTCCGTAACTATCCGCTCCGAATCATTTGTCCGATTCGATTTATTAGCTAAATAACTTGTGTCGTGAACCCCTGAAATTCCGACTTCTGACAGTCGATTAGCCAACCCAATGGGCGCTAATTACCCCAATTTTATTTGATACTATGATACGTTGACACTTTTCAAACCCGATACCACCTACGTGTCGGTCCTCAGAGCCGCGGCCGATCACGATGCTGAATGCGACGTCGATCGGCGCACGCGAGATTTCGATGGCGTGGCCGAAGCCCGCCGGCGACTACACGGACTTCGAGGTGCAGTTTCTGGCGGGTGCCGACCGCCTGGAGACTCGCACCACCGACCGCCTCTCGATCACGCTCACCGACCTGCACCCGTACACGCTCTACAACTTTACCGTAGTGGTGAGTGCGAGACTGCAGTCTGCGAGTTTCCCGCTCGGGCCCCCACTGACCGCACGCGCTCCCGCAGGTGCGGTCGGGCACCCCGGCCACGATCCAGACGCGCTCCGGCCCGTACTCCGAGGCGTTCCGCACGCTTGAGGCGCCGCCCGCCGCGCCGGCGCGCTTCCAGCTCAGCGACGCCACGCCCACCGAGCTGGCGTTCGAGTGGACGCTGCCGGAGCGCGACGCGCACGGCGTGCTCACGCGCTTCCGCATCGACTACGCGCCCACCGCAGACCCGGCCGCCGCGCGTTTCGTGGAGTTCCCGCCGGACGGTAAGCGGTGCGCCGGCCCCCGACGAGCGCCCCCACGGCCCCCACTGACGCGCCGCTCTGTCCGCAGCGAGAGCCGGGCGCGTGTCGGGGCTGGCGGCGGGCGGCGAGTACGAGTTCCGCCTGCGCGCGGAGAACGGCGCGGGCGCGGGCGCCGCGGCACGCCTGCGGCAGCGCATGGCCATCGCGGCGCCGCCGCGGCCCACGGCGCAGCCGGCCGAGGTGCGGCGCGCGTCGTCCACGGTGACGGTGCGCTTCCGCGCCGACTACTTCTCGCCGGCCAACGGGAACGTGACGGCCTACACGCTGGTGCTGGCGGAGGAGCCGCGCGCCGACACGCCGGCGAGCCTGCCGTCGTGGCGCGACGTGCACCGCCTGCCCGTGTGGCCGCCCTACCAGGTGCGAGCCGCCCGCCCGCCCGCCGGCGCCGTGCGCAGCGAGCCGGTCCTGACGCGCGTGCTTGCAGGTGACGGAGCCGTACTACCCGTTCCACTCGTCGGCCGTGGAGGAGTTCACGATCGGCTCGGAGCGCTGCGAGGGCGGCGGCCGCGCCTACTGCAACGGGCCGCTGAAGCCGGGCTCGCGCTACTACGTCAAGCTGCGCGCCTTCACCGCGCCCGACAAGTTCACGGACACCGCCTACACCGTCGTCTACACGGGTACGGACCACTATCGCTACTGCTGTGCCGGCGCTCACGAGACGTGAACGTTTCTTTGGTCATCATTTTTAATTTAAGTGTTATTCGAGTAGATAATTAAAAACTATTCACTTCATTTTGTATCATGAAGCAGTAAGTTTAAGCTTTAAAATTAACTTCAAAAATTACTTAAAAAATTGATGGTAATATTAATTCTTACGATTTATTTTTACCCACATATTAGGGAATTCTGAACAATTTTTAATGTCATGTCAAAAATCCCTTAGACCGAATATAAAATCATCATATCAAAAAGTTCGATCTAACGTACGACGTCGTCGACGTAACGTACATCGTTCCATAGCTTAATTGGCTAGAGCACCGACACGGTCAGTCGGAGATGCAGGTTCGATCCCCTCTGGAACAATTAATTTTTGATATGATGTTAAAAATTGGTAATATTCATGTTTCTATACTGTAAAAAGAAGAAAGAAACACTTTTAAACTTATATACTTTAGTAAAATAATATTATGACTTCATTTTTTAACTCCCGACGCAAAAATTGTTATAAATTTGACACCATTGTCTGCCTGGGTCTGCGACGGACAGACACACCATAGCGTCGTAGCTCTCGAACAGGTAGACCGAGTTTACGTTGTAATAATATTCCAGAATTTACTGTACCGACACGAGTGGGAAGCGCCAGTTTATATTCAGATTTAGAATAAATAATTTAAAAAGAGTTTCATTGTAACCGCAGTAGCGTGTCGTAGCTGACCATACATCCACCATTTTCTTTAACGACATCTTATTCAAATTGAAATAATGCAACAAACTAACATAAACATTATGTTCCCAGTATTTATTACCGCGCTATAACTTGGACGATTTACGTGAGACAGACCAGACATAACACATCTATACTTTAGTGCGCATTCAGAACTTGTTTGTCGTAAATTATCCTTGATATCGTATTGTTTACATCGTCATAGTTGTATTTTTCCTTTTAAATTGATTAGATGATATATCAGCGGTAAACAGCAATATCGTATAGTAACAAAAGTCCTTGACATAGAACGGAAGGTCTTTTTTCAGCTGTAACATCCCACTGCTGGACATAGACCTCTTTCACCATGTAGGAGAAGGATTGGAGCTTAATCCACCACGCTGCTCCACTACGGATTAACGGATATTCCCTGCTAAGAGTAACGATCACTATCAGATATTTATGATAACAATCGGGATCGACAGCTTAACGTGCTCTTCGAGGCACAGTGGGGAGGCCCA
Source organism: Melitaea cinxia (assembly GCF_905220565.1). Taxonomy (NCBI): domain Eukaryota; kingdom Metazoa; phylum Arthropoda; class Insecta; order Lepidoptera; family Nymphalidae; genus Melitaea; species Melitaea cinxia. The sequence continues at coordinate 207,847 of NC_059397.1, read as the reverse complement.
CAAGGTCAGAAATCCAAACCGGAATACTCATCCAGAGCGAGAAAAGAACCCGTGAACCGTGGATGTTTTAGGAGCCTACACGCACCACTACACCGGTTGCTCATTGATATATACTATCCCTGTGGAATGCTGAGCGTATCAGAAGTAATCTAATCAAGATGTGTGAGTTGTTTTCAATATAACAATTTTAAATTTACTCAAGATCGTAAACGCGATTTCGTTCAATCAGATATCACACAGTTCAGATTCATTTCATAGATGAGTCACTTTAATTAACGCTTATCTGGAGATTATAAATTGTAACGTGTTGTTCGGTAAATCTATTGTGATTGAAATATAACTTACAGATATTTGATTTGATTTTATATCAATGTGTGATCGTTATCGACTCGTCGCCTTCGAGTGGTGATGATAGCCGCTATCGAGCGCGGCGGCAGTTCGCGCCGCGCCAGCCGCGAGTCGCGTTTACTGACACTTAGTTGGTGGTCAAAGTGCCGGCGAGCCGTGATAATGTCAACTTTATGAAATCGCATCTTACACTTGTAGAATGGAAGATGAATCGGAACCCTTTAATGAAGCTGGTATTGCATAATAAATCTATAAGTTTCATTATACGCGTTAACGCAACGGTCACAGCGCTGGTTTGTGGCTGTTTCGCTGGTGGTTGCGTGTTCGATCCCTGTGCAAACATTTGTATTGACCGTACAGATGTTTGCCGTGGTCTGGACGTTTGTGCTTGTGTATTGTGTGTGTTTCCGGATCCCCGACACAGGAGAAAATCCTAGTGAGGGCCGTTGAATGTGAGGCGTTAATTTATTGATTATTATTTATTTATTTTGGGAGGAACAACAGCTGAGAAATACAATGTACAAAATTGTATAGAAATAAAAAGCTACCAATAGTTCCAAGAAAACTTACGCTACATATAAGCCGTAGTAACAAAAACACGTATAGATTACAAAATGTTGTTAGTGAAACGACGTAAGCAAAGAGAGTTAGGTGCAGTCGAACTTTAGATACAATTATAAAACTATACATATAAAAAAAATATAAAACTATACAATTACTTACTAAAGAAAGAATTACTGATTAGGTTTCTTGCAGCCGCACAGCTAGTGTTAAATAGATCTAAGTCAAATTTTTTTGAATATGCATTAAATTACCACCCGCCTGCCAGACAAATGAGTTCTGCGAATAGTGTGTGGAAACTAGTGGTGTATGCACTAACGGATTATTGCGAAAAAGTTTAGCAGGTACTCCTAAGGAGACTTTGGCTAAAATATCCGGGCAATCTTTTAAGTTACTTGTAATTTTTAAAAGATAAATTAAGTCGCTAAATTAACGTCTTAGTTCAAGGGGAAGAATATGAATTTTTTTGCAAAGTTGCAGATAGTTCTTCGAGTTCTGTGGTTGTATTATGTATCGTTAAAAGTTCAGACAATACAGAAGTTCTTAAAGCTGAAGATGGACTTATTAAATAGAGACGACGCTTCCGACCATTGTTCTCGGATAACCGATATTTTTACGATTTGTATACGACAAATTTTAAATGTTGCCTATTGTTAATTGACGACGCGATTGCGCAGCGGTCATGAGCATTCGATCTCCGTACACGGTAAATAAATGTTGTTGTAGGCCACATATCGGCGTACAGATGTTATTCGGTCGTTAGTGGTGTGTGTTTTCATCATTATCATTACAGCCTACACAGTCCACTGCTGGACATAGGCCTCCACAAGTTTACGCCAAAAATAACGTGAACTCATGTGTTTTGCCCATAGTCACCACGCTGGGCAGGCGGGTTGGTGACCGCAGGGCTGGCTTTGTCGCACCAAAGACACTGCTGCCCGTCTTCGGCTGCTGTGTGGCTACGGCACTAAAGAATTTAGCCACCCCCTTTCTTCCCGTGGGTGTCGTAAGAGGCGACTAAGGGATAACAAGGTTCCACAACCACCTTGGAACTTAAGAAGCCGACCGATGGTGGGATAACCATCCAACTGCTGTGTGTGTTTTACCTTTTTTTTTTCGAACCTTATACAAAGTATTAGAAAACTTAAAAAAAATTGTCGAATTGGTTATACATTTAGCTATTTTTTTCATTTATCCATATCGATCAATTAGATTTCATTTGTTGTTTCGCGCATTGTCGGGACGTAAACGAGCGAGTGTTAACTGCGCGGGTCGAGTGTCAGAGGTAACGGCCCGGCGTGCCCGCAGAGGCGGACAACACGGGCTGGATCGCGGGCGGCGCGGTGGCGGGCGCGCTGCTGGCGGCGCTGCTGGGCGCCGCGCTGCTGCTGCGCCGGCGCCGCGCGCGCGCCGCGCCCGCCGCGCCCGCGCCGCTGCCCGCCTCGCGCCCCGTGCGCGTGGCGGACTTCCTCGACCACTACCGCCTCATGTCCGCCGACTCCGACTTCAGGTGAGCGCCCCCGCCGCGCCCTCCCGCCCTCCCGCCGCCTCGCCCGCGCTAACCGCGTCCGCGCCCGCAGGTTCAGCGAGGAGTTCGAGGAGCTGAAGCACGTGGGCCGCGAGCAGTCGTGCGCGGCGGCCGACCTGCCGTGCAACCGGCCCAAGAATCGCTTCACGAACATCTTGCCGTACGACCACTCGCGCTACAAGCTGCAGCCCGTGGACGACGAGGAGGGCTCCGACTACATCAACGCCAACTACGTGCCCGGCCACAACTCGCCGCGCGAGTTCATCGTGACGCAGGGCCCGCTGCACTGCACGCGCGACGACTTCTGGCGCATGTGCTGGGAGTCCGGCTCGCGCGCCATCGTCATGCTGACGCGCTGCGTCGAGAAGGGCCGCGAGAAGTGCGACCGCTACTGGCCGTACGACACGCGGCCCGTGTACTACGGCGACATCGCCGTCACCGTGCTCAACGAGAGCCGCTACCCCGACTGGACCGTCACCGAGCTGGCCGTGTGCCGCGGCGCCGAGCAGCGCGTGCTGCGCCACTTCCACTTCACCACGTGGCCCGACTTCGGCGTGCCCGACCCGCCCACCGCGCTGGCCAGGTGAGCGCCGCCCCGCCCCGACCGCCCGGGTCCCCGCGACCCGTGCCCCACGCACCCACTGTACCCGCCCTCGCTCGCAGGTTCGTGCGCGCCTTCCGCGAGCGCTGCCCGCCCGACTCGCGGCCCGTCATCGTGCACTGCAGCGCGGGCGTGGGCCGCTCGGGCACGTTCATCACGCTGGACCGCGCGCTGCAGCAGCTGGCGGCGCACGCCGAGTACCTCGACATCTTCGGCATGGTGCACGCCATGCGGCGCGAGCGCGTCTGGATGGTGCAGACGGAGCAGCAGTACATCTGCATCCACCAGTGCGTGGTGGCGGCGCTGGAGGGCGCCGACCTGGCGCCGCCGCAGCCCAACAACCACCACCACAACGCCGCGTTCGAAGGTACCGTCCGCCCGCCCTCCCCCGTCCCGACCGCGGGCTCGTCGGCGGGCCGCCCCTGAGAGCGCCCGTGTCGGCCGACGCCGGCCGTAACCCACTAACGCCGGAGTACAGCGTGCGTGTGTTTCAGACGACGAGGGCATCGCGGAGTCGGGCATGTGAGCTCCGCCGCTCTCGCCGCCGCTAACGCCCCACTAACGCCCGCCCGGCCGGCGCGCCGCCGGGCTTTGCATTTGCAACTGTTCGCGCTTCTTCCTTGTACTTAAACCGTTCTCGGTCAGCGGTGAGTCGTTCTCTGTACTGTAGTGCTAAGTTTTTTATTGATATACTATTTTGTAAAAATGTACATTGGGTAAAGTGGACCAATTGTGTATATAGATTGAGATAAATATAATTTCGTATGGACGGTGGTTGACGGCGGGCCGTAGAGCGCTCGACTACTCGTTTGCGAGACGACGAAGAATTGTCTATTATCATTTTTTCTGTGTTTTATTTATTGGTATGTTTTATAAATTATTAATTTTAATTAATTGTTAGTCACTCATATAACATAGTATTAAATATACCTAATACGACATGGAAAATATTTTGAAAAAAAAAAACGCGTTTATTGCCATTAAGATTTTCGAATTCATTTTATATTAAAGCCCTGAAATGATCTGTCTCTATCTCGTTGATGAGAACAAACACCCTTCACTCGAAACGTCGACACTTCGTTCACGAACGAACGATGTTCTCTATCTTTTGATTATTGAAATCGACCAATAAACAGAGTCGCTTGACGATTCGGTACAGGCCTGCAAACGAGTAAAAATTTATGAAAGATTTGAAATAATTTCCACGTTGTCAATCAGTTTCGTCAATTGTTACGTCACTGTGTTTAGACGGTCAGCTCTGCCCCCTTTCGTCTCGTGCACGAGTCAGTGTAAACATAACCGACCAGCCGCCCGCCGTGTTACTTAACTTTTGAATTCCATATTTTTATGGCGACATATACTTATTTTTATAGGATATGATTTTAAGCAATGACTATTTGAATCTCAACATGTACTTATTTAATTATCAGATTGTGAAGTCGTTAACTGAACCTTAATTAAAAATGTTTCTCGTCACGATCTATGTGTATTCCACTTCAATAGAAAATAGTCGAAAAACTAAAGCAAAAATAAGGAAAGGCGTAAGTCCAGAAAATTATATATTTTTATCTTTTATCTTATGTCAGTAACGACGTATTAAACAATTGCTATTATTTTTTTTCCTTCACATTTTACTGTTTGTTTTTCGTACAACTTGTATTGAAATGGATTACACATATTATGTTTATTATATATACAGGGTTATAATAAGAAGAGCCGGTGAGGTGTCAAGCTTTATAGTGAAAGAGTGTCGCTTAAGGCTCGTTTGTACTGGGCTAGAGATTTGGTTCAGGTTTTATTTGTCGCCTGAGCTCTTACAAGTACATTAACCATGTCCTCAGAATCGGCACTCACAGCTTTACACTTTCATATTGTTACTAAGCTAAATTTATCGTGTGATTGCCATATAACGAAATCATAAAATAAAATGCAAGCGCTGTATTCATTTGCGTCCACTATTTTAAAATGTTATTATGCGAAAGTCTTACATCTCATCGTCAACTCGTCAATCTTTATTTCTCAATAATATATTAAACTCTGTAACTGAAGGTTTTTAGTTTGCTTATTAAATGTACTTATTAATATTAATGTGTAACATAATTATTGTTTTGTATTCCAGCCCTTCGATATTATTAGACTCGTATAACTAAATTTGTACAAAGCTTAACAAACTCACTATACATAGTTATATTTATGATTTCTACACTTACATGTTTTATTAGTTTTTATCGCTTTCCTTAAAGTCAATTTACATTGTTTATGCTTTGTACAAATTATTTTAAAACGCAGCTTATATAAACAATGTATTCTAAATTTAATAAATATTTGAAATATTTTAACAAAATTTATAAAATGAGGATATGAAAAACAAGGTTGATCCAATTGAAAATTGGTAAATAATTCGCATTGAAAATGCTATGAGTGATAACACTGACATTGTATCTACTGAGAATTACTAAAATATACATTATTTTTAAAGCTTGTTTCATTTCATGACACCTTATGACTGTAATTGTTGTTGTTGTTTTATACGACTGTTATAATCAGGTTTCACGGTTCGAGAAAATAGCTAAAGCTGAAAGATAAGAGGAAACTTGCGAAAGGGTGGGTATTCGAGTGGTCGAAATTTGTCAATATGTTTTTAACCCTAGAGAGATAACCTACGTCGAATCGATTTTGAAACATCGATATAACTCTTTTGTTTTTCGCGTCACTAAGCTGGCCGTTCCTGCCAACTCAGTCAGCTGTTGGAGCATGTAGGACATACCCGAATTGCTCCGGTAAGTGCAGTACTTTCGTCAATATTTACCTACCATACGTCGAAGAGACGTATGGTTATCTTTAGTGTTAGTTTTTGATTTTTGAAAAAATATGTTATTGCTACTTTTTAACCGACTTCCAAAACAGGAGGAGGTTCTCAATTCGACTGTATTTTTTTTTTATGTATGTTACACCAGAACTTTTGACTGGGTGGAGCGATTTCGACAATTTTTCTTTTAATCAAAAGGTGGTGTGTGCCAATTGGTCCCATTTAAATTTATTTGAGATCTAACAACTACTTTTCGAGCTATATCTAATAATGCGTTTTTACTTGACGCTTTTTTCGTCGACCTACGTTGTATTATACCGCATAACTTTGTACTGGATGTACCGATTTTGATAATTCTTTTTTTGTTGGAAAGGAGATATCCCAAGTTTAGTACCATGATAAGGAAACCAGGATCTGATAATGGGATTCTAGAGAAATCGAGGGAAACTCTTGAAAATCCGCAATAACTTTTTACTAGGTGTACCGATTTTAATAATTCTTTTTTTGTTGGAAAGAAGATATCCCTAGTTTAGTACCATGATAAGGAAACCAGGATCTGATGATGGGATCCCAGACAAATCGAGGGAACTTCTTGAAAATCCGCAATAACTTTTTATTAGGTGTACCGATTTTAATGATTTTCAATTTAATCGAAAGCCGATGTTTATCATGTGGTCACATTTAAATTTCATCGAGATCTTATAACTAATTTTTGAGTTATCTTTGATAATGCGTTGTTACTTGACTATTTTTTCGTCGATCTACGTTGTATTAGTCGTCGATGTAATTGAAGTCGGTTTTTTTTTCGTTTGCGGTCAAACACAATTATGTTTATTATTATCCAAATTCAAAAATTACTTCATTCAAGTAGGCTTCAAAAGCACTTCTTATAAATTTAGTCATCTTGTATAAAATACAGCGCTACTAAGCCCACACAAATTGAGCAGTAGCTATGTTGGTCAGTTGATGAACTTTCCTAAGTTCATTCGAAATTAGGAAAGCTTTGGAGCTGAGTCATCCGGTCATGGATAACTAACTGGGGTCAGATAAAATAATTTTTAACAAAAAAAAAACCGACTTCAAAAAGGAAACTAAAAACTAAAAAGTGAAAAATTAATTTACTTAGTACAAAGTAATTCGTATTTTAATTTAGTTAATCAGAAATGATTAAATAAATATTTTATAATTTTAAAGTCGGTGCCAAGTAAAACAATAACTACTCTAGTATCTACTCGTAAGTTGTATTCAGTTTTCTTTCATAATTTTTTTCATTGACTATTAGGTTGAATACTGTTATTATTCTGTTATTGTTTTGACATATCTAATATTTTTTTTGTCCTTGTTTGTTGTGTGTGTGTTGTTTGTATTTGTTATTGTAGCCAGGTTGTTGTAGTATTTACTTGGCACCAACTTCAAAATTATAAAATATTTATTTAATCATTTCTGATTAACTAAATCAAAATACGAATTACTTTGTACTAAGTAAATTTATATTTCACTTTTTAGTTTCCTTTTTGAAGTCGGTTTTTTTTGTTAAAAATTAATTTATTTTACAATTTTTAGTGATGGGTAGATCTAACAAGGATGCTTTTTCTCTTATGTCGGGGGTTCGGAAACATACACAATACACAAGCACAATCACCCAGATCATGATAAACATCTATATGGCCAATACAAATGTCTGTCGTGTGCGGGGATTGAACCCACTAACGCCAGCCAACAGCCGGTGCTGTGACCGCTGCGCTAACGCGTCGACATACTATGAGTAAAGTTCGCTATCAGGTGTACGTAATAACAACCGGGACTGACAGCCTAGCGTGTTCTCTGAGGCTAGGTTGGGAGAACCACAAGGATTAACAACTAGACCGAAAATAAATATTTGTATAAACATAAATATCCACTCCGAGCGGGAATAGAACCCGCGACCGTCGGTGTTTAGGCGCCGCCGACACGGCACATGCACCTTTATATTAAAGCGGTCGTCAAACAGCAAAAGGTAACTGCTGTAAATTGTTGAGAAATCCCCTCGAGTGTTTACGGTCTTCATCATCAAACCTGGTCCTGCGACACAGATGATCACACAGCAGGTAATTGCTATAAATCGTTGAAAAGTTCCCTCGATTATCTTTCGTCTCCATCATCAGACTGTAATGGCACTTATAACTCATACAGGTGCAAAGTTCTCATCAATAGAAACGAATTAAGTTCAAAAACCAGGTAATAGCTATAAATTGTTGAAGAGTTCCCTCGACTATCTTTCTTCTCCATCATCAGATCGACTCCAGACCTTTATTAAATAGTAGTGCTTTATAGTACTTAATGAAAACATGATTAAATTTACTAGTCACCCTTACAATTTTTGAAAGTTTCCCTCGATTTCTCTGGGATCCCATCATCAGATCCTAGTTTCCTTATCATGGTACTAAACTATAAATATCTCCTTTCCAACAAAAAAAGAATTATCAAAATCGGTTCATAAACGAAGAAGTTATCTCCGAACATACATAAAATATATATATATATACGGTCGAATTGAGTAACCTCCTCCTTTTTTTGACGTCGGTTAATAAACTATAAACAATCAAGTGTTAAAACAAAAAAAACTTGAGCGCCTCAAATTAAGGCAAAGTTAACAAAGTGAGTTAATTACATGCAGAAAAGTATGCATTTCGATACCCAAATAATTGGAGCGTGACATAAAGTAATAAGAAAGTTACAAAATTGCAAAAAAAATATATTATTCTATATACATATATATATATATAAATATAAATATATATATACAAATATATATATATATATATATATATAATCTTGATTTTGAATTTACTGTAAAGGTAAAAATATAGGAATATACGCAAACAATACAATACAATTTGCTGATTTACACAGGCTGAACTACCTAAAATCATTAAAAATCATCAGTAACTTTATCACTTCTCTAACATTCTCTTACTTCTTTACCACCTCTCTAAAGTTCCAATTTTGTCACAACTAAATCCAGTGTGTCTACTCTAATTTGTAATACAGTCTTCCATTATATTTTCTGCGAATTCATCTGTGGCACGGCACTAGTGAAAGCCATTATTTCTTCATTCATTATATTTTCTTTCATCAAGGACCGAGGAAAACCATACGAAAATAACGTCGTCTCACTTCATCGCTAATGGCTGAGGGATGATTATTAAATTAGCCGAGAAGATTAATAATAGGATATTACAAAAATATAAGAACTTTAAATACCACGTAGTTACGTACCTATTTTTCAATATAAATAAATTGTACTTGGGTCATAGGAATATTATTATCTGTATCATATTAAAGCTCTATAGAATAGAGTAAAATCATAGTAAAATATTATTTTGTCTGTGGAATAACTTTCACTGTCACCATGCTAGTGTGTGAGTGAAAAACTCGTATGTGTGAAACATTTAACCGTAGTGTCACAATTTTTGGCAGTAGTGTGCGTTCAAAAGAACTCGCTTGTCGCGTTGCGGTGCTTGTGCTTTCCACAATTGACTTTCATCGCCTCGTAAGTTTGTGAATTTTATATATTATAGTGTATTTAGTGGCTTCTGAAGGCTGTCTGTCACCGTTAATATATCGAAAAAAGAGCAATTTGTCAGGGGAATGCTCAGGATCAGCCAAGAATATTCGATCGGTTCGTGTCGATGCGTCACCTTTGTGAGCCATTTTACAAGTTTCTGTTATTCTAAAATCTGTATGAATCTCGTGTATTATCCGTAACTAACTCTCGTTCTAACACACGGGACGACTAAATCGCAGAGGAATCGGTAGTATAGCAAGGGTAAGGTTCATTCTAACCTCCTCTCACGGCGGCCAACTAGGAAGTTGTAGTTTGCGAGTGGCGCTAGCTGGCTGCTTGTCTCCTTGTGTGTTTGTGCAAAATTTTGTACTTTTACTGTCCTGTGTCGGTGCTCCGCGGATTATATGCGATACAAGTGCATATGTAAAAGTTAATTTGGAGGGACGGATAATTTTATTTCTTACTATAGGTTATGTCGATTTATAATATTATGTTCATTAATTATTCTTCATCTACGTTTAGAAATTATCTTAAAAATATAAATGATAGTTCAGACCGAAAAACAAAGATTACAAGTGTAAGACAAAGTAAGCCCAAACAAAAGTTATTAGAGATTTATTTCAGTTTTATTTTGTGCATTTCAAAACATTAAAACAAAATAGGTTTATCAAGATTAATGAGCACCTTCTTATTAGAAATAGGTAGTGTTGATATCTCGTAGAATTGTAGCTCGATAACAAAAGAAGCACAATATTTCACAATATTTGTGGGAAGCTTCAAGTGAAATTGTAACATGACTAACACTTTTGTGGAGAAGTCCTTACAGCTATAATTGTACAGATAACATTACTAATAAGATAATAGATAAATAAGTGCACATTTTAGATCATAGTTAGTGGTAGCTCAAGATATACATACATTAATCAAAATAAATTTGTTTCACCTTGTTCAAGTTAGTAGTTCTTTCTAAGACTCAATACAGACAAGCAGTAAGCTTTCAGCCTATCCGTCATAAATAATTGTTCACATCAACTTTATAGTTTTCAGTGTCGGTTATCGGCACTAATTGTACCTGCGTCTTTTCTATAAGATATCTTTAAAAAGTTAAGTTAAAATCATATACATGTACATACATGTATTTGGATTATGTATTTCTTATCACACAATTTTGAAACGAAAAAAGATAATTTAATAAATTTGTAACAACACCTTCATGAACACAATTCACATGAGAGCCATTAAATAATTTAGGTTACCCATCAAAAATAATGGCAACGAAAATCTTTAAAACGAAAAATGTTATTCAAAGTAGGTTTCTAGAGCAACATTTGTAGTTCAAAAACTGCTAAATGGCAATATGACGCATATTGAGTTGGGCAGGCCTGGTTAGTAGGTCAGGCAGGCTGAGGGTCCGCTGGCGCGGTGCATAGGAGGCGAGGTAGCGGGCGCGGGCCGATCTGGGTCAATGGTAGCGGAGCGGTGCGCCACGGCCGTGCAACTGGGTCGACCATGCGCCCCGCCCCGCGCGCCCCGTATCGCGTGCGCCGCGACCCCCGTTTATTGCGCTTTTATAGCTACGCGATTATTATGGATCGTCCTACCTGCCGCCTCCGGCCCTAGCGCCCGGCCCTACTGGCGACGATACCGACCGACATCTCGTTCACTCAGGCCGGGACACACGAGAAAACATCGACCCCTACGAATTGCGGCATAAACCCTCCGCTACAGCGACGCTCCACCGCGGGGAACATCATCATACGCGGTTGGCGTGCGAGGGCGAGCAGAACGCAGAGCGATGATCCGCGGCCGAGGCGGCGCGCCGACGACATTCGGCGGGACTACGTAGATCTTGACCTTGGCTAGGTTAGGTACGTGCGGCTAACGACCTCGCTCGGAATGACAAATAGAATCGAATAAGATAAGCAGAGAAAATTATATTCGCACTGTTTGTTTTTATTCGTTGACAAAACATTGTAAAATACGTTTCGTTATTTTCGAGAAAAACGAGATAAAAACACACGTTTCAATAAAATAGCCTCGCTGAGTCGAGCTCTTCGGTAGCGGTTATTCTTTATTGGCGCGCGCCTTCGTGACGACACGAGACTTGCACTCGACGTCACGACCTCCTCATCTGTGCGAACCGACCTAAGCCGGCCCTTCGACCCGCTCGCTCCGCGAATGATGCGAGAATCAGAAAGAAGTTTATAATAGGCAAAAAATAATCGAACCCCATATTTATAACTGAATGATACCGTTGCAGACGCCCAGCGGGCGCAGTTTATTAATTATACCTACTAACGCCTGAGTGTTTGTCTGTAAGTAATAAAAAACATAGACATACTAATCCAATGTATTGCAAACGTCCGAAAAATTAGATTTTGCTCACTCGGATCATATTTCGATTAATTTAATTTTATGTTCTTTTTTCACTCGCTTGTATATTTCCAGCCGAAATAAATTTAAATGGTTCATTAGTATTTTTATCATTTTAGTTTAAATATAATAACGAATATTCCCTTTAATCAGGCCACTACTACACTAGTACTGAGCTAGATTTAGCCCCAAACCGTTTTTAAACCAAAAAAAATATATATTTTACGTGATACGGAAAAGGCTAAGATTAATTTGTGATTAAAATACAGCGTCACAAAGTCCACACATTTTTATAATCTATATAAGTCAGCGCCGAATAATAAGCTTTTAGCTTATAATTTCTTTTTAATTCTGATGAATGATTACTGGTTTGTAGTAAATTAAAATATGACAAGAAACTCATTCCTTTGGTAAGAGACCATGCCTGACCTTCCGTAACAGTTCATATTTCTGTATCGTCAATCACTACCTTGTGACTCCTGTCGTGTTTATTAATCAAACACTTACATATTTAATCAGTTTTATTCAGACCCGTTTCGAATTTTGTCTTTTATAGAAGATAATTACTAAACGATCGTTCACTTCCCACTGATCTTTTCGATACAATGTAACAAATCGCGTTATCTACAAAACGAGAAACGTAATATGTTCCTCAATAACAAAACTTCTTAATAAATTTCTTTGTTTTTTGTATATTAATTATTTTGTGTCGAACACTGGTTCAATACTCGATTATCTCCCGAATAGTCGTCGCAGTTTTGACCTGAACGAAATACTTAAAAATATGTATTTGTAAGACCAAATGGAAAATAAGTTTTTGTCGTTTTTAGACGCACGCAATTTACGTCACTACAAAATTAAAGTATATCTGTGTTATCGTAATAGCTTTACCCGCAACTTTGTACCCATCGTTGTTTTTTATATTTTCCTCGCTGATGTAAACAAGCACACCGTGTTCAACATTATAATTGATAATCACTTTCTCTTGCAAAACAAATTGATGATAAATTTTATAAAAATTGTTTTTTTTTTTTTTGAGTCATAGCTCAATTTCTAGTGGTCTGTATCGCGATGAAATTTACACCAGATTTTAGGAATTAGCAACCACGTGATGCATAAAGACAGACAAAAATTATATTTAATTGTTTTCGTTTTAAAAAATTATTATTTATTTATTGATTCTTAATGTACACCGAAATACAGACACATGTAAAGAAATGTTCAATACAAGATGTACAAAGATGATATTATCGCTAAAGAGCGATTTCTTATATTAATATAAGCTTTACTGATGTCCCTAATGTATAAAGTCCCACCTTTTACAATTTTATTGTCTGTGTATATCAATGAAAACATTCTAAAAATTGTGTGTCCCAGAGCAAACAGGAACATCGAATATCGTCAGACATCTAATACCTGCCCGAATAAACTCATTCACATTAGGCTCGAGTTTAGTGTCCTTTGAATTTCATACAAGTTGATTAATGTGGTCTGAACGCGAAAAGAGTATGTATGTATATCACTTGGCCGTCTCTTCCCGGCGATGTCTACATTCCTAGACGGCGGTAGCTTTTATTTAATTGTAAAATACTGAACATAAACTGACGAGTCAGATGTGGTCTCACAGGGACTACTCGAGTGCAGTTCATTTGTCAGATTTTGATGTTAACAATGACCGTCAGGTAAATTGCAACGAGAGGTCACGCGCTCGTTCATTATACACGTGTCGACGTTCTATTGATTTTCGTTGTTCATTTTCGTTAAGTCCACCAACCCTCGCGTCACGGCGACTGGCGACACGACACGTTATTGCGCGGCCTGCTTGACCGATTAACCGACGGTGACAGCCCACACATAATATCGCCGATTAACTATCGCACCACACGATCTCAATTAAATAAGTCGTCTTTATATACATTTGAATGATAATATTATAATTAGATTTAATATTGTTATTCGTAATCGTTCAAATTAATGTTTTGAAATGAAATATTGCGACTTACAATGTACTGTCTCGTCCTACGGACTCTGATAGAGATCATAAGATATACGGAGTTTACAGTTTTCGCACATATTTTTGTGTAAATTTGCATCGGTCGCTCTCGTCTGCGTGTGTGTGTGCGGGAGGCCGGCGCGGTGCGGGCGGCGCGGGGCGGGCGCGGGGTCGTCGACCGCGCGGGAGGCGCGCGTGGAGCGGCGCGCGCCCAGCTCTAGCCGCCGCACCTGGGGGATGCAGCGCGCTCGGGTCACTGACACCGCGCCGCGCAGTGACCCTCCGCGCGCTGCACCGCTGCCGGCCGCCTCGCCGCGCCGCGGGCTCCTTGCGATCCCGACCACGCTATATACAATTACACGTGTATGTCGTATGGTATGCGCTAAAAGTTATCTCGGGACGAACCCCTAGCTGACAGCGGGGTGAGCTTGTCGGATCCATGCCGCTCGTATTCTCGCCTTGAACGTTTAAGTTTAAATCGATTAGGGTGTCTCGTTAAACAGCGGTCTTCGCGGAGCGCGCGACCTTGCCGCGACAGCGCCGAGACCCCGCGAGCGGCGAGTGCGGCGACCCCGCGTTGTCGAGCGAGCTCGCCGGTGCCCCCAAGTTAACGCATTAGTTAATCAATGTCCCTTAACTTCGATCACATTTCGTGTACCTCTAACAAAGGACGTCGGCCGGCGAGCCTACTCGTGGTGGACTGGCGGGCTGCAACTCTACTCGAGTATAGTTTAGCTGCAGTTTAAAGAACAAGTTGTAAATGACACAGGTTAACTTTATTACACAGTATACATAGATAGAGATATTTTTATTAGAATAAGTTCGTGGCGTTATTAAGAGTAACAACACGATACAAACGTGCACTACGAATATTAAATACGTCCTTCCATCGTCCATTAGTTCCTTCATTCGTAAATCTCACTTGGAGAACCGGTGTGTGACTTGTAAACAAGAGTCGCAAACGTGATGATAGCATCGTTAGTCAAATTATTGATGCGACGTCAACGTGATACGCTTTCGACAGCCAGATGGTGTCGGGACGGTCAGCGGTCACCTCTGGCGTGTCAACATCTGCGGCACGTGCTCTGACGCTCCACTAGTGTTGGCCGTGACTGCAGTATCTACCGACTAGTCGTCTACCGATATTACCGATAGTCGCTACCGATCCTTGTCCGTGTTTGTCAGATTATTGTTAGTACATATGTTTTGTTAGTACATATGTTTTGTTAGTACATATGTTTTGTTCGATTAGTCGATGAAAACGTCCTTACGTCCGCGAACGACAACATTACTCGGTAGCTGTTTGAAAATTGCATCGTTTATCTCTTGCCTCGAGACGATGTTATTTGACTATGTCTTGTTTGCACATAAATTAACGAACAATATATATACAAAAAATAGTCACAATAATATTACAATTTAATAGAAAATAAAAATAATCTAGTTGTAGTTTAAAATGTTGTACGAAATTATTATGGTATTATCGTAATCACCAAGTAGAATAATTATAGAAGTGAATCTCTACTTAAGCTAATAATTGAACACATTCTCCTCGTATATAATTTGCATATCTATTATTTACTAGCTGACCGGACAGACTTCATTCTGTAAAAAGTTAATAGTAATTTATTTTTTTATTAAAACCTTCCGTGGACCCTAAGGAACATACAAAAAATAAACTAGCCGAGTCGGTCGAGTCATTCTCGAGTTATGCGCTTAGCAACATTCATTTTTATTTATATAGACTAGCTGTACTCTTTTCTGAATACTCATAATTTTTTTTAACCGCGTGATTATGATCCCGTGTGAATTATGGGATAAAAAGTGTATGTTTCCATATGACTGCCTTTATCTTATTTTTAACCTACTTTCAAAAAAGGTGCAGGTTCTAAATTCGATTGTATTTTTTTTATGTATGTTACCCCAGAACTTTTCAGATATATATACTATGAGTAAAGGTCGCTATAAGGTGTACATGATAACAACCGAACCGAAAGCTTAACGTGCTCTCCGAGGCACAGTGGGTAGACCCACAAGGACTAACAACCAGACCGGAAATAAATATTTATATAAACACAAATATCCACTCCGAGCGGTAATCCAACCGACACGACACACGCACCATTACACGACGACGGTCAACTTCTATAGATTTATTAATAAATACCGATAGATATTTTTTTACCTTGTAATTTTATATAACTTTTACGTTTTTTAAAAGTCGGTTTTTTTAAATCAAAAATATGTTTTTGAGAACACATTTCATCTTCACATTTTATTTCAAAGCTTACGCTTCAACTGATGGTTAGCAGATACCGTACCCTATGGACACCGTTACCGACCCTAGCCCTGGCTCTCCCCTGGAAGCCTGGCATCTTATTCACCACAGGGTGTGAGTAATGGAGAGCAGTATTATTTAGCTGTGACCTTCTGTAAGGCGGAGGTGCTTCCAGTCAATATTCCATAGTCAGTCAAAGATATTTCTTTTTACTTTAGATTTGCGCCCGACCTCAAATTTAATTCTAAAACCTTCAATAAATCTTCACGCTCTTGTAATCTGTTTAACCTTCAGGGGTGTGAGGTGTGGTGTTATACACCCCCCACGATCTTAGAACGGTGATTTTTATTTTTTTATTTTTTTAAATATGGTAATGTTAGACGGTATCCTCATCACATCCTCATATGACGATGCTAATCGATACAATGTCTACTATTAGTTGCCAGTTGTCCACGCACAACAACAAACGTTTTCCCACAACAATGAACCTTTACGATGATTGTAATTTGCTAAGGAGGGTGATAGACGTGCGAGCTTAAAGTACGCGGTTTTTAATATCGTGCCTTACTCGGCTTGACGTCGGTGACACACGTGAAGCTTACTCATTCTGTATTGCGATGTCGTCGACAGAAGCTTTGTGTTATTCACGAATTGTATCGTATTACATTTTAAAAACTAAAAAAGACGAAGTTCTGAAATAATTCATTTTGAGTAATTTCTCAATCAAAAGTAACAAAAATTACAAATACCTACACTACAAGCGTTGCGCGTCCACGGACTGGCGAAACATAATTGTGTTTGCTCGCAAACAAAAAAAAAACCGACTTCAATCACATCGACAAGTAACACATCGTAGGTAGACAAAATAACAGTCACTTAAATACGCATTATTAGATATAACCCAAAAACTACTTATTTGATCGCAATCAAATTTAAATGGGAACACACGACACACACTACCTTTTGATTAAAACAAAAATCATGGAAATCGGTCCACCCAGTCAAAAGTTCTAAGGTTCTGAATCGAATTAAGAACCTCCCCCTTTTTTGGAAGTCGGTTAAAATTTGCGGCTCGCGGCTCGCAGTGCTGCCACACGCACGAGCGGAGTGAGCGAGTCCTCGAGCCACAAGTTCTCAAACTTACTCCCACGTCTATCACCCCCTTAACTCTTTCTATAAGGACGATACGTGATAAATTGTGTGATTTGAGAAATAAAAAATTATCAACATTACTATGCTTTTTTTTGTAAAATATTCATTGAGATGTTAACGAATTTTACTTTAGCTTAAAGTTAAAATTAATTTGATCAATATTGTTTTTAATAATTAAAATATGAGCTTTTTTATAAATATAATAAAATGTGAACAATAAAACTTGCGTTTTATTTTATTTGAACATTTATAATCCTTGAATATTAGATTCTTAATTATAAATGCAGTTTTTGTCACAAACAATTTATAGGTAATTTAGTTTTGGGCCACCCCGATCGTAGCCCGCGTAGCCATAAGTTTGAAATTAGTTATAGGTATTCCTTCGAAACACCTAAATGCAAATGCTGGGTGCAGCGTTACGCATTCATTACGAATTAATATCTGTTTATTTCGAATATTTGCTGTATTTATTTGCTTTCTAGTTTTCTTCCACGGTCTATAAATAATATAATACAATATGTATTCTATTTTATCGATTTGAGGTTCACTGCTTTAACCATTACGGTTGGACATAATTCACGTGTTTGCGGCTAACTACTATACAACGCAAAAATGAAAAACTTTTTTTTAAATATTAAACAAGGTGGGCAAACAAGCGTACGACTCACCTGATGGTAACCGATTACCGTAGTCTATAGACACCTTTTTTTTACGTGGGGAAAATCCATCATGAATACCCTCCTGCGCGGGGGCGCCAGAGGGTTATGTCAGACTCCTACTGACTAAAAACCACCACGTGTGAGCAGTCGTCCGCCTGAGTGGGGCGAGCGCTAGCATTCGCCACCTCGCCCCAGCATTGTCTATAGACACCTGCAACAACAGAAGCATCGCAAGCGCGTTGCCGACCCTACCCCCAATCATTCTCAGGAACTTGTAACTATCCTTTATTTTAATTTATTGATTTTGGGAGTAGCGTTAAATTCTACAATAAATTTTATTTCCTTCAGTGGTAACATTGAAATGAGCTATTAAAATTAACAAGTACTATAAGATGTGGGGTCGCTAAGGGCTGCGTCGAGTGTGAGTACGCTTCTAATGTACGATCGTCTGCAGAGTGCAAGCGGAGGCGATCGGTGTGGGCAGTCGCGGTCGCGGAGAGAGGCGAGGTCGGCGGCGCCAGTGCGCGTGAGGCGACACCGGCCGCAAGACGGACAGCGCGCGGCAGCCGGGGCCCGTGCTGCGCGCCGCGGGGCGGACGCCTGTCCCCCCGAGGCGGCGCTGGGTCCCGCCATCTTCGCTGCGGCACCACGATGTGCCCGACGGCGACGCCAAACACGACATCATACATAGAAAAGTGAGTCTGCTAGCCGACCTCCCGCCCTCCTATGCAGTAATCCCCAGAGTTGACAAAGGAGCCAGGCTATTTAACCTAGCCTCGGCCATGCCAATGATCACCCAACCTTGGACCAAGACTGGCTAACCCGGCCTTGGTCGTTCAATGAGGACCCAAGCTTACGACATACGGCGTGATTCTACTATTATTATTGTTCTAGTTCAGATATAATTCCCTAGATGTCGCTGTACAACTCAAGATATTTTTCTAAATCGTGCTGGCCAGTTCTCTCGCGTCTAATGACCTCCCCCAGTCGCGTCGATACCAAAATATCGCTCCTCGGCCTACAGGCGAAAATTAAAGTTTGGTAGCTGGCTTTTTCAGCTTATTATCCGAAAGCTCCCGCACTGCGTGACCAGTAGGTACTCACTTCAGCTTACCGCAGTTCACTGCCGGACATACCCGCCGCTCGCTGACACTTGCCCGTCCGTTCACAGGTGCGCGGCATACTCAACAAACTCACCCCGGAGAAGTTTCAAAAGTTGAGCGATGATCTGCTCGGATTGGAACTGGAGTCGGAGAAGGTGCTGAGGGGAGTGATCCTGCTTATATTCGAGAAGGCATTGGACGAGCCCAAGTACTCGTCTATGTACGCGCAACTGTGCAAGCGGCTTAGCGAAGAGGCTCCTAACTTCGAGCCGCCCGGGCAGCCTTGCACCTTCAAACTACTTCTACTTAATAAATGTCGCGCCGAGTTCGAGAACCGTGCTCAGGTACGCGTCGAATCCTGTCACTGAAATACTTTTAATTAATTGCATATTTTTTTTGGAATTTAATATCGAAACGTTCGAATTTTGTCTCATTAAAGGCGTTCGCGGCTTTCGAAGACAAAATACTAACACCAGACGAAGAAGAAAAACGACATCTAGCGAAATGCAAAATGCTCGGCAACATAAAATTTATCGGCGAACTCGGCAAGCTCGAGATCCTGGCCGAGTCTATCCTGCACCGCTGCATCCAGAACCTGCTGGCGCGGCGCGCGGCCGCCGAGCACCACGAGGACCTGGAGTGCCTGGCGCAGCTGGTGCGCACGTGCGGCCGCGTGCTGGACTCGGAGCGCGGCCGCGGGCTCATGGACCAGTACTTCGCGCGCATCGAGACGCTGTCGGCGTCGCGCGAGCTGGCGCCGCGCATCCGCTTCATGCTGCGCGACGTGGTGGAGCTGCGGCGCAGCGGCTGGGTGCCGCGCACCGCCGTGTCGGCCGAGGGGCCCGTGCCCATCCACCAGCTGCGCGCCGACGACGAGCCGCCCGGCCGGCGCGAGCGCGAGCGCGACTCGCTGTTCCGCGGCGGGCTGCGCGCGCGGCCGCTGGACGACGTGCTGGCGGGCCTCAGCCTGCAGCCCGGCGCCGCGCTCGTGCCGCCGCCCGACAAGCTGTTCGGCAACGGGTTCGCGCCGCGCGACGCCTTCCGCCAGCGCTCGGCGCCCGGCTACTACGCGCGCTCGCACTACAAGCACGCGCACGCCGACGCGCGCGCCAAGGACGCGGCGCGCAGCAAGGCGCGCGTGCCCGTGGCGGCGGGCGCGCTGCAGGACGTGCAGATGCGCCCGGCCGCCAACTCGCTCATGTTCACGGCCAACCGCCTGTCGCGCCCGCCGCCCGCGCCGCTGCCGCTGGCGCCGCAGAGTGAGCGCCCTTCTCTCTCCTTCGTTTCCGTACTTCGTTTCGTGTGCGGAATGTACCGGCCTTTAGTGTCTTCAGTATTAAGCGAGGTCGACAAACAAGCGTACGGCTCACCCGATGGTTAGCGATTACCGTAGCTTATAGACGCCCGCAACACAGAAGCATCGCATGTGCGTTGCCGACCCAATCCCAATCCCCCGGGAGCTCTGATCACCTTACTCACCGACAGGAACACAATACTTCTTGAAAACAATATTATTTACCTGTGTGCCGTGTGGTGTCGGTCGAGTAGAATAGCACCCCCTTTCTTCCCGTGGGGGTCGTAAAAGGCGACCGAGGGATAAACCTGGCTCAAAATCATCAGGGTCCTAGAGAAAGAAAACTTCATTTGAAACCCAGAATGTGGTCTCCATCAAGCATTCGTGGCATAGCTCTAAAATGCGAAAGACTCCTGTAGCGGAACTGGCTCCACACGTATCGACTCGTCGTTCCAGTGGGCCTAGCCAGTAAGGTCGAGAGGGTGGCGCAGAGCTTAGACAATTCTGCGTTTTCCTAAAGAGTGTCCTAGGCGACACAGTGTCTGACACTATCTAAATTGTCTGCAATAGACGGACTAAGGCCAATGATGATGATACTCTTCTGTAAGGTCGAGGTACTACCCCAGTCGGGTTGCTCCATATTTTAAGCAGGAAATTCCTGCTGTGCCCGCAGTTTAAGAGACTTAATACATATTTTTTACTTCTGAATGAGCATTATATCGACGAACGTGTCATTCCGTGACACCGTTGCATCCTTTTAGATCTTCTGAACTTCGAAATAACTAAAAAGTATTCAAATATTTTTCAGATGTTCTCACGCCCTCCTTCGCCAGCGCGCCGCCGCTGATGAAGGAGCCCGCGATCGCTATCAAACCGGCCCCAGACAAAAAGGATAAACCAAAAAAAGACAAGGTGAGTTAAGCATCGCGGTTTCGTCTGTGAATTTGAACCGCGACACGCAAACCTGTGTCACGTGGCGAACCGTCGACGCGTGGACCGTCTAGCGCCTCGAGCGCTCCGTTGGTTGAACTTATTTTTTTCAATAATTGCTATTTCCGTCTTATGCTTGGATACTTCTACGATGATTGGTTAACGATTAATAAAAAAGTTGTCCAGTAAAGCCAAACAACTCCGCCGATTTATATTCTAGTGCAATACTTACTTTTTATTTCAACTTACTTTTTATTTCATTAGCTTTATATTTCAAACATTAGTTATATCATCATAAAAAAATAGACACACCCGATGTTCCGGTCCTTCCAGCTGGATTCGCAATAGATCGAACAAATGTCGTTGGCTAAAAGAGCGTGATAAGTTTCTCTCGCCTCCGCAGGGCCTGAACAAGGAGGAGGCGTGCCGGCTCGCCATCGAGGCGGTGAACGCGCTGGCGGCGGGCGGCGAGCGCCCGCCCTCGCCCGAGCCGCGCGACTCGCCCGACTCGCCCGACTCCACAGACTCCACCGACGCGGCCGACGGGGACGACGACGAACCGGCGCTGCGCCGCCTGCGTGAGTTGCAGCTTCCCGACAAGGTGATTCTTCTTTTAATATCTATGAATGCCTTAACGATAAAAAGGCATCGGAATAAACATTAGCTCGACCGAGCTACGTCGTTCGTTCGTTTTTAGTAGATAATTTAGTGAAAGTAATTAAGCGTACGAGGTCGCGTTGGCCACGTTAACTATAAACATCGTAACCGGGCCGCAGGTGCTGCGGCGCGTGATCGCCGCCGTGCTGGAGCACGCGCTGGCGGGCGCGGCGGAGGGCGCGGACGAGCGCGCGCTGGCGTCGGCCGCGTGCCGCGTGGTGCGCGCCGTGAAGCGCGCGCCGCTGGCCGAGCCGCTGCGCGCGCTGCTGGCGCACGGGCCGCGCGCGCGCCTGCCCGCGCTGCTGGCGCACGCCGTGCGCGAGGTGAGCCGCGCGCGCCCCGCACTATGTGACACCGACCGGGACCCACGAGGACCGACAACCGGATCTGAAATAAATATTTTTACCCCTATGCATCACAATGCACACAACATACCCAAATACCAATAAAATCCAGCTTAAAAGGTTTTGAAAGATATTAATTCAAAACTAAGCTGCGACGATTGAGTCACCTAACCCCTGTCTGTATACAGGTCTGCACACTAATCTGCTCCAAGCTGCATCCTAATGGAACTGCTGAACTCCGTGGTGACTTTTAGCAGTTCCTGCAAGCGTGCAGAATTAGGAATATGGGAGACTTTAGTACTACCTCTCCGAAACTGAAAGCCTTACGCTCTAGTAGACAGGCTCCAATATTTAGAGGGTTAAAAGATAAGCAAAACCATAGTAGGCTCAGACAAGGATCCTAGAGAATACCCTTCCGTATCCCGCTTTGGTCATCCGCGCCTATCAGTTGTTTGCCTTGGAGTCAAAGAATCCTAGCATGAGGAGCGCCCTCATGCTCCACCTTCCTTGACCATATGTTGCACCAGAAGCAGACGAGATAAACCGTTCTCGGTTTTTGGGAAACTGAGCACGGTATTGGACTCTACACATTTCTATAGAAGTTTTTTAATCACCCACGAAGAAGCGTTTTTTCGGAAGCGTTTAACTCTCTCGAAATACCTGTGAATGCGCTTTCTCCATACTGCGATTCTCTGCTTCAGGCCGTTAGTCTTTCATATGTCGGGCTGGTCGAGGCTGGTGTCTGGCCTGTTGAAGGCCATTCTAACGAAGTGTACAATCCTTATCTTTGTGTTGCTCGACCTGAACGATACCGATGTCGCTACTCTTATGAGTAGCACACAGGCTCCTGGGTTTTAGCTCCGACAACGCGATCCATTGCCAGAGCGGCACCGAAGAGAATAGAACTCGTATCATACAGGCTGCCTTCCAAGTACGCAGGTATCTATTGACCTAGTGGGTGACGTAAGAGGCGACTAAGGGATAACACAGTTCCACTACCACCTTAACTTAAAAAGTCGACCGATGGCGGAATAACCATCCAACTGCTGGCTTTGAAATACATAGGCCGATAAGGGACTGTAGCGTCTTCGATGCGACAAAGCCAGCCCTGCGGTCACCAACCTGTCTGCCCAGCGTGGTGACTATGGGCAAGACACATGAGTTCACTCTATTTTTTCATATCATATTTGCGAGTCGGACACCGCTCGCCGTTCACTCGCCGCGCTCGGCCCACAGAAGCTGATCACGCTGTCGGAGGTGGGCGCGTGGTGCGAGGGCGGGCAGCACCACCCGCTGCTGCTGGAGGTGCTGCAGGCGCTGGGCGCGGCGGCGGGCGCGGCGCGGCTGGCGGCGCTGTGCGGCGAGAGCAAGCTCAACCTGTGCGCCTACGTGGCCGAGCGCGAGGGCGGCGCGGCGCGCGCGCTGGCCGCGCTGGAGGCGCGCGGGCTGGGCGCGCTGGCGCCGCAGCTGCGCGTGCAGGCCGCGCTGGCGCGCCAGCTGGCCGCCGAGCCCGCGCCGCCCGCGCTCTACCGCTGGATCAAGGCCAACGTGGAGCCCGCCGTGCGCCACGACGGCGCCTTCGTGTCGGCGCTCGTGGCGCTGGTGGCGGAGCACGTGACGGCGGAGGCGGGCGCGGGCGCGGCGCCCGACAAGGCGGCGCTGGAGCGCGAGAAGGCGCTGGCGGAGGCCTACGCGCCGCTGCTCACGGCGCTGCTGGAGGGCCGGCCCGACCTGCAGCTGGCCGCCGTGTACGCCGTGCAGCTGCACGCGCACCGACACCGATACCCGAAAGGTGCCCGGCCTCTTACGACTACCGTACAAAAATTATCTACATTGACATGACAGAGCCGTTTCGAGTTCAGTTCCTTTTAAATTACTTAAGAATCGTCGTAGTTTTCTATTTTTGAATCGTAATAATTCTTGCTTCGTACAAATGTAAATAAATAAATGTTATATAAACAGTTCAACTCAATGTCGAGCACCCAGAAACTATCAAACTTCGAGACAGAGACAAACGTCTGTATTAATTAAACATACAAGTGTCTACATCACGTCGACGACGCTTCAGCCTGTAATATCCCACTACTGGGCAAAGGCCTCTTTCCCCATGTAGGAGAAGGATCAGAGCTTAATCCATCACGCTGCTCCAATGGGGGTTGGCGGATATATTCCCTACTATGAGTAACGATCGCTATCAGGTGTACGTGATAACAACCGGGACCGACGGCTTAACGTGCTCTCCGAGGCACGGTTGAGAGACCCACAACGACTGCACAAACACCTAGACCACGGCAAACACCTGTATGGCCAATACAAATGTTTGTCATGTGCGGGGATCGAACCCACAACCGCCAGCGCAACAGATAAAATCCATGGCTGTGACCGTTGCGCCAACGCGGCGTCATCACGTGAGAGAATAGAATTAATTTTAGTCCTATCTTGTATAAATTAATTATAGCTCCAGGAGTATCTACATATATCATGCTGAGTTAGACCTTGTTTCAAAGAGTTTTAGCTATATTCCGTTTCTTTTGGAAGTCCTATTTGGTAAACAAACCCCTGTCAATCGTAATTCACGTTTTTTCCGCATTTATCACTCACTTTCACAACACATTAGCTTACGGACACTTGTAAAACTCCATTTACTATTTGTTTCACTAAAAACAAATATCAATTTATCATTTTAAACACATAAAAACGACTAAAATACGAATTCTGAGAGTACAGATAACTAATATTATTAAAAGGCCAATAGGGATGTGGTCATAATATTTTTGAGGTGAATGAGTTTAAGTGAATGAACAGCATGAGTGATAAAATAGGCAATGTTCTTTACCTATATTTTAATAATGTTACCGTAAAGCGATTTGTTAAATATTGTTACCGTAAAGCGATTTGTTATTGTTTTTTTTTTTTTTTTATATCGAGCGCAAAAAAATGCTTACAAAATATTGCAATTTTACGCGTAGTTACTTTTTTTCGTCGATCTACATTGATTACTCGTCGATGTAATTGAAGTCAGTTTTTTTTTTCGTTTGCGAGCAAACAATTATTTTATATTATGAATATTTCTGAATATCAATTTTACCCTGAACATTTTTAACGCTACCCCATATTAAAGTATACCACATAGCAATGGCATAAAAGTTTACTGTAGTTCACAGGAAACATTTTTGAGACTTTAGGATGAGACCTAGGATTGCCCAACAAGAGCTTCGTGGAGAACAATGTTATTAGGCCTTTTTTTATAGACGTTAGAGAGAGTGTGCCGCCGGCGCAAGGTTTTTTATTCATAGTTAATACAAATAATGTGACAATAATATTAATAGGGTCGACTTTTTTTTTAGACACAGCGGCCCTATTTTGTTGTAAATTTTATTTTTGATGTCTTTTTTACTGACCATTTCACATAAACGAAATATAAATTTGTTGCCTTTTATGCTCGATGCTCGATTAATATTTTTTTTTTTTTTTCGTAATTCTTTAACCTCTACTAATTCTTAGCAAAAATATTCAATATATTATTGGGTTTTGAAATAATTTTAGCGATATGTTAGCGTTAATATTTGAACATAAAATGAATTTCATATTCGTCTATGGCTTATTAATATTGTTCATTCATTTGCTCTTTGTGTCACTTTACTATACTTACAATATTACTCTATTGTCTGTGGTCGGAAGTACGCCAAATTTTTTTACTATTTAATACTATTCCAAAAAAATAGAATATAGGTCTCAACATTCCGTTTAGTAGTTACTTGCTCTACCTAAATTTTGTATTGAGTTCATCACTCTCACATGATAACTATTTCAGTTGTCGCTCAGTCCCACTAACCATTATGTTTTGTTGATCGTGCGTGCAGGCATGCTGCTGCGATGGTTCATGTATCTGTACAACCTGGAGGTGTGCGAGGAAGAGGCATTCCTGCGCTGGCGCGAGGATGTCACGGACGCCTACCCCGGCAAGGGCGAGGCGCTGTTCCAGGTACGAGGGTGACGTGTGTGCGTGTGTATATTTGTGCGTTATGTGTTTGCATGTGTGTGACGCGCGCAACTTACCACTTACCGACTACTCGTAATGCGATAGTCATGAGCCCAAGCTATGAGCTCAAGTGGTTATGTTCGTTTCTATGAATCATCGCGTGATGCTTTACAGGCTATATTGCCTATCTTATATGTTTAGTTATATGTTAGCTGTGTAGTTACAGCAATAAAGAATATAGCCAGCCCCCATTTTCCCGTGGGTGTCGTAAGAGGCGACAAAGGGATAACACAGTTCCACTATCTCCTTGGAACTTAAAAGAGCCGACCGATGGCGGGATAACAATGCAACTGCTGGCTTTGAAGCAAGCAGGTCGAAGACGGGCAGCAACGTCTTCGGTGCGACAAAGCCAGCCCTGCGGTCACCAACCCGCCTGCTCAGCTTAGTGTCTATGGGCAACACACATGGGTTCACGCCATTTTTGACGCGAACTTGTGGGGCCCTATGTCCAGCAGTGGACTGCGATAGGCTGAAGTGATGATGATGATGATATTGATGTTTAGTATGTTTAGATGTCTTAAATAATTGTCATGAATTTGTTGCTGATATCAACAACGGCTCACGTCAACAGGTGAACACGTGGCTGACGTGGCTGCAACAGCAGGAGTCCGAGGACGAGGAGGCGGAGGACTAGCCGGCCGCCGACAGCCGACAGCGACACTCGACACCCGACACTGCACCTTTTATTTGCGCTCATCTCATATAAATATAATTAAGCCAAATAGTTTAAATACCTACCCTCGTTACCCTTTAACGCTCGACTCGCCGCGCCGCCGACTCCAGTGTTAAATAGGTCAATTTTAGGTTATACTATGTACTAACGTAACGAATGTTAGTGTCTCGAGATAATTTTTTGTAGGCCTTTTACTCGATTTTGATACTTTTACAAAACGTATACAATATGTATAATAGTGTTCGTTTGAACGTATGATTGCACTTCGACCCGCCCCTCGACAATGAGCGTATTTTAGTTGAAATTGTAAAATATATCTATCGAGAACTTAAATCAATTTTATTATTATTATCATGATCATTTATTTCCAATACTAAATGAATGTAGTGGATAAACTGTAAGAATGCTTAAATTTCATTGTATTATCAGATTTTAGAATTTTATAACGAAATATATAGAAAAGTAAAAAAAAAGTTTCCTCAGACATAAGATATGTATGTTGATTGAGTGATTTGTAATAAAAAGTTGTGAAGTGATGCAATGGTTAAACTAAGTACAATGGTCAATATGTATTCAGAATGAGAATAAACTTCAGTGTAATTTATTACAACGGTTGCTTTTTATTTTTCTCAAAAAACGACGACCCGCAACTAAGTCGGGTTTTTAAATTAATAAACAAATAAAACATTATGTATATAAGTTTTCAACGTTATAACCCGTCCGGGGATAGACTCGAAAATATATAAATATATAATTCAATAATAATAATAATAAATCTTCAGAACACTGCTGTGCATATATTATATTATTTTATTTTGACTGAATTTTTGTTTATGTTAGACAGATTGCAAAAGTTAATATTATAATTTATCAGAGATCATGATCTCTGTTATAATTGAAACATACACATGTATATATTAGATACTATATATTTGTCGCAATATATTCTTACTCAATAAACAACCTATATTTTTTAATTTTTTTTTATTTTATCTTATTTTTTTTTTTTATATATAGGTACACAGACTTCTAAAAATATTTTTACACATAAATATGAGTTCATTCATTTTCTTTACTGTAACCACTATACAAAGCTGAATGTAGACGGACATTCCATTCTAACAAAAACAATTTAAATCCACTATTAATTTACAGTATATGAGAAGTTTGAATTAACTAACATTTAATTTGATAATGATTGAAACTGTATCCATCGGTCCAAAACATTTTTTTTGTTACATCTCGTAGAGCTTGCTTAGACAACGTTTTCGATCAAAGCTCCCAGGTGGCTTAACTCGAGAAATGCCAAACCGCAGCCGTGAAAAATTTGTCTCATTATATTTATTGCAGTTTCCTAGTCATGAAAATGAATATTAAAACTATTAGTTATATGCTTGTAGTATGTGTATTCATTTATTGAAATCAAAATCTTATTCCTTAAAAAACACACACATTATCATCAGCCTATCGCAGTCCACTGCCGGACAAACGCCTCCACAAGTTCGTGCCAAAAATGGCGTGAATGTGTTTTGCCCATAGTCACCACGCTGGGCAGGCGGGTTAGTGACCACAGGGCTGGCTTTGTCGCACCGAAGACGCTGCTGCTCGTCTTCGGTCTGTGTATTTCAAAGCCAGCAGTTTGATGATTATCCCGCCATCGGTCGGCTTTTTAAGTTCCGAGGTAGTAGTGGAACTGTGTTATCCCTTATACGACACCCGCGGGAAGAGAGGGGGTGGCTACATCCTATACTGCCGCAACCACACAGTCTGCGTGTGTTACGCTGCTCCACTGTGGGTTGGCGGATATATTCCATACTATGGTAACGATTGCTATGATTTGATAGATGTATTTGATAACAACCGGGATCAACAGCTCAACATGCTTTCCGAGGCTCGGTTGGGAAACTCAAAAAAACACATCCTAACGAATGCATTGGTACCTTTTGACTTGACCATGCGTCTCTCTGATATCTGTTCCAGAATTTTTCTTTTTTTTTTTTTTATTGTTAAGACCGTGTTACCAAATTGTTCTCCCGTAGCTCTTGTTTTATTTAACTGATAATTTTACACAATAATGCATGGGTCATTGGTCAACAACTGTTAAATCTAACAAATTATAAAATATACGAACTAGCTAACGACTTGAAGGTGCTTTTAGAGCATATATGTAACGGTTAGTCTACGATATCTTCTCCATATTTTGTGATAATATAGAAAAAAACAGTCTTACGTTTCTTTCTTTGAAGTAGTATTTATTGTTACGTCGGAAAGCAAAACGTCAGTACACTATTATTAGACTGTGGTAAACAGTGATACACATAACATCTGTTTTTAGAAAAAGCACCAGGAACAGGGATTTTTCTCCGTGACGACGTGTTGGCGCAGCGGTCACAATACTGGCTGTTGCTATGGCGGTCGCCGGCTCGATAACCGCTCACGACAGACATTTATACATTAATTTACTCACACTTTACCAATTATCATCATATTTCAACTAAGTTACAGAAAATCTTTATGAATTATACACGAAAAACTTTCCTGGGAATGACTGTCTATTGGTAAAAACAACATAAAAATCTCAGTAGTTTTGTGTTTATCATGAACAGACTGACAGACCCGGCGGGGGACTATTTTACATATGTTAACGTTATTGTGTAAGGTGGCAGTGTTCAGGAGCAGTGCCAGACGGCGAGCGTTGTAATCTATACAGAAAATCCAGTAAAGAACAACCGTCTGCTAGTGACGAATTATAAATAACAAGTAGTGACAGACGACAACCAATTTTTCTTTTTTATTTTGCAGCAGATTGTTTTTTAATTGAAATAGTGCAGTCTTCCTTGATACTATACAAAACTAATGTTCTTCATTTTGTACAAAAATAAAAATTCCGATTAGTTTCGTAACAACTTATTTATAAATAAAGAAGATATTCTTAGGAATTAAATATTTTTTCCTAATTTTTAGAAACTATACTTGTATGTATTTTTGAAAACTAATATTGTCCCTTAGAAAGCATTTGCTTTTAATTATTATTTTTTTCTTTTTTTCCATTCCTACAGACACTCATCCAAATGTTAAGGCTGGCTAATAAGAACTGGCCATTTCTTAACATCAAAGGGACTCATTATTTTTTTTTGCGAGATTGAAGGTCAGCGCTCAAGATCCATACTATATAACTATAATTCAAAGTTAAACTACATTTACAATAGAAATTATTTATTTACATTTTCAGTTAGCATTCATTTTATTCTTGAAGTTCTCATAAGCACTTTCACATTCTGAAGTTTGCAACTAAACAACCAGCAGATGACATTTTATAATTAAAAACAATAAATTAGTATTACACTACACGGCAGTTCTTCTTAAACTAAAATCCACTATATTCGATGATAACTGGCGCTGAAATTAAGATACAACATATATTAAATACATTAGATAGAACTATAGCTACAACTATCTACAAATTTGATTTAGTTAATATCTAATATATAAAATTCTCGTGTCATGGTGTTTGTTGTGAAACTCCTTAGAAACAGCTGGACTGATTTTTATGAAATTTTGTGTGCATATTGGATAGCTCGAAAATCGGCCAACATCTATTTTTCATACTCCTAAGTTATAAGGGGAGGGGGTTCAGGGGGTTAATAAAACTAACGTTTGCCGGGTCAGCTAGTTTTGATATAAAAATTGCGGTTTTCTTAGCTTGTGTAACTGAAGAAGTAACTTGCTTTTAAAATTAGTTTATTGTAAATATTAATGGAAAAGATACTTGGCGCTATTATTTATATCTTATATGTCAGGAAACCATTACTATAACTACCAAGTACTACTTTGGGTTCATTAGAACACATTTTTATTTAATACCTTCTGTATTGCTAAGGTTTCCATATTGCTTAATATGTATTATTGCTTATATTGTAATTGAAGCATTTGTGGGGAAAAATCTCGCATAGTTATTAATCACAAAGCCTTTTCTCTACAAAACATAACCTTAACAAATGAACTCACCGAGTCTTATAGCAGCACAAAGCACACAAAATGTCAGAACGCTGTTGATTGTATTTTCCCTTGCTTGACGTTTTTCTTCTAAGGGATCAACCCTTTCGCCAAGTGGTAAGCGGAACATTTTGAATAAGAAAACTCGTCTATTACTTTTTTTATACGAAATAACCTTTTCCTGTAGTTCTGTAGGTACCTAATTATATACCTAGGATTGTTTATATTTATTCTTTACTCTATGTCAAGTTGTCTACAATAATGTCTAATACCACTTTACTCCTTACTCTATGATGTGTTGGTTCATCTGTAAAATCCTTGAAATAATGTTTTTACATTTCTTTTCCCATGAAACCACAGAAATACAGCATAATGTCAAATTGTATTCTTGTTTGAAGCAAAAATCAATCATAAACACTATTAGGTACTTCTAACTAACAAAGTTTTATGATGAGGATCTAAATTATTCTCTATTAGAATTAAAAAAGTTATGTTTATTCAAAATATAATAGTATTATGACAATTATGATTGATTTTAGAATATTAAAACGACAATAAGACTTTACACACTAATTTTTAATCTGATCTTTCCTAGTCACTCCCCACATCCATCTCAGCATTCTCATCTCGGCTGCATGCACTCTTTTTCACCCGTCACTTTCGTTCACCAACATTCTGATCCATATATTACAACAGGTCTTATGATCGTTTGTAGATTTTCTCCTTAAGTTTAATGGGCATTCGTGGGTCACAAGCTTTTCCAGAGACCTGTCGTTTCCTTGTCGATTTCATCCATTTCGCATTTATTCTATTTTTCAGGTCACGGTCTACATTGCCGTCACTTTGTATTAATAGCCCAAGGTACAGGAAATCGAAGGGAATGAAAAGGACTGGATACGCCATCCAAGGCAATATTGGAAAAACGGGACAAACCACTGATATCGCAAAATAAATGCTTGGTTTTAGTTCTACTTATTCTCAACCCCGCGTTCACTAGTCTGCCCTGCCATTTTCCCAGTCTGCTTTAAGCCTCAAGAACATTATCTCCGATAAGAACAACGTCATCGGCAAACAGCATACACTAGGGTGCTTCCTCATGTATGTCTGATGTTAGAACAACTATAACTAGAAGGAACAAATACAGGCTTAAAACCGACCTCTGGTGCAAACCTACAGCCACATTGAACTTGCCAGTTACTCCGGCTTCGAACTGGACGCGGTTACTAGCTCTATCATACATCGCCTGAACAAGTCGTACATACTTACTCTGGCACACCTTTCGCTTTCATAGCTTACCACAGAACCTCACGGAGGACCCTATCGTATGCCTTTTCTGGATCAATGAGTACCATATGTGTCTTTTTTTGCAAGTCGGTATTTTTCACAAAGTTGGCGGAGTGCAAATAAAAGTGAGTTTGATAGAATTTGTTTGCTATGGCTAAATCAAAGGCCAAGGTTGCTTCCAGTAGAGCTTCGCTGTCTCGGTTCCTGACTCCGTGACCTCGGCCCCCATGCACTCCCTCATACCCGTCATTCATCCTTCCCACATGTCCACTAAAGTTCCCCCCAATGTATATTTCCTCACCTTCTGGTATTATTACCGCATTATAACCTTCCCAAAACTTTTCTTTCTAATAGTCTTGGTCAGTGGACTTGCGTCGATTTTTAGAGACTATAAGGCTAGTTATTAAGTTTTCTAAAGTTGTGGAAGTGTAGTGAAGTGAAGACCGATATATGTTATTTTTTTTTTTAATATGGAATAACAAAAGCAGTATTTGCGGGTATTATAAGCCTGAGGACATATCACTTACGTAAATAAATAAAAAAACTTTTCTTTCATACTGTCATCGCATCCAGTTTGCGGCGTATACACATACACTGACTACATAATACATTTAAAACCGAGTCTTCCATCAAAAGTTTTACTACAATGACTCTATCATTTACTCTTTTCACATCCATTACCTTGTTCTATTGCTCTTTATCTAACACTATACCAACGCCATTCCTTTTCCCATCCTCTCTGGAGTCCCTGGTGCAGCAACCCTTGTTCATTTCTTACTCTGCGTCTACGCATCGCCTGCAGGGTACGCCCTAACATTATCACATACTATGGTACTAGTATATCAAAGAATAAGAAAAATAGAAAAAATAAATAAATAAAACAAAATAAATCCCTGTAGTAATTGTCTTTTATATCTATAACATATCTTGGTACCCCAGAAATCTTTCTTAAGTAAATAAACGTAAAAAACTGTTTTTAAATAAAGAGTAATAAAAGAAAATGGGATGAGTAAGAAAATAATGTCTACTTGGAATTTTATCTTTACGTGCATAACAAAGGATATTTGCTTCTAAATTAATGTTATCAATTTAAAGTCAAATGAATACAATTTAATTATTATTTTTTTTTTGTTGTATTATTCATTAGTATAGTAAATTAGTAATACATAACAATTTAAAAAAAGCTACGAAATCAAAATTTGACAGATTAGGAAAATTCTTGCCAGCTGAGCTGTCTAGTACTACCAACATGATATTTATATTTCGTTCTGGTTACGATACTATTCTTGAGCTTATTTGCAACAAAAATACTAAGTTATGTATTTAAACGATATATAATATTTAAAGTGACATATGATGCAGCTTAGCTGGGCATCTTTTCAAAGGAAGGCTATAAAATGAACTTTTAATTTTAAGTAATTTAAGCCAAAGTTGCGCAACATGGCGAGTTTGCCTCAGCTGCTTCTATAAATTTTCGTCTTCGGTGACTGCGACACGCTCTAGTTAACAAGATTTTAAGTGAACAGTTATCTTATAGCTCAACTCTTATAACTAGATAAAGTGATGGGACAGTCGGTGTGTTCGTGTGGCTAGATCGCTGTCGGAGTAGATCTAATCGCGGTGATATTGTTTTGTTCATTGTGAGCTAGAAGGGAAACCGTCAAGCTGGAGCGACTCCCGGAGTACCTGCGCGACACCGTCGACTGGTTCATGGGGTGAGTGTCGTCCGCTCCTTCTCTGCCTGCTCCTCTTGCACGATGCCCTGGACAGGGTTGTAATAAAAATAAATAAAATTTGTTTCTCATGTGATGTTTGAATCTGTTTTAATATTTATCTAGTTTCAATTTCACATGCCACTGCAGTAATATCAATAACAATAGAACTTTCTTCAGCTTTGTGGTTATTTCTAACATCAATCAGGGTCAGACTAAAAAACAAAAAAAAGTTTACAAGAAGAGATTCAAACATTAAAGATAAAAATGGATTGTAAACACTGTTTGTTTATTTTAATTATGTAAAATGATCATAGTTGCTTATTGTTTACTATCATAATACAGTTAGATTACTCATTACATGTTAATTTCAAATGAGAACTTTTGTTAAACGGGAGCAAGTACTCGTAGACCAGTATAACAAACATCTTTCATGTAAATCATTCGTCTATTGTTTACCTACAACTATCACAAAGTTTTTTATAATTTATAAGTTTAGCTTTTACATCGACTAGGTTTTGAGTACCTCCTCGTATTGTTTTATATACTGTCTCACTAGTTACTATAAATGCTTTGTTTCTGCTGTGGAAACTGACCGTTTGTTATTAATTTTATAAAGATTTAATTATTTATTTATATTTTTTATTTATTTTGTTTGTCCCAAATGTGCAACAGAACAATGTTGTAATACCTTCACTGTGATAATATACAACAATTTTATCATATCTGATGAGATGTGATATTTACTCAAATATGTTGTTGAACTTGTTCAAATGGTCAATTTAATAACAAAAAGAGATATGTAAATTTTTGTTTACATATATTTTCTGTTTCGTCTGCTGACATTTGAATGCCTCCTCGTCTTTACACATACAGTGTTATACATCCCGTAAGTCAGTGAGGTAGTAGTGAGGTTGCTAGGTGCTTGTCCGCGTTGTCGCGGTATCGCGGCGTCGCGGCCAGGTGGTCAGGTGGTCGCTGATAACGCGTGATGTCAGAGAGGCGGCGGCGCGTGCTCCCGCCGCAGCCGCCGCCGTCAGTCGCTCGCGGCGCGCACCCGCGAGCGCCGTCTTCCGCGCCGTCCGCCCCTCCCCCGCGACCCCTCGCCAGCGCCCGCCCCGCCCCGCCGCCGCTCATGGCGGAGGAGACGAGCCCGCGCCGCTGGCCCGTGGGTATCCTGCGGCGCAGCGGCGCGCGCGCGGCCCGCCACGTGCTTCACGTCAAGTACCGCAGCGTCCCACCTTCGCCCTCCGCGCTGCCGCTCGACATCGACGACACCGTCTCGTGCTTCTGCAGGTGTGAAACTTGATGCGATACGTTTCCTTGCCAGGTGACCGACAGCATTTCTCCTCCGGCGAGGTCGCTAGAGGTGTACGTCTCGGTGTGCGGATGTTTATTTACATGTTGTTGTTTCGTAAAGCTGAAGTTGCAGTCGAAGGTCGCCAGTCGCTACGAAGTTTTTGTCATATTTGAGCATTACGTGTATTTAGTGAGCGGGTCGTGCTAGGTGAATCACGCCGCAGCGCCGCCACGGTGTCGTGTTGCAAGCGCTGCTCGTCGTTATCGCGCTATCGCCGTTATCAGCTCGGAGCTCCCACCTGGTGACGTCACGCGCCGCGCCACTCTATTGTTTTCACGAACTATTGTTTCACTGCGTTGGAACATAAAAGTGATTAAATTACCGACCGGCTCTAGTTTCAATATCTACTGTTGCCACGTACGTGTCTCCGCTCGCGATCCCTCTCGTCTCAAAGAACACTTTGCTCGTTTTGAGTTAATCGCAGTTTTAATTTTATATATTTTTCCACGCAAAATTCAAAATATTTTTAATCGATAGTTTCGGCCTACTCGTGCATCGTTAGCCGTCTTATAATTAATACCTATCGTATTAACCTACATACGAATTCGTGCAAGGCTGTATGTAAAAGACATGCCTCGATCGATCGCGTCTAACTTGCTTGTATTCGCGATATGCTAGTTCGTGTTTCTCTAGTCTTCGATCGCGCAGAGTCGCCTCGGATTGTAACCGAGGAGCCGGCACGGGCGCGTGCAGAGAGCCGCGCTCCGATTGATTGCCTCCACTTGACTCCGCTGGCCAGTAATTATGATGCCGCTCGTCGCGCTCGCACGCGCCTCTATGCTCCAATTTACTGCCACCGTCCCGGACGATGTTTGAACATCAGTCATACAGCCGACTGTATGTTGCTTAGAAAATATTTAAATGACATACAGAATTGACCTATTCTAGAACTGATTTATCCCTTTACAACCGAAAAAAAAATTTACTCAGCTATTTTTGAAATTCACATGACTATTTCATGGGCGTCTAAGTATTATGTAAAAAATATTTTAAAAAATCCTGAAGTCTCTGGTTTCCTGAAAACTTACCCTCACGAACGTGGGGCTTAGGAGATAGCTCGAGATGTGAGTTTTGTCTAGTTTTTGGATATATTTTAATATTATCTAAATGAAAATTAAATTAATTGATCAGTCTTTACAATCATTTATTGACGATATTAATAATGAGTATTTTTTATACATTTGGTTTAATGTTTTTGAAAAAACAAACAACAATCTTATTAGAAAACTAAAATATTTCTTCCTTGCTTAGGTTATTGATCTTTTTTGGTATAAAACTTATAAAAACTGGTTGTTAAAACATAGTTTTCCAACAATATTGGCCTTGGTTTATTTTTTACTACTTGGCGAAGTTTGCATCGTCCAGTAAAAGGTATCATTTGCTCATCTATTAAGGAGTAGCTGGGGCTCCAATCGGTTACACGTTTCTTTGACCTTTTTTAGGGTGGGTTGTACCTTCCACAAAGCATTGCCTTTTTCAGCTTCTGTTGGCGTGTCGCTGTCGAAAGCGTGAAGTGCATTACGTAGAGTTAGAAACCTGTCTCTCGTCATGGTGTCGCTGACCAATGCCAGTTTAATTCCAGTTTTCCAGTACATAGATAGTTTTAGATATGAAATACAACCCATGATTAGTTGAAGAACAAAGAGTTTCACTATTTCCAGTCTGGTAGTTTTGAATTCGATGCAGGATTTGCGCAAATGGTATAGATAGATTCGTGCACCTAGCAACTTCTTCCAGGAATGAATCATCAAAGTAGTCACGGAAATAATCTATCGGAGAGCGAACTTGATTTATCATAAGCGGAGTGTAATCGTGAGCTTTATCTGTATAGACAGTTTCTACACACACTCTCTCACCTGTCTCTCTTCTTCCTTTAGCCTGTCCTCTTCCTCTAGCCTGTCTTCTTCCCGTAATCTGCCCTCTATCTCTTGCACTAGCCAGTCATCTATATATTTTTCTACCTGATTTGCCTCTAGAAGATCCCCTGCTTCTGGGTATTGTTGGTATAAGTGGTGGTGCCTCATCCACTTAAGAGGACTCATCGCCAGACCCAGAAACACTCTCTTCTAGATAGTCTTAGACTCCCGCCATAATATCCATCCTCATCATCAGCAAATTCCTCAATTTCCGAGTCATTTCCATCTGCTAATATTTGCGCTACTTGGTCATCCCTTAGGGGTATCCCTAAAAATTAAGATAAAACCCTTGTCAAACGATCATAAATACAGGAAAATCCTGATAAGGTACAAAAAAAATTATGAATATCCATTTAGTACATAACACCTAACCTACACGATCGTGCGTCTATGATTTTGAGTCACTATATATGCCTAAATAAGCGTGCTAGGTGCAAATTAGATACATATAAGTATAAAACAACACTTATTTAAGTAAATCACACACACAAAACTATAAAAATTGGAATAATTTTATAGAAAATAAATTACTTACCTGGGTGAGTTCGCGCGCCAATAAAGGCAGCCATCCTTTACTGTGGTTACGGGCGATTATCAGGTTCAAATATGATCACAAGAAGCCCGCGCGAGTTTTTTCTAAGAAAAGGATAGTCTCACGATCTATCGAGGCCGACTGCGTCTCGAAAAATCAATTTGCGTACGCGCCAGAATTTTTGGAAATCAAGTCTCACTATCATATCAAGTCGGGTGTAAAGGGTTATAAAAACTTGTTTAACTGTACTAATATTACAGACACATTAATCTACTTGGTCCCAACCGATAGCATCGAAAACTCTTTCCCTACTGGAACACTACATGAGCTCGTTGATATTTTGAGCCTACATTACTTGACGAAGGGTCAAAATAAAATATTCAGAAATCACGAGTAATACGTAAACGTTTGGTTTCTATCCATGTGTAATTCATAACAGAAAGAAAGGTGACAAAACGAATTGAAGTTATCTAGTATTACGACAGATTAGTGTCTAATTGACCAATTTATTATTTTCCTATATATTGCAATAGTCTCAAAGCGGAGAGACATGTGTGACGCTAATATGTCTCTGTGTGCACGCGGCCGTTCGCCACCACACGCGTCTTTCGAGCGAGCACTAGATCGCCGCGCCGCCGCCGCCGCCGCCCGCCGGACGAAGGTTGCGGATGTCTAGTATTTTTTTTTTTTTAATATTTTATTTATACCTCAATTCATATTAGTGTGGGTAGGTAGTATTACGTGCTGTAATCGTAGTTCATTTCCGTCGGTATCAATACTAACGTAGTAAAGCTGAAAAGCTATTTGAAAGCACTGTTTACGGAATCAAGAAATTTGATTTGAAATAAATATTTTTCGTGTAAAGCCTTTAAAGCTTACTGAGATACAGGCTATAAAGCGTCACACTGTAATGTAAACGAATAAGAATTGTTGGGTATTTTACTCCTTCCCTTCTTGTAGATTAAAGTAGCAAGTGTAGTACAGCTTGAGCTGGGACCAACGTGGTCATTACTCCTGTGGCGCCCCACTACGATTACTGAATTTTTTGTTCAATTACAATAAAATATAGCCTATGTCACTCCTGAATAGTGTAGCTTTCTGTTAAAGAAAGAATTTTCATGATCGGATCAGTATTTGCGAAGATTACCCCCTACATACCAACAAAGTTATAAACTTTACCTCTTTATATAACCAAATAACATACTTTAAAGAACAAATTTTATAGCACTTAAATAAATAATATGTTGCTCCAACGCCATCTATCAAAAATCGAGAAAACGTCGTCGATAGACTAAAATAAGACTAAATTAATAACGTCGAAAGACTAATAAATTGTTTTCTAATAGCGATAGATGGCGCTAGTTTATTTACCATTTTGATATTATATTTTAATCTTTTTCTTATTTACTGAATTTTTTGTTCGATTTCAATAAAATATAGCCTATGTCACTCCTGAATCGTGTAGCTTTCTGTTAGAGAAAGAATTTTCATGATAGGATCAGTATTTGCGAAGATTACCCCCTACATACAAAGAAAGTTATAAACTTTACCTCTTTATAATATTAGTATAGAAGTAGGGATATATTTACAATTGGTATTGCGCAATAGTTGCTTAGCGACTGTCTAATAGTCTTTAGCTTTAGACTCCGATCATAGTCTTACACGGAGAACGACGCCTATGCCCAGCAGGCCAGCAGTGGGGTGTGAGAGCTGAATCAATACGTGTGAGTAAAAACAGGCAAACAAACAACTTATCCCGCTGTATATATTTTGGTACACTTAGAGCAGTAGCAGCAGTTTCTACTCTCGTTTAGCTCGGTGCTGTTGATGTGCTCGGTGCAGTGGACTTGTTGTTACAGGAGTGTAGGTTAAGCGGTCGCGCTGGCAGCTCGACCTCCGTTCATGGTAACCCTTTACCTTACGCCGCGCCGCACAGGTGTTGGACGTGGCCTGGCCGGATGTGCTTGTGTATTGTGTGTGTTTCCGGGCACAGGCATATATCGCGTAATCTTATAGTAGCGGCCGTTGACTATGAGGCGTACACTCACGAAATCTTCTACATTAATGAAATTTTTTACAGTTAAATTGCCTGGTTATTTTTTACAATTTAAACTCATTAGAAAATTCAATTCTGTTGTGCGTTCTGTTTGTGTTGCCATTAGGACGACAGATGGACGTCACAGTTATTAATTAGGTAACACGATGATCGAGCTCGTGACCTGTTTTCAGGTAATCTGACCGTTGCCGGTGTCGTTACCCTCCAGGGCAATTTGTATTCTCGTTTGAACGTGTAGTCAGTGTGTTTATTAATATTTTGTTTTCAACTGTTCGTGTCCGTGGGCGAGTCGTATGTGTATTGTGACCAGTAGTGGTTTGAAAGGTAATCCTCACTTGTCTGCGGTTTTATTTTCAAAGACCCAGCTTGAACTTGTGCTATTTATTCTATAATAACGGTAAAAAGGTTATACCAAAACCGGAATAATACGCGCAAAAGAAACTTCGTTACGATTGTGCAACATTTTTTTTAAAGAAATAATTTATTGACGATGTATGAAAATGAGCCCTCGCCATGTTTTAAGTTACAGCTTTAGGATTACAACTGCATCTAGTGTTTTATAGGTTTGTTGATGATACCGTAATAAACCTGCAGACAGGCGGACGAACAAAAATGTTTCAACCTCTCTTTTTACTCGCAGGATCCATGAGGACACCCACAATTCGTTTTCCCTATCTCATGTACAGACATCAGCCGTTTTACTTACCTTGTTACCTTTATTTGATGGAATATTTTGTAGCTGAACGACGTATATTTAGTTTATTATTGCGGTGAGTCACGTCGACTTCAGGACGACACGGCCAGTGCTCGCGC
Source organism: Melitaea cinxia (assembly GCF_905220565.1). Lineage (NCBI taxonomy): Eukaryota > Metazoa > Arthropoda > Insecta > Lepidoptera > Nymphalidae > Melitaea > Melitaea cinxia. The sequence goes on along the minus strand of NC_059397.1, from coordinate 167,286 downwards.
TCCTCGCACCTCCGACGACGACGCGACTCACCCGGCCGATCTGACTGCTTTGATATCTCATGTGTACTAATTAAATGTTCAAACAGACACCGCCTAATCTCGCTTGTTTTATGATGGTAAACATTTCGAACTGTTTCTTTTACTATTTCTTGCCATTGTTATTGTATTGTTTATATATTAGAGTTATTATATTAGATTGGTCGTTGATTTGGGGCCATCCATAAATTACGTCACACGTTACAGGGGGGGTTGACAACATTTTGTGACAAGGGTGACTTCACATTTCAAAATATAATAAAAGCTCAAGTTGTTTTGTTGGCGAAATGAAATAAATTAAAATTTAAATAAAAGTAATGTCGAAACTGATGTTTAAAAATGCAAAATATGTGACGTCAAACTTGGTATGGGGAGTCTCATGAATGTGACCATGTGTGACAAGGACAGGAGAGGGGTGAAAATATTGTGAAATTAGTGTGACGTAATTTATGGACGGCCTCTTACGTATACATACAAGCTAGTCCAAGGGATGGTGTGAGCCAGCTGACGAGTGTTACGTTGTTGCAGGTGAGTCGCCGCGCGCCGCCGTAGCACGCAGCATGTAGCCGCGCCGCCGCTGCCGTGGTGAAGTCTTTGTAACTCTGTAACGTGTGTTGCATGCGCCGGTGATGGATGACGCACGGGACTCGAATAACGCGCTTTCTTACTCACGCTTTGGTCATCTACTCGCATTGTTCATGTAACATGTAAACAGGCTAGGCTTCGTGTCGATGTCTCGGGCTCGTGTCGACGACCGACCGCTTGCGTGAACCCTAAACGTACTTAAAGTTGAATTTAATCACAACGTAACCTTTATAACTAACCCAACAAGTAGTGATATCTAGACGAAGAAGTAAAATTCGTACTCCTTAAATTGTAATCTAATAGGTGATTGTTTATCGCACGTTATTGTCGCTCGAACACGCCTGTCCTTGACGGAAATACACTTATGTGTTAGATTTATGATTAACGGCGATGATGTAATTATGTCTCCATTATTAAATATGGCGTAAGTTCAACACAAACAATTTAACATTTTAATTTTCGATAAAAATTGATATTTGTTTCAAAACACAATGATATAGAAATGATATTAATAATATGAAGCGTATTTTAAAAAGGATTCTCAGATAAGGATTTCAGGCGGATTTCGCTTTGTTGTCAACTCGTCGCAAACATTTCCATGGAAAGATTCCGTGACCGCTGCGACTGACGACGCTAATTGTTTAAGATGAAATTTTAAGCTAGAGAGAAATCTTAGAGCTAGATTGTGGAGCTATAGAGAAGAGGAATAAATAGTAGTAGTCAGTGAGCACATATTTTGTCTATCAGTCCTTCTCTTAAGACAACAGTACAGAGTTTTAGGATAAAAAGTATCTAATGTCCTGCCTATGAACTCAAATAAAATTTCAAGCGTATTTATTCGTTAGTTTCTACGTGACGCACTACTAACGGTAACATACAGACAGAAAAAAAAATTATATATCTTAAGCGTTTGACTCGTCAGCTAGGAAGGCTCTAGGCGCCCATTTGAAGGAACGATAGTTAGGAGTCGTACAACCTGTATATAGAATACATTTGGAAAAAAAATTAAATGTCCGTTGGTCGGTTCGGTTCGTTGTTCGTACAGGAATGACCCAGTGAGTAAGTCGTGGCAATGTTTCTCACGAAGCCTCACTCGTCGCCGGCGGAGTAGCGGCGCGCTGACGCGTTCGCGAGGCCGTACGTTTAATCCTAAACCGTTATTAAATATCTCGGCTGTCCGTGCTGGTATTGCAACGAACTATTCTTTAAAGCTTTATTGTTATTAAATAAATAGGAGTAACATTTAACTAGTACAGAATGACCTCATGCTAGCCGGGGGCGGGTCGGCGGACGTCACATCCTCCTGTAAATAAGATTCGATGGTGATCTGTAGTTTACGTCACCGCTAGGAAAATCTACGCGTCGTTATTGCGAGGACTGAAGGGCTGGCATGTTTCACCTACTGAGTGGCGACTACGACGGCACTTCAGTAGTGCCCTGTTACACTTACCTGCCCTCGCTTTCCAATGCTGCGGTTTGCGTTTACCACCATCACAATACGTTACCTATTCATATATAAGGCAAAGGCCTCTTTTCCTATGAATAGGAAAGGGCTTTGTGCTTGATCAGCCGCGCTGCTCCACAGTAGGCTAGCCTTTACACATGACTCGAAACTATTAAAAAGCGTTCTAAAGGTCCTTACGACCTTTAGTTGTTCAGTATGAGAATTATTTCGATAAGTTTTGCGTTCGAACCTGGATCCGGATTAACTCTTGCGACCGCCTAGTATCGTTATAACGTGTCATCACATCGGTTGATCAGTTGCCTACTGCTCAGAGTCGTAGCGTAAAGCTTCATGTCATAAGATATTGTAGTTTGCCGTGATAGAGCCGGGGGGGGGGGGGGGGTTGAACTATTAAAATGATCTTAAGCTTGTCAGTCTGTTTTGATAAGTAAAAAAACAACAATGTAACTTAAAAATATAACAATTTTATTTGAGAGAATTCGCGGCTGGTAAAGAAAGACGATCGATTCTTCTGAACGCGCTTAGTCGAATAGCGGCAGATGTAGTGTTGATACCCAAACTTAGGTTAAAATCTCTACGAGGATATCATTAAGTTACCTCATAATGTTTAATAATTTGACACTAAAGTATGATTTCAACCAAAATCGCTGCTTCGGATCGCATAACGTATGTTTTGAAATTGCATGCACAATGCAATTTCTCAAGGCAATCTTTGTCAAACGTAGTTACGAGATGAATGAGGACGGAGATTGCGGAATATGTTTTCACATGTTATTGTAGGAGACGATCTAGCGACTGAGGCGGCTAATAAATGAAGTACGCTTGAAATCGATGCGGGCTCGGCAGTCACGGCCAGATCTGAAAGTACTTGTTTTGAGCTCCTACTTGTGAGCTGTGTGAAACTGTCACCACTATATTTGAAGATTTGTGAAAACATTTGAGGAGATCAAGAGATCGTTAAATATAGAAGTTTATAAGACAATTGAACATTGCGACCTCTTGACTTGCTGTTCTCCCAATCAGTTACACTTGATGACGATCGATATTCATATCGATTCGTTATTGCATTGGTTTATAAATCACCAAACTGGGTTTATCGATAGCGTATTCCCAATTTGCGATGACTGCAGAATCACAAATATATCATCATTATAAAACAATACTTGTACTAACGAACTTTTCAGAACCTTATGGACTATTTACTGCTTATGAATGTCGTTTTAATATTTGATGTATTATTTTAATGAAAAGAAAAATCTCAGGAAGAACACCATGTTGTGTGTACATACACAGACTGTTGTTGTGGGCTGTCTATATAGATCGAAGACCATGTAAAATGTTATGCGCAATAGTAAGGTTAATAATTTATGGAACGTTTAGAGCAATATTTGTTGTAGCTTCAGCTTTTTAGTCGTTACGAAATAGCACTCGCTGTCTCAAGCAGTGTCGAAAACGTGTGCCAAGTGAGAAGCTTTCGGTCGCTCGGCCTTGACCCGCGCCGCTCCACGGCCGGCTCCACCGCGAGCGCACTGCGCCACTCACACTGCCACCTGTCTGCGGGCCCTCCGCGCGGCAAACACTCGGAAGTGCAGCGACACGCGACACGAGACCCGTACCAGCTCGTTATATCCGCTTATTAGATTAATGACACCAGTGAAGTGACTAAAGAAGTGTCGGGAGCTGGCGGACGATGCGTCAAGAATGAGCTGATGCAAACCGACCCGATGATAAGTTACTGATAAGTTTTTCACTTCACGTATTTTAATCTGAGACTTAAATGTAGCTGAGAATTAATAGATTCGGTGCGAATGACAAATATGGTTGTATGGTTGTATGGACAAGACTAAGAATGGTTCGTTCGATTTTAAAGTAAACGACCTAAGCATTAATTTGTTAACCGACTTCCAAAAAAGGAGGAAGTTCTTAATTCGACTGTATTTTTTTTTAATGTACATATGTTACATCAGAACTTTTGACCGTGTGGACCGATTTCGGCAAATATTTTTTCATCGAAAGGTGATATGTGTCAATTGGCCCCATTTAAATTTACTACTTTTCGAGCTATATCTAATAATGCGTTTTTACTTGACGCTTTTTTCGTCGACCTACGTTGTATTATACCGCATAACTTTCTACTGGATGTACCGATTTTGATAATTCTTTTTTTTGTTGGAAAGGAGATATCCCAAGTTTAGTACCATGATAAGGAAACCAGGATCTGATGATGGGATCCCAGAGAAATCGAGGGAACTTCTTGAAAATTCGCAATAACTTTTTACTGGGTGTACCGATTTTAATAATTTTTAATTTAATCGAAAGCTGATGTTTTTCATGTGGTCACATATAAATTTTATTGAGATCTAATAACTACTTTTTGAGTAATCTTTGATAACGCGTAGTTACTTGATTATTTTTTTGTCGATCTACGTTGTATTACTCGTCGATGTAATTTAAGTCTTTTTTTTTTTTTTCGTTTGCGAGCAAACACAATTATTTATGAAATAAATTCGTCCTCTAATTCACTATTCGCCGTCGTTTCGTTGTTTTAATCGTACAGTGGGTAGGTGTACGTATCGCTCTAGTAATTATAATGTGACAGAAAATGAAAATGATATCGTTACGAAACATCTATGTTACTTGTACTTTGACATTAAAATGATACTCGTATAAACATCCTTCACCTGTCGCGGCCGAGGTGCGTCGGATTAGCGTACGTGCGTGTTTCTCTGTTTGCTTTTAAGCGACCTTTAGTTTGTTTACGATTCGGTTCTGGTCTCAAAACTCAACCCGCTTATAATTTGTTCGTGGTCCCTTTTCCCGCAAGCGATAGGCAGTATATTTCATAGCTGTTCGTCGTCAGGGCTGCTAGCGGACACGAGCCGTGCTCGTGACGTCAATGCCGCTCCGCTCGCATCCTTGATGAGTGCGTTCAGCCGGCTGTCATTAATGAGACATAAGTACTTCATATTATTGGCTTACCCGCAGTAATCTGCTCGAAGTTCCCCGCGGCGGTCATCCCTCGCACTCGCCCACGCTCGCGCCCACGGTATTACATCTGATCGGTAGCTCAGGCTCGGAACGTCCATGTTCGTTTCATCGTATTGTATTATCTGTCGCACGAGTGTAACTTGTAGAAATTAGCCATAGAGAATTAGTCGACAGTAGCGACCCATACGACGAAACCTCGCTTATTTCGTGGAGGACGACTGTGGTCGATGCTATTAGGTCCGCGTGTGCATGCACTCGGTTATGGTAGAGCATGCTCACAGAGTTTTCACTGCACGCGTCGAATATTAGTTTTCCGCAGAAGCTGCGTGATGCACGGAAGCGACAGCAGACCCCCGAAACCGCCGCCGCGCGGGAGCCGGCCCGTGACTGCAGCTGTGCAGTTGACAGTTGTAGCACTCGGTATACTTAATAATGCTTGCCGCTGCTTGACTACGTTAAGTTTGAATATTTATGTCTTACAATTTTATTTAAGGACATTGAGGAATAGAGTAGTTGATTTGATTTAATGAAATAACAGCTGTCGATTATTTATCATAATTAGATATATGGCGAATATAGTACGATTACATTTCTATATTAAAACTCAAATACGTTTGAATTAATTTTGAGTGTCAAAGCCAAATAAATACACTTCACCTCATTTCAGCCTATTGTATTTTGGCAATACACAGAGTATAGTCTAGGAGCCACGTTACTTGCAGAGAGGTAAAATCTAAATCTATTCTGTGAGTTTTAGAACAGCTGCGTCTAATCACGAGTTCGATATTGATTTTATTAAAACAATATTTATTAAAAGAAGTATTTATAAGTCGCTGAGTCAATGGGTACACCGGCTCGCGGTGCTCGGCGTTCGGCGCTCGTTGCTCTGTGCCCGGTGCACTGCGCTTGATGTTGCGACACGACACACGAGCCATTGTCACCCTCGGTACCTTGTGAGACCACCGTCGTCGACGTCGCATGAGCGCGTGACACGTCTGCTCCATATAAACTTTTGTTTATTTCTTGACTTTTGAACGATAAGCAAATTTATACAGTTCTTAAAATAAATCAACCTTACGAATCTTTTCGATGAGCACGAATCGTGCTTTTGTCAGTTTAAAATTTGCTAACTTGGTTGCAAGTTACGTAAATGTTCAGTTTTCGTTGATATTGTCTTCTTATTGTGTTAAGTGGTCAAATGTTACCGGTTAATGTTGGAAGATTCCTCTTTGACTATAGTGCTTTTTTTGTATTAGCATCAATTTTTCTGCCTTCTGAGAATTCTAGGGTGACTTTGGTTGTTAGGTATATAAGTGAGTGTGTGCTATCAATGCGAATCTGATCGAGAACTCGGGGTCTGGAGATGCGGTATATACCTCACTAATAGTTAGTACACTGGACTCATTAAATTGAATCAAGATATTTTCGATGGTAACGTTACGATACCGCCCACAGACGTGCTTCTAAATGTTTATACAGTTGGAGGCACGACTTCAAAATAATGCGCGTGTTTTCATAGATGAATATTATATTGTACTTTGTGGGGGCTTAGTTTTTTGCTCGTACTTTATTCTCTTGAGAAATACACCGTGGATTAGAAGATGAATTTTAACGTCTAATGTGCCCGAATATTTAGTAGAGCTACTTTATATTCGAACCCGAACCGATAAAGATGCATCGAGGTAGCTCACTCCTCGTGATGAACCCTGTAGCTTTGAAAAACTGCGCATCTTTTACCATTTATTACCTCTTACTGTACGAATCAATAAGAACGTTCGTTGTGTTTATAATCAATGGTGTATGTATATTATGTACTTTATTAAACAGAGCAGCACTTGAAATAATTAGCCGGTGTTAACTGTGTAGTAATTTTTAGTAATAACTCGATGGTGTAGCTATTTAAATAACAAAACCAACTTTTCAAATCGTTCGAAGTCTCTAATCTTAACACATGAAAGATTGTATTTGTATTGAAGTATTGACGCAGTTTTAAAATAAAGAATACTTTGTAAAAGAATAATATAAACGAAGCGATTAGAACCAACAAATGAAGTCAAATTAGACTCTCACACCGAGTGACGTCTGTTTGTTTACAAGTCACAAGGTTGTGAACGTAACGAGCGCTTCGAGTGATGAACATAGGTGGACAACACTACAAATTATTGTATATTGTTATAAAATTTAAATGTTTTAAAAATATTAAAGATTGGCCATTTTTGTTTCTAATATAAAAAATGCATTTAAATATTTGAGTCATTCATCATTACATCATTATCATCATCATTACAGTCCACTGCTGGACATAGGCCTCCACAAGTTTACGCCAAAAATAACGTGAACTTATGTGTTTTGCCAATAGTCACCACGCTGGTTAGGCGGGTTGGTGACCGCAGTACTGGCTTTGTCGCACCGAAGACGCTGCTGCCCGTCTTCGGCCTGTGTATTTCAAAGCCAGCAGTTGGATGGTTATGCCGCCATCGGTCGGCTTCTTAAGTTCCAAGGTGGTCGTGGAACCTTGTAATCCCTTAGTCGCCTCTTACGACACCCACGGGAAGAGAGGGGGTGGCTAAATTCTTAACCGACTTCCAAAAAAGGAGGAGGTTCTCAATTCGACTGTATTTTTTTTTTTTTTTTTTTTTTTTTTTATGTATGTTACCTCAGAACTTTTGACCGTGTAGATCGATTTCAACAAATTTTGTTTTAATCGAAAGGTGGTGTGTGCCAATTGGTCCCATTTAAATTTATTTGAGATCTAACAACTACTTTTCGAGTTATATCTAATAATGCGTTTTTACTTGACGCTTTTTTCGTCGACCTACGTTGTATTATACCGCATAACTTTCTACTGAATGTACCGATTTTGATAATTCTTTTTTTGTCGGAAAGGGGATATCTCTAGTTTGGTACCGTGATAAGAAAACCAGGATCTGATGATGAGATCCCAGAGAAATCGAGGGAAACTCTCGAAAATCCGTAATAACTTTTTACTGGGTGTACCGATTTTGATAATTTTTAATTTAATCGAAAGCTGATGTTTATCATGTGGTCACATATAAATTTTATCGAGATCTGATAACTACTTTTTGAGTAATCTTTGATAACGCGTAGTTGCTTGACTATTTTTTCGTCGATCTACGTTGTATTACTTGTCGATGTAATTGAAGTCGGTTTTTTTTTCGTTTGCGAGCAAACATAATTATTTAGTGCCGTAGCCACACAGCACATTTGAGTCATTATTAATAATTAATTATATGTTATAAATATTTAGCAATATTTAAGAGAGGATCCTTTAATTATGTTAGGTGTTTGGGTCGAGCAAAATCTCACGCCATCTTATCTGGGGGAGGGGGGGGGGGGTATTCGCGAAAGTTCTCTCACGTAATTAATAGATGCTAATAAATTAATCGGTCACCAACCTGCCTGCCCAGCGTGGTGACTATTGGCAAAACACATGAGTTCACTCCATTTTTGGCGCGAACTTGTGGAGGCTTATGTCCAGCAGTGGACTGTATAAGGCTGAAGTGATGATGATGATGATGATGAATAAATTAATAATGCTATCACAAACAATATCTTTCTTATGTGAATGCAGAAATTTGTATATTTTTTAACCGACTTCCAAAAAGGAGGAGGTTCTCAATTCGACTGTATTTATTATTATTATTTTTTTAACCGACTTCCAAAAAAGGAGGAGGTTCTCAATTCGACTGTATTTTTTTTTTTATGTATCTTACATCACAACTTTTGACTGGGTGGAGCGATTTCGACAAATTTTCTTGTAATCGAAAGGTGGTGTGTGTCAATTGGTCCCATTTAAATTTATTTGAGATCTAATAACTACTTTTCGAGTTATATCTAATAATGCGTTTTTACTTGACGCTTTTTTCGTCGACCTACGTTGTATTATACCGCATTACTTTCTACTGGATGTACCGATTTTGATAATTTTTTTTTTGTTGGAAAGGAGATATCCCAAGTTTAGTATCTTGATAAGGAAACCAGGATCTGATGATGGGATCCCAGAGAAATCGAGGGAAACTCTTGAAAATCCGCAATAACTTTTTACTGGGTGTACCGATTTTGATAATTTTTAATTTAATCGAAAGCTGATGTTTGTCATGTGGTCACATATAAATTTTATTGAGATCTGATAACTACTTTTTAAGTAATCTTTAATAACGCGTAGTTACTTGACTATTTGTTCCACACCAAGGATAGATATGACGAAGTTATACCCCAACATATATATATATATATATATATACACACACGGTCGAATTGAGTAACCTCCTCCTTTATTGAAGTCGGTAAAAAAATTCTATGAAACGTAGTAGTATTTTACCGTCGTCGATTATTATTCGAACGGTCAGGCGTTGCAATTAATCAAAAGATAGAAGTAATTGGGATTGACCTGCTTTGGTTTCAAGAAGCCTGATGTCAAGTAGGAACTTTCTTTGTTTGTGTTAAATAAATCAATCAAAGTCAATTCGGTTTTATTTTACAAACTAGCTGTGCCCGCGATTTTGTCCGCGTGGAATCTCAAAAAAGTTAATGTTCAGGTCGCAGAGTTATAAAATAAATTTCTAAAATAAAAGTAGCCTATGTTACTCCCTATTACATCAGTTATCTGCCAGTGTAAGCCCCCCTCAAAATTGGTCTAGCCATTTCATAGAATAGCCGGAACATACAGACAGACAAAAAGTGTAAAAAATGTTAATTTGGTATATGTACCGTGTATACAGCCATACGCATTTAGTAAAAAGCGGTTATTTTAATATTACAGACACTCCAATTTTATTTATTAGCCGACTGCCAAGGAAGGGTTATGTTTTTCGCGCGTATCTTGTATGTATGTATGTATCTATGTTTGTATGTAATATTCTTTACTACCTCATATTTCCAGAACCACTGAACGGATTTACATAATTGAGGTATCGTTAGGTTCGTCTTAGCTGCCCAAGTGTTCTTACAAGGAAAGTCTTTCCGCTGACCCCCTTCGATTTCAATTAAATTGAAATATGTTATTCTACATCAAAATCTAAGAGACACGTATTTTTTTTTATCGGCGGAAAAACGTTTCTAAGGGGTGAAAATATCCCCTAAAGTTGAGACCTCCGAGGGTAGTTTTCAGGTTTCGCCTATTTTCACTCGAGATAAGCGAATGCACCCAAATAGATAATCAACTTAATGATAAACGATGGAAAATGCAACTGGTTTCATATCGGGGGGTTGCACAGGAAAAAAGTTATAGGGGTTGAAATTCACAAAATCGTTATAACAAAAAAACTATAGCACCTATCTCGATGGTTTCAATTGCATTTTGAAGAGGGCAAAAAAGTAGTAGATACGGGTTTTTGCGTTTTTACCGCAAATGAAGTTAAGGGGGTGAACTACCCCTGTATATGTCTACAGTAAATCTCAATAAAACGGCAGTATTTCTTTGTTTTCTTATTTCTTCTCCTCGTGATACGTGTTTTCTTCAAATTTACAACAACCGTGCCACATATATATCATGAAATGAACGGTTTTATCTAGAAGCCAACTTATTTATAGATCGATTTTTCGATGAAAAAGTATACATATATGGCTTATCGATAATTCCGATTGATTTATATTTGGCAATGAGATTATATAGGCGTACGATAAGCGCTTACACATATTTGTTTCGGTAGATAGACAAAGTTTCGGGATGTCACATAGAAAAACTGTGTAGTCAACGAAAAAAAACGAAAACGTGCAACATGCTTTTATCTTTTATTGATGATAGGTAAACAGTCTAACAAAATAATCACTGTAGCGATAGATAGAAGCGAATATATAATCGCAGGCTATTCTAGCCGTTGTAAGTACTGCAGTAATGATAGTCATCAAAAAAATGTTTAAAACATAGCGACTTTTTACACCAGGAGCAGCGAATAATAGCAACATTTTCACATCCTGGAACTTCACAATGTGAGTTGCAGGAATCTCCAAATGCAAAATCTACAGGATTTTCAAAATTCGCTGATTTTTCTTCTATGTAACCACTTTTGTACCAAGAATATTTAAAAAGATCGATATAACGCGGTGACGACAGTTGGTTATGCACGAGTGACTGCAGCTTTATGATATTGTTTCTCAAATGCAAATCAATATCATAATCCATCAAAAGACAATTCTAGATGTAGACGTTGAAAATTGAAAGAAAACACGTATCACAAGGAGAAGAAATAAGAAAACAAAGAAATACTGCCGTTTTATTGAGATTTACTGTAAACATATATAGGGGTAGTTCACCCCCTTAACTTCATTTGCGGTAAAAACGCAAAAACCCGTATCTACTACTTTTTTGCCCTCTTCAAAATGCAATTGAAACCATCGAGATAGGTGCTATAGTTTTTTTGTTATAACGGTTTTGTGAATTTCAACCCCTATAACTTTTTTCCTGTGCAACCCCCCGATATGAAACCAGTTGCATTTTCCATCGTTTATCATTAAGTTGATTATCCATTTGGGTGCATTCGCTTATCTCGAGTGAAAATAGGCGAAACCTGAAAACTACCCTCGGAGGTCTCAACTTTAGGGGATATTTTCACCCCTTAGAAACGTTTTTCCGCCGATAAAAAAAAATACGTGTCTCTTAGATTTTGATGTAGAATAACATATTTCAATTTAATTGAAATCGAAGGGGGTCAGCGGAAAGACTTTCCTTGTTAGATAGGTGACATTAAAAAAAATCAAACATGGCGGCGGCGCGAAGCCATTGTAGTTAATGAAAAAAAAAAATTGTTCTCGAATACTACAATATGGGTATCAAATTGAAGGGCACAATACAAGGATTTTAAAAAGGTATATCATGATTATTATTACCGTAATACTAATAAAGAAATACAATATTAAAGTTTAAAAAATGTGGACTTTGCTCTTTCCCACGCCTATGCCATGCAAAACTCGCCTAGGCGACGATCATCTTCGGGGTGTAGCCTTTCTAATAAAATACAATGGTTAAAAAATAATTGTGTTTGCACGCAAACGAAAAAAAAAACCGACTTCAATTACATCGACGAGTAATACAACGTAGATCGACGAAAAAATAGTAAAGTAACTAAGCGTTATCAAAGATTACTCAAAAAGTAGTTATCAGATCTCAATAAAATTTATATGTGACCACATGACAAACATCAGCTTTCGATTAAATTAAAAATTATTAAAATCGGTACACCCAGTAAAAAGTTATTGCGGATTTTCAAGAGTTTCCCTCGATTTCTCTGGGATCCCATCATCAGATCCTGGTTTCCTTATCATAGTAATAAACTAGGGATATCTTCTTTCCAACAAAAAAAGAATGACCAAAATCGGTACATCCAGTAGAAAGTTATGCGGTATAATACACCGTAGGCCGACGACAAAAGCGTCAAGTAAAAACGCATTATTAGATATAACTCGAAAAGTAGTTGTTAGATCTCAAATCAATTTAAATGGGACCAATTGGCACACACCACCTTTCGATTAAAATAAAATTTGTCGAAATCGGTCTACCCGGTCAAAAGTTCTGATGTAACATACATAAAAAAAAAAAAAAAAAAAAAAAAAAAAAAAAAAAAAAAAAAAAAAAAAATACAGTCGAATTGAGAACCTCCTCCTTTTTTGGAAGTCGGTTAAAAACATACAATTAAAATTACAAATAAAATTAATAAATGTCACACTAATTTACAATTACATTAATAAAATCAATAACAAATACATAATACCAAATACAAACAAATAATTTTAATAATAATTTCATTATATTAAAACTAATAGTTGTTGAATTAAGCAGTCACCTATTTGCTAAAGGTCAGGCTTACGTTGCTTTGAGCAGAGTGAGATCTTTCTCCGGGCTTGCTATCAGTTCTCTTGACCCTAAAAAATTACTTAATCAACCACATGATGTAAACAGTTTTAATGAATTGAACCAATTACGTAATTTGTCTGACTAAAAAGACATAAATAAAATAATAATTAAAAAAAAAAAACAAAAAACCCGCCTGCGTGAAGAACAACTAATAGAAAATCAACTGAAAAAGCTGGAATAAGATAAAAATTCAATATGCACACAAAGTCAGCGAAATAAATAGAAACAATATCAAACATTTTGTGCTGTACATTTAAAAATTAATACGGTAGTCCTTCGAAACTTTATGCAACGTCGTAGATAATATGCAGTCGGAGGCATGAAATTGAAGGATAAGTCAAATCATTCTCTCTTTGTCAGTCTCAGTTGTTCTTCACGCAGGCGGGTTTTTTGTTTTTTTTTTTTTAATTATTATTTTATTTGTATAGAGTATAGATGATTCCAGTTTATATCTCGTTACTAACATACGATGATACGCTATGGAATCCAATAATTTTGTGTCGTTTTAGAAAACGTTGTGAAATGTCGAATCTACATCATAGAGGACTTGTTTCGTTCGAGTGTTTGAACTTGACGAGGTTACGGCTGCCCCATTTTGAAACGCCTTGAAGGATCTTTATTCCCGACGCTTGTCCGCGAACTGGGAATGCTATTAAAACAGCGAATAGGCTGAAATCGCAAACGTAAACTCATTATGTCATTTATCGTTCATGTATAAACTTCATATAACATCATCCATGCCAGTGTACTCGTATATCAAAACACAGCGCTAATTATATGTATATTAAATATGAAATTTGTGTACCTGATAAAGCAACGGGTAGCAAACAGTTTCAGTTAGCCACAAGGACAGTCAGACGCAAATTAAAACAAAATAACTTTTTTTAAATAAGTTTAAAAAGCACTTTCGTATCGTCATTTTACAAATTACATTTTAAAAGTGATTAAGTTTAGCTACCACTGATTCGTAATGTAGATTCTGCGGAGAAGAATCGGCAAGACACTCCGCAGTTACTGTTTTAAAAATAATATATAAATTGTGTTTTAGTACAAAATTAGTAATATCTTGCATGAAATACAGCGTCACTTAGTTCACAAATGCATGCCGTGTGGTGTCGGCTGAGTAGAATAGCACCACCCCCTTTCTTTCCGTGGGGGTCGTAAAAGGCGACTGAGGGATAAACCTGGCCCAAAATCATCAGGGTCCTGAAGAAGGACAACTTCATTTGAAACCCGGTATGGGGTCTCCGTCAAGCGTTCGTGGCATAGCTCTAAAATGCGAAAGACTCCTCCAGCCGAACCGGCTCCACACGTATCGACTCGTCGTTCCCGTGGGCCTAGCCAGTGAGGTCGAGAGGGTGGCGCAGTGCTTAGGAAACTCTGCGTTTTCCTGAAGAGTGACCTAGGCGACACAGTGTCTGTCTGACACTGTCTAAATCGTATGCAATAAACGGAGTAAGGCCAATGAGATAGTTCACACATCTTTATCATCTATGTAATCCTGCACTGAATAAAATACGCTTTGTCAATTAAATTATTTTTAAAACTCTTTAAATTTATGTTGAGACAGTTGTAAAATCGTCTGTGGGACTTTATTATAAATGCGAATACAACCCAGAGAGGAGACGTTTTTTGCGCATACACTGCGATTATTACTATTTATATCAAAACAATCAATAGTCTTGTGAAATATACGTAATATTGTTATAAAATAATATATTGCGACGCCTGGGTTCTACCGTCCGACAACGACAACGATGAGTGTGTCGCTCGACCCTTCCTTTTATTATCCCAGGCCTACCGAAAAATTTCCTTTTCCACGTCATTCAATGCTACCAAGGTTAAGGCATTTATTTTGAACCGAAAAAAAATAGTAAACCGCGAGCTTCTTCTTCCAACTTTACTATAAAATATATTGTTTGATAGTTTTGAAATTAAAAGAATACTCAATGTTGTTTAATAATTATAGCTTTTAGGGAAATTAACAAGTTTTCTCGTATCCCGGGTTTTTTGGCTTCAAAATGAATTATGAGCGTTCCGTTGTGTTATTTATTTGGTCTGACCGATAATATTTATTTGTAGACCAGACATTAGTTTTGATAATTACGGCGGTATTTTCTCCTTGTGATCTCGTATTAGTATTTATTATTTTAACGATAATCTCCGTTAACAACTTGAAATATGTTTCAATTGTGACCAGTCTCTGTAATGTGTAAGCTTAATGTTTTTCTTCCGAATTGAGCAATAGGCGGAAGGTAGCGGAGTGTGCTGCCCCAGTTCCGCCTCCTGCCGCTCTCGGCGTCCGTGACGCGTTATCCGCGCACCGCCACGCTCCGTCTAAATCGTTCTCACGGCCTGGACCTTCTTTTTTCTTGGAAGGACATAATTCTTTCGTCATAGAGGTAGTGGCTAACCGGTGAAGGTGTCTGTAGTGTTGAAAAACTATTAACTGTGCTTACACGGTGTATAAAATTTAGTCGGCGATTATATACTCTAACAGACTAAATTTAACGGTGGAAGCTTACAGAGGTAGAGAAATATGAGTTCGTTTAATAATCTCTCGCATTTAACCATCTGTGATTAATTATTGTACTTGATTTTTGTTTATTATTTTTAATATAGGTATTTTTGTTGTGTTGCCTTTGGCTCGTTCCGACCGGACGTGGCACTCGTGTCTCACGTTAGTTTATTTCACGATCTACGAAAGATGAAACGGTATATATCGTGTATGTAAAGTCGCCGGTGTGCAGAGCTAGCTGTCTGACTGTCTCGCAGACCGCAAGTTAGGAGCTGGCGCCCTGCATGACGGTGGCTCAAAACATGTTGTTGGTTGTTGCAGGTGAGTGCGGCCCGCGGGCGCCACGTGCATGTCCGAACATGCTGGACTGCCTCTGGTAAGTCCGAACACCTCGCATAGAGCACTCGCCATTTACATACTTAGTTTTGTTTTCTTTTTTCCTTGAGATATTTACGTCAGTTCCGAAACATTTGGTACGATGTTTGTCAAAGCAGTGGGTGGACGTTTAAATCATAATTATATTCACGCCGCTTCAGTGCGATATCTGATGTCATCATCGTAACAGATAGTGAACGTTTACTTAGCGTTTATGGCTATTGATGCAATCGTGTGTTCCTAAATCACTCGGTGATCGTATGAGGCCGCCGGCGGCCTCGCAGTCGGTGACTCCGGCGGACAACGCGCACATCTCGCGATTGATATAGCTCGACGATTAATAATTTGATTGGAAAATGTTTAACTTAGGTATATTCTATTTATCTTTAGGAAAGGGATTCTTCAAAATGTTTTTGTTATTGTTTCAATGAGAAAAATATATCTTTATACATATTATTCAAACCAAGGCTCATCATCCGCATTTAATAATTGCATTTGCTTTGCACATATACAAACTAAGCCTTGGTGCTCTACCTGTAAAGGCATTTACAAAAATTGACATGAAAATGAAAATGAACTCTTTTTAATTAACAAAAAAGAACAAAACATCAAGTGTCAATAAAATTTATAACATAATTATTGCTTATACGTTAGGTAATCATGTACACAGCTCGAATGCGACTAGAGTAGCTAAACCTATTTACTAATGATCACGTATCAAACACGTTCCACACGCAACTCCTGTCTTTAGCGTAAGCTCAGCGAGCACACTGGGTGTAAACAACGGGCTTGAGCGCGTTACACATCTTACGTCATGCCCTTGTGCAACTGTTGGTTGCTGGCTACTGCTGCGGGCTCGCTGGAGCTGCCACCTCAATGAGAGCGTCCCTTCCATTTGTCAACTTGCACCGTCACTAGCCATTCTAAATTATTTCTTATTTCTCTGGTTTGTCTTTATTCTATGAGACTAACGCCGAGTTGCACGAAACAAAATTAAAATTTAAGTAGAGATTAAACTAATTAAATCACATGAATTTCAAACAAATCTCGCGATTAAATTAGTTTAATGACTACTTAAATTTTAATTTATTTTCGTACAACTCGGCGTAAGACTAAGAGAAACGTTATATTTCTCGGATTGTTATTCAGTCAGTTCAGCCTGTTGCAGTCCACAGCTGGACATAGTTCCCCAAGTTCGCGCCAGACATCCCGGCTGGTTATTATTATTGGGGATTGTTATTATTAGGAAAAAAAATCATACGTGCGTTTTTTTCTCGTAGTTTCGATAGTACTATCGATGTGTATGGAAAGTGACAACAATCGTAGCAACAGTATCATGGGTTTGACGTGAGATGTCGGACATGAATACCCACGAGTACGAGAGTAGTACCTGTACTTATGCGTTTAAAGATACCGTGATATTCGCTTAACTTGAAAAATAGTCAAAACTCATTGACGATTCAGTTTGTTTGCTCAGCAAGAGCGGAGGACGGCTACTTATATTAAATATCTTAATAATGTAGATTTATTCACACGGTCTTACATATAATTGAGGAACAAGAATATTTATTCTAAATAGTACTGAACCAATATTATAAACTTATAAATAACTATTAAACGATGACAAAACTGAATGGAAACAAATATTAATCTTATTATTAACCAGCTGATACACGCGCCATGATCATCTACATTTTGCGATTTGGCTACCATTTTTATAAAGCGATAGCTCTACTTCCATCCTGTGTATTTTCCACGAGATCTATACATATAATAAAATGGTAGGAAAGTCAAAACTGTACATTGAATATATTTTTAAAAGAATACTTGGGGTGTGATCTACAATCGATACCGAAGCCAAAAATATAGTTTTTAGAATTTTTGTCGGTTTGCCTGTATGTATGTCCGGGATAAACTTAAAAAGTACTGCATGGATTTACTTCTAATTTGGCACGAATATTATTAAGAAGTCGGGTCAACATATAGGCTACATATTATCACGCTATCACTTACGGGGAACGAGCAGTGAACCTTTATTTCTTCAACGCATTCTGTAACAACGAGTCGTGTCTGTAATCTAACGACGCATATTTGAATGTTGTTGTTATTATGTTAATAACCATGCTATAAGCTAGCTTCACACCATAAATAAAGACATTCTGTAGTATATTTAGTATCATCATTGCACCCGTGCGAAGCCGGGGCGGGTCGCTAATTATAAATAAAGTCCGAGAATTTAGTAGAAGCAGTAGGAGCATTTAGTTTTTGGGATGCTGAAACAAACATATTAACAGACAAAATATCTAAAATAATTGTTTTTGCTTCAATCCAAATTTCAAGCTTATGAAATATCAACTTAGGGTTGCCTCGTATGTATGAAACAGTTAAACTTTAAATTGATGTTTTTGTGTAACCGACGTCCCAAAAAGAGTAATTTTATCCGTCTAATGTGATTGGAAGTGATTGAAAACTTACAATTAAAGGTACGACTCTAAAGTAGAATAAAAAAGTGTTTTTTTTTTTAAACTAAACGTTAACAATTAAAATAATACAAGCTTACAGGCATTTTAAAATTGCGTCATTTGTCCCTCACCTGACTTGAAAGTGTCCGCCGCAACACTCGACACGCTTATTACTCCTACTCATCAATGACAGTGAATGAATATAAAGATGTGGGTTTGCCTGCATAAGTGCACAATATAGGGCACAATGCCGTGGGCCGTGATTGATAAATGCATTGAATCATTCCGAGAAGCCTCGGCACGGCCGGCGAGCTCACCGGGTCGTCCGAAGTACCCGTCCCTTGATGCCCACCTCTTGCGGCTTTGAGGGAATTTTGAACCTAAAATTTTAGGGATGAACGACTTATATGGTATATAAATTTGAAATGTGGAAGTTAGTAACTAAAGATTAAATAATAATATGTTTTCAAAGGGCTTGCTACCCTATGGTGCTGCACTCACCCCTCAGCGGCATAAACATTTACTATATCTGCGGGTAGGTTTTTATTAAAGTTAGGTACTTTACTCTGATTAAAAAAAAAAAACATGGTACTTATTGGAGAACTTTATGTTATTGCGACATCAGAATTTTTACGCGATCTGAAGGCCGACCCTATTTTTTTAACTACTAATTAAAAATCACAAATTAAATAAAATTGAATCGGTAAAAGGAAAAGTCATGAACAATGTAGGAAGTGCTGTCTTAGGTATGTGATGCGTAGGAAAAACACTACGGGTCAAAAAATCGTTTAGTCAACTTTTACGTAGAAATAAGCGATGTAACAAGAACAACGTCGAATACCTATACTCGTATGGAAAAGCGAACGGCGACTGTCATTCAATGACTAATCCGAAATCTCTACAACCGTACCGTTAAAAATACTGCTTTCAAGCAGTATTGTTTTTCTACCATCATGTGAGCCCTACGTTTCGTTGCCGACGTATTTGTATTTAAAAAAATTCTGTAGGGGATGTAGAGAACTATGTTATAGCCACTTCTAGTATGAGAATTGTTTAAGTATTTAGGTCATTGAAAGTAACTAAAAAATTAATATGTTATAACATTTTTGTTCTTATACGCTTCGTGGATGTTTGGATAAAGCTAAGTGCTTCATCTTCTCTCTAGGCATGAGTATGATACACAAACCGTTTTTAAATCCAATCTCCGGACACTTCGCGTTGATTCTTTCTCGTTCTGTGGAAATGTTCTTGCTAGAAATACGTCATCATTTCCTCAATAATTACTGTGTGGCTACGGTACTAAAGAATATAGCTACCCCCTCTCTTCTCGTGGATGTCGTAAGAGGCGACTAAGGGATAACACAGTTCCACTACCACCTTGGAACTTAAAAAGCCGACCGGTGGCGGGATAACCGTCCAGCAGCGTTTTCGGTGCGAAGTCAGCCCTGCGGTCACTTACCCGCCTGCCCAGCGTGTTGACTATGGGCAACACACACGAGTTCACACCATTTTTGGCGCGAAATTGTGGAGGCCTATGTCCAGCAGTGGACTGTATAGGCTGTAATGATGATTCCTCAATATTTTGGTAAATGTAAATAAGCAGTAGAAATATTAGACAATTAATTGCTTGATGGTAAAGTGTTCTTAGTATCCACTCTTTTGTTATTACGATATTGATTATATTAATAGTAATAAAGCTAAATATTAGGACTTAAACATACATTGTAGCTTAACGAGTGTTGACTACATTGCAGATTGCAGAGTTTAATAATCATTAAAAAGTTGATCCGTTAAAAAAATAGGCTATTTGTAGGCTTGTCACGGTAGTTTTATTTGACACATTATGGCTGAGACAACGTTTCCGTGTCAAAGCTAATAAAAAGTAAGTATAGAGTAGTAAAGTATAAAATTACACAGAACTGGTACCCACTGGTAAATACACATATTACAAGATTAGTAACTGTGTGTTTAAGAGTCGTGTGACTGGCTTATCATTTTAGGTTAATATGAGTCTGTAGCTAATTACAATGTCATAGTCAGCTCTAAAAGTTAGCCATGCGAAATACTATTGTCTCAGAACAACCTGGAGACATATAATTTGTCTTAATTCTTTAATGTCGTTCTAAATCATTCTGTTTGAAATGACGATCACTCGGCGCGCCTCGCTCCGAAGACTGATAAGTGGAGCGTAAGGTACGCGGAACTGCAATATATTAAAATACTGTTAACAACCAGCTCTTTAGGACTCAGTTTGTATTGCTTTTCTATCTACGTCTTGTACAATCGTTCATGTCGTCCTCAGTAACGAACGAGAAAAGCGCAAGAGGTGACAGGAAGCCAGAAACATGACGTCTCTTATATTGAGATGAATTAAATGTTTGGTACAGCATCATTTAGTTTCAATTCCATTATATACATGTAACATTTTCCAAGAAGCCGGTGGTTAGCTTCGAAGGTGTTTGATGATTTGTAGCACTTTTATAAACATCACGTTCTCACGATTAATAAAATATTAAATAAAATTATTTGCTGCATCAAGCATAATTAATGTCACCTAGTGTAGCAAACAGCAGGAAACGGATAGTAATAATAATAAAACTAGGGTTTTAGAGTAATGGCATAAGTATTATGGTATTTTAAATTTATAATAATTATAATAAGCAAAATAGTTTCTCAGTTTAAGCTTCTGTGTCAGAAAATTTGATAATTAAACAGAGTAAGTAATACAAGTTGTGAGGAAAACTAAGAAAGCCTTCTTGCTTATCACTTAGTGTTCTTGCAACTATTAAAAAATAATATTTTAAGATGGTTATGACCCTACTTCTAATAACAATCAGTTCAGAATAAGAACTGTAATCAGTTGATTGGTTGTATAAGAAATCGAGCAGATTGAGCGCTAATGTCTAAATGTTTTGGATCCGGTCACGACTGTCATTATAAAAAATTGTTTGATTTTTTGTGTGTAATGGTATATCGGTTGTCGTGTATATCTAACAAACTAGGGCTTGTTTACTGCGAGTATCTGGACATTTGTCCACGTGAGGGTTGTTAGTCCACTTGGGGTTGATTCATTCCGGATTTAACATTAACAAACAACCTGGTTTCTTATCGAGGGACCTGTTGCTAATCATCTGAAGAGAAGGTCGATTTGTGATGAATATTATTGTTGTTTGATTAGGTATACCCACTATTTAGCGTGTGCAATAGGCACGTCTGATGCGGAGTGTAGACACCACGTCTAGAGCACACCGCGGCTAAATGATTTGCGAGAAATTACTTACTTTAAAATTTCTTATGAAATTAATTTTGCAACCGCTAATGAAAAAATCTTTCGTGGAAATATTACAAGCGCTGAGTGTTTACGCCAGTTGTGATACAACCTCTGCTTCTCCGTCAACTGGATCGCTGGACACGGTCGGTTCAGTTCACACGGAAATGTTTTTTTATTATTTTTCTCTATCTTGTTCACTGATTCTGTTTTTTTTTTTGTAATGGATAATATTTTTCTTTTGATTAATTTCGATAAATAATAATTTTAAGATATCAATTTTTTAAAAGATATACGATAGAGATGATCATCTCGTCTTCTTCTAATTGAGATACGGTGGGTGCAGTCCATATGTGTATGTCCATCGATTACTGTGGGTCTTTTGCTGATTTGCGGAATTATTTTTTATTTAAAAATTGTGCACACTAACTGTTCTCTACTTACAATGTAACATGGCGACGGCGTGGCGATAAGGTTGTTTCGCCTTTAAGACAGAAAGAACTCAATACTTCTTGAAGAAAATGAACTTGGCGTTTCTGAATAACATAATCAGGACTAGATTTCTTTTTCATAGAAGTTTCTAAATGAAATCGATAACAACTTATCATAACAGTTACAATAGTTTAACGTTAAGTAATTAATTTATGTAAAGTTAATCAATATGACTGTTTTTTCAAAGTCACGTCGTCGAGTGTCGGACTCGGGAGTGGGGTCCCGGGTGGGGGTGCGCGGTCGAGGTGGAGTTGGGTGGGGGGGTAAGCGGGGGCGCGCGCTCCGCGGGCGGGGACAGTCCCGCGCAGACCGCGGCCCGAGTGACACGCGCTGCGATGCTCGTTGAGCCGGACGCGCCAGCATCCGTCGTACACCGCGCTCTCGCGCCAGGATAGTGTTGTGTGGAAAGTGCTGAAGCTCTGTGGCTCGTGTGGCATGTGACGGAATGTTGCGCTCAGCTGTCAACGGCGGGATGGTGGGCCTGCCGCCGCCGCCGCACGCGCGCCTCTCGCTCTTCGACTCCTGCCACCGAAAGATCAGACTCATCAGCGGTGGCCCGGTCGCCTTTCTTGGCGGGCTCGTAGCGTGAGTTCTCTTATTTGGCCTTTTCGAAACAATAGGTTCGAGCAGTTAAAGATCTCGATCGGTTCGAACTACGTAGGAATGGTTTTAGTGGTGCGATGCAGACGAAATCTAATAAAAACCATACGACGTCGAGCAGTTTTAACGAGTAATAGTGAACGTGTGATTTGCGTGGCGAAGTGCACGGAGTAATCTCTCTAACGGTATACAACCTAACTGCGGCCACAAAGCTCAGTAATGTTGAATATGAACTACCTCGAAACTGGCACTGCTGCTTACCACCGCTGACTACCGCCAAAAAATGCTTATATTACAATCACCAAGGAAAATAGATGTCATCAACGCAAGCTAAATGTTAAATAATTAAGTCGTGTACCATATTTTAATTTATAAAACTAAAACAAGTGTACGCTCGTGCACCTACTTTCAATCTCGGCTCTTCGTGACGCAGCAATAAGTTCTCACGTTCCTTTGTTAACCGACTTCCAAAAAAGGAGGAGGTTCTCAATTCGACTGTACTTTTTAACCGATTTTAAAAAAAAGGAGGAGGTTCTCAATTCGACTGTATTTTTTTTTTATGTATGTTACATCAGAACTTTTGACCGTGTGGACCGATTTCGACAATTTTTTTTTAATCGAAAGGTGGTGTGTGTCAATTGGTCCCATTTAAATTTATTTGAGATCTAACAACTTTTCGAGTTATATCTAATAATGCGTTTTTACTTGACGCTTTTTTCGTCGACCTACGTTATATTATACAACATAACTTTCTATTGGATGTACCGATTTTGATAATTCTTTTTTTGTTGGAAAGGAGATATCCCTAGTTTAGTTCTATGATAAGGAAACCAGGATCTGATGATGGGATCCCAGAGAAATCGAGGGAAACTCTTGAAAATCCGCAATAACTTTTTACTGGGTGTACCGATTTTGATAATTTTTAATTTAATCAAAAGCTGATGTTTATCATGTGATCACATTTAAATTTTATCGAGATTTGATAACTACTTTTTGAGTAATCTTTGATAACGCGTAGTTTTACTTGACTATTTTTTCGTCGATCTACGTTGTATTACTTGTCGATGTAATTGAAGTCGGTTTTTTTTTCGTTTGTCTGCAAACACAATTATATTGTTGTATCGTTTAATAAACAAGACTTGAAATTTTCACAATCACTTCATAGCAAACGGAGGGTAAAGGTAAAAGTGTCGTCAGTGTTTCATTAGTCGCTTAACGCAATGCGTTGTTTCAATAGTCTAATGGAAAAAACGTCCGTGTGAAGTCACGTAAGGCACTGAAGTTATTTATGTAACGAGCAATAGCGACCACTAGCCGTGTGTAGGGTTGGATTTCCCCAGTGGTAATTAATAAGTTACGACAAGGTTTTCAAACATTATATTTAAACTGAACATCTAATCTGCTTTTTAGTTCTCACCGTACGGTTCGTAAGCTCGTGTATCTCGGAAATATCATGCTTCTAGATGCATCGATAGCGCTTTGCAACTGTGACTTTCCTGTCGGTTAGCTACAAGACTACACCGGTAGGTATTAGAAGTTAACCTGACGACGACATATTGAATAACATCATGAAATATTATTGCAATGGGTGATAATATGTATTTATAAGATTTGAAAAAAAAAAATACGAGCATATTTCATTATAATAAATAATCTCGTGTAGCTTGTTTACTATTAAAGTTTTCCGCATTGCACAGCATCGCTTAGTGTTTATATATTTCCTGTAATTCTCATTTATAATTGAACTACGTAATTATATAAAGTCTAAACACACAAAATTTTAGTATATTTGACAATGTTCTACATGTATTTTTGAAAAACAAAAATAACTCAAACTTGTGTTTAAAAATAAGCGTCGCTCCAACGTTTCGTCTTCTCGCAAATTCTAATCGTCAAGATGAATGGGACAATCAAAATCAGATGACGGCACCTGACACGAGCCAGAACCAGTTGTCGTCGGATGTAATCGCTCGGCCGCAGTCAGTGGCAGTCACCGCGGAGGCGGGCCGACCGGTCTCGGCCGACGCCGGTGACGCCGCGAACTCGATCTCATTGACACACATATTGTTGACGTGTTCCGATCACTTTCCTCTGCGCGCGAGCGCTCCCGTTTACTGTTCCCTGCTCGCACGCGCCGCGCCTTGCTGCACCGCACCGCACCGCACCGTACCGCACCATATCGTGTAGGAATTTCGACGAATGAAACCTATCTTTCAACTGTTGAACACGCTCAAACATTTCGACATGATGTGCAACGATACAGATATTATCGTTCTGTAGACATGAAATAGTTAACAAATTTCAATCGTAAAAATATTTGTTAGTAATATCGATCCCAACTGTAGACCTTCACTTATTGACCTTATCTTTGTCTCTAACCCTAACCTTGCGATCTCTCATGGGCAAATGACAGCTCCATTTTCACATCATGACCTCATTTTTCTTGCTTACAAAGTACGTCCACCTAGGGTTAGGGGTAAAGTTCTTTTTCAGCGTGACTTTAAGCATATGGACGTAGAACGCTTGAGAGAGGATATTAGAAACACAGACTGGTCAACTGTACTCGCGGCGGACAACATCGATGAAATGGTCGTCTCATTTACTGCTGAAGTGATTAAAATTTATGATACACACGCACCTGTAAAACCTGTGCGAATCAAACACGCTCCCGCTCCCTGGCTAACACCTGTAATCAAAAGAACAATGGCAAAGCGCGACAAAGCTAAAACAAAAAACAAACAAAATCCAACCCAAGAAAACTTAAACATATACAAAAAACTACGTAACATCTGCAATAGAATGTGTAGGGACGCTAAGCGCCGTTACATCCACTCTTCAATTCAGGGTCTCTGCCAATCCCAAGTTTGGAGATTCCTTAGGTCGCTAGGGGTGGGCAAATCCACGATAACCTGCCAAAGTTCCGTGAATCTAAATTCTCTGAACACACATTTTATTACTCCACCTGTAACTGTGGATTCTAATACTAGGGCTGCAACGCTTTCTTTTTTATCTACTTTTGTCTCACCTGACCTACCTAGTTTTTCATTTGAAGCAGTCTCGCAGGAGGATATTAAGAAGCATGTACGTTCTATATCAACTAAAGCAATTGGTAACGATAGCCTCAGCCTCGACATGATTCTTCCTGTGTTGGAGGACATTGCACCTGTAATTACTCACATAATAAATTTTTCACTTACATGCAATGTCTTTCCATCGCTATGGAAGAAAGCTCTTGTCATACCCTTACCTAAAACCTCTAATCCTACTATCCCTTCTCAATTTCGACCTATATCCATTCTTCCCATACTCTCCAAAGTCCTAGAATCCGTTGTTCATAGTCAAATTTATACTCATCTCTCCTCTTACAATTTTATATCTCCTTATCAATCCGGTTTCCGTCCCTCCCACAGCACTGTTGGAGCACTGCTGAATGTGGCAGAGGATGTGCGGTGTGCAATGGATCAAACCAAGCTCACTGCCATGATCCTGCTAGACTTTAGCAGTGCTTTTAACTCAGTTGATTACGACATTCTTCTTAGTACTCTGCGTGCAGTTAACATCTCACCTGCAGTTATTGACTGGTTTCACTCCTATCTTTCTGGACGTCAGCAGTGCGTTACTTTCAACGGCAATACGTCAGATTGGATGGAGCTTACTGCTGGTGTTCCACAAGGTGGCGTCTTATCTCCATTGCTATTTTCTGTGTTCATTAACAATGTTTCTCGTGTTATCACTTCTCCCTTCCATTTGTATGCAGATGACTTACAAATATACAGACACTTCCAGTGGACTGAGTTGCATGAGGCTGTTGAAAATTTAAATAGTGACCTTGTCGCAGTTCAGGACTGGGCTAGGTCTTTTGGTCTGGTGGTCAATCCTGCTAAATCACAAGCTATCATTATTGGAAGTAGTCGATTGAGAAGCAGACTTGACTGGGAATTGGTTCCTAAAATCTCGTACTCTGGGGTCCCAATTCCTTACTGTGATAAAGTTAGGAATTTAGGGCTTATTATGGATTGCAATTTGTCATGGTCAGCTCATGTCAGCGAGGTCAGCAGAAGAATACACTACACATTTCACTCTCTCAAGCGTCTCCAATATTTTCTTCCTTTCCAAACCAAAATTATGCTTGCGCAAACCCTTCTACTGCCTATCCTTGATTATGCTGATGTATGCTATCTGGATGTGACTGAGGAGCTACTTACAAAGTTAGAGCGTCTCCAAAATCTTGCCATAAGATTCATTTTTGGCCTGCGAAAATTTGATCGCATCTCTCAATTTCGTGCTCAGTTAAAATGGCTCCCCATTCGTCTTCGGCGTGATATGCACATCCTTTCCACTCTCTTTAACATCCTTCACGATCCAAATGCTCCATCGTATCTTCGATCCCGATTTCACCTACTGCCCTCTCCTACTCGTTCCAGGCGCCCTGGCATTACAGCTAAGCTAGACATACCGAAATGTAATACAAAATTTAAGTTAAATTCTTATTCAGTACGCGCCTCCATACTATGGAACAAACTCCCAAGAGTCATTCAAACTAGTCCTTCCCTTGTTTCCTTTAAATATAAATTAAAGAAACACTTGCTTTCACTAGCTAATGTGTAATCATCTTTATATTATAGAATATGTATGTATTTACTTATATATTATAGTGAGTATGTATATGTATAAGTATATTTGTATGTTGGTATGTATCTTTATATGTATTTGTTAATATGTAGTATGTTACATTTTTGTATATATATATAAATTTTATTCTTTTATTTTATTTATTTTTTCTTTGGTGTTTTTTTTTTAATATTTATTATTTATTTTTTATTTTCTTCTGAATGAATACTTCTTGCACTGTTTGCCTCGCTATATGAAACACTTACTCATGACCATGGGTTGACTGGAAGAAATCTCTTTCAGAGATAAGTCCACCTTTGCCATAAACCTTTCTATTATTGTATGTTTTATATCAATTTTTTGAGTGCAATAAAGTATATAAATAAATAAATAAATAAATAATTTCACGACTAAGCGACTACGTTATACATTGATACGTAACCGACTCATTTTGAGGGCATGCGACTTGTTCTGTGTTCGTAAATCGTAAACAAATTGCTGAGAAGCACGTTCTTCGCTGGCGTCTTTCTCATCGGTTGCTCAAACGAGCTCACGGCTGAGTCGCTGCAATCTCCGCATGCAAGCGGCTCTCGTAACGTAATGTGTTTCGACACTCGCGGCTTCCATTCACGTTTCAATTACGAATTTTTAATAATTTCGAACTAGTCTCGTTTTAAGCAAAGAAAAAAGTTTTTCTTGAAATACTTATTTTAATCTTACTGTTGAGGCCTGAGTAATCTCGAGATTAACAAAGACTAGGTATTCGACTTGTTTTCTTACATCACATGTGTGAAATAAAAAAAACTAGTTTCACTTTGCCTTAGTCATTGGTTACAAATTGATGTCAGAAAATTCTCGGTGCTCTCCGCTTGTAAGAATCCTGCTTTTATACAAAGTTTTCTGTCAAAATGAAGCTAATTTATTATTTTAACATTTTTAAACAAACACCACAAACGTGGTACGAAAGCGTACCAACATACCACGTTAAAAATAACAATACCAAAGATTGATTTACGGTGAAATGTAAGTTAATCACGCGATTGCATACCGATATCAAAACGACTCGCTGTACTACGAGAACACTAGCTACTGTTGGTGTCGTACCTCCGAGTAACTATAATACTGATAGATAGATAATGAATTTTAATAATTTCGATCCTTTATTTTTATTTTTAATTACTTGTGCAGTAAACTAGGAGAAATTTGTCAAATAACAGCATTCTAATAAAAAATAAAGTTTTGTAATGTGAAAACTGGGTTTTGCGGAGACCGCTGAAAATTGTCAATTTTCAACTCGAATTTGAAAATGAACGGTTGTTCTAAAAAAAAAAAACTAAATAGTGAAATTTGTAGAGAATTATTATTATTGTACTTTAATTTCTGTAAAACAAACCTTACTAAAATTTAATAGTTTTCGAGTTTTAGGTAAAAAACCGAAAAAAGCAGATTTTTCTTTTTTGTGATTTTTTTCAATTTTGCGTCACGAAATTTCATCCGAAAACTTCAGATTAGAATTCAGCACCCCTAAATACGTATAGAATGAAAGAAATCAGAAAATACTTTAAAACTTTTCTAGTAAAAACACAATTTAACTGAATTAGAACAGTTTCTGCAGAACTGGCGTGACAGACTTACAGGGACGGTTCAAAAGTGCGTATGTAGCCTGTTTGAGTAAAATTTATTTTAGTTTGAGTACGAGAAGTGTTTCGGTGCATCGCACTCGTGTCGGAGTGTGCAGCGCGACGCTGTTGTGAGCCACAGGCATGAGTAGCAAGTAGGTCGCAGAGTGCACGCGAGCCGGTCGTTATGCGGCAGCGGCGCCGCTCGGGCAGCAGTCAGCACACCGGCCGCTGCACAGTAGGTAGTTGGGAGCGCGGCCTAGTAGCGACGCTTCTTGGAACCTTCGTCGACGAGGTTGGCCACTCCGTCGCGAGGAAACGACGTTGCTTGACGTTTTGTAGGTAGATAAGGACGTGCTGCGACCACGCCGTCACTTAGCTACGAGCTGTTAGCGACGCTTACAGTTTTGTCAAGTTATAAAGCTAGCACAAAGATCATATATATACACACGTACGTACATATGTGCTAATGTTTCTTAAGTATTCGAAATACGTTGACGTAGTTTGATTCCTTGAGCACATGTCTAAACAAACAGCAGGTAGGTATATTATTTTGCGCTCGAGTCAAAACGCTCGAGCTTTCGTTTCGTGATCGTTTTTTACGATATTTTACTCTGAGATCCAATAAAAATGTCTATGCAAGCCGAGGTTACTTTGATTAGATTCGGTGAGCAAATATTTTTTTTCACGCTCACTTGTTTAGTTGATTAGTTTCATTACGTTACGTAAAGAGGCGGGAGGAGCTCATTACGATCTTAATTATCATCTCGCTCCTAGCCTTGAGCAAGCCTCTGAGGCAATTAGCCGCTGGACGCGGAGTGCACTGCGCGCCTCGCCACGAGACGCCTGGAGCCGCTCTCACTGCCGGCGACGATGCGCCGCGTCTATGTGTCTGGACGTACTGATAGCTTACATGTGAGTTGGTACACAAGCTTATCGGTGGAAGCAATGAGATGAGAAACAGCCACGTTAAATATCATTCCAGATAATAATAATAGTGATACTTGTACCTACTGCATTTTGTAATACAATAACGAAGCCCTGATTATTTACTTCAATGTCGCTGATAAGTTATAACATAATTAATTGGCGCTCCTCAAATAAAATACAAGTTGGAAAATATGAGATTTACTGGATTAAGACAAGAGAATAATTCCGGTGTGGAACCGCGAGCTAGGTTCGCGCGCTTCGGTACAGTTGTAACGGGACCGCGCGGCCCCGATACGCGCCCGCGCCTCTCGCCCCGCCCCCGCCCCCGCCGCACGCCACACCGTGTCACGTCGCGTCCTGCTGCTACTCGACCTGGCTCCTGTCGAACCCTATATTTTGTGTTTATAACGTCAAATTGAACCGAAAGAAAGTTACAACGTTAGTATGAGAAAGCTTTTTCGGTGTGATTGTTATATTCGCTATTAAGATCTGCGAGTCAGATAAATTCATAAAGCGCATCGCGCATAACGAAGACGAGCGGTGAGAGCGCACCGTGCCGCTTGCGTTGCCCGACTACCCGCGATGACTTCAAAACATCCCAGTTAGTGTATTTACTGCGGCTTCTGTCTACTGCCTTCTGCTGAGTGGACCAAATGAAACTAACGTCTCTGATGAGAGTTATGATCAAGAGCATGCGTTGACATGCGCCCAACTGCGCCGCGTGCGTCTACTTGTAACAAGTTTCGTCAATCTATCGCAATGCCGTTCGAATGTAGGCCGATTATAGAAACTGTTTACAACATGCAAACCGTGCATAGACCACTTCTTGGCGATAACTACACCATCGCCCCGCATGCTGCGTGCAGACAGTCGCGGAGCCGGCGACTGACCTACTGATGGTGACACCACTGGCGACGAGACTACGAACTACAGGTCAACTAGACAGAAGCGAAAAGACGTCGCACTTTCTGCGACCTGAAATTCATGATTTATTGTAAGAAAACGTCGGCAGTGCCAAGGTCGCCCCCACCCTCGCACACCCCCACGGACGCACCCTTCTCGTGGCGCGCGGGTTCAGATATCAACGTTGTACCCTGTGTTCGATCCACAATGGCCTCGATTCCCGCGACATTACCCAACACTTGTCAGTTGACTATTATCATCGCAGTCGCCACGCGTCTCGGCAAACATTACCTTTGAACACTTTTAATAACGTGTAATTGACCTGTTCTTACAATTTAGAATGTTCGTTTACGGATGTATTCTAGAACGTACTACACGAGCGTCGCAGGACGAGAGCCGTCCTATATCGAATGTACGAGTATTTATGGTTTTGTGCGTAAAGTGAAATATCTTTATTAATGGTTATATATGGCTTTTATGGTAAGAAGTTGAAAATGAATACAGTTTTTAGAATAATAATAGTGAATAAAATTATATATATGTATGTATCTATGTATGTTTGTATGTATTTGTGTATGTATGTGTATTTATCCATATATGTATGTATGTATGTATGTACGTATATGCCTGGAAGAGATCACTTTTCAGCGATAAGGCCGCCCTTTGTACCTGATGATACTCTGTTTAAGTCCATAATATATATTATTTCAGTTTTGGTGTACAATAAAGTGTATTGTTATGTTATAGTTACTAGCTTGATATTGATGATCAAGAGAACCTGATGACGTCCTGTCCCGAGCTTTCCACTTCTCTCTCGGTTCTAAAAGTCACAAAAAAACACACTCACACACTTTTATAAAAATTATATCACAAGACTACTTTAATCAAACCATGTACTTGACGGCACTAGTTTCTGAAATCTTTCTCAAATACTTCTGGTTTTTTGTTTGTTTTTTGCTTTTTAGCTAACTAATGTTTAACACTGGTAGGTAATATATTCGGTCAATGAAAGCCGCGAGTGTGACATTTATTACAGTAAGTCTTAACTGGCTATCGTTGATGTCATGGATAGTCTCGGAAATGTCTTTAAATGGCAACATATTTAATTTTTCTAAGCTCAAAATGAAAAGAAAGCGGCGAAAATTTAAAAACTTATACATGGGTCAGTGTTTTAATACACTTGTGACAGCCGTCAGACATGACCGTGTAAGAATTATAATTAATGTATTTCTTATGAATTTTCCTAACAGACAAAATTCTTTGTGTGACAGTATTTATTTATTTTTTATTCACTATATCAGCGCGTAGCATTGGTATTATTAAAATGAATTTTCCATTTAATGTAATAAGTTATCGTCCAATACGTTTGGTAGCGAAAGCGAGCAGTGTCGAGTAGCGGCCGTACTCCGCAGCCGGCTGTTATCAGCTATCATTAACCCCACAGCCGCAACTACTCCGCGTGTACTCCATTTTTCTTATCAACAGAAACATTTCCCACAGCCAAACTGTACATTGCTCGTGAGTATGTGTGAGTGAGCACAGGTACGTCACTAACGTAGCAAACAGGGCACAGTGTGGCAGCTGGCCAATGTAAATAACGTCGTGTTTCCCCATCTATATCGACAATCATCTTTCTACGATCAATATTTTCAGAAGTCTCCTTATGTTTTAGATTCGCACACGAAGCTGTTTCACTATAAACACATACAAATATTACGAGATACAAAGTCGGTTTTAATACTAAATTTAACATATAATTTACATGAGAAGGACATCCGCGTGGCGTCTGTTGGACCGGTGGGCCTTGACCAACATGGATGAGAATTGAGATATTGCGCAGTTCCGCAAAATTTATCACACTAGCAACTATTAAAACTGATTTGTTTGGCCTTCAAAACCGGTCACGTCACAGAGGCTAATGCGAGGCGACCTCGCGGCACTCCCATCCCTCGTCCTGACGGCCTCCAGACCTTGCCCAATTTACGAGTTCTCACCACGTTACCTACACGAACAGTGCTCGTTCAACGCAACAGTACATTCAAAACATCTTGGCGGCTTGCATTGCTTTACTAATAAGGAACAACTTAAAGTAAACAAAGAGTAGTAAAGTAAAGTTATTGTTTGGCAAAAATAGTTTATGAAAGATTTGATCAATAGACAAAGAGCTATTTACGAAAAGTGACCCTGACCTTTGACCTTAAAGACGAGAATATCTTACAGTTTTGTTGAATAACATTGGGAAGCAGTAAACTAGATCAATGCCCCCGTAAACTTCATTATTTTTTAAGTTAATACGACTGGACGAATATCAAAATGTAATGAAAAATTAATTGCCCACTTCCTCCACACATGACAATGAGTTGATTTCTCTGGACGTTGGTTGTTTAATTAATTGGTTAATATCTTTACTAAACGAACATTACTTCTGGGTGTATTTACAGTTAAAAAAAGTAAATCTTGATGTACAAAATCAATTCAATTATAAATTTTAATATTCTCATAACCAATCGGTTTAATTTTGTGAGAGTTATGAAGATGGTTGCGCGGAACATGAAATGCTTTCGTTGGAGCAGAGACGTATTCTTTTGGATATGGGTCTGCTCTATGACATAATAAATACTAAGCTTGATTGCTCACACCTAGTATCTAAAATAGGTTTCCGAGTTCCTAAATATCGTACCCGTAATACATCTATGTTAGAAGTTCCTCAACATTATTCGACTGAGACTCTCTCATACGTATAACACATTATTTAAAAACGTCGACATCTTCACAGTCTAAAAGGATATTTAAAACCAATATAATAAAAATACTATCTGAGTCACCGTAACAATGTATAAACTATAAGTATATATTATGTATCTGTATATGTATGATGTGTAGCTATTTATTTATGCCTCTTTTACTATGTTATTTATATATGTATATTGTTAAGTGTTAGTTAACTGCATCTCAACATCAAAATTCTCTTATAAGTTTTTTTTGGGTATCAGAATGTACTGATTGTGACTGTTGTTTTCTTTTTTATCAACGATATCTCCATAACACTAATTTGTTAACTTTAGGGAAACCTTTTATTGGCTATATTATTTGTTATATGCTATATGTTAAGAATAGTATATAAGAAGCTGTTGGTTTTCTGAATAAATAAATAAATAAATAAATGCAGCCGATTGTTGGGAGAATGCTCGTCTCTACGAGCTAGGACAGGCTAGTTGTGCTTGAATGTACGAGTACGAGTATAGTATAGTATAGACCATGATTTAAAAGTGCATTTAACCGGCTTCCGAAAAATGGGGAGGTTCTCAATATCGATTGTAATTTTTTAAATATATTTTACCTCAGAATTTCTGACTTGGTTGGTTGGACATTTTGATGTTTTTTTTAAATCGTTTTGCGTGTCATGTGGTCCCGTTTAAATTTAATTGTGATCAAACAAATACTTTTCGAGTTATATCTAATAATGCGTATTAACTTGACAATTTTTCGTCGAGCTACGTTGTATTATACCGCATAACTTTTCACTGGGTGTACCGATTTTAATGAATATTGTTTTAATCGAAAGCTGATGGTTGTCTCGTTGTCCCGTTTATTACAATTTGACTGAGGTCTGATGAGTACTTTTTGATAACGCACATTAACTATTTTTCGTCTATTTACGTTGGATTACTTGTCTGTGCAATTGAAGTCGGTTTTTTTTCATTTGCGAGCAACCAATTATTAGTAATTCACCTCCGTGAAATTTGGCCGTTTTTTTTGGCTCTACGATATTAATTTGCCTGCCCTTTTGCCCTTTTTTAAAATCACATTACTATGCTTTAATGCACATTTTCCTTAGATTTTATTTATTATTACTGGGTATGAGCAGAGTGGCTCAGTCGGAGCGGTGTGGATAGCACGCAGTTGCAGTCCCGTCGCCACCGCCCGCGCTGCATGAGAACAGGGTCACGCCATTGTTCTTATCAATAGGTTTTTGTGTCACAATTGACAACCACTGTACAAGATACAAACTTACACTTCACATTATAATACTTAACATTGCGTCGTTATAATTCCTAAATACATAAAAAATATTTTTTTGAAATTTGATACTTACGCTAGATCCTTCAAAATTTTAATAACTTGATTTTATTATGAGATAGTAAATATTGACCTGTAAAGCATAAACGTAATTGAAATTTTATTAATATTCTCTAATTAGGTTAGTGTGAAACAGCCTGTTTATGTCGGTACTCGGAGACTGTCAGATAATCATATATTGTGACAAGGCACAATGTTTATGTATGTTCTTAATGTAATGTCCTTCTAAACGCGGCGGTCGCGCGGTCGGCGCGGCCGAGTCGCGGTGTTGCGGTAGATAAGCGCGGCCTTCGCGGCGATCACACCATCTGACGTCACGAACACCGCCCCCTCTCCCCCGCACCCCGCACCCCGCAGTGCCCCCGCCTCGCCCCGCTCACCCTGAGAACTTCTCACGTAACGTACCAAAACAATGCAGTTACTGGACGGCGTGAAACTATTGCCGACTTTGTATCTGTTTTGAAATAGCTCGCTTATAAATAATAAAGGTGTTCAATTCTATTTGCGAAATTAAACTTTCTTACTTTTCCTAGCTTCTCGTAATCTCTTAGTCCTGTAGTAGAAATATTCCCATCTCTATTTTGGAATTTCTGTACTGTTAGTATATTCGTGCATTCAAACATCTCTTTTGACATGTAGGCCGAGTTTTCTAATTACCTCGCAAACAATGAATGTCACATAAAATATAACCGCTAACTTTCCATGAAATCTACCATCAGTTCAGTCATTGTGTAGGTGATGACCGGGTTCCCTTCGCCGACTTAGTTCCCACGCTGCAGGCGCGGATGCTCAAAATGCTCAAACGAATTGCAGTACTTCTATCACTTCGGCCACTCGCTGGCGATCAATGCTTTTCTACATAGCGAAGAATCATTATCATTAGTTTTTAAGTGACTTTTAAAATGGAAGACGTTCTCAAATCGCTTGTTCTTGTCGCTCTTCTTTAAAAAAATGTTGGCTAAGATGTTTATCTTTTAGACGATGACATAGAAAATTGTCTACTTTACTAATTTATGACTATTGTTGTATTCATTATAGGATAATTGACGTATACAGGCTGTTCGACTCCTAACTGCGTTACTTCAAATGGGGGGTTTCCTATAAGTGTATTCCAAAAGCCATTGTTTATCCAAGATGTTCTGCGTCTTAACTGATCGCGGATACTAATTCAGACTAGCATCAAAGCATCTTTCCTTCGACAAGTTTACCTTTTCATCATCATCACTTCAGCCTAATACAGTCCACTGCTGGACATAGGCCTTCACAAGTTAGCGCCAAAAATGGCGTGAACTTATGTGTTCCCATAGTCACCACGCTGGGCAGCCGGGTTGGTGACCGCAAGGCTGGCTTTGTCGCACCGAAGACGCTGCTGCCCGTATTCGGCCGGTTTATTTCAAAGCCAGCAGTTGGATGGTTATCTCACCATCGGTCAGCTTTTTAAGTTCCAAGGTAGTAGTGGAACTGTGTTATCCCTTAGTCGCCTCCTACGACACCCACGGTAAGAGAGGGGTTTGCTATATTCTGAACTGCCGTAACCACACAGCATTTACCTTTTATTTTAAATTAAATAAGTCTCTTTAATTTTCTAATGCTTACGTGAATTTAAATCATTATAACGAAACAACTTTTTCGGATTTTATCGCGGTTTATTAAGTTTTTTTATAGATGCCCAAAGTTTCGGATACTTAACATCAACCATGGTCACGGGAGGACTGAGAGCACTAAAGGGACTTTCCAAATCTGTATGTTTTGTATAAAATCTGGTATAAGTGTATCCATCTCTCCGTACTTGCGTGACCTGTTGAAAAAAAAATTTTTTATTTGGTTTATGGAACGACTAGCTGTGTCCTGCAGTTTTGCCCGCATTAATTTGAGGAAAAAATCCCCAAACCTTTCTCGGTAAACGGGATATTCTATACAAAAAAAAATATCAATTCGAACCAGTCGTTGCTGAGATTATAGCATTTAAAGAAACAATCAAATAAACAAACTTTTCAGTTTTATAATTTATTTAAATATATGTCACGTCGGTTATTTCTGAGCAATTTATCTATTTTCATCGAACCAAATACAAATAAGTGTCATGTTATTTATTCTGAAAATTATTATGCTCGTATAAGTCTGCATTATAAGTTATGCGTCGCAATTTGTAACAATTTGTTTGTTTTCAATATAAGATCCATTGTTACGTAAATGTTTCGGCAACTCGCATAAATCTTTCCTGCATTCAAAGTGTTTCTGTTCTTTTTGCAGGTAAGTAACGGATACGAGTCTGTGTATCTTCAGGTCGACGTCACTGCCGGCTGTGTTGTGTTGTAAGTCATTAACTATCTGTAACATAGGTGCTTGTCTCGTCGTGTGTCATACGGATGTGTGTCAATACTCCGTCGAATCTATCGATCGGTAATTGTTTTACCGCTAACACTTAAGCCTCATACACTAACGTGTGGTATCATTAGTGGACACGACCACCTCACCGTCATCAGCAACGTCGACCTTCGTCGCTGCCTCCGTAATACTCCGGATCCACACTAATGACTGTTCAATTTGTTAATAAAATTCACAAAACTATTTACCGTTAATCTATTATTCGACTCGATAGATTGTTCATAGCTGTATCTGAAAAGAGTAAATCAATTATCTTGAACAACAAGAATTTTCTAGTATCGTAATAAATGTCTTTGGCTCGGTTCCGCCGCGCTGAAAAGTTGGTACACAAAGAGTCCGCTCTCTGACCTCCGCCTGTCTTTGTAAAGGCCGTTTTGTAGTTCATTGGATTAGAATAGCGTTCTGACTCCCCAATGACGAGCGGTATGTGCTCGTCGCAGCTCTGTTTATTGAAGGTGTGCTCGTACTAATCGACGGTGCTAATTGTGTTGTAACTGGTTGGTTTTGTTACTTACAAAAGTACGTGTTTTGTCTCATCTAACTTGCTCTGGCCATTCTCAAAATTTATTTTATCTTATATATGTATAACATTCTTGTGTCACAATGTTAGTTAACAAACTCCCCCGAAACGGCTGGACCAATTTTTATGAATTATAATAATAATTCTAGAATATTATTTTGTGTGCATATCGAGTAGATCTGAGAATCGGCCAACATCTATTTTTCATATCCCTAAGCTATAGGGGGGGGAAGGATTAAGGGGGTTTATAACATATGGCAAAACAACTTTTGCGGGGCCAGCTAGTATATAAATAACTAGCTGATGCTAGCTATGCACACAAAATTACATGAGAATCGGTCAAGCCGTTTCGGAGGAGTTTAACTACAAGCACCGCGACACGAGAATTTAAAATATTAGATTATTTTGATTTTTCGCACATGATTTGAAATTTGACATACGACGAATACCGCTAGTGAGCATTATCAATAAAAACATTTTTGTATCATGATTAGAGAGATAAGAGTTCAGTTGAAGATGTTATACAACACAAGTTAGATGTTACGCACACACACACTTCAGCCTTCACGCAGTCTACTGCTGGACACAGGCCCCCATTAGTTAGCGCCAAAAATGGTGTGTACTCATGTGTGTTGCCCATAGTCACAACGCTAGGCAGGTGGGTTGGTGACAGTAGGGCTGGCTTTGTCGCACCGAAGACGCTGCTGCCCGTCTTCGGGCTGTGTATTTCAAAACCAGCAGTTGGATGGTTATCCCGTCATCGGTCGGTTTTTGAAGTTCCAAGGTGATAGTGGAACTGTGATATCCCTTAGTCGCCTCCTACGACACCCACGGTAAGAGAGGGGTTAGCTATATTCTGAACTGCCGTAACCACACAGCCTACAAGTTAAGCTAACGAAAAGATTTCAATGTTGTTTTCTAATGTTTACGTGAAATTCACTCATATGTTTGGACCTCTCGCGACCATAGTTACTTTAAAGTATCCGAAACGTTGAGCATTAAAAAAACCCTAATAACCCGCGATAAAATTCGAAAAAGTGGTTTCATTTCGCAAAGATTTCAAGTCTGGTTAGGGTTAAGCTCAAGTACGATACGTTCGAAATTAAACGGTTCGTCAACAAAACAAAACGTTACTTGAACGTAGAAACTATACTTTAATTAGTTTAAATAGTCATTATGTACCGTGCGTTAATATTTACAACCGTGACAACGTTTTTGAGTTATTACTGCGTATCGTTAACCGTTACTTCGTCGGTCGTCGGTGTTCACCGGAGCGCGCTGCCCGCGGCCGCGGCGTCGGCCTGCCTACTTTTACACTGCCAGTGGATCGCGACACCTCGCCGGATACCTTTCATGCCTGTAGACTGAACTCGGAATCAGGGTAGAGAATTAACCGTTGTTTGTGTTAAAGTCTATGTTAATTCCTCGAGCCGATTCTCCTGCGGGAAGTTGCCTTGCTAGCATTTCGCTGAGGTTACGCAAGCTAGTCGTATCGATGCGAGGGTCGTGCCACAGTCGCCGCTTGACATTACACAATCGAACCGCGTGCAATGGACATTTGCACAATATTATTAAATGCCTTATACGCATTCTGTTATTGTCGTCGTTTAATCGCTAAGTTAATTAGGGCTACGTGTGTCGCTAATGTATACTGCCGTCTTAATTAAGAAGGGCACAACTAACATTTTTTGCGAAATTAAGTTATATATATATTCGAAATCAGAAAAAAGAGGTCTATCTGCCTAATTTTTTGTGTATTTTTAGTAGCAAAATTAACGGAGATAGTATAAGCTTAAAGGACACAACTACACCATTATTTAAGTTTTAGTACAGGAAAAGGGCGCATTGAGAGATATGACGTATAAGCCACCTTTAAATTTTAGTATATTTAATTGAAAAGGCGTAACTGGCGTACGTCAAAAATAAAAGGCTTATGTGGCACTTGTGCTCATCTTTTATACCAACACATTAACAATTAATGTAAAAGAAAGGTCACAACTGGCAGTTATGGCTTTATTATTAAACCTACGTCTTAAAAATTGCAATTAAAAAAGTCACACTGGCGGTTATGTCTTTGCTACTAAATATCAATTAATATAAATAAAGTGAGGGGGGCGAGGTATTCACGGAATTGCGCCAGTTATGCCTAACCTGTCGATACGAGTCCACGCTTGTCGGTGCGTCGCTCTGGTAAGGTTATTTTTATTACTTGTTTCTATGCTTATTAATACTTTTTATTTATTTTTATCTAAACATTTTTAACAACAAATAACCCTTCTAGACTACAACTAATGTTGTTAAAAAACCGTAGAAGGGTTAGTTGCTGGTAAAAATATTTTCGTGTAGTGAAAATTAAAATCAAAATGTTTAACAGAATAAATGTTAAAATCGCTATAGCCGTGTTTTTAAACTTTTGCTATTTATACTATTTATAATGCATAATTATAAATAGTGATGCATTTTCGTGCATTGTCTATAGGTACTTTATTAGCTAATTATGTTATAAATGTTAAAATGTATTTGTTTGTTTGTTTGTCTGTCTTTCTTTTTCATCGCTATATATAACGTCGCAGTTGTAAGTGTGAAGTTGAAAAGCTAGAGAACAGAGCTTGTAGTTGAACTTGCAGTTGCTTTGACTTTGATGACTAGCCCGTTGGCGCAATTTGTAGTGGCCCTACTTTCAGTGCCGTGGGTTGCGGGTTCGATTCCCGCCTGAGTCTGGGTGTAATATTTGTATTTATATATGTATCATTTCTATGTATATTTATAAAAAAATATATAGTTATAACAGTCGGCTGTTACCTGTAACACAAGCATTAAGTTTCTTACCATAGGAACAGACGACCGTGTGTCTATGTTATAAGATATTTATTTTAC
Organism: Melitaea cinxia; assembly: GCF_905220565.1. NCBI lineage: Eukaryota > Metazoa > Arthropoda > Insecta > Lepidoptera > Nymphalidae > Melitaea > Melitaea cinxia. Next base: position 126,696 of record NC_059397.1, on the reverse strand, counting down.
TTATTTATTTAGCGAGTGTAATTGCTCAGCAATAATAATTATACTATTTTTTTTTCAGCAATATGTCATCAAGAAGCGCAAAATTAGTAAATGCTGCTTTACGCAACGAAAACTGTGTAAAGGAACAGATATCTGTCCCATCAACAAGTTCCATTAAAAATTCCGTACAGGCATCAAGTGAGGAAATTTGGTCAGATTTTGATTCTGATGATTCATTATTAGACAAAGATTACGAATTACCTATAAAATGCCAACAAAACATCAGTAGCAATAACAGTGACTTGGAATCCGACTTTATACCGTGTTCACAGAAAATTAAACACAGAACAATTTTGGAATCACCTGAACAATCGGACGGAGAAACAGTTCAACTGACTAAGAAAGGGAGTATAAGGAAGCGGATAACATACAACGTTAGCTTAAGAGATCGAAAGAGACTAAAGAATGAAGAAAAAATATTAACTAAATATTTTGTAAAGCCAGGTTGCCAGGAAAACATCTGCAAAAAAAGTGCTCAAGGCGCTTTTCAGAAGAGTTTCGGAAAATAATAAATAATAATTTTTGGAAAATGTCATGGATGGAACAGAAATACTTTTTTTTATGCAATACCAGTACAAGAAAACCAGATAGACCGAAAAATAGAGAAAACGATGTCAATGAAGGTAAACGTTACACGCGATCGAAGACTATAACATATTTTTTGACAGATGAAAACGGTAACAAAGTTCCTGTTTGCAAGACTTTTTTCCTCACTACCCTAGGCTACAACCAAAATAACTGTAAGGCAGTAAGAAATGTTCTGAACAGTAATTATAAGCCCGAATCGTACCCAGAATCTCTTATTGATGGCCGTGGGCACAACCCGAATCCTAAAAAAATCGATCCTACTAAAATTACGGATCATATAATGTCATTTAATCCCACAGTATCACACTACAGACGTGAGCACGCACCTAATAAAATGTATTTGCCTTCAGACATTAATATACGAATAATGTACAAGCATTACTGTGAAACCGGTCCTGAAACGCAAGTGTCTTATGGTTTTTACAGAAAACTTGTAAAAGAACTTAATATCTCATTTACAAAATTAGGCCAAGAAGAATGTGAGCTATGTGAAAAATTTATAATACACAACCCTCATCGAGAAATGATTAGACACAGAAATTGTAAGGAGTGTAAGGATTACGAAGAACACCATGAGAGATATATTTTAGCTCGCAAAAAATACGAAGATGACGCTGCTAAACAGACGCAGAAGAGGAATTATGACACTGACACCCTAATATTTGCCGTCGATTTAGAAAAAGTTATAATGTTACCTCGAATGGAAGAGTTCAAAACTGCGATGTTTTGCCCGCGGCTTATTGTTTTTAACCAAAGTTTTGTGCCAATCGGCGACAAACATATGCATGGAATGGGTCTTACTTTTGCAGCCTTATGGCATGAAGCAATATCTGGAAGAAAAAAAGAGGACATCGCGAGTTGCTTTAGGGCCTTTTTTATACAAAACCGAGACCTTAAACACATAATTTTGTGGCTGGATAACTGTGCAGCACAAAATAAAAATTGGACACTTTATTCTTATCTAGTATATTTAGTAAACTCTGCAGAAGTTAACTTTGAAACTATTACTTTACGCTACTTGGAAACCGGTCATACATTCATGGCTGCAGACGAATTCCACCACAGAGTAGAACGATCTCTAAAAACAAAAAAGCGTGTCTACGACTTTGAAGACTTCTGTAAAGCTGTATCTGATACTGGCTCTCGCACCATAGTAAAGAAGATGGGAGTTCAAGATTTTTACGATTATGAAGACTGCTCTTCGACATTTAAAATAAAAAATTCTAATCCGCGAGTTTACATGAACAATATTTCTGAGGCAAATTTTCGAAGAGGATCTAATTTTCTTTTCTTCAAAAGCAGTCATGGCTCTGACGAATATTTTGAGCTAGATTTTCTTAAATTAAAAAATATCAAACAAGGAATACCACCTCCACGACAGAAGCTTTTTCCAAGGGGTATCGCGAGTGAAAGGAAATCTACTATAATTACAAAGCTTGGCCCACTTATGCCCACCAACAGAAAGGTTTTTTGGGAAACTTTACCTGTGAATGATCAATCAGTTGATTTGATTAAAAACTATGAAAACTAAAATAAAGCAAGACTGATTTTTTTAGACTCAACGTAGTCAAATTTTTAGTGGTATTAGAATTAAATTAATATAGTGTCTTGATATTTCTTATTTTAAAGTTTAGTATTTTTGTTTTTTTAACGTAGCAGTTCTTGTTTTCTTCTTTTTTAATATTTTTGTAATAATTTGTGTTTCTTACTGATTATATAATCACCTAGTTTTAGTTCAAGAAAGATTTGGTGCAAAGTACCATTTTTAGTAATAAGAAATTAATTCCAATTTGTGACTGTGATAAAAATTTAAATTACTGAGGTAGTTAATACATTACTATTATAATAATAAATTGTTCCTATCTCTAAACATAAGATTTTTTATTGTTTCTGTGAACTATGTTTTATTGATTTTGATGAATATTGTTTACGTTTGTTACTGGTTATGTTAATTTTTTTCATTTTAGACAAATTATGTGCTGCAAGCCATTTTAAATTATACGAATTTAATTATAATTTGTGATTTTGACTAAATTCCTTAATCGATACAATTAATTTAAAATAAAAGTTTGATTTTCTAGTAACTGCCTTGTTTTATTTTTAGAAAAGTAATAAAGTTTTAATATTTTACTTTATATTTTTATGTATCTAATTTTACACTAAAAGAGCACAATTGAATAAAAGTACCTTGTCATGGTAACATTTCAATCTTTTACTTAATATTTTACATTAAAAAGGCGCATTTTGTTGTATGTGCCTTTTTAACGTAATATTTCTGTTTTTACCTTATTTTTTATGTTAAGTTGAAAGAAAAAAAGATTTTTTTTTATTATATGCATTAAAAATAAAAGAAATATATTGCTATAGTCTAATATGTACTATATAAATGCAAGTATTTACATTCGCACAATTTCGGAAAACATAGCTTTGTGATGATTTTTTTCAACAAAAAGAAAAAATATTTTAAAGTCCATTTTCTCATTATTTACAAAATGTTAGTTGTGCCCTTTTTAATAAAGACGGCAGTATAATACTCCGCAAACAGTACAAAGTGTAGCGCGCGGGGCTTGCGCAACGAGGACTGGAGACGTGAAATTGTTTTAGCGCGAATGTATCAACGTGTAACGATACCTCTGTTGCAGGATGTGTTTTGACATCGACCTTGTTTTCAAATTATTTGTACATTTACGGAAAGCGCCTTTTGTTGCGAGCACCGAGCGTGTAAATATTGACGTACTTACACGTACATTCCATCTAAATCCTTTTACTATATTATTATTATTATTATATAAGTCTGTGAGTAACCTGAACACTTATTTCATTTCGCACACATGCACAGGCTGTGTTGTATAACGTAACCACGGACTCCTAGAGTAATGAGTGTAATGTATTATTTAAATAACTAGTGTTGCCTGCGCCTGCGATACGAGTGGCTCGGCCATAAGGGTTTACCTACTCACCCGTAGGTCACTTGACCCGCTTCGTCTGCGACGCCAGCGCGGCGGTGCGGCGCGGCGGACAACACCTGCATAGACTGCGATCACTTCCATAAATCGATGTTTATCATATATCTGTAATGTTTAAAAATCGTTTTTAATTGGAAATTAAAGCTAAAGTTTTTTTCGGAAGTCCAGTATTTTGCTGTATGCGCCATAGCAAGATTACGGACGCGTTTTAACTTGCGTTAACTTCATATCTATCCAGATTGGCCGACCTTTTTTTGGTTTTCGTGAGTCATTTTGGTTTAAAATTCTTCAAGGACCAGACTTCCGAGACCTATTTAATAATTTTTATATTCGGTTCAGTACCTACGAACTTTAGTTTTTGAATTGAGCGCGTTCAAAGAATCACAATAATGCGTAGTTGCACTGCTGCTGTGAGTCTTAGCGTACCTAATATTTATAACGTACAATTTTTTTCAACTTTAAACACAAAATTGCAAAGCAAACGACTTTTTAAAATCAACCCAGCTTGCCTGTCACTATATCTAAAAGTAATTCATACGTATGTCTGTTTTGATCGTTTCCGCCGCACTGTAATTGGTAAAGTCGTTCGTCGTCTCAACTGGCGACAAATATCCATTTACAAAAGCTAGTCATGTAAACGTTAGCACTTGCACACTGTATGCTCACATAGTTTTTCAACACGTTCGAGTTCCAATCTAAATTAAATATTTCAAATGTTTGCTATTTTAAAATCTAAAACTTCACCGGCCCGGCCGCGTCGGCGCATGCTAGAAACTAGGAATCCATACAAGGTTGTAACGACATCATGTAATTCGCTAAAGGGATTTGAAACAGCTGTTGTTCAATATTCACGTGACGGCGTCCCCGCCCGCGCCCCGCGCCCTTCGTGCTGCGCTTCGCCGTTATCCTTTACAATCCAATAAATGACATTAAAACGTGTCTGCGTTATCCTAAAGCAATTAATTGTCAATTACACATAACCGCTGTCCGAAGAGTAGCCTTGTGTCAGTGCACGCAACGTAAATGCCGCGCCCCACGCTCTCTGAGCACAGAGAAAAGTAGCGGACACGCTATCTTTAGAATTGCGACATTCTATAAAAATATTATAAATGTTTTTTATTTATTTATAAATAATAGCATTGAAGGTTAAAGCTCGTGTATTGAACGTATTTAGTTTTACAGAGGTACATAGCATACATCTGATCGAATCGGGATCATATTTACATTTGCTTTCGACAAATTGATCAATGGTTTGAAAAATAATAAAACGCTGTGAACAAAAGGGTGCAGAACGAGCCGATAGACGCCGCACAATAGAGAATGAAGAGGCCGCGCTCGTCCGCGGGCGGCTGTCAGGTAATTACGTGACGAGCTCCGCCGCCGGCAACAGGTGACGCCGCTCGCCCCGCCGCCCGCCGTCCGCCGTCCGCCGTCTCCTCCCGTGACGTCACCTCTCTTCCGCCTCTCCTCGCCCGACCACCCCTTTTCTATTTTGTCTGTAATAGCTGACTCGATTTTCATTTATTACTTTTCCATTGCAAAATTTTCTGTAAAGAAAGTGCCTGAATGGCGTTCCTTTATCAATAGAAACGTTGCAATCGAAATTGTTATTTTGCTGGCATGAAGCCGTTTACCGTTTCGTCAAGTTTATTGCACAAGTGCAATCAATCTAAGAATACTAAACAGTTTCCCAGAGACATGAGAAGTAGGTTAGCGGTGACGGACCTGACCGCACGTACCTACTTATACGATCGCGCCACAGCGCCGGACTAAATACATTTTAGTAACGTTCCGCCGACCCGACAGCTGTTACTCTCAGATTGAAAAAAAACTAATCTGATAGGAAAAAATCTATCTCGCTGAACTGCAAAAAAGAAAACAATTTAATTTAATTTTACAAATGAAATAAATAATAATAATTATGACAGAGAGATAGTAATTTTTGTATGTCAATAACACACGTATTTTAACAGTTAGATGTACATCAACTGAATCGAGAGAGGTTTGGTGAAACGATCTGTTCTCCGCGGATTGTATTACAACAATGAAATAAATGTGTCGTTTCCTGTCTTTAGTGGCGCAGACAATGGCTGGCGCACGGTGCGTACGACAGTTGTTTTGTTTTTGTAACTATAGTGAGCGTTGCAATATTCCTGTTCCTGTCCTGTGATGTCCCGTGATGTCCCGTGGTGCCACTAACTCATGACTCGTTATTTATTTCTAGACTATAATTAAGAAGTCTATATTGGGCAACGAAAATACACACACATTTTGGTTTTCTTGACGTTCAAACAAAGCTATTGGTCTTAAACCAGTCTGATATTCGCAATAAGGCACCGTTCACGTCGTATGTAAATTTTTTCCTATCAACTTTAAAATTAAACTATGTTTTATTAGCAAATGCAACTATATCACAAATACATTGGGATGGAATATCATTTATATATGTTACAAAAAGAAACGCACCGAGAATCGATCTCTGTGGAATGCCCATCATTAGCATAGATCCAGAAGTTCAGATGGAGATCCACTTTGTTGTGTTGGAATGTTGAATTCTGTTAGATATATGATGAGATACACAAGTTTACTTGTTTCAACTTTGTCTCCCACGCAATTAAATGCTTTTGATAAATCACAGAACACATAAATTTTAATACGCATTTTGTGATTCCGCCAAAGTGTCAGATTCAAGTGTAGCTCAGTCAGGGCACAGCAGGAAATATTTTGCTCAAAATATGGAAAGGTTCGACTGGAGACCTTACAGAAAAATATAACTAAATAATACTGGTTTTTTATTTATTTATTGAGACCTGGACCCAAGTCCTTCGCTCTAAAAATAATACTGCTTTCAAGCAGTGTCGTGTTAAGGTGACCAGAGTTCCTGGAAGTGATTTGGGATAAGGTCGGCAATGCGCTTGCGATACTTCTGGTGTTGCTGGCGTCTGTAAGCAACGGCAACAGCTTACCATCAGGTAAGCTGTATGCTTGTTTGCTGACATAGTTGAATACATAAAGTGTGCATCTTGTAGAGCATACCTCTAGAGAAATCATATTGTTCACAGTGAAAATTGTCATTGATGTTAAAACGGAAAAAAGGTGCTTTAGGTGCTTAATGCTCAAAAATAAATAGAAAATTTTAAATATATTTTTAAATAAGTATTTTTATATTTCTATATTTGATGGTCCTCTTAAATTATTTGTCTGTAATTATCTTCGACAGTCGCTTTGTCATAAATCTCAAAATATGATATAATTTTTTATCAATGCCGTATCTAATAACACTTGTTCAATTGTTTTCATTTAGTAATATTTTTTTTATTTATATTTATTACAAACTTTTATACATATTTACAATTCACATCTTAAAAACAATTTTTTATGTCGATTTGTATATTTATAAAGAAACAGAAATGAGGTTCAGATAAGTTGCTTTTACGTAGCTGAATGTATCTGAAGTCCTTGAAATTTTTTTTTGATGGCTTTCTTTAGGCATTGATTTTTGTGTGCATTACAAACGAGCTACAAGCCGGCGCGTTGTTTACGGAAGCCGCTCTGGCGCTGACACTGACGCGCGTTCTTCCGTCAGTGGAGTCGCGGCGATGTTTCCGATGACCATCATCCAGCCGCCGTGTGTCACGTGTGTGTCTTGTAGGGGTTCACCGCGCGCCTCACCGCCGGTGACTCAGTGCACAATACAATTGTTATGTCGTTTGCGCATAACCCAAATGGCTGTAATGAGTTCCGTGTGGAAAGCGCCGCCGCGCGCCACGCACCTGCTCTATCGTGCATTCCTCGCGCGCGCGGTCGGCCGACCCGCTCATAAAGAATATACCGATATATGTAATTAGATACAAAATTGGTTCGTTCTATACAATCATCAGCAAATGTCGTACAACGTCGTGCGTTTTAGACTATTGAATACTACAATACTTTTTAGGCTCTGACTACACATATCAGCTAAAACACAAAACAGTGTTTACTGTCTTTTAAACCCTATAACATCATTTCTTTTTCCTTTATTCTTTAGGTACTCATTGTTTAAAAAAAAAAATCAATTGAACGGTAAAAACATTTACTCGTGAGTAAACCATACTAACAACTCGACAGCATTATCTATTTTATGATAGTGACGAAAATTCTTAGGAAATCAAAAAATAAATAACATGTAAGAAATGTTTTATTTAGCAATTAAATAAAAGTATAACAATTAGGTACTATGAAATAAGCTGCTTTTTTTTCATATAGACATTTCAATTGCTTCTTTGAAAAACCTAGAACAGTAAAAGGAAAATACATTGAGCGCGCAGCTGCGGGCGGCGGCCTGGCACCGCGCCCGCGCCGCCACCGTCCAGCACGCGGGGTTAACGCTCGTGCCTCACTCGCTCCTGTCCTCCAGGTCACCGCGCCGGCTTCAGATGTCACATAACCGAAAACTGTATTAGATTTATCATCATTGACGTCGTCAAATATAACTTTTGTTTACAATTGCTAGATGGACTTTTTTAAACACTTCACTCTGGTTTTACGATTGTCTCAAATTTTGCGATGTGCTGCCCAATGCACATATTACATATTACATGCACATATTACATTTTATTAACCGACTTACTAAAAGGGATGAGGTTTCGCAATGCGACCGCATATATGCCGTTTATAAACCGATTTTGATGACCGCTGATTATTTTTTGGTTGAAAAGGAGATATCCCAAGGATGGTACCAGTGGTGGTACGAGGGGAAGCTTCAAAAATTGTAGTGGTAACTAGTGTGTTTGTTAATTTTTTTTTTCGTCTACTTACGTTGTATTACTTATCGATGTAATTGAAGTCGGTTTTTTTCGTTTGCTAGCAAACAATTATTTAACTAAATTATCATATGAAACGTATTAAAATATAAATAATTTATCGTGGGCGATAAGCGCGTGTGCGCGGGTGTGAGTAAGAGAGACAAGTTTAATAATGGTCAGCGTGGCGTGGCGCGGCGGGGCGGGGCGCGGGGCGCAGGGCGCAGTCGCCGCGCGTGAGTCTTCTGCTAGCGAGCAGTAGTTCCCGGGATGTGTCACGCGGTGGTTCTGGGCGTGCTATTTTCGCTGCCGTCGTACCTGTACTCGGCCGTGCCGTTCAGGTGAGCCCCAAGCTAGCAGCACCCGCGTCACTCTCGGTACACGCGTGACAAAACGTACACATATTACATGTGTTACTTCGTCTAAAAATGCGAATGAATAAGAACGTGCAAGTGTTTATTTTGCATCTTGTGATAGTATTTGTCAATGGAATTGACTCGCGTGAATATTTATACTATAATTTGTATATTTGTCGTTCAAAGTTAGTTCAGTGATATCGCCGCAGCGACCGCTCCGTCATGCTGACGGATTAATATTGCGATCACGACAGTGTCAGTTTCGCAGCGACGTAATCGAATCGAGTCTACGTTGCCCTATCCCGGCGACGGCTTCCGCATGTCCACCTCCACCGACTCGGTCTCTGTGACGTTTCTTGAGAGCGTGACCTTCGTTATGGAAATTGTCAAAGTTTTGTCGACTTCCTGCCACCGCGAGCTAATGCTTAGTAAAACTTTGAAGTGTGACCGAGTCGCTCAGGTCCATGCGCGGGGTTATGGCTCGCTGTTTTGAGATTTTTGTGTCTTGGCTTTCCGTTTTTATCAACAGTCTACTGTGGAAGTTAGTATTTAGGAACTTGGATTAACTTTTGTTTACATTCACTACAAATGAAACAACAGCAAACATAAGTAACAAACACAAAGAGTACAATCGTTCGTAATCCTCGGGAGACACGGATACGAACATCGCTCGCGATAAATGTGTTTCGATCTATCATTAAATTTAATCGATCGAAGGACAACAACGGTTACTAAACTTTAAGTACTTTTGTTGTAAAATATTTCACTTCATTGTGTTGCAATAATTAAAACGTAGCGTTCACGTGCTCATCTAGCAGCGCTCCCTGCTGCCAAAAGAAAAACAACAAAAATCATCAAACAAATTCAATTATCCTGTTTACTTACTATTTATCGTAGAGGATATTCCTACTCTGCGTGGTCGTAGCCGTCAGCTACGTAATGAATGACATTTTACGGCTCGGTTAGTTGGGATTCAGAAACTTTATGATACTGCACTTTTGTTGATTAATACAATAGAGCTTATCTCGCATGTGTTCTAAACGCTTAGATTGTGTAGTACATCATCGCGTGTAGCTTGTTATGGTATTGATTACTACGAGGGGAAGACTCTCGTGTAATAAGAACATTAAATATTATCTGTATCTGGGGGCACGGTAGTGCCCCCGCCAAGACGAGCCAAAGAAAAAAAAAACGAAAAGCACTACCTATCTTTTCTCGAAGTGCTTCGTCGTTTTTTTGAACCCTCATAACTTGGCTTTGGATTATACCAGATAAACAAAATTCTCGGGATATTACTTACTTTTTACTTTAATCCTCGCTATCTTTGTGTCGGCTAGTGTGCAAGTGCAATGCGATATTTATAAAGAGCAACATCACAACACGTTTTTTTTTTTAAGTAATTGCAGAGTTCTTTGGCAGAATCTATATTCCGAATCGGCGGTGACTTTGCGTTTAACAAGAATTAATTCTGCTTATAATATAATGATTAAAGGTGCTTTTGAAGTCTGTTTGAATATAGTATTTTGTTATTTTTATTTTGATTGAGCTTGAGCTCAGGGGTATTTTGAAATGAAAATTTATAAAATGTAACGATTAAAGTATGTGAGACCTTGACTTTACACTATTCTGTAATTATGACGAGTCTGGTGATACCCTCTTATTCGTGATTGACTTAAAAAGTTACGTCTTGCACTTATCATATTACAACATAATTTACGTATCTAGCTCACACTCATTATTAGAACACTTTAATTCAATTATTTAAATGGAAAAGTGCACGTATCACGTACCACAATCGGGATTGTATAAAGGAGTAAACCATGTTTTGATCATACTTCTTATTAGGTACTTGAGTTGACGATTATTACATTTTTCGTCTTCTCGTCAACTTTAAACTAAGTATCAAATAACGATACCGTATTATGTTGCTATACATTGTACATTTTGGCGGATTATTCTCTTTAAGAGACTGCGGGACCCTAACCCCCGCTTTATTGACTTTGCCAATCTGTCGCATGTAACGGTCGACTGAGGTTGATTAAGAACTATTTGACTGTTAATAGTTTGCCTGACACGTAATTGCGGTCACTTCTCTCTTCTTATTTGAGGTCTGGTCTTAATAGTCTGTGTATATCAGTTGTTTTTTATGACAAGTTTAAAATTTTTAATTTACGAATGTCTTTTATTTTTGGATAAACATCGCGAACGATTTTTTGTACTGACAGTTACGTTACTACACTTTTTTAACTAAAAATCGTACGATTATTAACAAGTGCTTATTCTGTTTTAAAATGCTTAAAACGTTTATTTTTTTTACCTAGGTATATTTTAATCGCTTCAATCTTAATAATACATTTGACTTTCAAATACAAAATTAACGGATGAATGTTTAACGAATATTGATTTGAGCAGAAATGACGTCACACACGACACTCCGCTCCCACGTAGTTGTCAACGAATCAGCGATTGGAATATGGTTATACATATTTGAAATTAATTTAAAAGTGATTAGTTTTAAGGAGACGACATTCGGCGCTGTCGTGCAGTGTGTTTTGTGCTGACGTATTGTTTATTTATTTTTATCTGTTTAATTCTTTCGTATACCGCTAGTTTAAGCTTTTTATCTTAATTTAATTACTATTACAATTGACAATTAATATCATCATATTTCTAGTTCAGGTTATATTTGACAGTGTTGCTAATATTTGTTCGTGATGGTATTCCAGGAAGGCGCGGCGCAAGGAGCGCGAAGGTGAGGGCGCTGGCGATCCCAAGCTGTACCTGCAGGAGGCGCTGCTGGAGCGCAAGCTGCCCGAGCTGGACATGCGCCAGCTCGTCGACCTGCCCGATGGCCTCGACTACAACGAGTGGCTCGCGTCGCACAGTCAGTATACTACTATATATTTATCCTGTCCGTAGGTTTATTACTTTAATATGAAAACGGTGTAATAAAGTAAGTAAAATAATAATACTGACTATTTTATAGGAAAAATACAGGAGTTCCTTTCTTAATTGATTAAGTTTCTGCTAAAATTCGATAGCACTTAGAATGACTGTAACAACAGGGCAGAATAAACACGTCTCGTGTGTAAACGCGATGTCAAACGAGCTTGACGCGTGGGCGCGCGGCTCGTTCCTCCGCCCTCGTCACTGCCGCCAGTGGGCGCGCGGCTCGAGGCGCGCATTATCGCGCCTAAAATAAACGTGTAAACAAGATCCAGTTGCGAACACTCGCAATAAACCCATGATGATAGGAACCAATCGTCTGTCAAAAATTCTTGTAACTGTATTAAGGCTTAAATAATTGGCAGTAGTCATTTTTTTTAAATTAAAGAAACTATTGGTCTTGAACGTCATTTTACGTGTTTACCTCAAGAACTAATTCATCATCTAGTACAATATTATAGTAGTATGTACTTTTAGCCATTGACGAGTTGTCCAAAAGTTGGACATTTTCGAAGGAGCAAGATGGTGTATTGCCAGACATTTGAAGACAGGGCTACGATAGTTTGTCGCGCGTTAAAAAAAATATGTAATAAATATATGTACATGTAATTAAATTAAAAGAGCATAGAACAAGAGAATATTAATTCTTTTTTAACGCGACGAACTAAATCACAGAGGTAAATATATATTTTTAAAAAAAGTTAGTGATCAGATTGGATTGGAGAACAAAATTAAATCAGACTAATGTAGAAAGTAATTTAATACAAGGAAACACAATTTTAAGCTTTAATTTAAACTACACGGGTTCGAATTATTTCCGACACGTGGGTGGAGGTTAACTGTGGTCACTTATCATAGCGAGTCTCCGTGACACGTGGCTCCGCAGAAACTCCCTGGATGATCACCCGCCAGTCTCTCGAGTTCAGTTGTCCAAACTTCACCACACCATCTCCATCACGATGTCAGTCGAGGTTAAAAAAATTTTTGCTCGGCCAGAGGGAAGAATCCCGATGCTTATCCGTGCTCCAGCACAGCACGAGCCACAAGAAGTATCGAAAAGGTTGAGCAGTTCTTTATCGTAGATGTTGGGGTCCTAACAGCTAACCCACAAAATCCTGCCACGTGGTATCACCGGCAACAACGGCACCGCAACGGTGTCCGCCACGCCAAGGACCCTAGAAAGTCACACCACAAAAGTGAGCCCTTCCGTAGTCAACCCCCAACGTCTCTGGGTTGACACGGAAAAGGCCCACAAAGACGAGCACATCCTAAAATTTTACAATAATTTAATTTAATAAAACAATAAACTTTGGAGCAAATAAAATTAATCTAACACACACAATCTACAAACATATTCGCAATTAAAACAAAAGTAATTTAGTAATTAAAATTAAATAAAAGTGTTTAATATTACAACAACTCACCCAACAAAATCGCACCCTGAACCTGACTGAGGCTGAAGACAAAGGAAAAGGAAGAAGCTGCACAGCACCAGCGCTTATATAGTGCAGAGCCTAATCTACACCGCGAACCCCACCAATGGTTGCTTACGCAGCCCTACGTCACACGAAATACGCTAATAGCGAAACGCCTAGCAATGAAGAACAGCAATTCGACGAAACGAAATAATTGTTAAGAGAATGAACGAAGAATAAAAATATACCTACGTTACTAGTTATTGTATTTTTATAAATATTAGTAATTTAATTGCTGTGTATTTATTATAATTTCATGTATCCCGATATGTTTAAACGCATCCATTAAAACATCATTCACTACCAAAAATAAGAGTAATTTGTCTTTATGGTTGACGATTTTGTATATTTTAACGCGGAAAAGTAAAGTTTACTCTAGATTCAAACTAGCCCAATGCGATCTAAACTATTATTTTATTTATTTTTATTTTTATTTTTACTAATTTTATTTGGACAAACAGTAATTGCTACATTACAATTTTCACATAAAATCTATACTACAATTGAGCTTAAATGCGCAACATTTTATTTAAGTTGTCACAACATGCACAAAAAGAGACGTAACACTAGTATTATTAAAAATATGATATCTACGAATCGAAATACAGATGAGTATAGTTAAAAATAGATGTAGCTAAAGTTAAAAATAAGCATAAACAGCAAACACAAAAACCAAAAAATCTTTTAATTTATAAGTAATTAGTCCCTCAATAATGCCAAAAAACCCAATTTATCACATTAAATTTTTTAAATAAACTTATACACATTTTTGTTAATGTAAATTAAATGCGTAACGTATTGGAATAGGTTAAAGAAATTCTTGATGGGCCTGTATTAGTAATGTTCGCTGAGTATAACCGAGCGCCTACCTACGATCATCATCATGAGCGTGTATCTACGTGTATTCGGGAGGTAATCCTCAACACTAGACCAAGTTCACTTTTGCACAATTTCACAACAATATTCAAAATTGTAATGGGGTATAATTAAAATATTTATTGTATTAGACTTGGTTTGAAAAGAATTAACTCTTTCTTAGACCTTAGTAAGTGTCTGATAAATTTTGTTCGAAACACTTTGGAGTATAAATAAATGTAAGAAAAGGTATCATGTTTATAATTGTTAGTAGCAGCTTAACCCTAAGTATCGACCACCAGCAATATATTCTTATAGAAGACCGACCAGCGTACACATGCTGTTTTGGAATATTGACCAATTTAAATAAATAAAAAAATGATTGAAATATGTTTACGTTTTACGTTTTATGTTCGATTGCATATTTTAGGCGTGCTTAACATGAAGTGTAATTCGTTTGCAGCGCTGGCGCTTTTCGACCACGTGAACCTGCTGTACGGCACGGTGTCGGAGTTCTGCACGGCGGCGTCGTGCGCCGACATGACGGGCCCGGGCGGCCGCACGTACGCGTGGTACGACGAGCGCGGCAAGAAGTCGCGCGTCGCCGCGCCGCAGTACGTCGACTACGTCATGACCTACACACAGAAGACGGTCAACGACGAGACCATTTTTCCTACTAAGTACGGTAAGTGGCGGTAGGCGATTGTAGGGTGTCTGCGCCTTGGTGAAATGTTCAATGTTAAAATGGTAAATTATAAAGCAATATGGCTTCAAAATGTTTATTAAATTTCTTAAATGTTACGTGTAAAATGTTTTAATGTTGATGAACGCATCCGATTGTAAGAACGGTAAAATATAAAAAATCAAAATCAAAAACAGCTTTATTCAAATAGGCCCCAAGAGCACTTTCGAATCGTCAATTTACAAATTAAAACTAAAAAAAAATTTTTGTTTTTTTTTTGTAAAAGTAAAGCCATTATCTAAATTCGGAATGTAGATTCTGCAGAGAAGAATCGGCAAGAAACTCCGCAGTCACTCTTTTGAAAAATAATATATAAACTGTGTTTTAGTACAAAATTAGTAACATTTTGCATAAAATACAGCGCCACTAAGTCCACCCATCTTTATCAACTATGTAATCCTGCACCGAATAATAAGCTTTATCTATTATTATTTTTTTATAAAAACTAAATTTATGTTGAGACAATTCAAAAAGTGTTTGTGGGATTTTAATATACATGCGAATATCATAACCTAGAAAGGAGATGTTTACTTGGCGTAGTCGGAAACTTGGAGTTACAATTTTGTTATTCCTTCTCGTATTTACACTGCGATTATTACTATTTATTTCAAAACAATGAATATTCTGGTGAATATACAGAATATTGTTATAAATAATTATATTGCGACGCAATTGTTAATATGTCAACCTTTTATTTATTTATTTATTTATTTTGACGGGCCCGAAGAACAAAATCGTATCTGCAAAATTACCAAATTACAGTACGTAGCTTAGAAGTTCTGCTGAAATACAATCATTTACTACTTACGCAAATAAAGATGATGTTTGGAAAATCATTGTAAAAGCTAATCAGGAACTTTGTTTATTTATTTCTACATGTTTAGAAAGACTTTAACTTTTATTTTAGGCTAAAATTAATTCTTATAATATTATAGGGATTTGTTCTTCGGAACTACCTAGCACTTATCGAAATATACGATTTTGTTTTAGGAAATTGAATAAAAAAATAATAACCCATGTGAACATATGATGTTTTTCTCAGATAATTTAGTCGACAATATAATAGTATGTGCACATTTATATTAAAGAAAACACATTGATTTTTATTAATCAAAGCTTTAATAATATAAAAGTAGCACAGTGGGATCTTCGTTACAAAACAAACGTCAAATAGGTGTTAAAAATTCTCTCATTATTACTAGATAAATCATCATAAAATATAAAAGAAAATAAACTTTAACAAAAAATAAACAATTACTCTTATTTCTTGATCCATTCAGGAGATTACTTATTTAAAATCACAGTTTCAATTACGATTACTAGTTAAGTCCTAAACTTTCTACTTCGTTTTTATATTTTATATTAGTTTTTTTAATCACAGCAAATTAAAATTCAATCAGTCTCAAGCTTTCTATCATTATTACATAAATCAATATTATGGTTAAGATTCATCGTCATATATATTGTTTCTTTCATCATTGCAATCAGAAGTATAATATGGTAAAGATTTAAAGAATACTGCATTGCATGAATTTATGACACCAGAATCACACATGCTCAGTAAATTTTTATATTTAGTTTTTGTTAGCTTGAGAGGTGACGAATAAGCATACTTCTAATACAGGTAAAATATTACCTGAGTTTCTTGTATCGCTGCGAACAATTAAGCATTCATAAGTTTCTTGGTTTCATCATTCCATCATCATTCCAGCCTATTGCAATCCACTGCTGGACATAGGCCTCCACAAGTTCGCGCCAAAAATACGTGAACTCATGTGTGTTGCCCATAGTCACCACGCTGGGCAGGCGGGTTGGTGACCGCAGGCCTGGCTTTGTCGCACCTATGACGCTGCTGCCCGTCTTCGGCCTGTGTGTTTCAAAGCCAGCGGTTAGATGGTTATCCCGCCATCGGTCAACTTCTAAGTTCCAAGGTGGTACTGGAACCTTGTTATCCCTTAGTCGCCTCTTACGACACTCACGGGAAGAGAGGGGGTGTCTATATTCTTTGGTTGAAATCACACTTATAATACAGTTTATTCGGTTCCGATTTATCAACGAAAACTTCCTTAATCTTAGTCCACAATATTTTCTGTTGTCTAAAATTCTTGTTCCACAATTTGTCATTTACGTGAACCTTAAAATTAAGAAAATTTTCATGTGTTATATTTTTTACTACATACGATTCTCCTTTTGTTTTTGCCCATCTTACAAGTAAACGCCATTCATCTAGTGTGTAAATAGTTTTTGAAGAAGAGGACCGCTCTATAAGGGCATGCACACTGTCTCCCTTGTTCTGTGTATGTCCCTTTTCAAGAAATCGATCTGTGATTGATGCCTTGTACTTTTTGGCTGCATACAAATATGAAAAAAAGTCAAATCTATTCCGATTTTGGCCAGCAAAACTATCTGACCAGAAACGAAATTCTTTGGCGCCTAGTTCTATAGTTTTTATTTACAATTTCGCGATATTGACGCGTGGCTGTTTATTGAAGCATTCAAGTCTTTGTTCTTTTGTTATTTTATCCACACACTTATTCCTACAACTACAGGGCTTTCCCATTATTTTTTCACCAACAAATTTACCTCGCTTTGATACATAGCTCTTTCCAAGCAAACTTTTTCTTTTCACGTCAGACCAGTCTTGCTTATGTACCAAGCGTTTCTTTGATCTTTGCTATCGCGTCATTTCTGGTATTAAGTTAGATGCACTAATGTTTAGCAATCGAATTGAATTAACCCAACTAGTATGATCGGGACAAAAAGGGTCATTACATTTTATGTGTACATTACTACTGTATACTGGGGAAGGCATTGGAGTAGCTAAAACCATATGTGTGTGTATATATATATATATATATATATATATATACACTAGAATTTCTGCACCATATATATATGTTGCAGTCAGAACTCTTAACCAGTCAAAAGTACTATTGACTAGCGAAATCAGTCAAAAGTACTTTTGACTGGACAAGTTGGTCAAAAGTGGTTTTGACTGAAAATTATTGGTTATTAGTACTTTTGACTGCAAATTCGCGGTCAAAAATACTTTTGACTGACGCTCTCCGTCAAAAGTAGTTTTAACTGCAAAAAAGCGTCAGTCAAAAGCACTATTAACTCGTTAGATGTGAATAAATTTAGTGAAATGATCCTGATAAACCATAATAAATTTATGCCCGCGATCTTCTTGCGACTGCATGTCAATCAGATCGACTTGGCAGCGGCAGTTCATTTCAGTGTGCAGGATCGGTTTCTAAACCTGACCCATCCTTTTCTTGCTTTTTTTCCTTTGGGATACTTCGCACATTGATAAATATATATTAATCATTTCTTTTGTAACATTAGCGTACTTTTTTGCCGTTTCATTCTTAAGTCTATCGCGACCACCATGCCCTATAGAAATATGAGCAGCATCAATAATGTCGTAGATTTCCTCAGCCGGCAAAAATATTTGACAGGTTCTGTGTTTGTAACTAATTTTTTTATACCACAAACTTCAATGTGTTAAAGCGTTGTAGTCTACTGTACTGTAATGGTGTTTCCTTTTCATTAAATTTCGCGTCTTCCACATCCATTGCAAACTTTTCAAATTTTTCTTTTGTCATCACATTGAAATGACTATCTTTCATATCTTCCATCGCTAAAATTCTTTGCAAAAAGCCTTCTTTCTTTTCGTAGTCACTCATTTTTGTTCTAATATCAGCACGTTCTCCACTAATAATGAGTAATATAAAAGTTTATATGTGCGTTTGTCGTTATTTTTATCGACCACCTTAACTTTTTAAGAGTTTTGACTGATACAACCAGTCAAAACCACTTTTGAAGGAATCATTTAGTCAAAAGTACTTTTAACCAGCTCCATTGGGCAAAAGTACTTTTAACTGTTATTTTAGTCAAAGGTATTATTAACTAAAGCAAACGGTCAAAAGTACTTCTGACTGATTTTGCTAGTCAATAGTGCTTTTGACTGGTTAAGAGTTTTGACTGCAACATATATATATATATACGATTCTTCAAATTCTCAAATTCTTCAATGTAAACAGCTGGTGAGTTATTGAAACTAGAGGTTATTTCTATATTTAATGGTGTAAGCACTTCGTCAGGATGTGAGGTTTGTACTAAATGAGGAGGTGGTGAATCAAGATGCTCGCAGTTGGCCTGAAAAATATCGGTGTTAACTTCCTTTTGATAGCCTAATACATTTGTGTGAACCTTTTAATCAAAAACATCATGCCAAATTTCTGCCATATCGATGTCGATATTCTGAGCCGCTGGCGGCAAAAGAGACGTGTTGGTGTTACGTTGACCGGCAGATTCTATCAAAATGAAAATAAAAATGTATTTAATTTGTGTGGTATTATATTTAAAAACTATTGATTTACATTCTAGTTATATATTTTTTCTTAAAAAGAGGTTAAATTAGATACTTTTGAGTAGAACATGCTCGCATGTTAAAACTTATACGACAAACAAAATCGTTTATTTAGATACAGCAACATTTTTTGGGTACAACTTCGTACAACAAGATCGTATGTGCTTAAGCGATGAATGGCTTTAAGCTGATTTTTGTCGAATAAAAACTTATGTGAAACTACTGGGGTAAAATTAAATACACCACAATTAAGTATTTTAGTGTCTATAAAATATAGGTAAATGAAATATGTTGGTTATTAAGGAACAATTACATGGGTTATAGATTTCTGTAGAACAACATTGTAAATTAACAAACGACCAAAAGATACGCGTTTTAAATAATTTTGGTAAATTAGCTTCTAGATTTATAAAGTAACACCAGTAACTATTTTTTTAATTACCTTAATGAAAAAAAAATATCTATTACTTACCTTGTTTAGAGATTTCTTCGTCCTCGTTGCTACAAGGAGTTGGATCGTCACTAATTTTATCCAAAAAAGGTCTAAATTAAATATTCTCTCTTTCTAGATGCACTAGACATCGTTACAATCACTTATTACTCACGAAACCTGAAATTATGATATTAAACCGAATTCTCGAGGAATTCTTGATGTCTTGCTAAAATGTTCGACTTTGCCGAGTACAAACACGTAAATGACGATGGGTCGCGGCACGCGCGGTTTCAGGGTGTAAAGAACAAGCTCGTATATGTGAATACATGTTTGTTCGCTGCAGTACATTGTAGATAAGATGATGTTCGCTTGAGTATTTAGAAAAATAAAAGACCAATAAATAAATAAAAAATATTGCCATGTAGCTTTTTGCATGTTTAATACGAATCAATAGTAAAACAGATTTCATCTTATTTTTCCATAAGATTTTGTTCTTGGGGCCCGTCGATTTATTTAATTACGTACAGAACAGGTTACAGCCATTAAAAGATACAGACATAGTTTATACATAACACAATGTCCAGGTTGAAACCCTTAATGTGCACGATATATAGCAACATAATACAGTAAGCAGAACAGAAGTGGATGGAATGCAATATACATATATAAATTTGAACTCAAAAACTAAGATTACTTAACAAGTTATATTTATTAAAATTTTGGTTTTGAAAGAAGCGAGAGAACAGTGATAGATGCCTATATCGATAAACATCCCGTAGGGAGACTCGAGCTCCAAGTTCGTAAATGCCGCGAATAGCCCTTTTTTGCAAGATAAATACAGTATCAATATCTGTAGCATTACCCCACAGTAACAGGCCGTAAGACAT
Organism: Melitaea cinxia; assembly: GCF_905220565.1. NCBI lineage: Eukaryota > Metazoa > Arthropoda > Insecta > Lepidoptera > Nymphalidae > Melitaea > Melitaea cinxia. Next base: position 106,256 of record NC_059397.1, on the reverse strand, counting down.
GACACTATGGAAATAGCTAAACTATATTAAACGTGCAGTTGCAACGTCGGTCAGTTACTGTACTTTTCTAACTGCGAATGCTGCGGAGATGAGTCTACCATTCAAGGATGACAAATGGGAATTCCACTGAAGTTTTGAGCCCAGATGTATCCCTAAGAAAACTTTAGTATCATTGACAGTAAGCCTCTCGTTATTGATTATAAAATTATAATTTGGATGCTTAACATTAGGTAACGAAAACACATTAGTGGACGCACTTGGTTTTTTTTTTGGCACATTGAAGTATAATGCACGGCTTTGGCCTAATTTATCAATCTCGACATGTGCGATATTGTTTCGGTATGTCGAAACATCTAAGTGTTCGATAATAATTGACCGATCTGTGGTCAAGAGTCAACATATGATGCAACAACAAGATATAATTGGTCTTCAACGCGGACACAGTTAGTTTTCAATACTTGCTCTTAGCATGTCGTGTGGCAGTTAATTTTGCAAATACTACATGTTTTGACAAGTACGTCGCAAGTGGTGGTGCGGTATCGCTCAGAGCGCGTGTGTCCGCAGCGAACGAGTTCCCGGCGCAGTTCGGCGGCGTGGTGCGGCGCGTGGTGCGCCTGCTGTTCCACGTGGTGGCGCATATGTACGCGGCGCACTTCCGCCAGCTGGCGCTGCTGGGCCTGCACGCGCACCTGCACCTCACCTTCGCGCACCTCACGGCGCTCGACCGCCGCTTCGCGCTGCTCGACCACAAGGAGACCGAGGTGACTATACGACGCTAGTGCTTCGCATGGAATATATCAGTCTGGTTTTTATAAATATATAAATTAAATGCAGGCTTCCTCACTGTGTTTTGAAGATTCAGTGTGACCCAGAGGAACAGTCCCTAAACTAAGATTCCACATTACAGCAATATGTTGGTATTTCGGGTAATTGATTCATTGTTCTTGAATCAAAGTTACGTGTAGATTATACCTGGAAAATAATGAAATACGATTGTTTAGCGAGTGACTGCTCTAGCTAGCGGCATACTAGCGGCTGAAGAGTTCTGTCAATTATTACGTTAACATACATTATAAAAGCACAATGAACTATTAACTACTACTTATATATTATACTTATAAAATAATTTGACTTTTAAGAATTAAAAATATATTAGAGACATATAGATTTATTATATATGTCTCTAATATATTATAGATGATAGATTAGAGATATATAGATTTTTTTATGGCAACCCTGTTAGTTTTATTATATTAAAAAAAATTTTTGATCTGATAAAATCTTCAACCTGTAAGCAGATGAGGGAAGGTCGACCTTACTTGGGTTCTTATATTATAAAGTTTAAAATGAAAACGACGAGTTACAGTGATAGATATATTAAAAGTGTAGTTTACTTGTGGTGTTTTATAGTTTTTAGTACTTTTTTATTTGGAATAAACGTATTTAATTATACGATCCTTTCACATACTTTTAATGTATGAGGCTAATTTTAATATGCGTGGTCAGGTAGTCTCAATGGGTGGATATCCATTACTACAGAATAACAAAGTACGAAACGAAAGTCCTGACGAAAATTTTATAGTTTGTATGAATTTACCAAAGAGAATCAATTCTGAGTGTTGTGTCAGTCGCACGAGTACTACCGATAACTACCGATAACTGTCGATCGCTGACGAGCCCTCTGCCGCAGGTTCTCCGCGACCTGGAGGTGGCGCTGCGGTTGTCGGAGCCGGCGCACAGCGGCGGAGGGGGCGCGGGGGGCGCGGCGGACGACGACGCGTCGCCGCGCCGCCGCTCACCCGTCGTGACGCAGCCGCTGGCCTCCGCGTGACGCGCGCCCCGCCGCCCCTCAGCCGCTGGCGTCCGCGTGACGCGCGCCCCGCCGCCCCTCAGCCGCTGGCGTCCGCGTGACGCGCGCCCCGCCGCCCCTCAGCCGCTGGCGTCCGCGCGCCCCGCCGCCCCTCAGCCGCTGGCTTCCGCGTGACGCGCGCCCCGCCGCCCCTCAGCCGCTGGCCTCCGCGTGACGCGCGCCCCGCCGCCTCTCAGCCGCTGGCCTCCGCGTGACGCGCGCCCCGCCCCTCAGCCGCTGGCCTCCGCGTGACGCGCGCCCCGCCGCCTCTCAGCCGCTGGCCTCCGCGTGACGCGCGCCCCGCCGCCCCTCAGCCGCTGGCCTCCGCGTGACGCGCGCCCCGCCGCCCCTCAGCCGCTGGCCTCCGCGTGACGCGCGCCCCGCCGCCCCTCAGCCGCTGGCCTCCGCGTGACGCGCGCCCCGCCGCCCCTCAGCCGCTGGCCTCCGCGTGACGCGCGCCCCGCCGCCCCTCAGCCGCTGGCCTCCGCGTGACGCGCGCCCCGCCGCCCCTCAGCCGCTGGCCTCCGCGTGACGCGCGCCCCGCCGCCCCTCAGCCGCTGGCCTCCGCGTGACGCGCGCCCCGCCGCCCCTCAGCCGCTGGCCTCCGCGTGACGCGCGCCCCGCCGCCCCTCAGCCGCTAACATCCACGTGACGCGCGCTCCGCAGCCCCGCGATACGTAGGGTACTTAAGAATCGTCAGATGCCTTCCGCGCTTCCGCGACTCAATCGAAAAGTTGATGCGTGTACGTTTCATAAGTTAAAGATTGTTAACTCTATTGTAAATATTTCGATCTGTTAAGTAGTTTTAGGTGATTACGATTAGTTTATAAATTTGTGATTGCTTTGGTTGTAAATAAAAGTGATATTTGTTTAACTAATAAACTGAAAGCTTTACGAGTGTCTTTGATTTGACCGTATCCTTTATTTCACGCCCCTATTCCTATTGCATTACAATTGTTTTTTTTTTTAATTTTGAAATTTAAGTTTTTTGTGAACTCTGTCGATCCTTACCAATACCTAATGTCAAACGAAGCGAGATTCCATGCTCTGTGGTGGAATCCTACCAACAATATATAGAGCAACTTGAGGAAATGCTTACTAACTGCGCATGGGGCTTCGCGACGTACAATATCAATTAACCCAACTGCATCGCTGGATGTGGTAGTTGGTACTTTCACCTCGGTATCAGTGAATCTAGTGACGCTGTCACACAACCAGATAGACCACGTTCTTTTCATTCTCAGAGTATGTTATGAGCAAAACTTCTACTTGCTAACCCTATGGATCTAAATAGTACAGACTGTCAATATCATCGTCAGCCATTGTCTACCCCCTCGTGAAAGGGGAGATATGTTAGAACTATCAGGGTTCAAACTTTTGTATGAGCAAAACATTAACCAATTTTCCACGGGAGAGTTTATATTACAGTTTTAACAAGGAAATTTGTAAAGTTACACCAAAAAAGAAAGATAACGAGGAGACATTTACAGTAAAAGCTCACACGTACGTTAATACATATATGTAATCCGTCCACATTACCTACATTTAGTAATAGCCTAACTGCTGTGTATATACCACAGTAAAGAATATAGCCACCCCTTCTTTTTTTTATGTCACTAGGTCGGCAAACAAGCGTACGGCTCACCTGATGGTAAGCGATTACCGTAGCTTATAGACGCCTGCAACACCAGAAGCATCGCAAGCGCGTTGCCGACCCAATCACCAATCCCCCCAGGAGCTTTGGTCACCTTACTCACCAACAGGAACACAATACTGCTTGAAAACAGTATTATTTTGCTGTGATCTTCTGTAAGGTCGAGGTACTACCCCAGTCGGGCTGCTCCATATTTTGAGTAGGAAATTCCTGCTGTGCCCTACCTCAGTTAAAGGTAAAACCCTCTCTTCCTGTGGGTCTCGTAAGTACACCTTGGAACTTAAAAAGCCGACTGGTGGTGGGATAACCATCCGAATGCTGGCTTTGAAAAAGCATGCAGCGTTTTCAAAGCCAGCCTTGCGATCACCAACCCGCCTACCAGCACCCAGCGTGGTGACTATGGGCAAAACACATAAGTTCACGCCATTTTTGACGCGAACTTGTGGAGGCCTATGTCCAGCAGTGGACTACGATAGGCTAAAATGACGATGAGTGAGTAATAGTCTAAAATCCCGCTGCAAAATCATTATATTCATCATGTATAATCAAACTAATTTCTACAAACATTTATGAATAGGCCAATACATTGATAACAAGTTGCCAGTCAAAACATGCCCGCAAATACTTTGAATTAAAATAATTTTAATAATTATTTTTGAATTATGAAAACAACTAAAATCAGGCAATCAACTTCAGTTCTTCAACGGACATTTTTAATTGAAATGCAATGAAAATGAGAATACTTAATTAAGGCAGATCATTGTGTATGCTCACAAACGAAAATAAACCGATTTCAATAGCATCGACCAGTAATCTATATCTATACATATCTATAATCTATATTATATATAAAAGCGAAAGGTCACTCATCACGGAATCTCCAAAACTATAACACCTACAAACTTGAAATTTGGCAGGTAGGCTCCTTATAAGACGTAGGCATCCGCTAAGAACGGATTTTACGAAACTCGACCCCTAAGGGGGTTAAAACGGGGTTGGAAGTTTGTATGAAAGTCCTATGTTTTTAAAGTAAGAGACTTGAAATTTAAAATGTATACTGTATAGATGGTGAGGTGTTCAAATAATGTATCTTTAGAAATCAACTCTCTTTTGGAGTTTAAGCGGGGGATAGTAGGTTGACTCACTCATCACGAAACCTCCGAAACTATAACAGCTACAAACTTGAAATTGGACAGGTAGGTTCCTTATAGGGCGTATACATTCGCTAAGAACTGATTTTACGGAAATCGACCCCTAAGGGGATAAAACGGGCATTGGAAGTTTGTATGAAAGTCCTATGTTTTTGAAGTAAAAGACTTGAAATTTAAAATATATGCTCTATAGATGGTAGAAAGGTGTCCAAATAATGTATCTTTCGAAATCAACTCTCTTTTGGAGTTAAAACGGGGGATGGTAGGTTGACTCACTCATCACGAAACCTCCGAAACTATAACAGCTACAAACTTGAAATTTGACAGGTAGGTTCCTTATAGGGCGCAAACATCCACTAAGAACTGATTTTACGAAAATCGATCCCTAAGGGGATAAAACGGGGGTCGGACGTTTGTATGAAAGTCTTATGTTTTTGAAGTAAGAGACTTGAAATTTAAAATATATATGCTCTATAGATGGTGAGGAGGTGTCCAAATAAAGCATCGTAATCTATATATATATAAAAGAGAAAGATCACTGACTCACTCATCACGAGAACTCAAAACCGCTGGATGGTCTATCCACCCAGGTTGAACAAAGATAAAATTTGGCAGGGAGGTAGATTATAGATAGCAGACGTCCGCTGAGAACAGATTTTACGATATTACACCGCTAAGTGGGTTTAATTGGGGTTGATAGTTTGTATGAAACATGTACAGCTTGAAAATAAAACTAAAAATGCGGTGTATAGAGAGGTTTTATAAAAATAACTATTAAGTTATACTAAATTGTGCCTTTTTAAAAGTTACCCAGTTTGATAAGCATTTCAAGTGACTGAAATAAAAAAATAATTTGCGTTAAACATCTTAATAGTAATACATATCTTCATAACCACGCGGACGCAGTCGCGGGCAACAGTTAGTGTATTATAAAACGCCCCAAAAGTGTATGTAATCGATTCGCTCAAAATCTACTGAACGGATTTTCATGCGGTTTCATCATTGGAGAGAGGGCTCCACCATTGGCAAGAGGAAGGTTAACGGAACGGCTAAGCCGATTTTGATGAGAGTTTCACTGGTAGTTTGCTGGGAAAATTTTGTGACACACTAATTTCAACGCGGGCGAAGCCGCAGGCACAGCTAAGTAGTACCTTTATATACCTACTCTTTGAATAATACAACGTCGGTACGGGAGACGAAAACTAGTCAACGCATTACTACAGATAATCCAAAAAGTACTTGTCAGATCTCGATTAAATTTATATTGATATCCTAAGGTCGCTCGTTCACATCCGGCTCGAAGGACCAAAAAGCTGTAAGGCACAGTCTATGGTTGAGTGAGAGACGACATGTAAGAGAAGGTCATGAGGAAAACCAAACCCAATTAAATTCGATCTAACACTCAGTTTATTAAGATTATTTTGTGTATATACATATAGGCAGAAATACAGATGTCATCCGCATCAAGCAAACAGCAATTTCGTAAAAAATGATTTAAATTAAAGGACGTTATTAGTAGTGATGTGTCGGATCGTCAAAAATGGTAATAATATGTAATTAACTGAGGTAGGGCACAGCAGGAATTTCCTGCTCAAAATATGGAGCAGCCTGACTGGGGTAGTACCTCGACCTTACAGAAGATCACAGCAAAATAATACTGTTTTCAAGCAGTATTGTGTTCCTGTTGGTGAGTAAGGTGACCAGAGCTCCTGGGGGGATTGGGGATTGGTTCAGCAACGCGCTTGCGATGCTTCTGGTGTTGCAGGTGTCTATAAGATACGGTAATCGCTTACCATCAGGTGAGCCGTACGCTTGTTTGCCGACCTAGTGACATAAAAAAAATGGATATCTGCGGATACGGATACGGATCGTTATTTACTCACTTAATTGGAGTCGGTGCGTGGCCTTGAAACGATAGTTGAAATCACGCCCGCCACAACGACGGGCAGGACTAAGGCTGCCAGATCGAAAGACCCTATTATCGGGAGAAAAAAAAAAACAATTTTTCGGGATATTGGGTCTTTGGCCGGGAGAAAAAAATTAAATTAAAGTTGAGACATATATTTTTAAAACAACAAAATTTAACGTTATTACTACATCGTCCGCTGCCGATACAAGTGTCTATAACACTAACAAAAAAAAAAAAAAAATATAAAATAGTTTTCTCATTACTTATTTTATCGTATTATCAATAATATTCAACGAAATTGAATAAAGTAATTTATTTTATAGCTTTCCACTTTTAATTTCTGTTACTTTTCACAGATTTTAACTTTTCTGTGATTTTTCACTATTTAACTTGTAATCCAAACAATTTACCTCAATGTTGAGTGAAATTATTACCTCTGTTTTTATTAAATCCATAGAATGTTCAGTAAACTAAACACTATTCCTCAATAAGCATTGCTTACTGAAATAGACAGCACTATCAAATTTTCTGCTCCAAATGTAAAACAAATTGATATGCATCCAAAACTCAATGGTGATAAATAGAACTTAGTTAACCCAACCGTTTATCTAGGAATCACCATTGATTCAAAGTTGCAGTATATCTGTCAATTAACGGATATACTGAGTTCTGCAGCGTACGCGGTTAAAAGAATAAGGTTAGTAACAGATGTCGATACAGCTAGATTAGTTTACTTCAGCTACTTCCATAGTTTAATGTCTTATGGCATTTTGCTATGGGGCGCTGCGGCTGATATTAATGTCATTTTTATTCTGCAGAAAAGGGCTATCCGTTATATTTACAAAATGGGATGTAAAGAATCTCTGAAAGAGAAATTTAAAGAGATCAACATCCTGACCTTTGCATCGCAGTATATTCATGATAATATAATGTACATACGAAAAAATAGGCATTTATTTGTTAGTCGCAGTGATCGACATGCCTCACATGATGTAACATACAGCAACGACCACAAATTAATATTTCCTAAATGCCGGCTCAGGAAAAAAATTAGTTCCTATATAGGAATGTCCTGACCTGTTTTCCAATATTTTGATCGTGTATAATAATACACATTTCACATTAAAAAATTCAAACATTACGCTAAGTAAATATAAGTTATCCTTGAACGCACCCAAATAAGAAATGTCAATATTACTCATTTGACAGCAGTTTCTTTTCGTTATCAATAATTTATCAGACTGACTGTGTCGTATCGTGATTACAAGTGACTGTAACTCAAAATTAAGTAATTATGTTAACATTGAAGAGTAAACGGTAATAAGTATGTACGACAGCACGTGCGGCGCCGCCGCTACAGGACAATGCGGCAAGCCGCAGCGCGAGGGCGACGGGCCGCCGCCGCGCGAGCCCCCGCCGGCGCCTCTGGAGCGCGATTACAGTGGCTTCGATATTGTTAAAGCAACGCAGTACGGGGCCTTTGCTCGAGTGAAAGAGTTAGTCGAGGCTGGCTGGGATGTGAATCAACCCGACCACGAAACTGTAACACTCCTACACTGGGCCGCTATCAACAATAGGTACGTCGTTAAGACATATGGGCTTGGTAGGTGAAAGAAAGTGAATCAACTCGCCAAATATTTTCAATTATATTAAACTTTTACTTACGAAATATTTTACTAACATGTAGGGTTTCCAGGAAGGTGAATATTTTTGTTAAAAAATGTTATGTATACATATTTGTATATATTTACACTTTAAGCAATTATAAACCAGATAGGTGACATAAAAATATATGTAACAAAATACATATATTTAATATGAATATTATTATTTTTTGACAGTGTTTATTGTTTGGTTGAATGTTTTTATGTCAATTATTTTTAAGTATATTACATGCAATACTTGTACAAAATGTGACCTGATCTCTCAGTAGTTGATAGCAAGGTAAACTTGGATGAAACAGTTGATAGACCAACACACTGACCATCTTGAATTGAAATTATATTTGTGCAATTCTTAAAGTAAACTCTTTTAAAACAATGTGTAGATCTTGATGATGTTTATAGATATAGTGTTATGGGTAGCACCAGTAATAGTAGGAGCGGTGGATGCTTGGAATTACCAGCAAACAAGTGACTGCCATCCAACCGTACCCCTGACTAAGTGCAATGGACTCACTCTTCAGCTGGACACCACCTCACTCGATGTTGATCTAAGTCATATTAAGTAGATGGAGATGGCAGTTCTCCTAAAGAAAATTGAAGTAGAAAGTGCCAAGCTTGGTCTTAAAATTAACCATACAAAGACCAAGATTATGGTTGTATATAGAGCTCAAATTGTACTTCATTCGAATGCACTTAACACTTATGAAAAACTCAATGAGTTGAGGAAACGTGGTATCCACGGCAAAGCCAAAGTTCGTCTGGACCGAGCTCTTGTGTTCTCAATGTTCTTGTATAGGTTGGAAACTTCATGTCTCTAAAGTCTCGATCGAGGATAAAGCGGCTCTCATCTATCTGTATGGAGCATGTACTTACCTTCTTCGGGCACATTATGCGGTCTCCCAAGCATAGTCTTGAGAAGCTTATATATATAAATACTGAGTCAAGTTGAAGGGAAACAAGCCAAAGGGAGGACACCAGTAAAATTTTCTGATGTCTTCAAGAATACAGTGGGAGGCAGTTTGCATCGTGCAACACATGCTGCTTACGATCTTCTTCAATGGAGAGATATCATTCGTGGTCGTGATCCTCATCATTTAATGAACGAGGAAGAAGAAGAATATTAACTAGAGGATCCCTCGTATATAGCTAGCTTAGCTCCATTTCGAATTTGGTGTGTTTATCTGAAATCCGAAGAGAGGTCGAGTAATACTAATATTTCAGTAATACTTTTATTTTATTCTTACAATAAAGTCAAGGCTATGAACACAGATATTTCGAAAGTCATACATGGCTTTACTTGGCCCTCTATAACATTGTTTAGGGAGACTTCAACACAAAAGTGGTACTACATGACCGCGACAGATTGAGGTGCAGAAATTATAGGTGGCAGATGATGCAGAGATGATATTTAACATCCTTAAGTTGAAGGAGCTTTTTTGATGAGCTCCTTGTTCAAAAAGGAGCCTCAAAGACGTTGGGTATGGCCAACCCCTAACACTGTGACCGGAACAAGAAAGATTAAACTAAATTGGATAAGAGGCTTGTTTGTTTGTTTTGAATTAGAACCACACCTATCATAGGGCTAAAAGATTTAACACTGGCAGTGATTATCGATAGTTGCGAGGCACTCTTAATAAACAAATTAGAAAGGAGTGAGCCCACTTGTTGAAATCTACCCTCCGGCCAATGTTCAAATATAATGTTGACATCTAAGTATTTCCAATAGGGACTGCAATATCAATTCAATTACAAAGTAACTGTATATAGCTCGTAGAATCCGCAAGTTTAGGTGGAAATGGGACGGTCTCGAGTGTCGCACTGTATATCGCTGTAGCCGACGAATTTTGGAGTGAAGACTGAGTGCTATACCAAATCATTATGAGGCGTCCTGCGGCCCATTGGACTATCTGCGTGAAATCGCCATCAAAGGCTGGATGAGGATTACAGACAACCGGAATATTGGGAATGAACATGGGGAAGCTTATGTCCAGCAGTGGACTGCGATAGACTTAAGTGTAGGGGAATGATTCAAGCACTAAGTATCACTAGTGGTAGCAGATCAATCACAGCTCATAGATATAACATACAAACGACTTTTTCGGATTTTATCGCCGTTTATTTATGTTTTTGAAATGCCTGGCGTTTCGGATACTTACACCGCGATAAAATCCGAGTAAAAGTTGTTTCATTGTAATGAGTGAAATTTGCGTAAACATAAGACAACAATGTAACATACAAAATATCGATATGAATACGAACCGAAAGCGTAAAAGTTAACAAACGCTGCCGCTTTGCACATTTCGTCCAAAGTTTAACATACTCATGTTTTTCCTTTAATTCGGTGTAGATATTTAGTTGAAGAGTTGAATTATTCGTTGATCTGCGGGCCGCAATTGACAATTAAGGCGGATCTAGTCTAGATTCTCTAGCACCTTGTAAAGTTTAAAATTGCAAACATTGCCTAGATAATTTAAATCAGCATGCATTTTTATAAAATAAGTAAGTCAGAGTGAGTATTCGTTAAAGACGGGAGATCATCGAGTACCTGCTGTCGAAGGGCGCGAAGGTGGACGCCATCGGCGGCGAGCTGCAGTCGACGCCGCTACACTGGGCCACGCGGCAGGGCCACCTGGAGGCCACGGTGCTGCTGGTGCGCGCCGGCGCCGACCCCGCGCTGCGGGACGCGGAGGGCTGCGCCTGCCTGCACCTGGCGGCGCAGTTCGGCCACACGGCCGTCGTGGCCTACCTGGTGGCGCGCGGCGTGCCGCCCGACGAGCCCGACGCCGGCGGCATGACGCCGCTCATGTGGGCCTGCTGGAAGGTGGCGGCCGTCGACCCCGCGCGCCTGCTGCTCACGCTGGGCGCGGCCACCAACCCGGTCGACCGCTCGCACGGCAACACGGCGCTGCACTGGGCCATCCTGGCGCGCAACACCACGGCCATCACCACGCTCATCCTCTACGTGAGTGCGCCACTGCGCCACCACTGCGCCACTCCGCACGCCTCCGCCCCGCACTGAGTCGCTCCCCTGTGTCCGCAGGGCAACGCCAGCCTGGACGTGCCCAACCTCCGCGGGGTGACGCCGCTCACGATGCTGCAGAGTAGCGCGGACTCGCTATGGGTCGGCTCTAAAGTTTCCGACAAAATAAAAGAACACGCTGTGATATCTTCTAAGAAGAATATTTTTCGCCGATTGGCTTACGACAGAGTAAGAATAAATATAATACACACTTTAAATTTAGCTTCAGACCAGTAAGGTCAGCGATCACTTAGTATGTGGCTCTTACACAATAACAGAGCATACGCGGTTTCTTCCTCAGTAGGTAGTGCGTTAAATTTTATGAAGTTATACGTCTTTTGGTGCGTTAGGGAAAAGTTATCGGACATTTCGTGACGACTTATATTATTATATAAGTTGTCACGAAAACAAACCGACGCCCTGAAGCTAGCTAGCCAATGAAGTATAACTTCTTACGTGCATAGGCACACACACACTTTTTTGTATTCTTTGCTATTCTAGTGAGCAATAAACAAGTCAGAGTATTTCCAGTGTTTTGTAATTTGAAATGTTTGAAATTCTACCATTAAAATAAACGTATCGTGGGTTGCAGAAATTCCGTTGGTGGTGCGTGGTGAGCATCCCATTCCTGGCGTTCTACCTCACGGGCCTGGTGCTGGAGATGGACGTGATGTATCCGCTCAAGGCCTTCCTCCTCGTCTGCTTCTACGCCTTGCTCCACTTCCTGACTAACGCTCTCTTTGACGACGACCTCAAGAATATATTTCCTCTCAGCGTCTATCTAGCGACTAAGGTAGAACTCTACCACCTGAGCGTTTACCGTGCCTAAAGAAAGCGCGAAGCGCATACGCTGACGTAATGTACTCGTATATTGTCAGTTTGTAATCCTTGCGTTACAAGCTTTTACCATTTGATACCGTCTCGCTCCGCAGGTGTGGTTCTACATCACGTGGCTGGCGTTCATCGCGCCGGTGGTGAGCGGCGCCGCCACGGCCGGCTTCCTGCTGAGCTCGCTGGCGCTCTGGTACACCTTCCTGCGCTCCTGGCGCAGCGACCCCGGCGTCATCACCGCCAGCCGCGCCGACAAGTTCCGCGTGAGTGACCGACCGCCCCCCCTCCCTGCCCCCGCCCGCCCCGCCAGCGACTGACCCGCCGCCGTCCGCAGACCATCATCGAGCTGTCGGAGCGCGGCGGCGCCGGCGGCGGCTTCGAGCCGGCGCGCTTCTGCTCCGCCTGCCTGCTGCGGCGCCCGCTGCGCTCCAAGCACTGCTCCGTGTGCAACCGCTGCGTGGCCAAGTTCGACCACCACTGCCCCTGGGTCGCCAACTGCATCGGTACGTCTCGCTTTCGCGTCGGGGCGGGCTCGCCTCGTCCCCGTCCGGGGTTTGAGGGGAGCCCGCCCCGACCGATGGCTCCCTCGGTCCGCAGGCGCCGAGAACCACCGGTACTTCGTCGGTTTCCTGGTGAGCCTGGTGGTGATGTGCGCGTGGATGCTGTGGGGCGCGGCGCGCGCGTTCGCGGCCCGCTGCGGCGCGGCGGGCGGGCCGGGCGCGCTGCTCGCGTGGGCCAGCTGCGACCCCTGGCTCGCCTGGGTGTCGCTGAACGCCGCCTTCCACCTGTTCTGGGTGACGGTGCTGGCGTGCTGCCAGCTGTACCTCGTGGTGTGCCTCGGCATGACGACCAACGAGCAGCTGAACCGCGGGCGCTACCGGCACTTCCAGGCGCGCGGCGGGCGCTCGCCCTTCTCGCGCGGCCCGCTCAACAACCTGGCGGACTTCCTGGGCTGCGGCCTGTGCGGGCTGCAGCCGCGCGCCCGCGACTGGGCGGCCGCCGGCCTGGACGACGACGCGGACGACGCGCCCATGCTGTCGCCGCACCACTACGTGTGAGCGACGGCCTCCGACCGCGTGCGTGCCGGCCGTTCGGGAGCTTCGCTATTCATTATTTTAATCCGACTAGTACAAAGGTAATCTTTAAGTAGGCTTTCCGTTAGTTGTCTGCGAATGGAGGGACTCGTGTTAATTTATTGTCAGAATTTTCAAAAAAGTTAACGATAGGTTAAATTTTACGAGTACTAGGTTACGTTCTTCTGTAGGCCGCCGTCGACCGATACCGAGTTAGTGAGTAAGAAATATCTATTTTATTATGTGTGTTAGTGTGAATGTCCGAAATCGGGAAATGGTACGAGAGAGATGTACCGTACTACCATGTAATTGGGTCGCTATGCTGTTTGTCCGAAATTTTATATAAACCTTTTAAATTAGCTTATGTGGAAAATAACACACACTAAAGAATCAGCTCGAAATATTTATCTTAACATTAAGCGATGCGTCCCAGAAGTCGTTACAAAAGTGTATATTTCGGACATCCATCATAAACTTTGGCGATTGTAAACAGTCACCGCTCGGCCTGAGATAGGTACTTACAGCAAGTTTCGCACATTGACGGTGACATGTACGTTTACTAAGCGACTCGCTCCGTGCTCCGCGGGTCGGAACTGAATGAACAAAATAATTTTAATCATAGAGCCGACTATCTTCTGTTCTTACTTGACGTAGCTACTTTTTACAATTTTTATATTATTTTTAAGGAAGACAAGAAGTTGTCTTAATTTTATAATTACTATACGGATTATTCAGTAAATAATTTAGTACAATAAGACAGTCATAATGACACCTTTAAAAGTACCTGTACGTGCGTGTGTGTGCGTGCCCGATCGTATCCGTCGAGAGTCGTCGGGGGTTGTCGGGTGTGGTCGTGTGCCGTCATGTGTCGTCGGTTGTCGTCGGTTGCCGTCGGGGGTCGCTAGGTATCACCGACGCCGGCGAGATGTATTTAACAAATTCCGGAGCGTCTTAGCGAGATGTGTCAGTATTAGCACGACTTAGTAAGAATGTTCGATGTAAATACTTTTGAAGATGTAATGATATTTTATCACAAATATTTAACTAACTAAAACAATGAAACTACATATATACTAGTTACGCTTCATATCAGATAAAAGTTACGAACGAAATATTCTAAATACGTATTCCTGTTTTATTAAATTTATACTTCCGTGCTTGAGGAGCTCGGAATCTAATTTATTGACACGTGTTTGTGTAACTTTGTAAAGATTGAGAATATTGTATAATGAAATGATACCAAATGCATTTGAATTTAATAAATAAAAAATAACTCTAAGGTCTTGTTTTATTTAACACTTCGTCCTCCTTAACTTTTAAGTTTTTAAAGCTTTTATTTAACTTGAATGTATGTATTTATGTATGTATGATTGTTAGAGTGGAATTTTGAAACTGAATTTTAAAGCATATATCTTCAACCGATTGATACATAGCTGCGTGACGCCATTTAAATCCATCATGGCGGAACGCCCAAATTGGGGGCTATGTAAATCTATAATCTATCGATATCTATAATCTATATAATATGTATAAAAGCGAAAGGTCACTCACTCATCACGAAATCTCCGAAACTATAACACCTACAAACTCAAAATTTGGCAGGTAGGCTCCTTATAGGAAGTAGACGTCCGTTAAGAACGGATTTTACGAAACTCGACCCCTAAGGGGGTAAAACGGGGGTTGCAACTTTGTATGAAAGTCCTATGTTTTTGAAGTAAGAGACTTGAAATTTCAAAATTTATACTTTATAGATGGATAGAAGGTGTCCAAATAATTTATCTTTAGAAATCAACTCCCTTTTGGGGTTAAAACGGGGGATCGTAGGTTAGGTTTAAAGAACTTTATTTCTCATAAGAATTTAACATTCACTTAAAATGAGATACAATGACATTTTTATACATTTGCAAGAATACAGTTTTAACATCTGGGCCGTTGGAGGGCTTTCTTATTTACTATAGTGAGGATATAATATGATTTTTTAGTTTGGTTTTAAATATGTTCATATTATCACATAGTTTTATTACATCTGGTAGTTTATTATACAGCTGTACTCCTTCAAACAGAATTGTTTTTTTACCATAATTAGTTCTTACATTATCAATATGTAGTTTATATTTGTTTCTTAAATTCGAAATATGCGATCTCTCATAAATACTCATTTCCGACTGCACGGAACCTGATTTAATTTTTTTGATTAGAATGCATGTATTGTATATGTAAAGTTGTGATATATTCATTATTTTTGTGTTATTATAAAGTTGTGTCGTTGGAGTAAAATAGTGATAGTTATATAGAATTTTGATTATCCTATTTTGTATTCTTTGTAAAGTATTTAAATTTGAAGTAGTAGCGGATCCCCAAACCTGTATTAGATATTCTAAATGTGATTTTACTAATGAATTATACAAAATGTTTCGGATTCTTTTTGGTAGACAAGTGGAGATCCTGTTGATTGCTCCTAATATTGATTGTAACTTTGTTTTAATATGGTTAATATGTATCTTGAAATTTAGTTTGTCGTCTAACCATAAGCCAAGGTATTTTTCATGATGAGAGCGCTGTAGTATATCGTTGTTTATCGTCAGCGGAGTGAAATCAGGTATCTTTTTATTTTTAGCAGTGAAAATAATAAATGAAGTTTTAGCTGTATTGATTGTTAGTAAATTGTGTTTTAGCCATTCATTTATCAAATTGAGATCATTTTGTGCATTGTTTATAATTTCATGAATAGATTGATGGAAGTAAAAAAGACAAGTGTCGTCTGCATATAGTGTAAGGTGGCCAGTCAATCCTATCTTTTCTATGTTGTTTATATAAATTAAAAATAATAAAGGTCCCAAAATAGATCCTTGAGGGACACCGTACATGACATTTTGGGAAGCACTAGAAAAGTTATTAATTTTAACTACTTGCTGTCTATTTGTTAGATATGACTTAAACATCGCTAACGCAGTACCGGTTACGCCAATGTTACATAATTTGGATAAAAGCTTTTGATGACTTACTGTGTCAAAGGCCTTTTTTAAGTCAATAAAGATACCTAATGCAATGTTCTTTTTATCAATGTTAGTTTTAATTTTAGTAATTAAGTCTACAACAGCTGAGAGAGTACTCGACTTTGGGCGGAATCCATATTGACGTTTGCTTAAAAACTGTTTTTCAGACAAGTACGCATTTAAACGATTATATAAAATACGCTCAAATATTTTCGACATAACTGGCAAAACAGATATTGGCCTGTAATTACTTGGATTGGATCGGCTTCCAGATTTAAATATAGGACTGACCTTTGCGATCTTGAGTGTATCGGGATAAACTCCTTGTGCAAGACATACATTTATACAATTTGTAAGTCTTACAAGTATTATACTTTTAAGGCATTTAATTGCTTTTGTGCTAATTCCATCCAATCCCGTGCTTGTATTACAGTCTAGTTTATCAATAATTTTAGAAACTTCATCTGAACTACAAGGTGTAAAGTTTGATAATGTAATGTTATGTGTGTAACTATCTTCATACATGAAAATGTTCTCTGTACTTTCATGGTATGGTTGCGGTATTTTAGAAGCTAGCTCCGTGCCAATTGACGAGAAAAAAGTATTAAAAAGATCACATATTTCGTTACCGTCGCAAATAATTCCTGAATCTGACATCAGTTTGGGAGGATCAAAGCTATCCTTAATCTTATTTAAAGCTAATTTATTTATTACTTCCCACATCTTCTTTGGATTGTTATTTGTCTTATCGAATAGATTATTATAATATTCTTTTTTATGCGTTTTAATGAGTTTCGCTACTCTGTCTCGTTCTGTGTCAAATTTTTTATGTATGATTTGATTCCCAGGTAAGGCTTTCATTTGCTGCCACAGGCTATTGCGCACATTTATTGAATCAATTATATTTTTATTTATCCAGTCCTTTCGAGGTGGATTAAGTATTTTCGTTTTATTGATTTTATTTTTCATTATATACTTCGATATAAAATTTTCTAAACGATCGTAATCATCACTTTCATTATTGTATGTAGCGGCTAATGCATCATTGTATAGTTTTTTATAATTAAGTGCCTGGTAGTCTATCTTTTTATTTCTTTGCGTTGGTAAACTGCCAATTTCAAGGTATATTTGCTTGTGGTCAGACAAGGCGGATTCGATTATTGATATGTTAAATGAATGATTATTAATGTTAGTACATATGTGATCTAATAATGTACTGGTTTTAGTGGTTTCACGGGTATTGTGTGTTTTACTTATTTTATTTATAATTTTATATCCAGCCTCCTGAATGTTGCTTAAATATTGCGTAACGTTTGTTCCAGTACTTAGGAGGTCGATGTTAAAGTCTCCTAAGATAATCGATCTTTTTCTTTTATTTAGTTGTGTGATGTATTTATTTAGAAAATCTTTTAAGTTAGTTTCCCCGGGTTTGTAAATAGCGCCAATATTGAGCGATAATTTATCAATGGTTATCCATAGGTAGTGATTGCCATTTTCTTCTAATTCTTCTGTAACATCGTATTTTATACTATTGTGTATATAAATTGACACTCCGCCTCCCTTACTATACTTTCTATAATTGTATATGTGTTTATAATCAGGTAAATAATATAGTTTTGCATCGGATTCCGACGTGATCCACGTCTCAGTGAATATACATAAGTGCGTAGTTTTCGGTATAGCTTTAAGTATACATTTTATCTCATCGAGCTTACCATGTTTGCGAATGCTACGTACATTGGCATAAAATAATCTTAGTGATGACGAGTGTAAGGGAATATCTTCGTATTTATTAATAATGTAGTGATTTATTTCTTTTATTGGTTTTATGTTTTTTAATGTTTCTGCGTTTTGTTTTACTGTGCTTGTTAGTTTTTTTTATTGGCTTTATTAGTAATAATAGTGGGCATACCTTTAATATATTTTATGATGAGATCTTTCTCGCCATTAGCAGTTCTTTTTTGCAATTCGTCCCTTAACTGTTGCATAAATAGTTTTTGCGTGGGTGTCTGATCAGAATATATTTTTATAGTTTCCGGTAATTTGTGCTTGTTGTAGATGAGGCATTTTGGGATGTCCGTATTGTTAAAAAATACTTTTATAGGTCGCGATTTATTAGGAATATATTTTCCCAGGCGCATTATTTTTATTGGTTTAGGACAATTAACATAAAATGGTGATATTAGTTCCATTAATTTATTCTCATCATGTTCGCGTCTACTTTTATAGTTGCTATCATTTTTTTCCGAAATACCCACTATTATGATGTTTTTTTCGCGTTCGAAACGATCCTTTACTTCGAAGATTAGGTTTTCATTCACGAGCGGAAGCGAGTTTGGTGTTAAGGAACATGTACACCTTTGATTTTTGATTATTGTTATTTCATCTTCAACAGCTTTAATTTTATTTTGAGTTCCAGTATAATTTAATTTCATTTTTTCTATTTCCAAATTTATTTGATTTAATTGTTGTATAAGGTTTTCGTTGCTAGATTGGATAATTTTTATTTCATTTTTTATTGTGTGTATTTCTTCTTTTATGATAATCAAGTTTTCGTTTTGAGTTTGGCCGAATTTTTCTAACAATGACATAATTTCCTTATGAAAATTTTGTTGGTCTTTTTGGTAATTAAATATCTCAGTTCGTTCATTGCGCTTTCTTAGGTTCACATTAATGTATGAATCTTCGTCGTCATATGTAGGTAAGTTGGGTACTGATCCGCTCACGCTTTCGCTGCCGCTTATCAATACGTTACTGGGCGGCGTTCGCTGTTGTTGGCTCATCGTATATTTTATCAATAGGAGCGAACAAGATCAAAAATAGCAGCGGTACTCTTTACTCGAGGGGGTGAGGGGAGCTGCACTGACGCCGATGCACCGTAGCGCGTTCTTCGGTATAAACGCAATATTATATTGACACTGATAATATTTCACACAAAAACACTGTTTAAATCTTAGACAATTCTCAGGTTGACTCACTGATCGCGAAATCTCCGAAACTATAACACCTACAAACTTGAAATTTAACAGGTAGGCTCCTTATAGGGCGTAAACTATCGCTAAGAATGAATTTTACGAAACTCGACCCCTAAGGGGGTAAAACGGGGGTTGCAAGTTTGTATGAAAGTCCTATGTTTTAGAAGTAAGAGACTTGAAATTTAAAATGTATGCTCTATAAATGGTGAGAAGGTGTCCAAATAATGCATCGTAATTTATATATATAAAAGAGAAAGGTCACTGACTCACTCATCAAGAGAACTCAAAAACCGCTGGAGTGTCCATCTATTCAAGATGGACAAAGATGAAATTTGGCAGGGAGGTAGATTATAGTTAGTAGACGTCAGCTAAGAACGAATTTTGCGATATTCCACGGCTAAGGGGGTTTAATTGGGGTTGATAGTTTGTATGAAACATATACAGCAGCTATAAGCTCGCCTAATAGATTATTTATATTGCAGTCTGAAAATAAAACTAAGAATATGGTGTATAGAGAGGTTTTATAAATAGAACTATGAAATTATACTAAATTGTGCCTTTTAAAAAGTTACTCAGTGTGATAAGCATTTCAAGTGACTTAAATAAAAAAATAATTTGCGTTAAAAATCTTAATAGTAATGCATATCTTCATAACCACGCGTACGTAATCGCGGGCAACAGTTAGTGTATTATAAAACAGTCTCCAAAAGTGTATGTGATCAATTCCCTCAAAATCTACTGAACGGATTTTCATGCGGTTCAAGAGGAAAGTTTACGGAACGGCTAAGCCAATTTTGATGAGACTTTCACTCAAAGTTTGCCGGGAAAACTTTGTGACACACTGATTTCAACGCGGGCGAAGCCGCGGGCACAGCTAGTCTATAATATATATAAACGCGAAAGGTCATTCATCACGAAATCTCCGAAACTATAACACCTACAAACTTGATATTTGGCAGGTAGGCTCCTTATAAGACGTAGGCATCCGCTAAGAACGGATTTTACGAAACTCGACCCCTAAGGGGGTAAAACGAGGGTTGCAAGTTTGTATGAAAGTCCTATGTTTTTGAAGTAAGAGACTTGAAATTTAAAATATATGCTCTATAGATGGTGAAAAGGTGTCCAAATAAGGTATCTTTAGAAATAAACTCCCTTTTGGGGTTAAAACGGGGGATGGTAGGTTGATTCACTCATCACGAAATCTCCGAAACTATAACACCTACAAACTTGAAATTTAGCAGGTAGGTTCCTTATAGGGCGTAAACTACCGCTACGAATGGATTTTACGAAACTCGACCCTTAAGGGGGTAAAACGGGGGTTGGAAGTTTGTATAAAAAGTCTTATGTTTTAGAAATAAGAGACTTGAAAAATGTATGCTCTATAGATGATGAAAAGGTGTCCAAATAATGTATCTTAGAAATCAACTCCTTTTTGGGGTTAAAACGGGGGATGGTAGGTTGACTCACTCATCACGAAATCTCCGAAACTATAACACCTAAAAACTTGAAATTTGGCAAATGGGCTCCTTATAGGTCGTAAATATTCGCTAAGAACGAATTTCACGAAATTCGACCCCTAAAGGGATAAAGTTGGAAGTTTGTATGAAAGTGCTATGTTTTTGAAGTAAGAGACTTTAAATTTAAAATGTGTGCTCTATAGATGGTAACAAGGTGTCCAAATAATTCATCGTAATCTATATATATAAAAGAGAAAGGTCACTAACTTACTCATCACGAGAACTCAAAAACCACTGGATGGTCCCATCCATCCAGGATCGACAAAGATGAAATTTGGCAGGGAGGTAGATTATAGTTAGTAGACTTCCGCTAAGAACGGATTTTGTGATATTCCACCGCTAAGGGGGTTTAATTGGTTTTTTTTTTATGTCACTAGGTCGGCAAACAAGCGTACGGCTCACCTGATGGTAAGCAATTACCGTAGCTTATAGACACCTGCAACACCAGAAGCATCGCAAGCGCGTTGCCGACCCAATCCCCAATCCCTCCAAGAGCTCTGGTCACCTTACTCACCAACAGGAACACAATACTGCTTGAAAACAGTATTATTTTGCTGTGATCTTCTGTAAGGTCGAGGTACTACCCCAGTCGGGATGCTCCATATTTTGAGCAGGAAATTCTTGCTGTGCCCTACCTCAGTTATAGTTAGTTAGATAGTTTTTATGAAACATATACAGCAGCTATAAGTTCGCCTGATAGGTTATTTAAAAAAATAATTTGCGTTAAACATTTTAATAGTAATGCATATCTTCATAACCATGCGAACGTAGTCGCGGGTAACAGTTGTAGTAACAGGTATTATAAAACAAAGTCCCCAAAAGTGTATGTGATCGATTCCCTCAAAATCTACTGAACGGATTTTCATGCGGTTTCACCAATGGAGAGAGGGCTTCAAGAGGAAGGCTTACGGAACGGCTAAGCCGATTTTGATGATAGTTTCACTGGAGGTTTACCGGGGAAACTTTGTGACACACTGATTTCAACGCGAGCGAAGCCGCGGGCACAGCTAGTTAAAGTATAAACTCTTTTTCAAACAATCTTTTATTTTATTTATCTTATATTTCAATGCGGGTTGGCGGATATATTCCCTACTATGAGTCGATCGTTATCAGATGTATATGATAACAACCGGGACCGATGGCTTAATGTGCTCTCCGAGGCACGGTGGGGAGACCCACAAGGGCTGCACAAACACTTAGATCACGGTAAACATCTGTCCATTAGAAATGTTTGTCATGTGCGGGGATCGAACCCGCAACCGCCAGCGCAACAGGTACAATCCATGGCTGTGACGGTTGCGCCAACGCGGCGTCACGCGTTATTACACTAAGTTGAAATATATCATCTTATAGACCTTTAATTTTACAACTAAACTAACGACCTGCCCCGGCTTCGCACAGGTGCAATGCTGATACTAAATATTAAACATAAAATAAATATTTGCAATGTAAGCGCAAAAAAATGTGTTTAACATAATTGTTATGCATATTCTCGTATTATCCATATAAACCTTCCTCTGGAATCACTCTATTTTCACCGCGCTCCAAAGAAAACTAACAGCAATTGTTACTCATGGCTTGGCATTTCTTTTGTTCAATCTTTTGTTGTAGTTAATTTAATTGTATAACACTATCTTAAGTTCTTGTCATATGTATGTTAATATGTGTATGTTACTCAAGTTTAATGTAGTTATTACCTATAATTAAAGTTACACTCAGACTCTACTGTTATTGTATATGTACTTGTACTTTTGTGTATACTTTGTTGGTGTTCTATAAATAAATAAATAAAAAATAATATTTAAAAATAAAAACAAAAAACCCGCCTGCGTGAAGAAAACTAATAGAAAATCAACTGAAAAAGCTGGAACAAGATAAAAGTTCGATATCCACACAAAGTCAGCGAAATAAATAGAAACAATATCAAACATTTTGTGCTGTACATTTAAAATATATTAATACGGTAGTCCTTCGAAACTATGCAACGTCGTACATAACATGCAGTCGGAGACATGCACAAAGAGAGAATGATTTGACTTATCCTTCAATTTCATGCCTCCGACTTACCCGGCTTCGCTACTTGTTTTTATAAAACCTCTCTATACACCACATTTTTAGTTTTATTTTCAGGCTGCTGTATAAATAACCTATCGACGAACTTATAACTGCTGTATATGTTTCATACAAACTATCAACCCCAATCAAACCCCCTTAGCGGTGGAATATCGCAAAATCTCTCTACTCTACTACTATAATCTACCTCTCTGCCAAATTTCATCTTTATCCATCCTAGATGGATGGACCCTCCAGCTGTTTTTGGGTTCTCGTGATGAGTGAGTCAGTGACCTTTCTCTTTTATACATATATATATAGATTACGAAGCATATATTTTAAATTTCAAGTTTCTTACTTCAAAAACATAGGACTTTCGTACAAATTTCCAACCTCCATTTTATCCCCTTAGGGGTCGAGTTTCGTAAAATCATTCTTAGCGAATGTCTACGCCCTATAAGAAACCTACCTGCCAAATGTCAAATTTGTAGCTGTTATAGTTTTGGAGATTTCGTAATGAGTGAGTCAACCTACCATCCCCCGTTTTAACCCCAAAAGGGAGTTGATTTCTAAATATGCATTATTTCGACACCTTTTCACCATCTATAGAGCATACATTTTAAATTTTAAGTCTCTTACTTCAAAAACATAGGATTTTGATACAAACTTCCAACCCCCGTTTTATCCCCTTAGGGGTCGAGTTTCGTAAAATTTGTTCTTAGCGGATGTTTACGCCCTATAAGGAACCTACCTATCAAATGTCAAATTTGTAGCTGTTATAGTTTCGCAGATTTCGTGATGAATGAGTCAATCTACCATCCCCCGTTTTAACCCCAAAAGGGAGTTGATTTCTAAAGATACATTCTTTGGACACCTCCTCACCATCTATAGAGCATACATTTTAAATTTCAAGTCGTTTACTTCAAAAACATAGGACTTTCATACTAACTCTAGCCCCCGTTTTATCCCCTTAGGGGTGGAGTTTCCTAAAATTCGTTCTTAGCGGGTGTCTACGCCCTATAAGGAACCAACCTGCCAAATGTCGAATTTGTAGCTGTTATGGTTTCGGAGATTTCGTGATGAATGAGTCAATCTACCATCCCCCGTTTTAACCCTAAAAGAGAGTTTATTTCTAAAGATACATTATTTGGATACCTCCTCACCATCTATAGAGTATACATTTTAAATTTCAAGTAGCTTACTTCAAAAACATAGGACTTTCATACAAACTTTCAACCCCCGTTTTACCCCCTTAGGGGTCGAGTTTCATAAAATCCGTTCTTAGTGGATGCCTACGTCTTATAAGGAGCCTACCTGCCAAATGTAGTTTCGGAGATATCGTGATGAGTGAGTCAACCTACCATCCCCCGTTTTAACCTCAAAAGGGAGTTGATTTCTAAAGATACATTATTTTAACGCCTCCTCACCATCTATAGAACATACGTTTTAAATTTCAAGTCTTTTACTTCTAAAACATAGGACTTTCATACAAACTTCCAACCCCCGTTTTACCCCCTTAGGGGTCGAGTTTCGTCAAATCCATTCTTAACAGTAGTTTACGCCCTATAAGGAGCCTACCTGCTAAATTTCAAGTTTGTAAGTATTACAGTTTCGGAGATTTCGTGATGAGTGAATCAACGTAACATCCCCCGTTTTAACCCCAAAAGGGAGTTGATTGCTAAAGATACATTATTTGGACACCTTGTTACCATCTATAGAGCATACATTTTAAATTTCAAGTCTCTTACTTCAAAAACATGGGACTCTTATACAAACTTCCAACCCCCATTTTACCCCCTTAGGGTTTGAGTTTCGTAAAATCCGTTCTTAGCGGATGTCTACATCCTATAAGGAGCCTACCTGCCAAATTCCAAGTTTGTAGGTGTTATAGTTTCGGAGATTTCGTGATGAATGACCTTTCGCTTTTATATATACTAGCTGTGCCCGCGGCTTCGCCCGCGTTGAAATCAGTGTTTCAAAAAGTTTTACCGGCAAACTTCCAGTGAAACTTTCATCAAAATCGGCTTAGTCATTCCGTAAACCTTTCTCTTGAAGCACTATCTCCATTGGTGAAACCGCATGAAAATCCGTTCAGTAGATTTTGAGGGAATCGACCACATACGCTTTTGGGGACTTTGTTTTATAATACACTAACTGTTGCCCGCGACTACGTTCGCGTGGTTATGAAGATATGCTTTACTATTAAGATGTTTAACGCAAACTATTTTTTTTATTTCAGTCACTTGAAGCTTGCTTATCACACTAAGTAACTTTTTAAACAGTACAATTTAGTATAATTTAATAGTTATTTTTATAAAACCTCTCTATACACCACATTTTTAGCTTTATTTTCAGGCTGCAGTATAAATAACCTATCAGGCGAGCTTATAGCTGCTGTTTATGTTTTGTACAAACTATCATGCCCAATTAAACCCTCTTAGCAGTGGAATATCGCAAAATCCGTTCTTAGCGGACGTTACTAACTATAATCTACCTCCCTGCCAAATCTCATCTTTGTCCATCTTGGATGGATGGACCATCCGGCGGTTTTGGAGTTCTCGTGATGTCAATCAGTGACCTTTCTCTTTTATATATATAGATTACGATGTATTATTTGGACACTTCCTCGCCATCTATAGAGCATACATTTTAAATTTCAAGTCTCTTACCTTAATAACATATGACTTTCATATAAACTTCCAACCCCCGTTTTATCCCCTTATGGATCGAGTTTCGTAAAATCCGTTCTCAGCGGATGTTTACGCCCTATAAGGAACCTATCTGCAAAATTTCAAGTTTGTAGCTGTTATAGTTTCAGAGATTTCGTGATGAGTGAGTCAACCTACCATACCCCATTTTAACCCCAAAAGGGAGTTGATTTCTAAAGATACATTATTTGAACACCTTCTCACTATCTATAGAGCATACATTTTAAATTTCAAGTCTCTTCCTCCAAAAACATAGGACTTTCATACAAACTTCCAACCCCCGTTTTATCCCCTTAGGGGTAGAGTTTCATAAAATTCGTTCTTAGCAAATGTATACGCCCTATAAGAAACGTACCTGCCAAATTTCAAGTTTGTAGGTATTATAGTTTCGGAGATTTCGTGATGAGTGAATCAACCTACCATCCCCCGTTTTAACCCCAAAAGGGGTTGATTTCTAAATATACAGTATTTGGACACCTTCACACTATCTATAGAGCATACATTTTAAATTTCAAGTCTCTTACTTCAAAAACATAGGACTTTCATACAAACTTCCAAACCCCGTTTTACCCCCTTAGGGGTGGAGTTTTGTAAAACCCGTTATTAGCAAATGTCTACGCCCTATAAGAAGCCTATCTGCCAAATTTCAAGTTTGTAGGTGTTATAGTTTCGGAGATTTCGTGATGAGTGAGTAAACCTACCATCCCCCGTTTTAACCCCAAAAGGGAGTTGATTTCTAAAGATTCATTATTTGAACACCTTCTCATCATCTATAAGGTATACATTTTAAATTTCAAGTCTCTTACTTCAAAAACACGGGACTTTTATACAAACTTCCAACCCCCTTTTTACCCCCTTAAGGGTCGAATTTTGTAAAATTCGTTCTTAGCGGATGTCTACGCCTATAAGGAGCCTTTCTGCCAAATTTCAAGTTTGTAACTGTTATAGTTTCGGAGGTTTCGTGATGAGTGAGTAAACCTACCATCCTCTGTTTTAACCCCAAAAAGGGGTTGATTTCTAAAGATACATTATTTGGACACCTCTTCACTGTCTATAGAGCTTACATTTGAAATTTCAAGTCTCTTACTTCAAAACATAGGACTTTCATACAAACTTCCAACCCCCGTTTTACCCCCTTAGGGGTCGTTTTTCATAAAATCCGTTCTTAGCGGATGCTTACGTCTTATAAGGAGTCTACCTGCCAAATTTCAAGTTTTTAGGTGTTATAGTTTCGGAGATTTCGTGATGAATGACCTTTCGCGTTTATATATATTATAGATTATAGATAGATAGATAGATAGATTATAGATTATTGAATTATTTTGTCATATGATTACAAAATTATGTTTAATTTGATACAAAATCATTATTGTGTAAGAATAGACAAACATTTTTGTCAAGCAACTCTATGCTCTATTTTTGTGAATATCCATCACCTTCATCATATTATACCTATCCACCACCCACGTGTCTGCCCAGCCCTAAACTAATCACTGAGGAGCTAGATTTAGTCATTGCAGCTATTTACTAATGGAGTTTTTGCTTTATAGTGATGTCTTTACAAATATATGAAAAAGTTCTTATTTCTAAATAATTTTGCAACATACTTACTCTACGACATCTCCAGGAACGATCACGGAGAGTGGCTCGTACGTATTTTTAACCGACTTCCAAAAAAGGAGGAGGTTCTCAATTCGACTGTATTATTTTTTTTTTTTTTTTTTATGTATGTTACATCAGAACTTTTGACCGTGTGGACCGATTTCGACAAATTTTGTTTTAATCGAAAGGTGGTGTGTGCCGATTGGTCCCATTTAAATTTATTTGAGATCTAACAACTACTTTTCGAATTATGTCTAATAATGCGTTTTTACT
Source organism: Melitaea cinxia (assembly GCF_905220565.1). Taxonomy (NCBI): domain Eukaryota; kingdom Metazoa; phylum Arthropoda; class Insecta; order Lepidoptera; family Nymphalidae; genus Melitaea; species Melitaea cinxia. The sequence continues at coordinate 78,983 of NC_059397.1, read as the reverse complement.
TGACGCTTTTTTCGTCGACCTACGTTGTATTATACCGCATAACTTTCTACTGGATGTACCGATTTTGATAATTCTTTTTTTGTTGGAAAGGGGGTATCCTTAGTTTGGTAGCATGATAAGGAAACCAGGATCTGATGATGGGATCCCAGAGAAATCGAGGGAAACTCTTGAAAATCCGCAATAACTTTTTACTGGGTGTACCGATTTTGATAATTCTTTTTTTGTTGGAAAGAAGATATCCCTAGTTTAGTACCATGATAAGAAAACCCGGATCTGATGATGGGATCCCAGAGAAATCGAGGGAACTTCTTGAAAATCCGCAATAACTTTTTACTGGGTGTACCGATTTTAACAATTTTTAATTTAATCGATAGCTGATGTTTGTCATGTGGTCACATATAAATTTTATCGAGATCTAATAACTACCTTTTGAGTCATCTTTGATAACGCGTAGTTACTTGACTATTTTTGCGTCGATCTACGTTGTATTACTTGTCGATATAATTGAAGTCGGTTTTTAACCGACTTCCAAAAAAGGAGGAGGTTCTCAATTCGACTGTATTTTTTTTTTTTTTTTTTTTTTTTTTTTATGTATGTTACATCAGAACTTTTGACCGGGTAGACCGATTTCGACAAATTTTGTTTTAATCGAAAGGTGGTGTGTGCCAATTGGTCCCATTTAAATTTATTTGAGATCTAACAACTACTTTTCGAGTTATATCTAATAATGCGTTTTTACTTGACGCTTTTTTCGTCGACCTACGTTGTATTATACCGCATAACTTTCTATTAGATGTATCGATTTTAATAATTCTTTTTTTGTTGGAAAGAGGATATCCCTAGTTTGGTACCATGATAAGGAAACCAGGATCTGATGATGGAATCTTAGAGAAATCGAGGGAAACTCTCGAAAATCCGTAATAAGTTTTTACTGGGTATACCGATTTTGATAATTTTTAATTTAATCGAAAGCTGATGTTTATCATGTGGTCACATATAAATTTTATCGAGATCTGATAACTTCTTTTTGAGTAATCTTTGATAACGCGTAGTTGCTTGACTATTTTTTCGTCGATCTACGTTGTATTACTTGTCGATGTAATTGAAGTCGGTTTTTTTTTCGTTTGCGAGCAAACACAATTATTTTTTTCGTTTGCGAGCAAACACAATTATTTAATGTATGTTACATCAGAACTTTTGACCGGGTGGACCGATTTCGACAATTTTTTTTTAATCGAAAGGTGGTGTGTGTCAATTGGTCCCATTTAAATTTATTTGAGATCTAACAACTACTTTTCGAGCTATATCTAATAATGCGTTTTTACTTGACGCTTTTTTCGTCGACCTACGTTGTATTATACCGCATAACTTTTTACTGGATGTACCGATATTGATAATTCTTTTTTTGTTGGAAAAGAGATATCATTAGTTTTGTACCATGATAAGGAAACCAGGATTTGATGAATGGATCTTAGAGAAATCGAGGGAAACTCTCGAAAAGTCGCACCGAAGACGCTGCTGCCCGTCTTCGGCCTGTGTATTTCAAAGCCAGCAGTCGGATGGTTATCCCGCCATCGGTCGGCTTCTTAAGTTCCAAGGTGGTGGTCGAACCTTGTTATCCCTTAATCGCCTTACGACACCCACGGGAAGGGATAATATTATAATACTTTATAAATTAAATTGCTGTGTGGCTACGGCACTAAAGAATTTAGCCACCCCCTCTCTTCACGTAAAACTTTCGCCCGTATACCGACTTTACAGGCAACCAATTTTTATATATACATATAACGTTATGTAGTCGAGAGTTTTTTAATCATACTATTTTACCGATAAAACTGGAAAATATAATTCATATTTGAACGAAATGCTAGCGCGATTTAAACGACACTTCATGCCATCTGTTGGTAGGTATCAAAAACTATGTAGTTCTAATGTGCTTTCTTTTACAGATAAAGATGAGTAGCTGCTGTTTTATGATGAAGACGATAATTTATAAATAATGTTTAAGGTTTTTTGCTACTTTCATTGAAGGGAAATCTCAATCATGTCATAGTGTGACCAGAATATTACATGTTTGAAAAACGCAAGACATGCTAGGTATATTCAAATTATTGGCGGCCACATACGAATACATTTTATTTAAAATGTCTGATATATTCCTAATTGAAATGTAATTAATTTAATAATACATAACTATTCCACCTATTATCTAGTCATTTAAAGAATAAAATTAATTTTCAAAGTGATCGTGTGGCGCTATTACCAGCGAGGGAGGCTGTAGATGGCGTGAACGACGTATTATCAACCGGTCTAAATAAATTATCTAAAGTTAAACTCGGTTATCTACGAGAGTTTTTATGTGACAATCAATCTGTCTTCTATTTACCGGTATAACTAAGCGTTATAAAGCGTTTCCGTCTCATAATTACTGTTAAAAAAATTTAAACTTAATGTAAGGTGTCAATAAATATTAACTTATTTTCTAACGGTAATTGGTAACGTTACCAAACCATTCATATTAATTTCTTGTAACATTTGATAGTAATTGACAAACAAAAAAATTTAATTTAAAGTTGAGTTTGAAATTAAATGCTTAATTTACATGACATTCAAATACACGTAACTTGTCAAATCATTTACGTTTTCTGTATGTACGCGCTAATTAGGGTTGCCAGATGGTCGGGATTCGTCGGGATTATCCCGACATTTCGTATGATGTCCAGAGTCCCGAAAAAATACTAAATGTCCCGACAAACAACAGCAAAACAAAAATCAAAAACTATCGCGATAATAAATGTAATGCGAAGTACATGTGGCAGTAATTTATCAAAAAGGAGTTCAAATTACTAATAATTATAATACTTATTAGAATAAGTGATTGTGATAATTAATGATCTCAGAATCTGCCAAAAAATGTTTTTTTTTTGTTTATTGTTTTTGTGATTTTTATTTTTATAATAAAAAGTAATTTTGTTTATTGTTTTTGTGATTTAAATTTTTATAATAAAAAGTGATTTTTTATATTTCTTAATATTTATTTGTCCCGTTGGTCCCGACCCTAATCCCAAAATCCCGACTTTTTGAAAATTTGCCCAGATATTTTAGTCTACCCATCTGGTAAACCTAGCGCTAATACACAGCTCTCATTCGATCAATGTCCCCAACTCTTAAAAAACTTTGTCCCTAAATTGAAAAAAAAACCCCTAAACCAAAAATTGAAATTATTTAAAATTCAGTCAGATTAATGTTTTCTTATTAGATTTTATTTTTCAAAGGATTTTAAAATAGAAAATATATATTTTTTATACTTTATTTTATACTTTTTTTTCTTATACTTTGCTTTGGCAAAGAATTATATATTAACGCTTCAGCCTGTAATATCCCACTACTAGCCATAGGCCTCTTTACCCATGTAGGAGAGGGATCAGAGCTTAATCCACCACGCTGCTCCAATGCGGGTTGGCGGGTATATTCCCTACTATGAGTAACGATCGCTATCAGGTGTACATGATAACAACCGGGACCGACCGCTTAACGTGCTCTCCGAGGCACGGTGGGGAGACCCACAAGGACTGCACAAACACCCAACAATTATATATTATAAATTGCTAAAATATTTGCGTAAATTGATAATTGAGGAATTTTTTTTTTTATTAAAATATATTATGTTCTGACGAATTAAAAGTTCCCAAGAAAATACCCTATAAAATGTATCCCCAAAAACATTTCCGCTTTTTGCAAAATATCCCTATATTTAGGGGAAAATCCCCCAAGTTGGCATCACGGCATTAGATATTTCATTCGCATTGTTATGCTCGTGTGGCGAGGGAAAAAACCGATTTGAAAGAGGTGTGAGTAACGGTTTCAGTTTCAGCGCGTTGTGCAATTGGCTAATAATAATTTGAACAACTTTAATATGACATAATGATAGTCTTGCTCCTGTGCCTCATCCCTAATAATGACCGTTAGTCATTAGACGTTATTCTTCTGAACGCCTTTTGATTCTGTATTCGCTAGTAAATATCGTAAAAATAATCGTAGTTATTAACGATATGTGACTTAATAGAATTTTATTTAGACAATTTTTTTACGTCTTAATAATTTGTGTGTAAAGTGAAGTGAAATGTTTCGTGAAAATGACTGTACGTTAGTCGAATTGTTTGAACTCTGGTTGAAACTACGTAATTGAGATTACATACGCCTGCTGCCTGCAGCGTTGGTTTCAACGACGCAGCAAAATAATGCGATTCCATCAGGTCAGTGGTTATTACACTAATGCTTTGGCCATTCTATACACAATCGGGATATAATTTATGGGGTTTACGGGGGGGGGGGGCTATGTGCTAGATTATAGGTATAGAATAAAGAAATTTTTTTGATATGATATTCAAAATTGTATAGGTATAGAAATTCGTGAAATACCCAAAACCGAATAGGAGCACCCTACTGTCCAGGTAGTCTTGGTCTGCTCTACCCCTAGAGTGCTTTTTTGAAGTCGGAGGCGCGGAGGGAGTGCAGCCTCGCCCGCCGGCGCCGTGCGAAAGCGCGTGAACAAATGCGTAGAGGAGCGGCTGAGGCAGCGCTGCGAACGGAGCATGAGTGAGCACGCTTTCGCACGCAAGGGCGGAAGGGCTGCACTTCCCGCAGCGCCGGAGCTAAGCGTTAATCTATCCTCAAAGGTGGTAGGTTAATTTTTAACCGACTTCCAAAAAAGGAGGAGGTTCTCAATTCGACTGTATTTTTTTTTTTTTATGTATGTTACATCAGAACTTTTGACTGGGTGGAGCGATTTCGACAAATTTTCTTTTAATCGAAAGGTGGTGTGTGCCAATTGGTCCCATTTAAATTTATTTGAGATCTAACAACTACTTTTCGAGCTATATCTAATAATGAGTTTTTACTTGACGCTTTTTTCGTCGACCTACGTTGTATTATACCGCATAACTTTCTACTGGATATACCGATTTTGATAATTCTTTTTTTGTTAGAAAGGGGATATCCCTGGTTTGGTACCATGATAAGGAAACTAGGATCTGATGATGGGATCTCAGAGAAATCGAGGAAACTTCTTGAAAATCCGCAATAAATTTTTACTGGGTATACCGATTTTAATAATTTTTAATTTAATCGAAAGCTGATGTTTGTCATGTGGTCACATATAAATTTTATTGAGATCTGATAGCTACTTTTTGAGTAATCTTTGATAACGCGTAGTTACTTGACTATTTTTTCGTCGATCTACGTTGTACTACTTGTCGATGTAATTGAAGTCGGTTTTTTTTTCGTTTGCGAGCAAACACAATTATTTTTGTAAAGAACATAATTAGATCCCGATTGTCTATAGGGTTACCAATGCTTTTATAATCATTAATTTAATAATTGTGTTTGCTCGCAAACGAAAAAAAAACCGACGAAAAATGTTACATCAGAACTTTTGACCGGGTAGACCGATTTCGACAAATCTTTTCTTAATCGAAAGGTGGTGTGTCAATTGGTCCCATTTAAATTTATTTGCGATCTAACAACTACTTTTCGAGTTATATCTAATAATGCGTTTTTACTTGACGCATTTTTCGTCGACCTACGTTATATTATGCCACATAACTTTCTACTGGATGTACCGATTTTGATAATTCTTTTTTGTTGGAAAGGGGATATCCCTAGTTTGGTACCATGATAAGGGAACCAGGATCTGATGATGGGATCCCAGATAAATCGAGGGAAACTCTCGAAAATCCGCAATAACTTTTTACTGGGTGTACCGATTTTGATAATTTTTAATTTAATCGAAAGCTGATGTTTATCATGTGGTCACATATAAATTTTATCGAGATCTAATAACTACCTTTTGAGTCATCTTTGATAACGCGTAGTTACTTGACTATTTTTTCGTCGATCTACGTTGTATTACTTGTCGATGTAATTGAAGTCGGTTTTTTTTCGTTTGTCTGCAAACACAATTATTTGGTCGGCGATAGTAAGTTACTAAATTTTTAAATTCTCGATAATTGTGTTCGGCCTGAACACTGATCTACATATTTTAATTATCTTCTTATAATGTTATTTATTAATTTTGACATGATGTCGCCATTAGCGGCCATATTTTTTAATTTATTAAAAGTTCTAATAATTCTATTTTTTAACTCATCAACTACTGTATTTACATCTGTTGAGTACAACTCGTTTGTTATAAAACTTCACAGAAAATGCGGGATTAAGCATTGATCTTCTCGTATCCTCTGGAAAGCATTTGTAATAGTGCGGCCATCGGTTGGACAAAACGAGTGTTCCCATATCTCTCCCGGTACTTCTGTATTGCTAAATTAGCATTGCCGTGGCATTAAAACCGTATCTTTATCTCTTAGCTGTATTTAATAATGTAACTCGTATGTCTGGAACTGTCAGAGTATAATCAGTTAGAGAGAGAGAAAGGGCTCTATTATTCTCTCCCTCCGGCGCCAGATAATTTATAAAATCAATTGAACATAATTAAATTATAATTAAAACGATTGTACTTTGGACCACATGACTGAAGTATAATTATTGTGTTTGCTCTAAAACGAAAAAACCGACTTAATTACAAGAGCATTTATGAGATCTCGTTTAAAATGAAATAGGACTACAAGACAAGCATCAGCTTCGATTAAAACAAGAATCATCAAAATTATTTCATCATCTTCCTGCCATCCCACTTATGTAGGGTCGGCACAACATGTTTTCCTCTTCCATTCCTCTCTATTATTCGGCATATGTACAGTGTATACATCAACGTGCATTTAATAAAAGGCAGTCATTTATTATTACAAATAGACACTCCAAATTTATTTACATTAATTAATTAAATTTATGTACATATATATATATATATATATATATATATATATACATATATTTTCATATATATATATATATATATATATATATATATATATATATATATATATATATATATATATATATATATAAATACAAATATACACACAGACAGAAGAGAGGACGGCTAAAGTCATTGATAATAATATGCATTTGCAGTAAATGAAATTATAAACTTATAACGTGACTCATGAGCAAGAGTTGATCCAGCTTTGGCGCAAGGTCACACAGTCGTGGTCAGGTTAGAAGAAGTTATAATTAAATTTTGATAATAATAGATACACGTAAAAAGTAGATATTTTATTAATGTATGTAAGTACTGTACTTAATATATCTATATTGTCACAAAAAAATATAAAAATATTTATTTTAACAATTTTAATTAATTGTCCACCTAGGTGCTGGACCCAGCCCAGGGGGAGATCATGTTTCTTTAAGTAACTTTTAAAAGTGTCTAGTGATTATGTTTGTGCGCGCCTTACATTTATGAGTCAAGCATTCCACAACCAGCTTGTACCGGATAAGAATTGGTATAAAAAGAAGCAGCATAAGAAGGAGTTTTAAAAATAAGATTACTATCCGATAGAAGAGACCGGTCGTGAGAATTAGATAGTAACTTATAGCTCTTTTAAATAGCAAAACAATAAGCAGTAGAAAAGTAATAGGATGTTAGCCATCATACATCACTACATAGTATAAAACAAAGTCGCTTTCTCTGTCCCTGCACATGTATGTACGCTTAAATCTTTAAAACTACGCAACGGATTTTGATGCGGTTCTTTTTAATAGATAGATTGATTCAAGAGGAAGGTTTATATGTATAATAACATCCATTAAATAGTAGAGAAATACTGTTATTTTTGAGTTTTCTAATGTTATGTCGTAAATAATTATTATTTTTTTTTCGCTTACATTGCAAACGCAGGCTGAACCCTACGAGATTTATCAAAATAATGTACTAAGTATTGTACACATTGAAAAGGTCTACAGAAAACTCCGCGATGGTATATAACTATCTCTTATGGATATCCCACAATAACCTTTTTTTTGTCATTTACTTTTTACGATAAATAATGGCTAATTTTCGAAGCGATTTTAACCAATACAGCATTAATCCTTATCCAATTAAATACCTTAAATATATTTTTTATTTAATATAGATCTATATGGCCCTTTACAGCATATGATAGATATGACAGATATTACAGATTTAAAAATCGCGGTACGTAGCGTTTGCGGCGGTTCCGGCCGGCTTTTTCTCTAAGTTAACGCACGCGGGCCACGGGCAGTAATAAATAAATCAAAACTACTGGATCGATTTTTCATTTTTTTCAGTGAATGTCATAGGCTATAATTATATTTTATAACCGTGCGAAGCCGGAGCGGGTCGCTAGTAGACTATAAATAAAAAAATTGCTTGCGTACAAAGTACACATTTCAGAAGTGAAACTTCTTTGGCAAACTAATTGAAAAAAAAACTAATTAGATTAATTTTAGATTTCCGTTCCAGCGCTATCTAGTAATTAGTTTGTAATGTAATACTATTGATATTAATTTAACAATCTTTGTAGTTTCTATAGCACACGCTAGGTAGCTCTGTATTGTCGAGCTGTGAACGTAGTACATAATTATTTATAAATATAATTTTACACGACGTTTTCTGTAAGTTGTAAAAAAGTCCTTTAATGTTTCATTCTTGTGAAATAAATAAATTATCCGCAAGAACATGATGTATTTTGTTAAATTATTGACATTTCGTATCTCGAACTTTGAAGAAGAATATTAGATATTCTAATAAAAATTTAGTTTCATAATTCAATCTTTAATTTTATATGTTAAGCTAAATTACAAAAACTAATTGAAAAAGAAAACAAATTCAAAAAAAAACAAGAAGCCAACGTCACGCGGTGTTCCCAGGCGGTCACCCATCCAATTACTGACCGCGCCCGACGTTGCTTAACTTTGGTGATCGGACGAAAGCCAACGTGGTATGGACGCTTAACTTTTAAATAAAACATGTTTGTATTGTCTTATTAGAACAAAAAGCTGTGAACGTTGTATATAAAGACATTCTGTAGTATATTTAGTATCAGCATTGCACCCGTGCGAAGCCCGAGCTGGTTGCTAGTTAATAACTAAAAAGTTGCTAGAGAATTCTGTTTTGCCGTTGTCGTTCTCTCTTTACGTTCTACTTCCTGTCCAAGGTGGTTATGAACCTTCATTCGCCCAACATTTAAAATAAATATTCTTTTATTTAGCTATTATTCAAAGTATATAATACGAAAAAAAAACTTAAATAAAGTTACATGCATAAGTATGAATATTTTATAGTTTAGTTTAAATAATTTTATTTTTTTTTATTAATTTTTTATCTATAATTTTTAACGTCATTTAATGTATTCACGATCGACCACTTATCCAATACAGTAAGAAATTCTTTTTAAAGCGCTAGGCTTAAAGATTTAGATGTTATCAGTGCCATCTACCGTTATCAATATGCGTAAATATCTTACATTTCAACACCAGCAATTTATAATAAGTTAACTCATAAAAATGAACTTTACAATAGAGGCTTATAAAAGGGAAGAACGTGATACCTTTTATATTAATTAAGAAACTTATTTGAAATTTTGATATCTTTAATAGTTAATTTATTCATTGCAATTTCATAATTTTTATTATTACAAAAAAAAAAAAAAAAAAAACACATTTATTCAAGTTGCATTAAGAAACCCAACTTATCGAAAATTTGAGTTGGCGTAACTAGTATAAATTGTTGGTGTCGATTTAAAAATAATGAAATATATATGTAAATAAATAAATATATATGGTAATTGCCATTGTATATTTTTTAATTGGTAAACTTTGTTTGAATATAGTCATGCTCAATGTGCTATACTTGAACTAAATAATAATCTAACAAAATTAAAAAAAATATTAATTGTTATAACTTAAATTACTTTATTAATTAATTACTGTTGATTACTTAAAATTGGAATCGGAAAATTATACAATGTGTTGCTCTGAAAAACAAAGATTTTATTATACAATTTTTCTTTATACATTATGATACAAAATTAATTATAAAAACCCTTAACCTACCTGAAAAAAAAAAAAAAAAAAAAAAAAAACGACATTTAAAGCTATTTACCAATTCCTATACATAAAATTAAAATTAAATATTTCTTTTATATGTGACTATTATGAAGTGTCAAAAATCTCTTTATAAAACAATACATATTCCTACTGCTATCAAAAAAAAGGTACAAATATACAAACTCAAAGGAAATTATTCCTTTATATATATGTAAAGAAAACACAACATTCATTTTATATTTTGTTACTTTTTTTTTAATTAGAACCTTTTTGTTTATTTTATTGTCAGGACAGAAAAATAAAACTTTGTTGTGATGACAGAATTATTTTTACATTAAGATTGTAAGGAAATTAGTTTAAATAAAGGCTTTAAATGTTGTTTTTCTTGTTTTAGGTAAGTGAATATTGTAATTATAATGTAGTTTAAATGCTAAGAATTGTAAATATAGAAAATATGTGGTAAAATAAATAAATTTCTTGTTTTAGAAAAACGCAAATATAGTCTTTATTTTGGGATTTCTATTAAAAGGAACAGAAAAAGTATAATTATTATTATAAAACAACATTTTCCGCATTTATTACAAACAAAAATAAAATAAAAAAGATGGATAAATTAAGATTTGATTTCGCTGTCAAGACAGCAGCAGATGGAAAATCCAATATCTTATGCATAACCTCAATAGGTACACCTGATGGTCGAGTTTTTGAAATACCAGCCGAATACCAACCTACAAGTCTACATAAAGAAATTACTAATACCACAAACTTTGTAAAGGTAAAAAAATCATTAAATAAAAGACATCAAACAAGGAAAATATGGATAACATTGACAGATCAAATGTCAAAAATATATTTAGATGAAGAACAAAATTTGCAGTTTAATGATTTTTACCTGGAAGAAATTGTAGAAAAAATAGATAAGGTTGAATCTATACCTGGCGATTCAAATCAAACATTGGAAAAATTATTAGAAAAAATACTTGAAGGAAAAGAAAAAGAATCTGAAACTCAAACCTTGGGAAAAATTGCAAAGGATTTTATGATTGAAAAATTCACCGGAAGAAACTCAAATGCCTGCCAATGGATTAAAGATTTTAATAAAGAATGTGAACGTTTCCAAATTAATGAAGACAAGAAAAAAATCGAAATATTAAAGAATTTTTTGGAATACTCTGGTGTTGATTGGTACAGCTGTATGATAATTAAATATACAGTAGAATCAGAATGGGACAAATGGGAGAAAAATTTTTGTGAGACTTTTGCAAGCAAAGGATGGTCGCCCATTCGATATGCACTTACTTTTAAATACCAAGCAGGCTCGCTACTTGAATATGCTTTAAAAAAAGAAAAATTGTTGTTAAAAGTAAGAAAATCTATTGATACTGGGACGCTTATTGATCTTATAGCATTAGGTTTACCTAATTATGTTACTGATAAAATTGATAGAGAAATTTTACAAACAACGGAAGATCTCTACAATGAAATAGGAAAATTGGAATATCTAATTGGAAAAAATAAACATGAAAAAAATATATGTACAAATTTGAACCCTAAACAAAAACAAATTGAAGCAAAACAACCCTGCCAAATTTGTTTTAATGAAAAAAGGGGAAAACGTTACCATCCTGAGGAAAATTGCTGGTTCCGAGAGAAAAATAAAAACGCATTGGTAAAACATGTAAATAACTCAGAATTAGAAATTGAACTAAATGATAAAAATCCAAAAAACTAATAACGCCACCATTAATAAAAGTAAAGTTACTTTTAAATGACACTTTAGAAGTTTCTGGAATTTATGATTCAGGTTCAAATGTGTCATTAATAAATGCTAAGTTACTGAAGATACAAAAAAAAGAAAATACAAATAACATACAAATGGTAAACTTGAAAACTATTAATAGTGATAAAAAAGTAAAAGGAATGGTAACATTAAGAATAAAAATTTATAATATTGAAAAAACTATGGATATTTTTGTAATAGATAGTGAAAATTTCCATTATGATTTTTTGATTGGTCTGGATTGCATTAAAAATTTCAAATTAATGCAAAATGAAGAATTAAAAATCACACAATGTGATAATAAAAATGAAGAAGGGTTAACTTCAAATGAAGAGGATATGAAGGGCAATAAATACTTAAGGAGAGATGCTCAGAATAAAAATGTCGAAATTCCTGATGTACTAGGTGACAAAAATAGAGAAGAAATAAAATTGGTAAACAAATATGAAATTAATTTTAATGAAAATATAAACGTGGATAAATTTGAAATGATAGTAAACCACCTAGATTCATTTCAACAATCAGAAATAAATAGGTTAATAGAAAAATACAAAACGGTGTTTGCTAAGGATAAATATGACGTCGGCACTGTAAGGGATTATGAGGCTCACATTGACTTAATGGTAGATAAATATTGTTGTAAACGTCCATACAGATGTACAGCAGAAGATAGAAAAGAAATAGAAAGTCAAATATCAAAACTACTAGAAAAAAATTTGATTGAGGAGTCTTATAGCCCATTTGCTGCTCCAGTAACACTGGCATATAAAAAGGAAGATGAAAAAAAAACAAGATTATGTATAGATTTTAGAGAATTAAACAAAATTGTAATCCCTCAATCACAACCATTTCCATTAATTGATGATTTAATAATGAAAACTGTTAACTGTAAATACTTTTCCACTTTAGACGTAAATTCTGCATTCTGGTCAATTCCATTAAAAATTCAAGATAGATACAAAACTGCATTTGTGACACAAGAGGGTCATTTCCAATGGACGTGCCTTCCTTTTGGATTAAAGACAGCTCCGGCTATATTCCAGAGAATATTGAGTAATATCATTAGAAAATACAAACTCTCTAGTTTTGCAGTAAATTTTATAGATGACATTTTAATTTTTTCAAAATGTTTTGAAGAACATATAATACACTTATCAAGATTATTGGAAGCGATCCTTACTGAAGGTTTTAGACTAAAATTTTCTAAATGTATCTTTGCAAATCATTATGCCAAGTATTTGGGCCATATAATAGAAAACAATTCAGTTAAGCCATTGAAAGACTACTTAACTGCTGTGAAAAACTTCCCAGTTCCAGAAACAAGGAAGAATATACGTCAATTCCTTGGAAAAGTAAATTTTCATCATAAGTTTATACCTAACAGCGCAATCATCCTGGAACCTTTACATAATTTACTACGGAAAGATGTGAAATTCATATGGTCTACAGAATGTCAGGAATCATTTGATAAAATAAAAATATTGCTATGCTCAGAACCAATTTTGAAGATATTTGACCCTAAACTACCAATAAGCATTTACACAGATGCAAGCATTAAGGGAGTGGGAGCGGTGTTGAAACAAGAAGATAAGCAAGGAGACAATAAGCCGGTTGCTTATTTTTCAAAAAAATTAACTGAAGCTCAAAAGAAGAAAAAGGCTATATACCTAGAATGTTTGGCAATAAAAGAAGCTGTGAAATATTGGCAGCACTGGCTTATGGGAAGAGAATTTACAGTATACTCAGATCATAAACCATTAGAAAATTTGAACATCAAGTCTAGAACTGATGAAGAACTTGGTGATTTGACTTACTATCTATCACAATATAATTTTAAAATTAAATACAACCCAGGAAAATCAAATCAAGAAGCAGATAGTTTAAGCAGAAATCCAGTTCTAGATTGTTATGAGAATGCTGATGATTTTTTGAAAGTAGTAAATTTAATAAACCTAGAAGACATAAAACATGATCAAAAAACAAATATGCACTTACAAAATGAAAAAGGAAAATTTATATTGGAGAATGAAATTTATTATAAAAGGAGAAAAAAGGAAAAAATAATAATAATTTCAGAAGAACTTAGTAAGACTCTAATTAAAGATGTTCACAATACTTACTGTCACCTTGGAACAACACAGATGATAAATAAAATAACACCATTCTACACAGCAAAAAACCTCATTAAAAACATTAAACAAATTTGCAATGACTGTGAAATTTGTATAAAAAACAAATCAAGGAAAAAGCCAAAGTATGGCTTATTGTCATATTTAGGTCCAGCAAGACGTCCATTTGAAATTGTATCAATTGATACTATTGGAGGTTTCGGAGGATCACGGTCAACAAAAAAGTACCTTCATTTACTGGTTGATCATTTTACTAGATATGCTTTTATTTTCACGTCAAAAACTCAAAGCCCAAATGATTTCATTAGACTTGTAAAAAGTGTGACAGAAAGTTACAATATTGATATGATATTAACGGACCAATACCCTGGTATAAATTCGAAAGATTTTAAGGAATTTCTAAAAAAAAATAACATAAAAATGATTTTTACTGCTGTGGATACACCATTCTCAAACGGAATTAATGAAAGGCTAAACCAAACTTTAGTCAATAAAATAAGATGGAAAATAAATGAAAGTGATAAAAAAACAGCATGGACAACAATTGCTCATAAATGTGTAGAAAAATATAATGAAACGGAACATACAGTAACAAAGTTTTCTCCAAAATATCTTTTGGAAGGAGAAAATGTAAATATTCTACCAACTGAACTGAAATCAAGATCTACAAAAGAAGATCTAAAAAGAGATAGAAAATTAGCCTTACAAAATACAATTAATCCTCACAATTATAATAAGAAAATTTTCGACCTACATAGAAAAGAATGTGTATTGAAAGTGGGAGACAGAGTCTATGTGGAAAACGGAAATCGATTAAATAGGAAGAAAACAGATGAGTTAAGAATTAGACCGTATGAAATTCTGAAGAAGATTTCCAAATCAATCTATGAAGTTAATACTGGACATAGAAAATCGGAATCAAATTTCTACCACATTACCAAACTGACTCCAGTTTTGGTTGTTAAATGAACAATTGCATGGATTACCGCTTGCAATTATTTCTTTCTGGGGGGGAGATGTAAAGAAAACACAACATTCATTTTATATTTTGTTACTTTTTTTTTAATTAGAACCTTTTTGTTTATTTTATTGTCAGGACAGAAAAATAAAACTTTGTTGTGATGACAGAATTATTTTTACATTAAGATTGTAAGGAAATTAGTTTAAATAAAGGCTTTAAATGTTGTTTTTCTTGTTTTAGGTAAGTGAATATTGTAATTATAATGTAGTTTAAATGCTAAGAATTGTAAATATAGAAAATATGTGGTAAAATAAATAAATTTCTTGTTTTAGAAAAACGCAAATATAGTCTTTATTTTGGGATTTCTATTAAAAGGAACAGAAAAAGTATAATTATTATTATATATATAATAGATATGTAAATGTCTACGTATAAATAAACGAATGCTATTATATTGTACCACAGTTTGTTCTAACTTGGGTCTTAGACGCCTTTAAACAATATGATGAGATCCCTCTGCATTATTTAAAAACACCTGGACATAGATTTTTTTTTTTTTAACGACAACAAATTATTTCTCTTTTATTTCTCTTTCATTCTTTGATTCCTGTTGTTTTCAACTATTGTAGTTAATTTAATTTAATTGTAAAACATTATTTAAAGTTCTTGCAATTTATATTATGTTAAATGTGTATGCTAGTTAAATGTAGTTATCACCTATAATTAAAGTTACACTCCGACTACGGTTATTGTACTTGACATACGTTGTGTATTTTGTTGCTGTTCTAAAAAAAAAAAAAAAAAAAAAAAAAAAAAAAAAAAAAAAAAAAAAAAAAAAAAAAAAAAAAAAAAAAAAAAAAAAAACAATCTTCATCATTACATATATACACTAATTTGTATTGTGATCGATATTTAAAGAAAGAACTAATTAAACATAAAAATATGTTTCTCGTCTTCACACTAGATGGCAGTGGTTGTATTTTAAATCACGCTAACGTTGTGATAATCTTAAAACATATGATAAGCGATGGTTTTTTTTTTTTTTTCGTGGTTTCGTGGTTTCGTGGTTTCGTGGTTTCGTGGTTTCGGTTAGGTTTCGGTTAGGTTTCGGTTAGGTTTCGGTTAGGTTTCGGTTAGGTTTCGGTTAGGTTTCGGTTAGGTTTCGGTTAGGTTTCGGTTAGGTTTCGGTTAGGTTTCGGTTAGGTTTCGGTTAGGTTAGGTTTTTTTTTTTTTTTTTTTTTTTTTTTTTTTTTTTTTTTTTTTTTATCTAATCCTCCGATATGAGTGTTGGAGCCTGTATTTTCTAGTTTCTCTTCCATACCAGTTCTCGCATTTATTCCTCTCGCACTTTCATTCCGCATACTTTATCTTTCTAGCATTCATCATCTATCGCACACAGGGTGGGTTTCCTCTACTTTTAAGTCCTAATTTCCTGCTATGATTACCTTACTTTACATATTTATTGTATTTCACATGGGTAAATAATTGGCACTCTTGGGTTTTAACATTCTTTGTTTTACAATCTTGATTATTTCTTAATTTCTAATTATTACTATTAAATAGTCTTAATGATATCTATTATCATTATTACAATTTTCTTATATTCTATTTTTACAACACAAATTTTTGTTCATTCTTAATAAACTAAAGGGTCTTAATCTAGTATTATGGGATCTTAGTCTTATATTATTATATAGTAATTTTACATATCTTAGTCTAGCGCTATATTGTTAGTACATGTCTTTCATTACACTTATTAACTACTTCAACTTTACTCTTGAACTTTACTTATTTTACAGTCTATTCTTAATTTTATATCCTTGCCCTAAGCTTATCCTATCCTTATGCTATGCTATTATCTTATATGCTAATCATATAAAAATAGCATATTTGCCTGCATTCTGAATCAGGGACCATTGTTCCACTTGCGACCTCAAATAATATTGCAAGGATACAAATCATCCTCCGTCTGAGACCCTTTGTCTATCAATTATGCACTGTAACCCAATGCCGAAAGCCTGCGCAGGAGTCGCCGTACGTGCTCTCCCCTCTTGGTCTGCCGGAGTCTTGTCTCGCAACAAACATACAAGTTTCTTCCGAAGCCAGGACCCCCGCAGAGTGTCTCGCGCGTATGTAGCCAGGGAATGGAGACTGCTTGCTGGCACACCACTGCGCCGACCATCGTGCCCTCAGGAGTACGCGACTGTTGACCGCGCTAGCTCGTCCCATTTATTCCTAACTGGGCAGTCACTGCTGAAGGCGTTGTGATCTAGCTTATCCAGCTTTGCTCTTCGGCAGTTTCTGCAGGAGGGCGGGACGGCCTGCGCCCAGTCCGAGCACTCCGTCTTCAGGTGCGGGCCGCCGCAGTGGCTGCACACGTCGACCGACTCCACACAAAACTTCCTGCTGTGCCCGTAGCCCAGGCATCGGGAGCACTGCACCAACGGGGACTGGTCCTCAGCTCTCACCCTCTGGAGATCGATATGGACATACCCTTTATGTGTAATCCTATCCCAGAGGGCGGGCGAGGTCTCCAGAACCACGTGGGCCGCGTGCGGATTCCGAGCCCGTCGCCTGTAGCGGACCCTAGCCCTACCGGTCTCCTGGTCGAGGCCGCAAAACAGTTCCGGATTCTGGTTCCTCAGGGCCTTCAATACGTCCTCGTCAGCGTTAACTGACGAGACGCCCCTCAGAACCAGAAGCGGGTCCCTGTTACTTACCTCCTCGACCAGGAGACCCTTACCTTTCTCTTCCACTCTCATTCGCGCTTTATTCCTTTCTTCTTTCGTGCTGAAGGCCATCACTATTTTTCTATCCTTGGCCTTCCGCACTTTCTCGACCTTAACCCACCCCTCTTTGGCCTCCATTGTCTCCCTTAGCTGGGTAAGGACTTCCTCACCCGTCAATTGCTCGTTCGCTGACGAGATCACCAGCGAGTGTGAGGCAACCGGTCTCCTCGGCGGAGATCCGGCCGCCGCAACACTCGCGTAGGTTCTCTGTTCGACCACCGCTTCCTCCTGTTTGGTCAGTCTGTCCTGTATGTCTTGGAGACGTTTTCCGTTCTCAATCAGGAGGCGGGTATGTTCGTCCAGTTTCAGGCTCAGCGTGGAGTCGAGTGCCACTTTTGGCATGGTTTCGGCAGCCGATGCCGTCGGCGAAGGCCCGCGCAGCGAGTGCTGCGAGTGCTCCCTGCTGGGGTTGAGTACCCTCACCTTCATCGCGTTTATCACTTCAAGCTCGGCCTCACTCGCCTCAAGCATCTTATATAGTCCATCTACGGCTTCGCAGATCATCTCCTTGTATTCACGTTTCAGGTTTTTGGAGCCTGTTGTCGCCATCGTACACTTGCGGACCAACTCATCGGCTGCCTCGATCCTCGTTGACTTTTTAGTTTCTTCAACGGATCGCTGAGACAATCGGTGGGGACCGCACAGTACACCCATTTGCGGCGACTCCGGAGTCCCCATCGCCTCAGCTTTGTCCTTGGTGTATATAGGAGTAGGCCCTTTGATAGGGCCAGTCCGTAGCGGGAGCCTCGGGGCTGCTCCGTCCGTCGACCTCCTAGTTACCTTCACCGGTTTCGTAGACTGAGCCGTTCTGGCCTTACTTTGGGGGGGTGAGCGCAGACCAAACATATCGGAGGCGCGTCACAATACGTAAAATAAAAAGAATAAAAATAAATTATTATAAAATCTATATTCTATATATATACAAATGGTCAATATAGGGCAAAACAAATATTTTTGTTTAAAGTTAAAAATGTTTACGGGAACGGCTCGTAAAAAGTCGCTCCCCGATCAAGGAGGCAGGCAAATATGCCCCGGTTCCTATATAACTTAATACTAAACTTAAATTATGAAAATGTAGAGAAAACTCCACCTTTTCGTCAAGGACTCTACGTAGAGTCAACACCCACAGTCAGCGTTATAGCTCTTCCTGAGAGCCCGTCAACGGTGAAAACCGCGTCGCTCTACGACCAGCGGTTCCCGAGATATCTTATCTTCTAGTTTTGTTCTTAAACGGCACCGAAGTCCCGAACTGCTTCTTTAAAAAACAGAAATTCGATATTTCGGGAACCGCCGGTCGCAGAAACCCGTGCGACGGCTCTCCGCACTGGTCCCGAGCTGCTCCGTCCACTCCCGGTCCAAAAAATGGGATCGGGGGGTTGACTCTACGTAGAGCCGCTTTGTGCTTTCAGGCACAGGTCTGCATACAGCAATAACAATGTCGAAAGTCCCAATTCGATATGATTAAAAATGAGTTATTGCCGTTTAAAATATTTACAAATGGCGACAAAGATGGCCGCCACGAAGTCTGATGTTGCCCAATTCGGCCCCAGTTAATCTAAATACCCCGTGTTTGGGTTCGTTAGATCGGGCTTTTTATTTCCTACTTAACTATGATACAGTGCAAATTTTAAAACTAACCCCCGATTTTTGGGGGTGGAAAAACTTACTATTTTAGACTAAAATTAAGATTAAAAGTACAAAGAATGATAGGAAAATTATTCAAAAAATCTGGGGTACTATTTACACTTAAAACTAATTTTTAAGATCACTTTTGGAGATACTGGACCGCGGGGAGCACCCCCCCGTGCTCACCCTTAATTTGAAAATTTTATATCTCCGAAAATAGGCCACCGAAAATTTTGAAATTTAAAATGTATATAAAACTAATTAAAACGAATCGAATTTAATAAATTTTGGGGGGGGGGGGAGGTCGTCGCTTTCCTTTTTGAAAATTTTTTAATTGAAAAGTGACGTAATTTTTAAAATTCAATATCTCCACAAGTACTTAACTTATCGAGACGCTGTAAACGCCTGGGTGTCCGCCTCGCCATGCCGCGTCGAACGAAGTGCCGCAGGACCACCTCGCACCCCGGGAACTGGGGGCACGTGTCCACGCGGTACTTGTTTTTTTTTTTTTTTTTTGGAGATTTCTCCGCGCGCAAGCGCCGGAAAAATCCACAAGTTACGTCAAAAGTTAGGTCTCAATGAGACCTTTCCAGGGATATATTAAAAAGTATATGTTGTCGATCTTAAAACCGCAGCGTTCACCCGACAACTTTATCACTGCAAGTGATTTGCGGTTTTTTTTTTTTTTTTTTTTGCACGTTTTTGAAATTTTTCACTGTTTTTTGACTTTTAAAAATAATTCCGAAAATGTTTCACAAACACAAGTTGCACCAGGAGATAGGGCGCACGAAGGCGCAAATTTTGACGTATTGTACGTAACTGTACGGTTGAAAAAAACCCACTTTTTCCGATTTTTAAAACTTAAAAATTGCAGGAGTGACTTAGAAAACACGTGTTCGCGACCGTTTCGAGTGGCGGGCGGGGCGTCTCTGGGGTTAGGTTAGGTTAGGTTAGGTTAGGTTAGGTTAGGTTAGGTTAGGTCCCCAGGCCTTTGGAGCCCAGGCCCCAGACTTAGGTCTGGGACCTGGGCTCCAAGGGGAGGAGTTGCTGGACTTCTACTGGGCGCGTCCCCCGGGTGGCGGATAGGGGAAGCCGCCTGCGGTTTCAAGACTGCGGGCGGTAGGGGTCTTCGGACCCCCGCGGACCAAAACCAGACGAGGCGCTACCGGGACCAGAGCGGCACTCGGGTGCCGTTCTGGTCCTGTGAGCGCGGGTGTGTTGGCGCGGAGGCGCGGAGGTGTGCTTGGCGCTGAGATGGCGCGGAGACGTGGGGGCGGGTTTTTCCTTCCCCCACACGGTGGACGGGGCGGGCGGGTTAGCCGTGGGCTCGCCCGCCCTGTAGCGCTAAGGCGCGGTGTGCGGTGTGCTGGCTGGGTTGTACTGGCTCCCTGGAGCTTTGCTCGGTTGCTGGTGCAATCCGGCAGACCGGATGCGTGAGGGCCGGGCTGTGCTGGCTCCCTGGAGCCTTGGCTCGGTTGTCGGTGCAGTTCGGCGGACCCGTGGGGTAGTTGCCGGGTCGCGCTGGGCTCCCTGGAGCTTGCTCGGTTGTTCGGTGCGATCCGGCGTTGGAGGTGAGGCTTTCGCCTAGCCGGGAGGGGCAGGACGGGTGGGTCCGGGGGGCCTGGCTCGCCCGTCCTGTAGCGCAGGGGCGCGGTGTGCTGGCCGGGTTGTGCTGGCTCCCTGGAGCTTTGCTCGGTTGCTGGTGCAATCCGGCAGACCGGATGCGTGAGGGCCGGGCTGTGCTGGCTCCCTGGAGCTTTTAGCTCGGTTATCAGTGCAGTCCGGCGGACCCGTGGGGTAGTTGCGGGGTCGCGCTGGGCTCCCTGGAGCTTGCTCGGTTGCTCGGTGCGATCCGGCGTTGGAGGACGGGCGGTCCTGGCCCCCAACGCTATTTTCCGGCGTTGGAGGTCAGGCCTGCCTGGCTTGGAGAGGGGACGCTCCTGGACATGTGTCCCCATTCTGCAGACGGTAGACTGGTCTGGTTGAGCGTCCCCTGCGTGGGGGTGGCCGGCCGGAGGGACAGTAAGACCTTCGGCCGGCTTGAGACCGCACGCGCGAGACGTGGGAGCGCTCTCGGTGCCTGGGAGCGCTCTACAATCGGAGGCGGCCTGTCCTGCACCCGCAGGCTGGCCCACCGTCCGGGGCGTCATGGCGAATACTTTTAAGTGGTCCCGTGGCGCCCCACCAGGACGACGAGGGCACCGCTGGTTTTTACTGAGTAGTCCGGCATTGCACTTTCCGCCGGGAGTCTCAGACTTCCGTCGCCTTCGGGTGGCGGGGGTGCGTAAATGCATTTTCCAGCGTAATAAAAAAAAAAAAAAAAAAAAAAAAAAAAAAAAGGTTAGGTTAGGTTAGGTTAGGTTAGGTTAGGTTAGGTTAGGTTAGGTTAGGTTAGGTTAGGTTAGGTTGGGGTGCTTGTCGGTGACCTCCTCGTGGTGCACCCTGGGCAACGGGACGGGCAGCAGTATCACAATCGCGGCACTGCTGCCCGTCGCGGCTGACGACCGACGCGTGTGGGGATGCATTCCGGCGCTCTAAATTAGAGTTGTCCCGTGAGCGCATCAGGTGGCACAGCGCTCGCGCACTGTGTCACCACGGGGGGGTGGATGGGTTCGGCGTGCGCTTACCCCGCCGTCGGACAGAGTGGGCAGGAGTCCTGTTCGCTCACCGTCCTATTATCGTAATCCCGTTTGTGGTGTCGTGGTCATGTCTCGCGGCTACGAACGGGACCGAGGGTCTTGCCTTAACCGGCCGGACCGCGAGGAAGAAAACCTCTATAAAAAATTACCCCGAATCCCAAGCGGCGACGCAGCGCGAGGGGATGCATGGCTGATGGGTAGTTCAGTCTCTACTGCGATCCCCTGCTCTGCAGCCCCGCCGAGGCCAGAGTGGGGTTACGCGAGGCTTGCCCAGGTACAGGGGGTGTTACCTCGGGCTGACCACCTTTTCCCCCTTACTCGTGGGAACAGTTATGGAACTTAATAAAAATAAAAAAACTTCTTTTGACGTTAGTGGAGGAGATGACGAGAGGCCCGAGAAGGGCGGAGTAGAGGAGAGGCCCGAGACGGGCGTCGTTACGGTAGTCGACGAAGGCTCTGACGCGGACATGCGGTCCAGGTCGTCTCACGACTCGGACTCGTCACGCAAAGGCCGCCTTTGGAAGCGCAAGCGTCGTAGTGACAATGACTGCGCATCGGATGAAAGTGACTGTGTGTCGGGCAAGGTGCACACAGCGCGAAGAGGTCGTGGTAGACCGCCCACGACCGGGAAGTACGTCGGTCTCGCCAAAGCCAAGGCCGAATACATCAAGCAGTGTGAGCGAGAGCTCGAGCTCGAAGCGGAGAGCGAGGCGGTCGAAATCACGCGCCAAGTAAGGGCGACGCGATCCGCGACGAGCTTAGGAGGAGCGTGCCCGGCTGAAGGGTGCTCGACACTGGACCTGCACAGGAGGGCCCAGGAGTGTGTCGAGGCCATAATCAAGCTCACCAAGGGGTCGAAAAATCTGAAGGGTACCTTTAAAAAGGCCTATAACGAGACGGCTGAGGCCCTTAGCGAAGTACTAGGAACCCTTTATACCCGGACGACGACCGATGAGATCCGTCTGCTGCAGGAGGGGAATGATCGGCTTCAAGCCGAAAACGCCCAGCTGCGCTCGGAGATTGCGGAGCTGAGGCAGGGCGTGGCCGACCTGAGGCGCGACTTGTGCGCGACGCCTGCACCAGTCCCCTCTTGCTCCAGGAAAGAGATCGACGACGACTCATTCGTTTCTAAAATTATGGACGGGGTCGGGAAAATGCTCGACGCCCGATTCCGAAACTTGGAAGCGTCCGGCAGGCTCCTGCCCGAAGCGCGGGTGCGAGCAGTCGAGGCACCGGCTTCTCAGCCGACGGAGACCAGTGTTACTACGCTGGCCCCGCCGGCGAACCCGGCTCCGAGACCTGCCAAGGCAGGCCAAAAAAAGAAGAAAAAGAAGAAGAAGGCGGGTGCGGCTACCCAAGTCGCTGCGCCCAACGAGCCTCGCCCCCTACCACCTGCTCCGGCCGCTCTGACGGAGGGGTGGAATGTGGTGGCGAGGAAAGGAAGAAAGGCGGGGCCGCCCAAAAACCAGCCCCAGCCCCAGAACAAAGGTGAGCCGGCTAAGAAGCCAAAAACGCCGAAGCTGCGATTGCCGCGATCGGCGGCGGTGCAGCTGACGCTGTTGCCGGGCAGCACGAGGACCTACGCGGAGGTCCTCGGTGCCATAAAGGCTGACGGCCTTATAGCGAGCATGGGCGTCGAGACTCGCTATAGGGTCTCTCAGACCGGCGCGCGAAGGCTCGAGCTGCCCGGCACCGGCAATAAGGAGAAGGCCGAGGAGCTAGCCCGGCGCATCAAGGCGGTCGTCGGCGAGGACGTGGCGGTCACCCGCCCGGAGAAGTGCGCCGACCTGCGGGTGGCCGGGTTAGACGACTCGGTCACTCCCCAGGAGCTGGCCGGCGTGATCGCCAAGGCGGGAGGATGCGCCGAGGAATCGATAAAAGTGGGCGAAGTACGGCAAAACTTCGCCGGCATCGGGACAGCGTGGGTTCGCTTGCCAGTAGAGGCGGCGAAGAAAGTGGTCGACGGGCGCCGCCTACTCGTCGGGTTCGTGTCGGCGAGTGTGACTCTTCTCAAGACGAGACCGCAACAATGCTATCGCTGCCACGAGGTTGGGCACGTGGCAGCGAAGTGCGACAAGGGAGTGGACCGCAGCGGCCAGTGCTACCGCTGCGGCAAGGAGGGGCACATTCGCCGGCAATGTACTGCCGAAGCTTGCTGTCCCATATGCCAGGCGGAGAAAAAAGCGGCTGGGCACAGCCTAGTCGCGTGCCCTCGCAATAAAGCGGGAAGGAGGAAGAAGGCAGCGACCAAAAATAAAACCCGCGCGCCGCCTGCCAACAGAGCTGGGGAGGTGACAATGGACACCCAATTGTAGTAATGGCGCTTAAGGTGCTCCAAGCCAACCTGAACCACTGTGCCAGGGCTCAGGATCTCTTCGTCCAGAGCCTGGTACAGTGGTCCGTGCGGGCGGCGGTGGTGGCCGAGCCGTACTCGGTCCCGCCGAGGGATAGTTGGATCGGCGATCGCGACGGGGTGGTGGCCATCGTGACCCAGGTCGCCGCGGGCGCCCCGCCCCTTACGAACATTGTGAGGGGCTCGGGTTGCGTTGCGGCACTGCTGGGGGAGGTGGCCATCGTCGGGGCGTATTTTTCCCCGAACAAGTCGGTCGCTGAGTTCGAAGCGTTTCTCGACGGGACCGAGTCGATTCTGCGTAGATTTTATCCGGCGGAGGTGCTCGTGCTCGGTGACTTCAACGCAAAGTCACGTCTGTGGGGGTGTCCTGCCACAGATGCGCGGGGGGCGATTCTGGAGGAGTGGCTCGTTGCCACCGGCCTGACCGTCCTCAATCGCGGGACGGCCAACACGTGCGTGCGCAGGTCGGGCGGCTCGATCGTGGACGTGTCGTTTGCGAGCCCCGGCCTCGCGCGCCGCGTTCGGGACTGGCGAGTGCTGGACGACGTGGAGACTCTCTCGGATCATCGCTATATCCGCTTCGAGATCTCCGCTCGTCCGGCGGTGCCGCCAAGCTCCAGCCGCGCCTCGGCGGAGGAGGGTCCTCGGTGGCAGCTGAAGCGTCTCGACCGGGAGCGACTCGACGAAGCGTCGATAGTGGCGTCGTGTCAGCCGCGCGTCGACGGTCCACCGGACAGGGTGGCAGACTGGCTGGTGGCCAGAATGAACGACGCGTGCGACGCGGCCATGCCGCGGTCGAGGGGTCGCCCCGGGCGGGCTCAGGTGTACTGGTGGTCGGAGGCGATAGCGCAGCTGCGCAGGGAGTGCGTGGCCGTCCGACGCCAGTACACGCGCTGCAGGAGGCGCATCTTTAGGACGCCCCCCGCTTCGCAGGACAGGACACGGCACGAGGAGGAGGGCGAGCGGCTGTACGCCCTTTACACGGCAGCCAAAGCCAGCCTCCGTCGTGCCATCGGCGAGTCGCAGGCCGCGGCCAGGGAGGAAATGCTGGACGGACTGAACAGCGACCCGTGGGGGATGCCCTACAAGCGGGTACGCAACAAGGTCCGTCCCTGGGCTCCTCCACTCACGGAGACCCTGGACGCCGAAGTGGTCCGTGAGGTGGTCGCGGCCCTGTTCCCGACGGCGCCGGCCGAGCACGAGCCGCCGTCGATGGCACCGCGGGGAGAGGATCCAGACGTCGGAGAGGAGGCACCGGAGGTCGGCGAGTCCGAATTCGAGGAAGCAGTCGCGCGTCTGCGACGGAAGAACGTCGCTCCAGGCCCGGATGGGATTCCGGGGAGGGCGTGGGCGGTGGCGCTGAACCACCTGGCGCCGCAAGTTCGAGGGCTATTCTCTGCCTGTCTGGCTCAAGCCTTAATTCCACAGCGGTGGAAGACAGGCAGGTTAGTCCTCCTCAGGAAGGAAGGCCGGCCGGCGGAGTCACCGTCGGCGTACCGCCCCATCGTCCTCCTCGACGAGCTCGCTAAGCTGTTCGAGCGCGTCGTGGCCGCGCGTCTGGTGGCGCACCTCGGGCGACGAGGACCCGACCTCTCGGACGTGCAGTTCGGCTTCCGCAGTGGCCGTTCTACCGTGGATGCCGTGCTGTGCGTCCGTGCCCAGGTGCAGGAAGCGGTGGCCCGGGGCGACGTCGTCGTGGCGGTGTCTATCGACATCGCCAACGCCTTCAATACGTTGCCCTGGGGCTGCATCAGGGAGGCGCTCCGCTACCACGGGGTGCCGACCTACTTGCGTCGCGTGGTCGGTGCCTATCTCTCCGACAGGTGGGTGGTCTTCCCCGGAAGGGATGGTCGGGTTGTGAGAAGGGAAGTCGTGTGCGGTGTTCCGCAGGGGTCGGTGCTTGGGCCACTCCTGTGGAACATCGGGTACGATTGGGTGTTGCGTGGCTCGTTGCTGCGCGGCGTCAGCGTCGTCTGCTACGCCGACGACACGCTGGTGCTGGCCCGCCGACCGACGTATCGGGAGGCGACAGTGCTGGCGACCGCTGGCGTCGCGCAGGTCGTGGCGCGAATCCGACGCCTCGGCCTCGTCGTCGCGCTGGACAAGGCACAAGGAATAGTCTTCCACGGCCCGAGGAGGGCGCCTCCCCACGACGCCCATCTTATCGTGGGAGGCACTCGCATCGGCCTGTCGGGCACGATGACGTACCTGGGTCTCGTGCTCGACGGCCGGTGGAATTTCCGGGCGCACTTCGCGCGGCTCGTCCCGCGCTTGCTGAAGGTGGGAGCCTCGCTCTCGTGGCTTTTGCCGAACATCGGCGGTCCCGGTGTGAGCTGCCGCCGGCTCTACACCGGCGTCGTGAGAGCGATGGCGATGTACGGTGCCCCCGTCTGGTCCGACGCCCTGGACCGCGAGAACATCGCCCTGCTGCGGCGCGCGCAGAGGGTGATGGCGATCAGGGTCGTACGCGGGTACCGTACGATCTCGGGCGAGGCAGCGTGCGTGCTGGCTGGAGTCCTGCCCTGGGACCTGGACGCGGTCTCTCTGGCGTCGTCATACCGGCGGCGTCGGAGTCTGGCGTCCGGGACCCTCAGTCCGGCACCACGGCTGGCAGAACATCTGAGGCGAGAGCGGGATGCCGCGATCGCGGAGTGGGTTGTGAGGCTCGAGCGTCCGAGTACGGGGCAACGGACTATCGATGCGGTTCGGCCGGTTCTTCGGCAGTGGTTGGACAGACGACATGGCGTCCTAACCTTCCGCGCCACGCAGGTCCTCTCGGGGCACGGTTGCTTCGGGGGGTACCTGTGTCAGGTCGCCGGGAGGGAGCCCTCTCCTCGCTGCCACCACTGCCAGGATTGTGACGACGAGTCGGCGCAACACGTGTTGGAGGAGTGTCCGGCGTGGGCGGAGGAGCGGGAAGAGCTCCGAAGCGTAGTTGGGCCGGACCTTTCGCTGCCGGCCGTGATTTCTGCCATGACCGGCAGCGAGAGGTGCTGGGACGCCGTCCTCGCGTACTGTGAGCGGGTGATGACGCAGAAGGAGGCGGCGGAGCGGGTGAGGGAGGACACCACCGACCTCCCCCTCCGCCGCAAAAGGACCGGGCGTCGGAGGCTGGCGCACGATAACCGCCTCCCTCCCTAGACGCTAGGCAGACCAAAATCTGCCGGGTAGGCGCGCGCGGTGTCCCCCGCGCGCCACCTCCTCCACGAGGACGGGAAAGGGCCTGACGAGGCACGCCGCCGGGGTTTGCAGAAGAATTCGGTTTCCTGCGACCCCGGCACGGGCGACGAAGGTGAACACCGTTGGTTTTTAGTGGGTAGTCTGGCATTGCACCTACCGCCGGGAGCCCCACACTCCCGCTGCCGAGCTTTCGGTGGCGGGGTCAGTGCGTAAATGCATTTTCCAACGTAAAAAAAAAAAAAAAAAAAAAAAGGTTAGGTTAGGTTAGGTTAGGTTAGGTTAGGTTAGGTTAGGTTAGGTTCCCAGGCCCCAGACTTCGGTCTGGGAGGAGTTCCTGGTCTTCTACCTGGGCGCGTCCCCCGTTTGGCGGATAGGGGAGTGCCGCCTGCGTTGCCGCGATGCGCAGGCGGTAGGGGTCCTCGGACCCCCGCGGACCAAAACCAGGGGGTAGGGCGCGAAAGCGCATCGGAGTGCCGGGGCGCTCCGGGAGGTGGACGGGGTGGGCGGGTTCGCTCGCTCGCCCTGAGGCGCTGTGGCGCGGGGTGCTGGCCGGGTTGTGCTGGCTCCCTGGAGCTTGCTCGGTTGCTGGTGCAACCCGGCGGACGTGTTGCGTGAGAGTCGGGCTGTGCTGACTCCCTGGAGCTTTGGCTCGGTTGTCGGTGCAGTTCGGCGGAGCCGTAGGGTGGTTGCCGGGTCGCGCTGGGCTCCCTGGAGCTTGCTCGGTTGTTCGGTGCGATCCTGGCGTTGGAGGTGGGGCTTTTCGCCTAGCCGGGAGGGACAGGGCGGGTGGGTCCGGGCGGTCTGGCTCGCTCGTCCTGTGGCGCTGGGGCGCGGAGTGCTGGCCGGGTTGTGCTGGCTCCCTTGAGCTTGCTCGGTTGCTGGTGCAATCCGGCGGACCAGTTGCGGGAGGGCCGGTCTGTGCTTGCTCCCTTGAGCTTTTGCTCGGTTGTCGGTGCAGTCCGGCGGACCCGTGGGGTAGTTGCGGGTTCGAGCTTGGCTCACTCGCTGGGGTGGCACTGCGATGCGGTGCGGGGAGAGGAGGACGGGTCGAGCGAGCGAACTCGATGTAACGACGAGTTCGCTCGCTCGCCCCGTGGCGCGCGTGCGCGCGGGTAGGTGCACTCCGGGTACTGCTCTGCCCAGAGCGGACTTGTGAGTGCAGGCGCCGTGAGGGCGCGGAGACGTGGGGGTTGGTTTTTCCTTCCCCTGCGCTGGGGACGGAGTGGGTGGGCTCGCTTGCCCGCCTCGGGGGGGGTGGTGCTTAGGCGCTTTCCCTTGCGCCGTTCCGGCCTGTGTTGACTCACGTTGGCACTGTCCGGGCGGTGCGGGGCAGCCTGAGCGCCAGGCAGAGGGTGGTCGGGTTTTCGGCCAACCTCTGCCCGGGTTGGTGCGCGCGGTGCCACCGCGTGCCACCCACTAGGAACGGGATGGGCCCGCAAGGGCAACGCCGCCGGAGTTTGCAGAAGAATTTTCTTGATTCCTGCGACTTCGGCAATGGCGAGGGAGTGGCGCCGCTGGTTTTTACTGAGTAGTCTGGCTTGCCGGGAGTCTCAGACTTCCGTCGCCTTCGGGTGGCGGGGGTGCGTAAATGCATTTTCCAGCGTTAAAAAAAAAAAAAAAAAAAAAAAAAAAAAAAAAAAAAAAAAAAAAAAAAAAAAAAAAAAAAAAGGTTAGGTTAGGTTGGTCTGCTGCTCGTCTTTCGGCCCGGGACGGGACGGGTCTCGGACTTGGATCACCGGGGGCGGGTCTTGCGGACTGACGGTCTTGCCGACTCGTTCCTCGCTCCGAGAAGGGGGCCCGGAAAGCCCGTCTTTCAGTTCGGAGGTCGTGCGCGGTGCGGGGTGGCACGTAGGTTGCCGTCGGTGAGGGTATGGCACTGCGACGCGGTGCGGGGAGTGGGGTGGGCGGGTTCGCTCGCCCGCCCTAAGGCGTGCGGGGGCGCTCTCTCGCGCCGAGGCTGCGGTCGGCTAGAGGGCTTTGACTGCGGCCACCCTGGCCTTTGTCGGCTTCGTCGGGCTGACATTGTCCGCCCCGGGCTAGGTGCCTGGCGAGCCGAGTCGCCGGGCTAGGCCTGGGGCGCCGGGGCGGCGCGGGATTGTACCCACAGGCGCGATGCGGGCGGGGGGTGTCCCCCTGCCCGCGGGGGAGGCCACGCGGGCGATGGGTCGGGGGATTCGTCGTCCGACTTGCACGGTCCCCCAAGGAGGGGAGGGCGCGCTTCGTGTTCGAGTGCGTCCTCCGAGGTGCTTGCACCGTGGTGGGCCCGAAAGGGCAAGCGCCGGCGGGGTTGCGAAAGAGCTGACAGCGTACTTGTGACCCCGCCACATAGGCGCACGGCAGAACACACGTGGCGGTTTTTATTCAGTAAGAGTCTGAATCCCCTCCGAGCCCCCCCTACCGGAGGGTGTCCATGACGGATTTTCCCCACGTTAAAAAAAAAAAAAAAGGTTAGGTTAGGTTCCCAGGGGGGTTGGGGTGCTTGTCGGTGACCTCCTCGTGGTGTACCCTGGGCAACGGGGCGGGCAGCAGTATCACAATCGCGGCACTGCTGCCCGTCGCGGCTGACGACCGACGCGTGTGGGGATGCATTCCGGCGCTCTACATTAGAGTTGTCCCGTGAGCGCATCAGGTGGCACAGCGCTCGCGCACTGTGTCACCACGGGGGGGGTGGATGGGTTCGGCGTGCGCTTACCCCGCCGTCGGACAGAGTGGACAGGAGTCCTGTTCGCTCACCGTCCTATTATCGTAATCCCGTTTGTGGTGTCGTGGTCATGTCTCGCGGCCACGAACGGGACCGAGGGTCTTGCCTTAACCGGCCGGACCGCGAGGAAGAAAACCTCTATAAAAAATTACCCCGAATCCCAAGCGGCGACGCAGCGCGAGGGGATGCATGGCTGATGGGAAGTTCAGTCTCTACTGCGATCCCCTGCTCTGCAGCCCCGCCGAGGCCAGAGTGGGGTTACGCGAGGCTTGCCCAGGTACAGGGGGTGTTACCTCGGGCTGACCACCTTTTCCCCCTTACTCGTGGGAACAGTTATGGAATTTGAAAACAAAGAACT
Organism: Melitaea cinxia; assembly: GCF_905220565.1. Lineage (NCBI taxonomy): Eukaryota > Metazoa > Arthropoda > Insecta > Lepidoptera > Nymphalidae > Melitaea > Melitaea cinxia. The sequence continues at coordinate 48,498 of NC_059397.1, read as the reverse complement.
TTTAAACGATGATGGTGTGGAGATTGACGAGAGGCCCGAGAAGGGCGGAGTAGAGGAGAGGCCCGAGAAGGGTGCAGTTGTCTCGGACGGAGAGTTGTCTGACGTCGGCATGAGGTCGCGGTCGCCTTGCGACTCTGACTCGTCTCGCGCTCGGCTCTGGAAGCGGAAGCGCGATAGGGAAGAAGACACGTCAGATGACACTGATGATAAGTCCACAGCAGGAAAGTGTCACACGGCGCGCAGGGGTCGTGGTCGACCGCCCACGACAGGGCAATATGTTGGCCTCGCCAAGGCCAAGGCCGACTACCTCAAGCAGTGCGAGAGGGAGCTCGAGCTTGAGGCCGAAAGCGAGGCCATTGAGATCTCAAGGAGAGTGAGAGCTTCGCGCTCTAATATAAATCCGGAAGGTGGGACGATTTCGGAAGAATGCTCGATAACAGATCTGCATCGGAAGGCCCAGGAATACGTCGAGGCCATTCTCACCGTAACAAAGATCTCTAAGAACTTGAAGGGGACGAGCAAGAAAGCTCTGAATGAGTCCGCCGAGGGTATAGGCGAAGTACTCGGCGCCCTATACCACCGAACGACGAATGATGAGGTCAGGCAGCTGCGGGAGGCCAACGAGCGCCTAGAAGCGGAGAACGTACAGCTCCGCTCGGAGATCTCCGAGCTGCGACAGAGTGTAGCCGACATCAGGCGTGAGCTGGGCTCGACGTCCACTCCAGCCCCTCCCGCGAATGAAAACGGACTGATCGACCGCATCATGGCTGGGGTGGGCGCCATGCTCGACTCCCGCCTGGCGAAGCTGGAGGAGTCTGGCAGACTCCTGCCTGAAGCGCCTGAAGCGCGAAAAGGACCACCGGCGGCTTCGAAGAAGATCGCAACGTCGCCGCCGCAGACAGGGGTCACAACGCTGACTCCGCCAGCGAACCCGGCCCCAAAGTCTGCAAGTCAGTCTGCCAAGAAGACGAAAAAGAAGAAAAAGGCGGGTGCGGCTACCCAAGTCGCTGCGCCCAACGAGCCTCGCCCCCTACCACCTGCTCCGGCCGCTCTGACGGAGGGGTGGAATGTGGTGGCGAGGAAGGGAAGAAAGGCGGGGCCGCCCAAAAACCAGCCCCAGCCCCAGAACAAAGGTGTGCCGGCTAAAAAGCCAAAAACGCCGAAGCTGCGATTGCCGCGATCGGCGGCGGTGCAGCTGACGCTGCTGCCGGGCAGCACGAGGACCTACGCGGAGGTCCTCGGTGCCATAAAGGCTGACGGCCTTATAGCGAGCATGGGCGTCGAGACTCGCTATAGGGTCTCTCAGACCGGCGCGCGCAGGTTCGAGCTGCCTGGCACCGGCAACAAGGAGAAGGCCGAGGAGCTTGCCCGGCGCATCAAAGCGGTCGTCGGCAAGGACGTGGCGGTCACCCGGCCGGAGAAGTGCGCCGACCTGCGGGTGGCCGGGTTAGACGACTCGGTCACTCCCCAGGAGTTGGCCGGCGTGATCGCCAAGGCGGGAGGATGCGCCGAGGAATCCATTAAAGTGGGCGAAGTGCGGCAAAACTTCGCTGGCGTTGGGACGGCCTGGGTTCGCCTGCCGGTAGAGGCGGCGAAGAAAGTGGTCGACGGGCGCCGCCTACTCGTCGGATTCGTGTCGGCGAGTGTGTCCCTACTGAAGGCGAGACCTCAGCAATGTTATCGCTGCCACGAGGTTGGGCACGTGGCAGCGAAGTGCGACAAGGGGGTGGACCGCAGCGGCCAGTGCTACCGCTGCGGCAAGGAGGGGCACATTCGCCGGCAGTGTACTGCTGAAGCTTGCTGTCCCATATGCCAGGCGGAGAAAAAACCGGCTGGGCACAGTCTAGTTGCGTGCCCTCGCAATAAAGCGGGAAGGAGGAAGAAGGCGGCGCCCAAAAATAAAACCCGCGCGCCGCCTGCCAACAGAGCTGGGGAGGTGACAATGGACACCCAATTGTAATAATGGCGCTTAAGGTGCTCCAAGCCAACCTGAACCACTGTGCCAGGGCCCAGGACCTCCTCGTCCAGAGCCTGGTACAGTGGTCCGTGCGGGCGGCGGTGGTGGCCGAGCCGTACTCGGTCCCGCCGAGGGATAGTTGGATCGGCGATCGCGACGGCGTGGTGGCCATCGTGACCCAGGTCGCCGCGGGCGCCCCGCCCCTTACGAACATTGTGAGGGGCTCGGGTTGCGTCGCGGCACTGCTGGGGGAGGTGGTCATCGTCGGGGCGTATTTTTCCCCGAACAAGTCGGTCGCCGAGTTCGAGGCGTTCCTCGACGGGACCGAGTCGATCATGCGTAGGTTTTATCCGGCGGAAGTGCTCGTGCTGGGCGACTTCAATGCGAAGTCACGTCTGTGGGGGTGTCCTGCCACAGATGCGCGGGGGGCGATTCTGGAGGAGTGGCTCGTTGCCACCGGCCTGACCGTCCTCAATCGCGGGACGGCCAACACGTGCGTGCGCAGGTCGGGCGGCTCGATCGTGGACGTGTCGTTTGCGAGCCCCGGCCTCGCGCGCCGCGTTCGGGACTGGCGAGTGCTGGACGACGTGGAGACTCTCTCGGATCATCGCTATATCCGCTTCGAGATCTCCGCTCGTCCGGCGGTGCCGCCAAGCTCCAGCCGCGCCTCGGCGGAGGAGGGTCCTCGGTGGCAGCTGAAGCGTCTCGACCGGGAGCGACTCGACGAAGCGGCGATAGTGGCGTCGTGTCAGCCGCGCGTCGACGGTCCACCGGACAGGGTGGCAGACTGGCTGGTGGCCAGAATGACCGACGCGTGCGACGCGGCCATGCCGCGGTCGAGGGGTCGCCCCGGGCGGGCTCAGGTGTACTGGTGGTCGGAGGCGATAGCGCAGCTGCGCAGGGAGTGCGTGGCCGTCCGACGCCAGTACACGCGCTGCAGGAGGCGCATCTTTAGGACGCCCCCCGCTTCGCAGGACAGGACACGGCACGAGGAGGAGGGCGAGCGGCTGTACGCCCTTTACACGGCAGCCAAAGCCAGCCTCCGTCGTGCCATCGGCGAGTCGCAGGCCGCGGCCAGGGAGGAAATGCTGGACGGACTGAACAGCGACCCGTGGGGGATGCCCTACAAGCGGGTACGCAACAAGGTCCGTCCCTGGGCTCCTCCACTCACGGAGACCCTGGACGCCGAAGTGGTCCGTGAGGTGGTCGCGGCCCTGTTCCCGACGGCGCCGGCCGAGCACGAGCCGCCGTCGATGGCACCGCGGGGAGAGGATCCAGACGTCGGAGAGGAGGCACCGGAGGTCGGCGAGTCCGAATTCGAGGAAGCAGTCGCGCGGCTGCGACGGAAGAACGTCGCTCCAGGCCCGGATGGGATTCCGGGGAGGGCGTGGGCGGTGGCGCTGAATCACCTGGCGCCGCGAGTTCGAGGGCTATTCTCTGCCTGTCTGGCTCAAGCCACAATTCCACAGCGGTGGAAGACAGGCAGGTTAGTCCTCCTCAGGAAGGAAGGCCGGCCGGCGGAGTCACCGTCGGCGTACCGCCCCATAGTCCTCCTCGACGAGCTCGCTAAACTGTTCGAGCGCGTCGTGGCCGCGCGTCTGGTGGCGCACCTCGGGCGTCGAGGACCCGACCTCTCGGACGTGCAGTTCGGCTTCCGCAGTGGCCGTTCTACCGTGGATGCCGTGCTGTGCGTCCGTGCCCAGGTGCAGGAAGCGGTGGCCCAGGGCGACGTCGTCGTGGCGGTGTCTATTGACATCGCCAACGCCTTTAACACGTTGCCCTGGGGTTGCATCAGGGAGGCGCTTCGCTATCACGGTGTGCCGACCTACTTGCGTCGCGTGGTCGGTGCCTACCTCTCCGACAGGTGGGTGGTCTTCCCCGGAAGGGATGGTCGGCTTGTGAGAAAGGAAGTCGTGTGCGGTGTCCCGCAGGGGTCGGTGCTTGGGCCACTCCTGTGGAACATCGGATACGACTGGGTGTTGCGTGGCTCGCTGCTGCGCGGCGTCAGCGTCGTCTGCTACGCCGACGACACGCTGGTGCTGGCCCGCCGACCGACGTATCGGGAGGCGGCAGTGCTGGCGACCGCTGGCGTCGCGCAGGTCGTGGCGCGAATCCGGCGCCTCGGCCTCGTCGTCGCGCTGGACAAGGCACAAGGAATAGTCTTCCACGGCCCGAGGAGGGCGCCTCCCCACGACGCCCATCTTATCGTGGGAGGCACTCGCATCGGCCTGTCGGGCACGATGACGTACCTGGGTCTCGTGCTCGACGGCCGGTGGAAGTTCCGGGCGCACTTCGCGCGGCTCGTCCCGCGCTTGCTGAAGGTGGGAGCCTCGCTCTCGTGGCTTTTGCCGAACATCGGCGGTCCCGGTGTGAGCTGCCGCCGGCTCTACACCGGCGTCGTGAGAGCGATGGCGATGTACGGTGCCCCCGTCTGGTCCGACGCCCTGGACCGCGAGAACATCGCCCTGCTGCGGCGCGCGCAGAGGGTGATGGCGATCAGGGTCGTACGCGGGTACCGTACGATCTCGGGCGAGGCAGCGTGCGTGCTGGCTGGAGTCCTGCCCTGGGACCTGGACGCGGTCTCTCTGGCGTCGTCATACCGGCGGCGTCGGAGTCTGGCGTCCGGGACCCTCAGTCCGGCACCACGGCTGGCAGAACATCTGAGGCGAGAGCGGGATGCCGCGATCGCGGAGTGGGTTGTGAGGCTCGAGCGTCCGAGTGCGGGGCACCGGACGATCGATGCGGTTCGGCCGGTTCTTCGGCAGTGGTTGGACAGACGACATGGCGTCCTAACCTTCCGCGCCACGCAGGTCCTCTCGGGGCACGGTTGCTTCGGGGGGTACCTGTGTCAGGTCGCCGGGAGGGAGCCCTCTCCTCGCTGCCACCACTGCCAGGATTGTGACGACGAGTCGGCGCAACACGTGTTGGAGGAGTGTCCGGCGTGGGCGGAGGAGCGGGAAGAGCTCCGAAGCGTAGTTGGGCCGGACCTTTCGCTGCCGGCCGTGATTTCTGCCATGACCGGCAGCGAGAGGTGCTGGGACGCCGTCCTCGCGTACTGTGAGCGGGTGATGACGCAGAAGGAGGCGGCGGAGCGGGTGAGGGAGGACACCACCGACCTCCCCCTCCGCCGCAAAAGGACCGGGCGTCGGAGGCTGGCGCACGATAACCGCCTCCCTCCCTAGACGCTAGGCAGACCAAAATCTGCCGGGTAGGCGCGCGCGGTGTCCCCCGCGCGCCACCTCCTCCACGAGGACGGGAAAGGGCCTGACGAGGCACGCCGCCGGGGTTTGCAGAAGAATTCGGTTTCCTGCGACCCCGGCACGGGCGACGAAGGTGGACACCGTTGGTTTTTAGTGGGTAGTCTGGCATTGCACCTACCGCCGGGAGCCCCACACTCCCGCTGCCGAGCTTTCGGTGGCGGGGTCAGTGCGTAAATGCATTTTCCAACGTAAAAAAAAAAAAAAAAAAAAAAAAAAAAAAAAAAAAAAAAAAAAAAAAAAAAAAAAAAAAAAAAAAAAAAAAAAAAGGTTAGGTTCCCAGGCCCCAGACCTAGGTCTGGGAGGAGTTCCTGGTCTTCTACCTGGGCGCGTCCCCCGGGTGGCGGATAGGGGAGTGCCGCCTGCGTTACTAGCGAGACGCGGGCGGTAGGGGTCCTCGGACCCCCGCGGACCAAAACCAGGGAGGAGGGCGCGAAAGCGCATTGAAGTGCCGGGGCCTTTGGGTCGCGCTTCGGGAGGCGCGAAAGCGCATAGGGGTGTCGAGGCCGTGTGGCGCGCTCCTAAGGAAGGGAAGGTCCTCTGGGCTGGTCCTGGATCACCGGAAGCGTTGTCTTTCGCTCCAGGGGCGGGTCTCGGTCCTGGATTAACTCCGGGGCCGGGGTCGGGTCTCGGTCCCGGATCACCGGGGGCGGGTTTGCGGACTTATGGGGGTCTGTGACTCGTCTTTCGGCCCGGGACGGGACGGGTCTCGGACTCGGATCACCGGGGGCGGGTCTTGCGGACTGACGGTCTTGCCGACTCGTTCCTCGCTCCGAGAAGGGGGCCCGGAAAGCCCGTCTTTCGGTTCAGAGGTCGTGCGCGGTGCGGGGTGGCACGTAGGTTGCCGTCGGTGAGGGTATGGCACTGCGACGCGGTGCGGGGAGTGGGGTGGGCGGGTTCGCTCGCCCGCCCTAAGGCGTGCGGGGGCGCTCTCTCGCGCCGAGGCTGCGGTCGGCTGGAGGGCCTTGACTGCGGCCACCCTGGCCTTTGTCGGCTTCGTCGGGCTGACATTGTCCGCCCCGGGCTAGGTGCCTGGCGAGCCGTAACGCCGGGCTAGGCCTGGGGCGCCGGGGTGGCGCGGGATTGTCCCCACAGGCGCAATGCGGGCGGGGGGTGTCCCCCTGCCCGCGGGGGGGCAACGCGGGCGATGGGTCGGGGGATTCGTCGTCCGACTTGCACGGTCCCCCCAAGGAGGGGAGGGCGCGCTTCGTGTTCGAGTGCGTCCTCCGAGGTGCTTTGCACCGAGGTGGGCCCGAAAGGGCAAGCGCCGGCGGGGTTGCGAATGAGCTGACAAGCGTCCTTGTGATCCCGCCACATAGGCGCACGGCAGAACACACGTGGCGGTTTTTATTCAGTAAGAGTCTGAATCCCCTCCGAGCCCCCCCTACCGGAGGGTGTCCATGATGGATTTTCCCCACGTTAAAAAAAAAAAAAAAAAAAGGTTAGGTTAGGTTCCCAGGCCTTTGGAGCCTAGGCCCCAGACTTAGGTCTGGGACCTAGGCTCCAAGGGGAGGAGTTCCTGGACTTCTACCTGGGCGCGTCCCCCGTTTGGCGGATAGGGGAGTGTCGCCGCAGTCGAATGACTGCAGGCGGTAGGGGTCTACGGACCCCCGCGGACCAACACCAGGCGAGGCGTCCGGGTCCCGCTCTGGTCTTGTACTGGAGTGGTCCTGTGATCGCACATTGCGCCACGAGGGAGCGCGGAGTTTGCGTGGAATGGCCTAGCCTTTCACGCGGCGCCGGAAGAGAGGGCGCGGAGTGGGATGTGGACCTTGGCGGTCCCCCCGGCACTAGAGGGCGGGGTGAGCGTTATTTATTTATTTATTTATTTATTATTTTTATTTATTTATTTTATCATCATCGCTCGCCCCCCTTGGTGATTTGGTGAGTGTGGCGCTGCGAAGGCGCGGAGAAGCGGGGTGGGGATTTTCCCCCCTGCTCCCAGTGGACGGGCGACCTCGGCGGCGGTGACCCCGCCGTCGGGTAGAGTGGGCGGGTTTCCCGTCCGCTCTACGCCTCATAAGCTCGTAACCCCGTGCGAGGTGTCGTGGTCATGTCTCGCGGCTTCGTGCGGGACCGAGGGGTCTTGCCTTAACCGGCCGGATCTAGAGGAAGAAGACCTCTATAAAAATTACCCCGAATCCTAAGCGGCGACACAGCGCGAAGGGATGCGTGGCCGACGGGAGGTTCGGTCTAACTGTGTCACCCCCTTAAACATGGATACGTGCATTAAAACATTATTAACCCAGGAGGGTACCGGCGCCTCAGGCAATGGAGAATCCCTTCGCGCTTCGGCGCGCAGCCCTGTCGAATCTGGGATGGGCAAATCACGTGTTTGTGTTTCGGAGCTTTCCGGTTCCGACGAGAGGCCCGAGAAGGGCGGAGTTGAGGTAGTGCCCGAGAAGGGCGGAGTGGACGTAGTGCCCGAGAAGGGCGGTGAAGACGTTGGGCCCGAGAAGGGCGGAGTTACTGGCGGGGTGAGACAGCCGCGAGTTGTCCTCACGCGTGTGGACAGCGTCGGCTCTCTCTCCTCGGTCGACGGGAGGTTTTGGGGGGCGGGATCAGATTCCGACGACAACATGTCGTTGGGATCTTCCCGCCGCCGAAAGCCTCAGTTTAGGAAAAGAATCCTGTCTCCGGGCTCCTCGGAGGAGGAAAATGAAAGGAAAAGGGCGACGCCTGGCAGAGGCCGAGGTCGACCGGCTACAACCGGCCAATACGTCGGACTGGCCGAAGCCAGACGTCGCCTTAACGACGAAAAGGAGCGCGAACGGAAAATCCAGGCGGAGAGCGAGCTGGCCGACATGGCGCGTGCGGTCCAATCCAGGACAAGCTCGCGTCAGTCGGACATGTCGCTCAGCGACGACGCCGGAAGATGTGGAGACGCGCTTTCTCGAGCGGAAGGTTACCTTGAGCTTCTGCAAAAGGTGACCGGAAGCTCGAGAAACCTCAAGGGCACTTATATCAAGGCCCTTAAACAAGTGCGCAAAGGCATGAAGGAGGTGGTGGAGGAACTCGCCAATCGTAACGCGACTGACGAGGTCGTCCACCTCAGGGCGTTGGTTGCCGAACTTCGAAAGGAGAAGGAGGAGTGGAGGTCGAGGTTCAATGCCCTGGAAGGAAAGATGGAGAGGTTTATGCTGTCGCAGACTGCGGCGCATAAACCTCAGCATCCCGTTGACTGGGATGAACGCGAGCGCTCTCTCGCGTCCAAACTGAGCGACATGCTCAACGCCTCGATCGACGCCAAGATCGAGGCGTTGAGCGACCGGCTCTTACCGGCCAAAGCGCAGCGTGTCGCTCTGGACGCGAGGAAGGATAGAGAGGCCCCAGCTTCCGAGCCGGCCGACCAGGCGGCGGTCACGACGTTGACCTCGCCAGCGAATCCGGCTCCGAAGAGGGGGAAGCCAAACGGACGGGAGAGAAAGAAAAAGAAGGGTAAGACCGCGAACGCGGTCGAGACTCCGGCGGCAGCGCCGAAGCCTGCCACGGAACCGGCGCCCGCGACTCCTGCCGCGCGGGAGACCTGGTCTACCGTCCTCGGACGGAAGGCCGGGAAGCCAGGCAAGGCTGCGGCTGCGGCTGCTTCGAAAGAAGCGAAGCCGAAAAAGAAGTTGCGGGCGCCGTCTTCGGCGGCGGTTTCGATAACGCTGCAGCCGGAGGCGAAGGACAGAGGCGTCACGTACGCCTCTGTAATCAAGGAGGCTCGAAGCAAGATAGACCTCAATGATCTGGGAATCCAAACGCTCAAGATCCGAACGGGCGCGACGGGTTCCCGGATCATCGAGGTCCCTGGAGCGGAGAAAGGCGAGAAGGCCGACCTTCTCGCCTCGAAATTGCGAGAAGTCCTCGGCACGGAAGCCGTCAGAGTGCAGCGGCCTTCGAAGAGGGTCGAGCTGCGGGTCATGGGGCTCGACGACTCCGTCGCCGCCGAGGAGGTCACCCGAGCACTGGCCGCGGAGGGTGGGTGTCAGCCGGACGACGTGAAGGCTGGCTCCCTCGCCCCCAACGGCTCGCTCTGGGTGAGCTGCCCGGTGGTCGCGGCGCGAAAAGTCGCCCGTAAAGGACGATTGCGCGTCGGCTGGACCACGGCGAGGGTCCGGCTGCTCGAACCGAGGCCGCTGAGGTGCTTCCGGTGCCAGGAGACGGGGCACGTCGGCGCGAAGTGCACTCGCGAAGTGGACCGCAGCGGCGCCTGCTACCGCTGTGGCGAGTCGGGCCACAGACTTCGCGAGTGCAAAGCCGAGCCGAAGTGCGCTATATGTGCGGCGGCGGACCGGCCCGCCAACCACAGAATTGGCGACAGGAGGTGCCCCGACTACAACAAGGGAAAGAAAAAGACCAACAAGAGTGGCAGGCGCAAAGACAGGCCCGTAAAGGCTGCCATCGTCGACGCGCCGGCTGCTAAGCCAGTGGAGGATTTAATGGACGCCGATAATTAATGGCGTCCATTAAGTTCTTGCAGGCCAATGTGAACCACTGTGCCAGAGCTCAAGATCTGCTGATCGAGAGCATGGCACAGTGGGGCATTAAGATCGCGATAGTGGCGGAGCCCTACGCGGTCCCCGATCGCGGCGATTGGCTGGGCGACCTGGACGGGTCGGTCGCGGTGATCGCTCCGGCCTCTGCGGGCTTCGTGGACGTCCGGAGGGGGAGCGGATACGCACTCGGTACGATGGACGGAGTGGCCGTCATCGGCGTGTACGCTCCCCCGAGCCGGAGTCTCGCCGACTTCGAGGCAATGCTCGCGGAGATCGGGGCGTCGATCGCTCGGCGGCCGCACCGTGCCGTTCTGGTCGCCGGCGACTTCAACGCCAGGTCGGTGACCTGGGGGGCTCCGGCGACTGACGCGAGGGGCGCGATCATGGAGGAATGGGCGGTGGCAACGGGCCTCACGTTGCTGAACCGGGGCACGAGGAACACCTGCGTGCGAAGGAGCGGTGGGTCCATTGTGGACGTGACTTTCGCGTCCCGAAACCTCCACAACCGCGTCCGGGGTTGGAGAGTCTTGACCGACGTCGAGACCCTCTCCGACCACCGGTACATTCGGTTCGACGTCTCCTCGTCGCGTTCGAACGCGTCCGACTCGAGCGTCCCGATCGGCACCGGCCCGCGCTGGGTGCTGAGTCGGATGGATGCGGAGATCGCCGTGGAGGCTGCGATAGTGGAGGAATGGATCCGCCGACCTTCGGAACCGGCCCTTTCCGTCGACGAGGAAGCAGAGGGCATCCGCGAAGCGCTGGCGCGGATCTGCGACGCGGCGATGCCGAGGGCGAAGCCGTTCCCGCCGAGGCGGCACTTGTACTGGTGGCGTCCGGAGCTCCGCGACTTGCGCGAAGCCTGCGTGAGATCACGCCGCCGATTCACCAACTACAGGCGGAGGCGAAGAAGGGACCAGGCCGCAGAGGACGGCCTGTACGACTCCTACCGGTCCACCTGCAAAGCGCTGCAGGCGGGCATTGCACGCGCTAAGGAATCGTGCTGGGACGAGTGGCTGCGAACTCTGGACAGAGACCCGTGGGGCAGGCCGTACCGGGCGGTGCGGAAGAAGCTCCGTCCGTGGGCACCCCCTCTGACCACGAGTTTGCAGCCGCAAATCTTGCAGCGCGTAGTCGAGTCCCTCTTCCCTCATAGGAACGAGTGGAGCCCACCGGCTATGGGTGTCGCGGAGCCGCGTCCCGCGGAGAGCGGGATCCCCCCTGTGACCGAGGCGGAGCTCGGTGCGGCCGTCGCGAGGCTCAAATCGAAGCGCACCGCCCCGGGCCCGGACGGCGTGCCGGGAAAGGTGCTGAGCCTCGCGACGGGTAGCATGGGTGGCAGAATTCGGGCCCTGTTCGACAGGTGCCTGGAGCAGGGCCGGTTTCCCCAGGTGTGGAAGACGGGCAGGCTCGTCCTGCTGAAGAAGGACGGACGGTCGGCCGAACAGCCTTCGGCCTATCGACCGATCGTGCTCCTCGACGAGATCAGTAAGGTGTTCGAGCGCGTCCTGGCGACTCGAATTCTCGAGTCGATGAACCCGGGATTGCACGAGGCACAGTATGGATTTCGTCGGGGGCGATCGACCGTCGCGGCCATCGCCCACCTCAGGGACCTCGCCGAGTCGGCGGTCTCCCGGGGTGGAGTGTTGTGGGCGGTCTCGCTGGACGTGACCAACGCGTTCAACTCTCTGCCCTGGGAGACGGTGAGGGTGGCGCTGGGATACCACGGTATCCCGCGCTACTTGCGTAGGCTCATCGGAGCTTACTTTGCGGGAAGGGCAGTAGAGTTCCCGACAGGCGGCGGCGGTCTGTCGAGGCGGTCCATGTCGTGCGGCGTTCCGCAGGGTTCGGTCCTCGGACCGCTCCTGTGGAACATCGGCTACGACTGGGTGCTCCGCGGTGCCACGTTGCCGGGAGTGTCGGTCATCTGCTACGCAGACGACACTCTCGTCACCGTTCGCGCCGGCGGGCACCGCGAGGCGGGCCGCCTCGCCACGGCCGGCGTCGCGCAGGTGGTGGCCAGAATTCGGGCTCTCGGGCTGGAGGTCGCCTTGCAGAAGACGGAGGTCCTCGCCTTTCACGGGCCGAGGGCCGCTCCTCCGCCCGGGACGTCGATAGTCGTCGGGGGTACTTCGATCGCCGTCGGGTCGACGATGAAGTACCTGGGCATCGTTCTCGACGGTCGCTGGAAGTTCGACGAACACTTCCGGCGGCTGACCCCGAAGCTTCTGGCCGCCGCCGGAGCGCTCGGGAGTCTACTGCCCAACCTAGAAGGGCCCGCCGACAAATGCAGACGCCTCTTCGTGGGCGTCGTGCGTTCGATGGCGTTGTATGGCGCTCCGATTTGGGCGGGCGCTCTATGCGCGCGGAACGTGTCGCTGATTCGCAGGCCGCACCGCGCTATCGCGCTGCGGGCTGCGAGGGCGTACCGCACGGTGTCCTACACCGCATCGTGTCTCCTCGCCGGCAGCCCCCCGTGGGAACTGGAGGCCGAAGCTCTCGCGTCGGTCTTCTGGCGCGTGACGGAAGCGCGCCTGAGGGAGGAACCGCCTCGTCCGCAAGAGGTCGTGCGATGGAGGAGAGAAGCTCGCGACGGCCTCTTCCGGAAGTGGTCGGAGAATCTCGAGGACCCGAACGTAATTACGAGTCGGGGGCTGGTGGCGGCGATTCGGCCCGTTCTGCGCGGCTGGGTCGATAGGCGACACGGTGCGATGTCGTTCCACTTGGCGCAGATGCTGACCGGGCACGGCTGCTTCGGTCGCTATCTGTGCCGAGCGCTGGGGCGGGAGCCGACGTCGGAATGTCACCATTGCGACGCCGGCGCCGAGGACACGGCGGAGCACACGCGCGCGGTCTGCCCGGCGTGGTGCGAAGAGCGCGCCGCCCTGTCGGCGGCCATCGGAGCGGATCTCTCGCTGCCGGCCGTGGTCTCGGCCATGGTCGGCAGCGAGGAGAACTGGAGCGCCGTCTCCTCCTTCTGCAGCGCCGTGATGCTGCGGAAGGAGGCGGCGGAGCGGGAGCGGGAACGGGATCTGAACTCGCTTCCGTCTCGTCGCGGTAGACGCGGTCGGCGGCGCAGGACCTACCTGGCCAACCTGCAGCTGCCGCCCCCGTAGTTTGGATCAGCGGGCGATAGGTCGGGGGATCTATCGACCGCATCGCACGATCCTGAGGAGGACGGAGAGAGGCGATCTTATGTGTTCAAGGGATCCTCTCTCGGGTCGCTGTCGCTTTTGCGGCGACGACGACGGGCCCTAGTCTGGGCAGGCGCCGGCGGGATCGCGAAAGAGCTTTGTGTCCTCGCGATCTCGCCACAAGCGCATAGGCGGAACACACGTGTGGTTTTTGTTCAGTAAGAGTCTGACTCCCCTCCGAGCCCCCCCAACCGGAGGGTGTCCATGAAGGATTTTCCACACGTAAAAAAAAAAAAAAAAAAAAAAGGTTAGGTTAGGTTAGGTTAGGTTAGGTTAGGTTAGGTTTTTTTTTTTTTTTTTTTTTTTTTTTTTTTTTTTTTTTTTTTTTTATCGTTGCCATTTTCTTTCGCAACGCTTGTGCCAGTAATTTTTTAATTCAACAATAGTAATATGACAGTGGTATAATAATTTTCTAATAATACTATAATTGTTTTCTAACTTAAGTTAGACTACATATAATTCTATTTTGATACATTCGATTCAATAGTAATAATATCACAATTTAATATAGTAATTTTATAATAATAACATAATAATTTTCTAACTTAAGTTAGACAACATCTAATTTAAGTCAGATACATTTCAATTCAGTAATAATACTATGATAACTTAGCATAGTAATTTCCTTATAATAATATAATAATTTTAATATTTAATTTAGACTACATATAATTCGAATACAATACATTTCAATTTAATAATGATATAATTATAATTTAATATAATAATTCATATTTTCACAACTTACTTACTAATTACATAATTTCATAATTTGATAATTTCATAATTTCATAATTTACAATTTCATAATTTCATAATTTCATAATTTCATATCTTATAATTTCATAATTTCATAGTTTCATAATTTCATAATTTCATAGTTTCATAAGTTCATAATTTCATAATTTAATAATTTCATAATTTCATAATTTCAAAGATTTCATAATTTCATAATTTCATTATAATACAATAATTTCCTAACTAAAGTTCGACTACCTCTAGTATAAGTTAGATACATCTAATTCAATAATAATGATATAAAGTTTTCCTATAATAATTTCCTAGTAATACTGTGATAATTGGGAAGGGAAGGGTCAGGGTTGGGGAGGGATAGAGGTGGTGGGTCCCGGCTGGGCCCTTGGTCGACAGGCGGAAGCCAGTGCGACTGTGGACTCGGGACTCACGCGGGTCCCAGCCAGTAGCACTCCCTCTAGTACCACTAATTGTAGTTCGCCCCGTTTGCCACACCAGCTTTCTGAACGACTTTCCTTGCATAGGATAAAAACTTTTTCCTGTGGCGATCATCCTCAATGATTATGGGCAGATTGTGCTTCTCTATGTTGGTGTCCGTCTCATTTTCTATATCATGTCTTAATTTACTGTACCTCGGGCAGTCAAACAGGATATGTTCTACCGTTTCCTCGGTTTGGTCGTCGCATACGCAATAAGGGGTGTTGCAGATTTTTCTTTTAAAAAGGTACGACCTAAAACCTCCGTGTCCGGTAAATAGTTGGGCTAAGCAGTTGTCCATTTTAATCTTTTTAATTATTTTGTGGGCCTTTCTTGTGTCGGGGAAGAACATCTTAGTTGTTCCGCCCGTGGCAGCTTCATCGTATCTCGTCTGCCATTCTAAGATTGTTGAATCCCTAAGGTTTCTTTTGGCGTGAGAGAGCGGGAACAGGTCGTATGCATGTCTACCTTTTAGTTTTGTTGCAGCTTCCTTCGCTAATTCGTCCGCTCTCTCATTGCCAGGGATCGTGTCATGTGCTTTCACCCAAAACAAGCCTATTTGTCCCCCAGAGGCTGTGAGATCTGCAATCTTTTCACGAATTTTTTGGGCTATGGGGTTCAGGCCGTTCGGATCGGCCAGGCACATTAGTGCTGATTTTGAATCACTAAGCACTGCTGCTGTTTCGAGGGACTTCTTTGTTGTCATAAGCTTGAGGGCTCGGTAAATGGCCACCATCTCCGCCTGGAACACGCTGCAGTAGTCCGGCAGCGAGAACTTTGCATGTCCCGTTTCCCTGCCGTCCCGCCAGCACGTCACCGCGCCACCCACCTTGCCCTCAAGCTTACTCCCGTCGGTGTAGATTTGCGTACCGTAAGTGTTTGCCTTCTCCAATTCGGCCCGTCCATTGATATCTTCGAACTTGATCTTCTCCCGGAGAGCGGGGTGTGGAAGTAAGAATGGGCTCGCCCTCATTTCGAGCTCTCTACCAGGGAGAGTTGGCAGAGGCTTGCCCCTTTTCACTAGGTAGAGCTCCCTTTGCTCCACGGCTCTAAGGTCTAGGGGGAGAATACCCGACAAAATGCATCCAGACATTAGGGAAGAAGTGCGATGTGACTTGCTGATTAAGTTGGCAAAAAGTCTGGCGATTTTGTCGAGTCTGGTTCTGACTTGCTTGCGGTGGGCGCTCATGCCCCAGACATTAGAACCGTAGAGCAGTACGGGTTCAATCACCGCTATATATATTGATTTAATGATGTCCGGGTTTAGGCCCCATTGTGCTCTTGCTGTTCTGCTAACCGCTTTATAGATGTTAATGGCTTTTGCAGTTGTTTGTTCGATGTGTTTTAGAAAATTCAGGTTTTTGTCTATAGTCAGTCCCAATATTTTGATATACGGTGTGAGGCTGATCTCGGTGTTATTTATTTTGATTTTTGGTTCCTCGTACTTCAGTTTCCTGGTTAATATGATAGCTTGTGTCTTGGCTGCTGAGAATTTTAATTTGTTTTGCTCGCCCCATTTAGTAACGAAATCCAGTGCTGGGTTTAGTTCGTTTTCAAGTTCGGACCCTGTGCGTCCCTTCGCGACCAACAATAAATCGTCTGCGAAGGCCTGAATGTGCACACTGGACTTGTCCATCGCTTTGAGCAGGGGGTTCAGTAAAAGGTTCCACAGCAGTGGTCCCGCGGTTGATCCCTGGATGCACCCTTTGTTTGTTTCCTTCGTCACAGTGGCCCCCGCGTATTTAACCTCGACCGTTCTTTCTGACAGGTAGTGTTTTGTCAAGTTGTATAGTGATTTGTTGATATTTGCACTTTTTAAATCTTGTAAAATAGCAGGCCACCAGGCGTTGTCAAATGCACCCTCGATATCCAGGGAGACCACTGCGACGATGAGCTTCTCCTGTATTCCCCTTCTGATAAGTTCAGCAGCGTCGTAAAGGGCGTCCTCGGTGCTCCTCTGCGGCAGGAATCCATACTGTCTTGGGCTTATATGTCCATTTCGCCCCAACTCCCAGAGCATTCTGCTAGCCATCATCTTTTCCAGACTCTTTCCCAAAACCGGGAGCAGCCCTATGGGTCTGTAGGATTTAGGGGTCTGATAATCTGCTTTCCCCGGTTTTGGGATAATCTTGATTCTGGCTCTTTTCCAAATTCGCGGGAAGACGCTCGCCTGGAGGCACCTGTTGTATATTGCTAAAAGGACTTCTGGCTCAGTTCTAAAGGCCTGCTCGCAAATGTCCGACGTGAATCCGTCCACTCCTGGTGCCTTTCTAGGATTCATGTTTGCCCAAACTGCTTCGAGCTCTGTGGTGGTAAAGGGTATTGGAGTACAGTCGATTGAAATCTCCTCCCCAATGCGCTCTCTAAGCTGGGCCTGCTGAGTGTTGTCGGTGCCGATATCGTCGCCCGGAAAGAAGGTCTCCGCCAACAGGAGGGCCGAGGATTCAGGGTTCAGGGTTTTGGTGGGATCGGTGGGAGACCTGAGTAGTTTGTCACCCTCCCTTTTTGATGATTGTCTTATAACCCTAAAAATCCCGTCCCACATCGACTCGCGCTCCTGCTTGGTGCAAAACGACTTCCAACTTTGAGTGATGGCTGCTTCTATGCTTTCCTTATAAGTTGTCTTTTTTGTTCTTAGGTCTTCTATTAGTGCCGCTCTTCTCTCCGGGTTTGCGTGTTTGATCCTCCTTTTAATGCGTTTTATATTGACTTTCATCGCATCCAGTTCCGGGTTCCACCATTTGTTCTTGTTTTGTTTCTTCTCCCTTTTAATAGGAGGTATTGCTTCCTTGCAGGCCTCGGTGATGGCGTCCTGGTACTCACGAACTAGGTACTCGATTTGGTCAGCAGATGTCGCGTCTTGTATGGTGTGGATGTTAATGTTGCGCCGATCTAGGGCGCCGACGAGGGCCACGCGGAAAGTAGGCCAGTTTGCTTTTTTGGTATTATATAATTTGGTGGAAGGGTCCGGGATGTAAGTATGATCGGCATCTAGATTTATGCTGTATTCTATCTTGCGGTGGTCAGTAAGCACTGCGGAGTCCTCGTCGACACTCCAGTCGGTGATTCTAGGCAGGAGGTCGGGGGAGCAGGCCGTGACATCTACAATGCTAGTGTAGAGCCGTGTACCCCGGTATGTGTAAAAAGTTGGGGTCTTTCCAACATTGAGGACTTGTAGGTCAAGCTGTGTGAGTAGCTGCATAAACTCTGCTCCCCTCTCATCGTCCTCTTCGCATCCCCACCACATGCTCTTGGCGTTTGTGTCACCCGCCAGTATAAGTTTATCCTCTTTAATGTCGTTAGAGATGGCAGCGATGCGGTCGAGGTCCGGTCCGATGTCTTTATCGCCCTCGAGGTAGATATTTATAATGCTCGTACTGAAGTTATTTAGGGACATCTTGAACCCTACGACGTTGCCGCTTTGATGAGATTGGTCTTCTGTAATAATGATATTTTTGTCCAATATCACTGCAGCCGACTTGACAGGATTTGTCGGGTCAGCCCCTGTCCACTGAACAACCCGGTGATTAGAGGTGACGAATCCTTTCGCACCGACATAAGGCTCCTGCAGCAGAAGGATCGAGGTGTTGCGGGTCTCGGCCTCTGCGATGGCCTCCTTGGTGGCTGCGTATCCTCTTCCCAAATTTACTTGGACAATTGGGATAGCAAGTGGGCCCGGTGCTTTAGCAGTCGTAATTTATGGAGGATCTGGCGATCCGGTCCCACTTGCGCCATTCCGGGCAGTCAGAACTGTATGCGGGGTGGTTCGTGGCAGTTCCCCGCGCCGCAACGCAGTTGCCACATGTGGGCTCGCTGGTATCCCTCTTACACTGGCGGGTGTCGTGCTTTTGACCGCAGTATCCACAGGTGGATTCCGCGTCGCAATCGCGGGCCAGGTGTCCAAATTTCAAACACTTAAAACATTGGACAACCGGGGACTGGTCTGTGGCTATAACACTTTGGAAGCCGATCTTCACTTTCTGGTCCACTAGTGTCTTCCATACTTGCGGGTCCACCTCCAGAATAACCCCACAGGTTACGGGCTTTCTCGTCTTTGTTCTTCTGAGGACCCTGACTTTTTTGGAGTCCTCCGGGATGTTCTGGAGGGCTTTTGAATTTTGTTTCATTACCGCTTTCTCTATCTGTTCATTAGAGAGGTCGTTGATTACCCCGTGCAGCCTCAGTTGGGGGTTTTTAGGTCTCGGTTGGGTGATTGTCAGCGAATCTGTGTGTTTTTTAAGGGCGGTACCTAGGATTTTACGGTCCGGTTCACTTTCGCACCCGATGACCACCTTCTTGTTCCTTGTTCCCCGCAACTGACTTATACCAATCCCCAGGTCTATAACGTTAACTGTTGACTTGATCTCCTTTACGACCTCCGCGCTAGTGTGTCTGGGGTCCTTGGATTCTACCACCAGGGAGTACCGGGGTGTGGCCGCCACCCTCGCGTACGTGGGCATCTCAACTTTTTGATCTCGTTGCTGGGTCGGCTGGTTTGATGATACGAGGTCGTGAGTCAATTTCTCAACCGCCACCCGTATGGGTGCGGCAATATCCGCCACCATGTCCACGGATTTGCGGATCTCCTTTCTAGCCTCCTCCACACCAGCCCCGGCCACCAGGCACGGTTCCAGTATCTGGTTAACGCTGGAGTCTATCTTACTTATACCGGCTCTTATTTCCGCCTTGATAGGTTCCAGGTCCAAAAATGCGCCGTGGGTGGAGGTCTGCGCGGACGATGGTCCTCCGCCTTCCTGGACCGCCTTCTTTAAGGTATCTATCTCTCTGAGGATGATATCGATTTTTGTGTCCAGGGTCTCCTCTATACGCGTCAATTGGTCGTCAGCTCTGTCGGGGCGCGGTCTATTCTTTGGGGAAGTGATTTCTATGGTACGCCTGAGGCAGTCAATTTGATTTGACACCGAGTTCATAGTGGTGTGCAGTTTTTGGATCTCGGCCTTGATGGTTTTAATTTTCTCTTCACTACCCGAATCAGCCCTTGGGTCCGGCTCGCTTTGTCGTCCCTCCTCCAAGACCCTCTCGAGCCGCCGGATGACTTTGGCGGCCTCGTGAATGTCCTGGAAAGGACCGGCAGTCTCATAGTTAAGCCACTTCTGAACCTGGTCTATAGCCGTCTGGTTCCGCTCGAGGTCCTCCGTGGCTTTGGCCAGTTGCTCGGCCAGCATTTTCCTCGTAGCTGCCATTTCAGCGGCATGCGCCCTCTCGGCCCGTATAAGTTCCTGGGCATGTCTGCTCCTTTCCTTCTCCAGGCTGCACTTGTGGCGCGACCTGGAGTCGGACAGGGCCAGCACAGTCTCATAGAGAGACTGGAGACACTCCGTGGTGGTAGCCTTATTTTCCCTTCGCATGTTCCCCGCCTCCTCGAGCGCGGTTTTGCCCCTCTGAAGCAGCTCGGTGGCGTATCGCGTGGCTTCGTCCATATGGGCCCCGTGGCCCCTAATATGGGAGGGCAGCAAGCTATCCCTGCTGCAGTGCGAGGTGTCAGACGCCTCCGACAAACGGTCTTCGGTGTCGGTGACCGTGCTCTCTATGGTGCCGGGCAGATCGAATGTTTCCAGAAGGGGATCGTGATCAAGGATGTTCACGTCTGGAGACCTGAGGAGCTCGCTCTCAGAGAGAGTGACCTGTCTCGAGGCCTTCCTCAAGACTTTCTCTCTGAGGGACCCCTTGGATTTAGCCGAGGCGTTCGACGGACTCCTAGCACTGGTCTTCTGGCTGCGCGTCGCCTCCGCCGCTCCGGTTTTTCGTTGGGGGTCGAGCGTCGTTTTCCCCGGGCATCTTGGCGCCTGTGCGCCAGAAGGGCCCGGCTCGGCCGAATTTACCGCCGCAGGTTTACGGGAAGGATTGGTGGGAGGTTTATCCGCCATTTTGGGTGTTTTTAGGAATGGAGATGTTTAAAAAGGGGAGGAGGTATGCCCAGGTGTTTACCCTATACCAATTCTAAAACTTAAAGCTATCAAAAGTGGAGAAAAACTCTACTTTTGTAAGCGACTCTACGTAGAGTCTCGCGACCAGGATGAGAAGGAAGCCCTTGAAAGGGGACGGTCAATGGAGAAAACCGCGTCTCTCTACGACCAGCGGTTCCCGAGATATCTTATCTTCTATTTTCCTTCTTAATAGGCACCGAAAGCCAGAACTACTTCTTTAAAAAATAGAAATTCGATATTTCGGGAACCGCTGATCGCAGAAACCCGTGCGACGGCTCTCCGTTCTGGTCTCGAGCTGCTTCGTCCGCTCCCGGTCCAAAAAACAGGATCGGGAGGTTGACTCTACGCAGAGCCGCTCAGTGTCTCAAGACACAGGTCTCAACTCTACAATGACTCCGTCGAAAACCCCGAGCCAATGCGATCGAAAATGACGGAGCTATGACCGTTTTAAATTTTTCAAAATGGCGACCAATATGGCCGCCAAGAAATTCAAAGTTTCCTAACTCGGCCCCCGTTACCCGAAATGCCCCGTGTTTGGGGTCAAATAAAAGGTCTTTCTAAGATCTATAAGAATATGCTATAAATAAAATTTTAAAACCACCCCCCGATTTTTGGGGGTGAAAAAACTACTATTTTTACACTAAAATTAATATTATAATTATAAAAAATGGTATAAAAATTCTGTAAAAAATTAGGGCTACTATGTACACTTATATCTAACTTATGAAATAACTTCCGAAGAGATCCAACCGCGGGGAGCACCCCCTCGTGCTCACCCTTAACTTAAAAAATTTATAACTTAAAAACTACTTATCAGAAAATTTTGAAATTTGGTATGTACGTTGGCCTAATTGAGACAAATAAAATTTAATAAAATTTTGGGGGGGTCGTCGCTTTACTTTTGGAATAAAACTTAACTGAAAAGTGACGAAATATTCAAAATTGGATATCTTCGGATGTACTTAACTTTTTGAAAAGCAGTAAACGCCGTTGCAACCGCCTCGCTGCGCCGCGTCGTTTGATGTATGACACTTCCCCCTAGCGCCTCGGGAAGTGGGAGCACGTGGAAACGTGACACCTGGTTTTTTGCCAATAACTCCGCGCTCATGCGCGAGAAAAATCCACAGCAGGTGTCAGATGAAAGGTCTTAGTAAGGCCTTTCAGGTGGTATATTAAAATTTATATGTTGTCGCTTTAGTTTCCGCAGCGTTCACTTTACAACTTTTTCGTTGCGGCTAATTTGTAGTTTTTCACTTATAACTTTTTTAATCTATTGTTTTACACTAAACTCTTTAATTATCTATTTAGAACTAAGCTCCACACAACTTTTGATATATAGATCGTCAAGAACAATCCAAAAATCACAATGTTATTATCTCCACAAAATTATCTTTATGCGGTTTTTGCACGTGTTTGTAAATTTACACTGTTTTTCCACTTTTTACACTAGTTATCGGAATTTTTCGGTGAAACAAATTACACCACCGGGTGGGGCGCGTCGAGACGCAACTTTTGATACGTAGCACTTCGTTCTAGGATGCGAAAAACCCACTTAAATCGATTTTTAAAGATTAAAAATACGCGGAGCACGTGCAAAATCGACCGTTCGCGGTGGCGGGCGGGGCGCTACTGGGTTAGGTTAGGTTAGGTTAGGTTAGGTTAGGTTAGGTTAGGTTAGGTTAGGTTAGGTTAGGTTAGGTTAGGTTTTTTTTTTTTTTTTTTTTTTTTTTTTTTTTTTTTTTTTTTTTTTTTTTTTTTTTTTTTTTTTATCCCTACGCCTCCGAGTTTTATGTTTCGGAGTCCTTATTTACAATACGTATAATTTACATCTAGGTCTCTTTTATCATACTTCTCGCTTTTAATCCATTGCACTGTCATTCCGCATTCCAGTTTCTTCTTTTATCCATCCGCATTCATTCATTGTGGGGTATTTCCCCTCATCAAATTAAATTATCATTTCTACTTAGTTTATTCTATTTCAGTTTTGTGTAAAAATAAAAGAAATATTAAACTTTAAATCTAGTCCTCTTTTACCATACATCACGCTTTTAGTCCGTTACACTATCATTCCAATTTCGTCTTTCATCCATTCACATTCATTCATTTTGGGTTATTACCCACAAGAACAAAAAGCAAGCCTATTTACAGTGTGGAGCGGGGAGGGAGCTAATATTATTATATTTTATTTTATTATTTAATCTTTTACATTTTCTAATTACATTTCTAACTAATCTACATTTCTAATTACAGTTAATTACCTCGCTTACACTTATGACTATAAAACTAAATCTAAATTTACAAAATTAACTTACGAACTATTCCTTATATAATGTATCCTTCGCTATTATGTTGTCTTAAATATTATATACAATATTTACACAACATAATTTTCTAATTTTTGTTCCTATTGTTTACTTTTATTGCAGCATTTTTACAAAACTGCAGGAACAGCTCTCTAGTATTTGTGTTTTCTAGCAGTTTTGGCAAGGTATTTTTAGTCAATTTTGCTCCCAACCGACTTTCAAGACGCAGTCTCTCGTATTCTATGGTTGGGCAGTCCAGGAGGACGTGGAGGACAGATTCCGAACACTCAGGGTCGCAGACGCACGACGGACTCTCCTTGCACTTGAAGCGGTACAAGTACTCGGAGAATCCGCCATGCCCCGTCAACACCTGAGTGACAAACCTGTCCACCTTTATTTTAGCTATGATCCTGTGTGCGGCCGTCGCGTCAGGGAAGAAGGCCCTGGTGACGCCAGCCGTTTCGCCGGCCCGATACCGCTGGTTCCATTCATCAAGTGATTGCATGCGAATGCTCCGCTTGATGAACGAAACCGGGCAGCTGTCGTAGTCAAACGTGCATTTGGACTTCAGCGCAGCCTCCTTGGCCAGATGGTCGGCACGCTCGTTCCCCTCTAGCCCTGCGTGGGCTTTGATCCAGAACAATTCTATATGTTTGTCCCGGAGCAGAGCCCTTCGCAGGTGTTCCCTCGCCTCTACGGCCAGGGGATGGAGGGCTTTTAGATTCTTGAGTGTGAGCAGTGCCGACAGGGAGTCAGAGTATATCCCGACTGATCCGGCCAAGTTGGGTTGGTTAGGTTAGGTTAGGTTAGGTTAGGTTAGGTTAGGTTAGGTTAGGTTAGGTTAGGTTAGGTTGCGACTGACGACCCAGGCCTTTGGAGCCCAGGCCCCAGACTTAGGTCTGGGACCTGGGCTCCAAGGGGAGGAGTTGCTGGACTTCTACTGGGCGCGTCCCCCGGGTGGCGGATAGGGGAAGCCGCCTGCGGTTTCACGACTGCGGGCGGTCGGGGTCCTCGGACCCCCGTGGACCAAAACCAGACGATGCGCTCCGGGTACCACTCTGGTTATCAGAGTGGACCTGTGAGCGCAGGTGTGTTGGCACGGAGGTGCGGTTGTGTGTGTGGCGCTGAGATGGCGCGGAGACGTGGGGGCGGGTTTTTCCTTCCCCCACACGGTGGACGGGGTGGGCGGGTTAGCCGTGGGCTCGCCCGCCCTGTAGCGCTAAGGCGCGGTGTGCGGTGTGCTGGCTGGGTTGTACTGGCTCCCTGGAGCTTGCTCGGTTGCTGGTGCAATCCGGCAGACCAGTTGCGTGAGGGCCGGGCTGTGCTGGCTCCCTGGAGCTTTTAGCTCGGTTATCAGTGCAGTCCGGCGGACCCGTGGGGTAGTTGCGGGGTCGCGCTGGGCTCCCTGGAGCTTGCTCGGTTGCTCGGTGCGATCCGGCGTTGGAGGTGAGGCTTTTGCCTAGCCGGGAGGGGCAGGACGGGTGGGTCCGGGGGGCCTGGCTCGCCCGTTCTGTAGCGCAGGGGCGCGGTGTGCTGGCCGGGTTGTGCTGGCTCCCTGGAGCTTTGCTCGGTTGCTGGTGCAATCCGGCAGACCGGATGCGTGAGGGCCGGGCTGTGCTGGCTCCCTGGAGCTTTTAGCTCGGTTATCAGTGCAGTCCGGCGGACCCGTGGGGTAGTTGCGGGGTCGCGCTGCGCACCCTGGAATACAACTAGGTTGCTCGGTGCGATCCGGCGTTGGAGGACGGGCGGTCCTGGCCCCCAACGCTATTTTCCGGCGTTGGAGGTCAGGCCTGCCTGGCTTGGAGAGGGGACGCTCCTGGACATGTGTCCCCATTCTGCAGACGGTAGACTGGTCTGGTTGAGCGTCCCCTGCGTGGGGTGGCCGGCTGGAGGGACAGTAAGACCTTCGGCCGGCTTGAGACCGCACGCGCGAGACGTGGGAGCGCTCTCGGTGCCTGGGAGCGCTCTACAATCGGAGGCGGCCTGTCCTGCACCCGCAGGCTGGCCCACCGTCCGGGGCGTCACGGACAATACTTATTAGTGGTACCGTGGCGCCCCACTAGGACGACGAGGGCACCGCTGGTTTTTACTGAGTAGTCCGGCATTGCACTTTCCGCCGGGAGTCTCAGACTTCCGTCGCCTTCGGGTGGCGGGGGTGCGTAAATGCATTTTCCAGCGTAAAAAAAAAAAAAAAAAAAAAAAGGTTGCGACTGACGAGGTCGTCCACCTCAGGGCGTTGGTTGCCGAACTTCGAAAGGAGAAGGAGGAGTGGAGGTCGAAGTTCAACGCCCTGGAAGAAAAAATGGATAGATTCATGCTGTCGCAGACTGCGGCGCATAAATCTCTGCGTCCCGACGACTGGGACGAACGTGAACGCTCTCTCGCGTCCAAACTGAGCGACATGCTCAACGCCTCGATCGACGCCAAGATCGAGGCGTTGAGCGACCGGCTCTTACCGGCCAAAGCGCAGCGTGTCGCTCTGGACGCGAGGAAGGACAGCGAGGCCCCAGCTTCCGAGCCGGCCGACCAGGCGGCGGTCACGACGTTGACCCCGCCAGCGAATCCGGCTCCGAAGAGGGGGAAGCCAAACGGACGGGAGAGAAAGAAAAAGAAGGGTAAGACCGCGAACGCGGTCGAGACTCCGGCGGCAGCGCCGAAACCTGCTGCGAAACCGGCGCCCGCGACTCCTGCCGCGCGGGAGACCTGGTCTACCGTCCTCGGACGGAAGGCCGGGAAGCCAGGCAAGGCTGCGGCTACGGCTGCTTCGAAAGAAGCAAAGCCGAAAAAGAAGTTGCGGGCGCCGTCTTCGGCGGCGGTTTCGATAACGCTGCAGCCGGAGGCGAAGGACAGAGGCGTCACGTACGCCTCTGTAATCAAGGAGGCCCGCAGCAGGATAGACCTCGATGGTCTGGGAATCCAAACGCTCAAGATCCGAACGGGCGCGACGGGTTCCCGGATCATCGAGGTCCCTGGAGCGGAGAAAGGCGAGAAGGCCGACCTTCTCGCCTCGAAATTGCGGGAAGTACTCGGCACGGAAGCCGTCAGAGTGCAGCGGCCTTCGAAGAGGGTCGAGCTGCGGGTCATGGGGCTCGACGACTCCATCACCGCCGAGGAGGTCACCCGAGCACTGGCCGCGGGGGGTGGGTGTCAGCCGGACGACGTGAAGGCTGGCTCCCTCGCCCCCAACGGCTCGCTCTGGGTGAGCTGCCCGGTGGTCGCGGCGCGAAAAGTCGCCCGTGAAGGACGATTGCGCGTCGGCTGGACCACGGCGAGGGTCCGGCTGCTCGAACCGAGGCCGCTGAGGTGCTTCCGGTGCCAGGAGACGGGGCACGTCGGCGCGAAGTGCACTCGCGAAGTGGACCGCAGCGGCGCCTGCTACCGCTGTGGCGAGTCGGGCCACAGACTTCGCGAGTGCAAAGCCGAACCGAAGTGCGCCATATGTGCGGCGGCCGACCGGCCCGCCAACCACAGAATTGGCGACAGGAGGTGCCCCGACTACAACAAGGGAAAGAAAAAGACCAACAAGAGTGGCAGGCGCAAAGACAGGCCCGTAAAGGCTGCCATCGTCGACGCGCCGGCTGCTAAGCCAGTGGAGGATTTAATGGACGCCGATAATTAATGGCGTCCATTAAGTTCTTGCAGGCCAATGTGAACCACTGTGCCAGAGCTCAAGATCTGCTGATCGAGAGCATGGCACAGTGGGGCATTAAGATCGCGATAGTGGCGGAGCCCTACGCGGTCCCCGATCGCGGCGATTGGCTGGGCGACCTGGACGGGTCGGTCGCGGTGATCGCTCCGGCCTCTGCGGGCTTCGTGGACGTCCGGAGGGGGAGCGGATACGCACTCGGTACGATGGACGGAGTGGCCGTCATCGGCGTGTACGCTCCCCCGAGCCGGAGTCTCGCCGACTTCGAGGCAATGCTCGCGGAGATCGGGGCGTCGATCGCTCTGCGGCCGCACCGTGCCGTTCTCGTCGCCGGCGACTTCAACGCCAGGTCGGTGACCTGGGGGGCTCCGGCGACTGACGCGAGGGGCGCGATCATGGAGGAATGGGCGGTGGCAACGGGCCTCACGTTGCTGAACCGGGGCACGAGGAACACCTGCGTGCGAAGGAGCGGTGGGTCCATTGTGGACGTGACTTTCGCGTCCCGAAACCTCCACAACCGCGTCCGGGGTTGGAGAGTCTTGACCGACGTCGAGACCCTCTCCGACCACCGGTACATTCGGTTCGACGTCTCCTCGTCGCGTTCGAACGCGTCCGACTCGAGCGTCCCGATCGGCACCGGCCCGCGCTGGGTGCTGAGTCGGATGGATGCGGAGATCGCCGTGGAGGCTGCGATAGTGGAGGAATGGATCCGCCGACCTTCGGAACCGGCCCTTTCCGTCGACGAGGAAGCAGAGGGCATCCGCGAATCGCTAGCGCGAATCTGCGACGCGGCGATGCCGAGGGCGAAGCCGTTCCCGCCGAGGCGGCACTTGTACTGGTGGCGTCCGGAGCTCCGCGACTTGCGCGAAGCCTGCGTGAGATCACGCCGCCGATTCACCAACTACAGGCGGAGGCGAAGAAGGGACCAGGCCGCAGAGGACGGCCTGTACGACTCCTACCGGTCCGCCTGCAAAGCGCTGCAGGCGGGCATTGCACGCGCTAAGGAATCGTGCTGGGACGAGTGGCTGCGAACTCTGGACAGAGACCCGTGGGGCAGGCCGTACCGGGCGGTGCGGAAGAAGCTCCGTCCGTGGGCACCCCCTCTGACCACGAGTCTGCAGCCGCAAATCTTGCAGCGCGTAGTCGAGTCCCTCTTCCCTCATAGGAACGAGTGGAGCCCACCGGCTATGGGCGTCGCGGAGCCGCGTCTCGCGGAGAGCGGGATCCCCCCTGTGACCGAGGCGGAGCTCGGTGCGGCCGTCGCGAGGCTCAAATCTAAGCGCACCGCCCCGGGCCCGGACGGCGTGCCGGGAAAGGTGCTGAGCCTCGCGACGGGTAGCATGGGTGGCAGAATTCGGGCCCTGTTCAACAGGTGCCTGGAGCAGGGCCGGTTTCCCCAGGTGTGGAAGACGGGCAGGCTCGTCCTGCTGAAGAAGGACGGACGGTCGGCCGAACAGCCTTCGGCCTATCGACCGATCGTGCTCCTCGACGAGATCAGTAAGGTGTTCGAGCGCGTCCTGGCGACTCGAATTCTCGAGTCGATGAACCCGGGATTGCACGAGGCGCAGTATGGATTTCGTCGGGGGCGGTCGACCGTCGCGGCCATCGCCCACCTCAGGGACCTCGCCGAGTCGGCGGTCTCCCGGGGTGGAGTGTTGTGGGCGGTCTCGCTGGACGTGACCAACGCGTTCAACTCTCTGCCCTGGGAGACGGTGAGGGTGGCGCTGGGATACCACGGTATCCCGCGCTACTTGCGTAGGCTCATCGGAGCTTACTTTGCGGGAAGGGCAGTAGAGTTCCCGATAGGCGGCGGCGGTCTGTCGGGGCGGTCCATGTCGTGCGGCGTTCCGCAGGGTTCGGTCCTCGGACCGCTCCTGTGGAACATCGGCTACGACTGGGTGCTCCGCGGTGCCACGTTGCCGGGAGTGTCGGTCATCTGCTACGCAGACGACACTCTCGTCACCGTTCGCGCCGGCGGGCACCGCGAGGCGGGCCGCCTCGCCACGGCCGGCGTCGCGCAGGTGGTGGCCAGGATTCGGGCTCTCGGGCTGGAGGTCGCCTTGCAGAAGACGGAGGTCCTGGCCTTTCACGGGCCGAGGGCCGCTCCTCCGCCCGGGACGTCGATAGTCGTCGGCGGTACTTCGATCGCCGTCGGGTCGACGATGAAGTACCTGGGCATCGTTCTCGACGGTCGCTGGAAGTTCGACGAACACTTCCGGCGGCTGACCCCGAAGCTTCTGGCCGCCGCCGGAGCGCTCGGGAGTCTACTGCCCAACCTAGAAGGGCCCGCCGACAAATGCAGACGCCTCTTCGTGGGCGTCGTGCGTTCGATGGCGTTGTATGGCGCTCCGATCTGGGCGGACGCTCTCTGCGCGCGGAACGTGTCGCTGATTCGCAGGCCGCACCGCGCTATCGCGCTGCGGGCTGCGAGGGCGTACCGCACGGTGTCCTACACCGCATCGTGTCTCCTCGCCGGCAGCCCCCCGTGGGAACTGGAGGCCGAAGCTCTCGCGTCGGTCTTCTGGCGCGTGACGGAAGCGCGCCTGAGGGAGGAACCGCCTCGTCCGCAAGAGGTCGTGCGATGGAGGAGAGAAGCTCGCGACGGCCTCTTCCGGAAGTGGTCGGAGAATCTCGAGGACCCGAACGTAATTACGAGTCGGGGGCTGGTGGCGGCGATTCGGCCCGTTCTGCGCGGCTGGGTCGATAGGCGACACGGTGCGATGTCGTTCCACTTGGCGCAGATGCTGACCGGGCACGGCTGCTTCGGTCGCTATCTGTGCCGAGCGCTGGGGCGGGAGCCGACGTCGGAATGTCACCATTGCGACGCCGGCGCCGAGGACACGGCGGAGCACACGCGCGCGGTCTGCCCGGCGTGGTGCGAAGAGCGCGCCGCCCTGTCGGCGGCCATCGGAGCGGATCTCTCGCTGCCGGCCGTGGTCTCGGCCATGGTCGGCAGCGAGGAGAACTGGAGCGCCGTCTCCTCCTTCTGCAGCGCCGTGATGCTGCGGAAGGAGGCGGCGGAGCGGGAGCGGGAACGGGATCCGAACTCGCTTCCGTCTCGTCGCGGTAGACGCGGTCGGCGGCGCAGGGCCTACCTGGCCAACCTGCAGCCGCCGCCCCCGTAGTTTGGATCAGCGGGCGATAGGTCGGGGGATCTATCGACCGCATCGCACGATCCCGAGGAGGACGGAGAGAGGCGATCTTATGTGTTCAAGGGATCCTCTCTCGGGTCGCTGTCGCTTTTGCGGCGACGACGACGGGCCCTGTCTGGGCAGGCGCCGGCGGGATCGCGAAAGAGCTTTGTGTCCTCGCGATCTCGCCACAAGCGCTTAGGCGGAACACACGTGTGGTTTTTGTTCAGTAAGAGTCTGACTCCCCTCCGAGCCCCCCCAACCGGAGGGTGTCCATGAAGGATTTTCCACACGTAAAAAAAAAAAAAAAAAAAAAGGTTAGGTTAGGTTAGGTTCCCAGGCCTTTGGAGCCCAGGCCCCGGACTTAGGTCTGGGACCTGGGCTCCAAGGGGAGGAGTTGCTGGACTTCTACTGGGCGCGTCCCCCGGGTGGCGGATAGGGGAAGCCGCCTGCGGTTTCACGACTGCGGGCGGTAGGGGTCTTCGGACCCCCGCGGACCAAAACCAGACGAGGCGCTACCGGGACCAGAGCGGCACTCAGGTGCCGTTCTGGTCTTGTGAGCGCGGGTGTGTTGGCGCGGAGGCGCGGAGGTGTGCGTGGCGCTGAGACGGCGCGGAGACGTGGGGGCGGGTTTTTCCTTCCCCCACACGGTGGACGGGGCGGGCGGGTTAGCCGTGGGCTCGCCCGCCCTGTAGCGCTAAGGCGCGGTGTGCGGTGTGCTGGCTGGGTTGTACTGGCTCCCTGGAGCTTTGCTCGGTTGCTGGTGCAATCCGGCAGACCGGATGCGTGAGGGCCGGGCTGTGCTGGCTCCCTGGAGCTTTGGCTCGGTTGTCGGTGCAGTTCGGCGGACCCGTGGGGTAGTTGCCGGGTCGCGCTGGGCTCCCTGGAGCTTGCTCGGTTGTTCGGTGCGATCCGGCGTTGGAGGTGAGGCTTTCGCCTAGCCGGGAGGGGCAGGACGGGTGGGTCCGGGGGGCCTGGCTCGCCCGTCCTGTAGCGCAGGGGCGCGGTGTGCTGGCCGGGTTGTGCTGGCTCCCTGGAGCTTTGCTCGGTTGCTGGTGCAATCCGGCAGACCGGATGCGTGAGGGCCGGGCTGTGCTGGCTCCCTGGAGCTTTGACTCGGTTGTCGGTGCAGTTCGGCGGACCCGTGGGGTAGTTGCCGGGTCGCGCTGGGCTCCCTGGAGCTTGCTCGGTTGTTCGGTGCGATCCGGCGTTGGAGGACGGGCGGTCCTGCCCCCCAACGCTACTTGCCGGCGTTGGAGGTCAGGACTGCCTAGCTTGGAGAGGGGACGCTCCTGGACATGTGTCCCCATTCTGCAGACGGTAGACTGGTCTGGTTGAGCGTCCCCTGCGTGGGGTGGCCGGCTGGAGGGACAGCAAGACCTTCGGCTGGCTTGAGACCGCACGCGCGAGACGTGGGAGCGCTCTCGGTGCCCGAGAGTGCTCCACAACAGGAGGCGGCCTGTCCTGCACCCGCAGGCAGGCCCACCGTCCGGGGCGTCGTGGCGAATACTCTTAAGTGGTCCCGTGGCGCCCCACCAGGACGACGAGGGCACCGCTGGTTTTTACTGAGTAGTCTGGCATGCCGGGAGTCTCAGACTTCCGTCGCCTTCGGGTGGTGGGGGTGCGTAAATGCATTTTCCAGCGTAAAAAAAAAAAAAAAAAAAAAAAAAAAAAGGTTAGGTTAGGTTAGGTTAGGTTAGGTTAGGTTAGGTTAGGTTAGGTTAGGTTAGGTTAGGTTAGGTTAGGTTAGGTTCCCAGGCCCCCCCCAGGCCTTTGGAGCCCAGGCCCCAGACTTAGGTCTGGGACCTGGGCTCCAAGGGGAGGAGTTGCTGGACTTCTACTGGGCGCGTCCCC